>NW_028274895.1:0-600000 GCF_037043125.1 Eumetopias jubatus
CAAATATTTTTAAATCTCCCTGAAATCTTCTCTTTGTCTATTTATTCTGAGCAATACATTGAGTTCGGTACCTCTCACAGTGTTGGCTTTTCCCAATGTCAGGTCATCTTCTGAGTCCCTACTCATCCTTATATTTAAGAGTTTTTGTCCCTCCCAGTTCTCTTTATCACCTCCTGACTCTGGTGACGGTAGAACTAGTAAGTGAATCTAGAAAATAGATCTAGATAGGCAGGATCTGATTCTGAGTGACGTGTCTTGGTAGCTTGTATCCTGGTGGACACTTTTGAGTATTTACCAGACGCTCTACCACCAGAACCCCCATTTTCTATGTCGTCTACAGTATTACTGCTGCTTGCTAACTGCAGCTCCCCTCTGAGTACCCTGATCCTTTCTGTTCCTCACATCCTTTACCAGCAGAGCCAGATGGTTTTAATTTTTGTTAAGACCAGGTCAAACAAAAATGTGAAAAACAGGGCGCCTGGGTGGCTCAGTTGGTTAAGCAACTGCCTTCAGCTCAGGTCATGATCCTGGAGTCCCGGGATCGAGTCCCACATCAGGCTCCCTGCTCTGCGGGGAGTCTGCTTCTCCCTCTGACCCTCTTCCCTCTCGTGCTCTCTATCTCTCATTCTCTCTCTCTCAAATAAATAATAAAATAAAATCTTTTAAAAAAATGTGAAAAACACAGATATACTTAGGTAACTGGAAATGCTAAAATCAATTTGCTAATAGATGCAAAACTGGATAGTATCCTATGGGACAACATAATAAAATGTTTGGGGTTATCTTTTGTATAGAAAAGGAATCAATTCTATCAGACAGAATCATTTTCATTGCTCTTACTTTCCTACAAGTTAACTCTAATCCTAAAGAGATGTAAAATAGTCAAGTCAATAGAAAGTCAGCCAAAGATACACACCCCTACAAAATCGGATGACCACCACGGTCTACTACACAATGCCTAGGACTCCACTGACAGAACACCCAGGATCTCCTCTGCCCATTTCCAAGTCTTGGACAACTCTTCCTGGCACCAGAAAATTTATGTATGCAAAATAAATTATTAAAATAAAAAGGATATAAACTATATGTACACACTAATTATAATTACACAATACTCCAAACACAAATACTGACAGGTAATCTGGAATGATATAAAGTATAATGACAGATTAATTGGCTTTCTATGAAATTGTCTAAAATTAAAATATTAATGAAAAAGCAACAGAAGTCAAGATACATAGGACAATCAAACAAAATCATCAGCCTCATAAGTATGCTTCATGCAAGCCCAATATGACATAGGAAAAGTAAACATTAAGGATCCTACAATACAGATGCATTCAGGAAGGATTTGTACATTTGTAGAAACCATCTTGGAATCTTGAGGATTTCTGAACATTAGATTGAAAAAGATCTTCTTTGAACAGTAAGGCCACGAGAGGCCAAAACAGTTTACAAAGCTAAAGAGGAAAGGCCAAAAGAAAAGACTGGACCCCCATATTTGCTGACAAAATCAGAGACAATTCAAACAGAGACCACAAAATCTCCCAATCTGGAAAAAGACCCAAGAATGTCCCCAAATTAACAATTAGCAAATTAACACTGTATTCCAGATAAAGGGCCAGTAAAGTTAACAGGTAGAGAGAAAAGAGCAATCAGGGAGATTGGTTCAAGATGATGAATTATCATAGAAGACAGGAAAAATATATAATAATCAATCAATCAATTAATCCGCACCATCCCTAGCAGCTGTAATAATACCAAGCATACAATAAATGGCCACCAGGAATTAACTGAATGAACTATGCTAGAAGACAAGACTGCCATCAGTAGACTAATAATGTTAAGAAATCCCTAAATGATAGAAAGTAGATGGGATCAAATCTATAGAGAAATTATAGTCTTAAAAAAAAGGGGGAAATAAGAAAAGAGCAGTGATTCTAAGAGCTATAAGCTTCTAGTCAAAAAATCCAAAAATTATAGATAAATATAGAAAAGATCAGAACACAATAAAATATTTAAAATAATAGATAAGAGTAATATTCGTATATAAATTGCCTTAGAATTGAATAATACAGAGAAAAATAATTTAGATTCATTCTTTTTAATCACCTCACAAAATTAACTACATAGATTAAAATACTAGATCTTTGTAAAAACTCACAGAAAAGGGTAGCTAAAATAAAAGAGACTACGTTATTCATTCTTGACTTTGAGGGATGATAACACTTAACAAACTAAACCAATATCAAATTACTAAGAAAGAGTATAAGTTTAAAGTGTACAAAAGCTAGGATAAAATGAAACCAGGTTTTATTTAGGCCTGCTTATGTAACATTTATTGTCAGGCCTGAGTTTTCTCACACAATTAATTTAAAGGCAATTAAACAACACATGTCATAGTTAAATAGGACCAGGTCAAAAACATATATGGATTATGAATCTTGAATTATAGTAAATGAACTTTCTAAAACCAACTTTAATTATATATTTATATAAACCATTTTTAACTAAAATTTACTTAAAAGTATTACACACTAGGTTAAAATGACAAAATGATGCATAATGCTTTGAAACAACTTTTATGCTAATTTCTTGTCTTGGGATTTCCCAGCAGTTGTTAAATACTGAACCCCAACTCCTAGGAGGTAAAGGCCTGTGCAGTAACTCTCTACCCAGAACTAAGGCTGACAGTACAGTCTTCCCCTATCAGTGGGCAAAGGGTGTGAGTGTGTGTGTATGTGTCTGTGTGTCTGTGTTAAACAAGGAGGCCCTTTTGCTGAAGGTTTTCAGAGGGGCCTCAGTTCCATCTCCTTGCCTCTATGCGCCTATGATCCTCTGTCACCATATAACCACCTCGCTGTCCTGACCAACGCAGCCAGGGCATCACCTACTCACTATTCATGTTTTTGGTGCCTTTTCAGTTTTGTCTTTGGAGATCTTCTTGCTTTCCTGGAACTTATCTATGCATTTAATCATACAGGGATTTGGTTATACAATTAAATTTTTGACTTGGTTCTCTTTAACAATGATAGATGCTATTTAACTTCCTTTAAACTAACTATGTAAGAAAACTCATGAGTTGGGGCGCCTGGGTGGCTCAGTCGTTAAGCATCTGCCTTCGGCTCAGGTCATGATCGCAGGGTTCTGGGATCGAGCCCCGCATCGGGCTCCCTGCTCAGCGGAAAGCCGGCTTCTCCCTCTCCCACTCCCCCTGTTTGTGTTCCCTCTCTCACTGTGTCTCTCTGTCAAACAAATAAGTAAAATCTTTAAAAAAAAATTCATGAGTTGGCATCAAACATCATATAAGCAGACCTAAACAAAGCCTTATGTATAAAATATATAGACTAAATTTTCTCTATGTATTACATCTTACAGTATTTTTTTAAACTCTAACGTCTCAAACTTTTAAAAAACTATTTCTTATAACCTTCATATTTTATTTCTACATATTGAAGTAAGAGAAGATTTCAAGCAGTTATTTGCAAATGTTCCTCAATAAATAACACTCCAGGCCCAAGTTGTCTATTTTTAATACATAAAAAGCCAAATTAGATAAAATTATTATTCAATTTTCTCTGGTTAGCATTAATTTTGAAGCTCCAGGGCCATCTTAATGTGCAGTACAGAATTTTTAATGAGGCAAATTTACCTTCACCACAACCCGGTGAGGATTTACTGGGTGGGTCTGCAGAATCATGATTTGTCTCATTATTAGTTGCATGTTCTCTATCCACATTGCACTTAAACCTCAGTGCCCCTTAGATTCATGGTATTTAAACAATCATTCATTGTAGCACTAAATGACTAAGAATTTTTAAAAAAGAAAACACACAATGCTCAAAACCACTACTGTGGCTTGTGGGGTTCACCTGAGTGATCAATCAGTGGAGTCCTGCAACCATGAGCATGCTCCCTGAATCTCCACTAAAACCTGGCAATCTCACCAAATACACATTCACAAGCTCTCAAGATATTTTCTTTTAAGGAAAAAGTATACATTTATTGATTTTTTAAAAATAGAAATAGTATGAAATCTCTTTTTAGAATTGCACTGCAGTAACCCTTCTCTAATCTTGAGAAGGTTTGAGAACTATTTGATTAGTAAATACTAACACAGGGAAAACACACTCTTCGGAGTCTATTACGAGCTTTGCCATGGACCATGTCCTGGAAGTTTCCCAAGAAACCTGGGCTTCAAGACATTATCTATAAGAAATGTGCACTATAACTTGCCTTGGTTACTTCTCAGATATTTAACAAATCAAATGAAATATATGAAAGCAGTTTAAAAACAATAAAATACAAAGCAGGCATGAACCTTCAATAATACCTGGCTGCAGGGAAAAAAGAGGCTAGTGCCTATTCTATGTGAGAATCAGATTTGGCATAGAAGACATTAGGTTAACAATATTAACGCTATTTTCAAAGTTTAACTTTTCATCAATTTCTATCACAAGTAAACACTAGCACCTGTCTTCCTGCCTCTCAGGCACTCCAACCCAGGAGGCATGCTAGTCCTCCACTGACAGGCCAGGCAGAGAAGGAAACTGGGAATGGAGCACTATGGACAGAGGAAAGCTCCACTGCTGAACACGTGGCCCTTGAAGGGCATGGCCAGGAGAAGAAAGACCTCACACCCTGGCAGGTGGTCAACATCCTGCCAGGCAGGCTACAGTCAGGCTGAGCTCTAGCACAACAAGAGAGCTAGAACTACCAGTCTCACCCAACAGGCAAACACGGTGGTGACTGTGGGGCTCATTCCTAACAGCCAGCTAAAGAACCAGGATGGGGTGGGGGAGATACGGTTTTGTAAACCAAGCCAAGGATGGTAAAGATCCTGTAAAGACTCACTTCATTAGTGAAGAGCCTCAGTATAATTTAACCTGGAGGTTCTGGACTAAAAGCCTAAGCTGTACTAAAACAATGCAAACTCTCATGTCTTCATTTGTGTTGAGGTTCTAAAATGATTCTAAAAATAACACACCCTGAAAGATAACCATGCAGGAACCCATAACCAGCCCCCTCCAGAAAGGGGAGCATTGATGCATTTTTAGATCCTTCCTCTGACAAACCAATGGAACCTAAGACCTACTCAGCTTTTATGCTTTATTTTTCCTGTACAAAAGCTTTGTCTGCAGTAGGCTAAGTATATATATTTGGGAATACCATGGTAAATAAGAGAAAAAGACACACCTACAAACAATCACAATACAATTACAATCCCTAACTGCAGGGGGAGGAAGCAGGTCACCACAAAGGAGGCCCACCGGAAAGACTTAAGGAGCACCAGGAGGTAGCACTAAAAGACAGATTCCACCGGGAAGTGAGTAGAGGGCTTCCTGGCAGAACAGCACATGAAGACGGGAGGCCATGAAAGCACCTGGAAAGTCCTGGGCAAGGTGAGGAGCTCAGGGGGATACAGCTTGGGGAATAGGGGAGCCTCCTGAAAAATGTGGCCGAAATGACAGACGGAAGCCAAATTTCCAGAGTTGTAGATATAACGTTACAGATTTTAGACTTCATTTTGTTGGCAGTTAAAAACTATCAAAAGATTTTATGGAGGTTAGTTACACAATATCATTAAGAAAACAATGCTGGAAGGCAGTGTGGAGAGTACATTGTATAGGAAGGAAACTGGAAGCAGAAAAAACAGTAGGACAGTGGTTTAAATAAATCCAAGCAAAAAATGATGAAGCCTGAACTAAGGTAACGGCAAAAAGAAAAGAGGAACATTCAGAACACTTATTCAGAAGTTATTCATAGTAGTGAATCCAGTACTTTTAAGCTATCTAATGCACTAAGTTCTTATTACAAGGTAAGGTACTTTATTACATCTCTTCTAAAAAAAATAAATCAGAAGTATAATTTAATTCTGGGCATTTAAGAAGGAAACAAAAGTCATCATGAGATCAGACAAATCTTTATGATAACTCAAAAAAGCTTTAAAACATTTTAAGCCCTTCCCACGCCTGTTTAAAAAAAAAATCCCACGCTTATAATAAAAATTAATACTCATTAATTAATGTGTAAAGAGAAACATTAAATATCAAGTAATCCCAACTAAAATATGAAAGTATACAAGTATTTAAATCTAGCATTCTGAACAACTTCAAATTTCTTCTTTGTGTTCTAAAAAAAAGATAACAGGAAATGTTTTCTAAGAACTGGTCATTTCAGTACTTAATTCTAACTTTTTCTTCTGTTGATATAGCCTTATTTTTTCAGTTTTTGCCTGCTAATCTTATTTTTAATAACTAAAAGAACATACATTCATATATATACTTCTGACAATTCAGTGCTTTAAAATTCAATCATTCTAGAACAGTAAGAACTTGTCTTTTTTAGATAAGAACTTCCTTTGCTTACCAGATGTGCAAACCAGTAAATTTGTAAGTAATGAAACTGCTAATAACTTCAGTTTTTAAAAAAAGTAGGTATATCACAACCTAAAATATTCCCTAATGTCAAAACTATCAGGGGCGCCTAGGTGGCTCAGTCGTTAAGCGTCTGCCTTCGGCTCAGATCACGATCCCAGGGTCCTGGGATCGAGCCCCGCATCGGGCTCCCTGCTCACTGGGAAGCCTGCTTCTTCCTCTCCCTCTCCCACTTCCCCTGCTTGTGTTCCTGCTCTCGCTGTCTCTCTCTCTCTGTCAAATAAATAAAATCTTTAAAAAAAAAAACTATCAAACAATCCAATCGCCTTTGATTTATCTGCTTATGCAACATTTATTTCCCATACAAATGGGCCAAATAAATGGGTTGGTAAAGTAATATACCAAGTTTCAACTATACACTGGCAAACATTTCATAGAGATCAGAAGATTAACACTGTACCATGCTGAATAAATTATTTTATACACAAATAAATATGTTTAAATGCCAAACAGATTTTAACAGCCCAAACTCCAGCCGTCCTGTGGACCTGTGGGCATGTGCCATAACGTGCCATAACCAGGTAAGCAGCTCTCTAGTCAGCATGAAATTAGACATTAATTTTACTTTCAAATAAAGTTTATTCCAGCCAAGGGTAGATAGTTTTCAAGTCCCCCCCCCAAGAAAAGTTTTGGAAAAGAGACTCTAAGCGACAATGATTATTTCCATAAAATTGTTTCATGAATGTTGGAAGTAGTAGGGCCAATTTATTTATTTATTTTTTTTTTAAAGATTTTATTTATTTATTTGAGAGAGAGAATGAGATAGAGAGACAGCATGAGAGGGGAGAGGGTCAGAGGGAGAAGCGGACTCCCTGCCGAGCAGGGAGCCCGATGCGGGACCCGATCCCGGGACTCCAGGATCATGACCTGAGCCGAAGGCAGTCGCTTAACCAACTGAGCCACCCAGGCGCCCTTTTTTTTTTTTTTTTTAGGGCCAATTTAATTACGAGTATAATTACTTTAAAATCTGAACCTATTTTTTATTTCGTCCATACTAAAACTCTTCATTTAACAAGGAGCCCAAAATTGTGAGACTTTTAGTTAATAATTTAATCATCATATAAAATAAAGTTTGAAGTCTAGTTACCTATTAAACATAATACCTATATTTTTACAACTTATACTGTTACAAGATAAGGCAGTTCCTATTTCAAAAAGTAAATAAATAAAGCTATGTTGACACCACAATAGTATCTTATATGTAGCTTTGCTATCATATGTAAAAAATAATCCTACACAAATCTTCCTGATGTTTCATATCAACTTCCACACAGCCAATACATTTAAGCACCTACTAAGAGTGGCTGCTCCTACTGCATCTCATATGGTAGGTGAGACAAACAAGACCCTCAGCAACTCCACACCGAGATAAGTACTGCCAGCCCATTTTACAGATGCAGACACTAAGAAACATGCCTGAAGTCCCACGTCAGTAAGGAGAAGAGTCAGGATTTAAGTCAGTCTAAATGCCAAAGCTCACAATTTGTCCACTATACTATTATGCAAATAAAGAGAAAATTTAGCCTTAGAGTAGAAATCTCTCATTTTCGGATAGGACAGAAAGATGAAAGTGCTATATATTGGTCCAATTCAACACTCATACCATCTCAAAGTATATGGGTATACCAGTGATAACTTTTAGAAACACAGCTGCTATTTAACAGTAACAGTTACTGTTACTGAAATTATAATTTAGTTCCCTCCAATATGCCATTATACTAAGAACAGTGACAAAATTAAGATCATTTCATGAAGTAAATGATTTTTAGTTCAAAATCTTTATAAACTCAAATAATTTTAAATGAAACAAATGTATTCTTTTCCTCAAAGTAGTACTTTTATACATCTTTCTCTGAGATCCCATATGCCAAGCTTCAATAAATCATTATAACCACGCCTTTTACAGTAGATTAACAATTCCAAAAAGAACCCTGAGCATAACAACATTACCAGAATCAAACGTTTTAAAAATAATCATCTTTATCCATGTTGTTTCTATGGAAAACAGTGAGTGCTCCCAAGTGGGGGAGGGCAGAGGAATTCTATTAATAAATTACTGAATGATTTTTTTTTTCTTGAAGGTGTTGGGAAAATCAAATTAACACATAACAATAGTTAGTGAGATATGACTCCATTTTCTGTAATAAACACCAAGATCAAAACGCACCCAAGGTAACTTTCCTTGCAAGTTCCCCAGCAGGAGTTTTCCTGTTTGTATGCGATTTCCTCTCACCCACAAAAACCAGGCCAAATACGCGCATGTGCCGCTAACACTAAGCAGCACTTCCTTATTCACTCATGTCCAACAATTTATGGATGATCAGTGGCAAAAACGAGCAAAAATAACGAAAGAATGCCATGAAAGCTCCCTGAGACCAAGCTGGACTTCCTACTCATTTCTGTGTCTCTTTCAGATGGAGGCCTGATACAAATTAGCCACTGGGGGGAAAAGTCATCTGGTCATAAAATACAGTACAAGGTCACTTTTATGTAAGTTTGCCAAAAGGGACATAAACCAGGACAATTTCACACTGTGACACAGGATAGAAACATATTCAAACAATCTCTGTTCCTCCTCCATTGTGCTGTCACAGTGCTCAGCTTTATAGGCCTTCCCGGCACCGGCACCGGGCTCTTCGCTTCCACCTGGTCAGTCTAATTAATTAAGAAAGGAAGTTACCTCAAATTCTGTACTTTTTGCTTTTATTATCAAGCACTTCGTTTGAAGTTATAGGAGTTAACCTCTTAATCCTACAGACCGTGTGCTATGTTCTGGACATTTGGGGATGTCTGGATATAGCTGGATAATTGGTCAGGATGTTGCTGTCGCTTATGTTAAATTTTATGCCAAGGCTTCAAATCAAAGATAGGCACTAAGGTGAGGCACGATATAAAGTTACTCCCAGAAACATCTTTGGTTTGCGAATTAATCTGTCACTGATTATATTTTTTTCACTTTCATTAAATTGTTGAATTTTTACTTCGTAACATCTGAACTCAAAGTAAGATGTTAAAATATAATATGAAATAAATATATTCCTAACCCTTATTTCAACCCTGGCCAGAGGTTAGACCCTCAGAGTTCACGATGCAATCAGCAAACATCTTCTGACATCATCCCACATAATCCAGAGGCCTCCCCGAGGCAGAATGGGAAGAGAAAACCACACAGCTGATCTGAGGTGTGACAGGAACAGCAGTGCTGTCGGCCCCAATACCCTTGTACTCTGGTATATGACTGAGTGACCAAGACAAAAACTGCAGAGAAAGGATCTCCACCACAACACACAACACTCAGCAGATGCAACCGTTTTTATCAGAACTGAAACAAACATTAAGATGCAAGCATGGGATCAGGTTCAAACACACATGAACAAATATAATGCTTGACACAATACATAAAGGTGACTAATAATATAAATTTGATAAACATTTAAGTGCTAATAATAAGTTAGAGTTCTAAGATAAAAGTTACCTTCTTACTAAAAAAATGTTTTGCTTTATCCAAACCATTTACATTCTCCTACCCTTGAGAATATAAAGAATGGGAACAGTGAGGAGATGGTCCTAATAAAATAGAAACATGCACCATGGTAAGGAGAGAGAAGAAAGGCTCATTTAAGGCCCTTAAAAGGGCATGGTCAACCCCCCAGGCCTAAAATGTCCTGTTTGAATTAACATAGTGGTTTAATTAAAAACTAAGTAGAGAATTCTGCTTAATTTGATCTTCAATTCAAGCTCTGCATCCGCCCGTGGCCAGTGGCCAATTTCCGCATCTCGGCACAATATGCAAGGGGCTGTTTTAAAATCCATTGCCCAGGGGAATCAATGGGAGTATGGTGGAGCCATATGCCATTTAGGGACTCCACCAGACTTAGACATAGTAAAACAGCACCAGGAGGGTGGCCAAAGGAATAAAAAAGAAATTTAACTTAACCATATTTCAAGTTTGTCATTACTCAAATCATTGTGCGGAATCTACCAATTAGAAGTGTTTTCTAAGCCCTCTTCAATATCCCTTCAGACTCGATGTGTCTAATGCCAATGAGCAAAAAGCTTTAAAGGATATACACAAAGGAATATCCTTGCTAGCCAGCTGTGTTAAAAGTCAATGTCTGTGATACATTCGCTTCAGTGAGGCAGCAGTACAAGTCTGGGATACAGTCTACAACACTGTGTAAAGAACTACAGATCTTAACAAACACGATGTAAAACCTGCACAAGTCAACTCCTAGGATCGTGTATTAGAGAAAGGCCTAACAATGAAAGGCTCAAACATAGTTTACACATTTAAGACTTAACCATGCAATGCTAATAACCCTTGCAACTTTCACGTAACTGATTTTAAAACTGAAAAATATGAATATTTAAAATAATATGTCACAATTACCTCAATTTTAAAGCTTTCCAAACAATTCTAATAGGGTCTAGAATGCACCTTATCTTCAAGCAGGTTTGATTTTGCTTCAGTCCATGTCATTTCAAAATGGGAAAAATAATTTGTAACCTTAAAATTGCCCAAGATAATATGTGAATAATTAAGAACTGACTTTACTGTACTCCGTTGCTTTCTGATGGCCCCATAGAACACTTACTGGTGAAATGCATTAAGCTCTAGAATGACAGCACTAATAGCTACCATACCCTGGGCTGTGTGTTCTACATGAATAATCTCCTCTCGTTTAATCCTTAAATAATACAGTAAGGTAACAATCATTACTATACTCATTTTACAGAAAGAGAACGTGAGGTCCAGATGAAAAACTGGCCCAGGCTGTGAGACTCAAAGGGCAGATTTCCTCACCTTAGCACCCTCACCCTCCATCTCTCTGCCACAGGCCCCTCAGTGCAAAAAGAGCAGAATCATTCTGCCTCTTCTGCCTCCAGGCTACAGCCCCATTTTCCCTTCCCTCCTCTAAGAGTTTTAAAGACCAAGTTCTTTCATTTGGTTCCTACAACGCCCAATCATTGTCCAGAGATGCAAGTTGGACAAATGGTAACCAACCATCCTGAGCTCTGTCTCCTTGCCCTCCTTTAGATCCTTCGCTGAGCTGGGGAATCACCTGGACTGGTCATGTCGACTGTACCCTACAGTCATCCAACACATCAGTCCCCTCTGAGATCACGAAATGGGGCTGGTGATGTTGAGGGATTCTGAGGAGACTAACAAAGATGTGCTTAGAAAAGAATAGTCTTTTAAGTGTGTATAGAGAGACTAGATGTAAAAAACTTAGAGGAAAGAATGCTCTACAGTGGTAGGTATGAAATATCTTCAAGTACCTTCTTGTGTCCTTCCTCAAGCTGCTTCTCCCCTTGGACCTTAGTCTACAAGGGGGAACAAGAGAACAGTGACATGTCACTGGGGTTTTTGTCAGTCTTTTTTTTATTCTAGAGATGGTAATTCTACTCCAATAAATGTAGCCAAGTCCCTCTTCTAGTTGGTTAGTTCACAACAAGGGAGGAAAACAATTTGGAGACAAGAGGTCTGTCCACATTACACACTGTTTTTTAAAATAACCTATTTAACTAAAAACTAGAATTTTATAAAGAGTATAAATTAGGTAGAGAAGCGTATACTGCCAAATATGAAATTACACTTAACACTGAGCTTTACCAATTGTTTTTGTACTTGGCAAGATTACACACAAGGCAGAGATAGGACAAAAGAACAATCTGCATATTTAACGCAAACATCAGCACAACAATGTTGGGGACCTATGCTGCAACGCTGTTTAGCAGGACAAGGTGCGTGACCGATTCAGTATGGTGGTGTCTCCACATGTACTCCTTCCCTTAGTGACATATGTTTAAACTCTGACATGTGCATTTATCTCCATACTCAAATAAAACAGTAGATGCAAAAATCTTTTTCAAAATTCTGTTGCCAACACCATTATCTATAGATAATGGAGCACAAAATCCAAACTAACTGGCAGAGGATTCAAGGCCTCCAGGATGTGACCCCAACAAGATTCCACGCACCCTGATCTCTCACCAATTCTCCGTTCTGTAGCTAAGGGTCAGCCATTCCCGCAATCCAGTCAGAACCCGTGCCTTCCCCCAATTCCCTAGGCAAATCAAGCTCTTCACTCCGCAGTGCCCCCCACCGCAGCGGTGTGAAAGTCCATCACACTGCGTCCTGGCCGACTGCACCTCTTCTTTCTCCTTCCGCCTACCCCTGGGAGGCAGAAGCCCTGACTTCATTTCTGTCCCCAGCAAGGTCCTACAGTAGCATAATAATTACTTTCTAGTAGGTGCTTAGTAAAACTCTGTTGAATGAATGAATATCCATCAAAAGCTTTGGCTCTAAAATTATACAGAAATCGCTTTCTCAAGTGTCTCCTATGCCCTCACTTCTTCTTGATGTTCTTTCCATTCCATTCTTCTAGAAACTCTGTCTTCTGGCTCCCAGAAAACCACACTTCTCTTGCTCCCCTGCCTTCTGGCAGGACCTGCTCAGCAGTCCCCTCCGCTTCCTCCCCCCGCAGCAGGCCGTGTAGCCCTCTTCTCTGCTCCAGCCTCACTTGTCCTCGGCCACCTCATCCCCTTGGGCGGCCTCAGTACACTCCACAGTGTTGACGTGTGAAGATCACAACCACTTTGGGGTGGTTAAAAGTGACCCTAGGTTTTAGTACCAGTTCTGGAATTGTACATATATGGCCCTTAGACAATTTAATAATATTTAATATATTTGGACCTCAGTTTTCTCCTTACAAAAGGAAGGTTTGTATTGAATCCCATTCAGCAAAACTCCTATAATTTCTTCAAGAAGTCATAAACACTCAAAGAGCTTTTTAAACTGAAACTACACAATTCTTTCACATTATACAGATGACTTAAATAATTCAAATACATCATGATAAAAAACAATTCCAATATACCAAAGCCAGTTTTCTCAATGTCAGGGTTGACTACCAAATACAACCATCCATTCTGATCTCAGCACATTTACTATATATGAAATCAACGCTGAGTTTTTCAGCTTCAAACTATTCAAGTATGGAATAATATCTAGAAAGCAAAAAGGTGCATCCACTAAAACAATACTTTATCACCTCTGTGACTCTTTCCCAGCATCCTTCAACACACAGACCTAAAAAGTGCTGCACTTAAGGTTTAAAATCAGAAGACTTATCAAAATGTGAAACTAAACAATTTCATTCCTAAGTACCTATAAAAAGTTATATGAAATAAAAAGTCATATAAATTCACAGTTTATGGCTTCCCTTGCCAAATTTATGGAACTGGCATTATAGTATTATTCAACAATAACATACATAGGCATACTTTCACTTCATGTATCACAATATGAATAGAACTAACAACTAAAAAGGTGTAATGTGTCTATAAATAAACTGTAACCTAGAACTCATTTTTGCCAAAAAGTATTAACTACTTAAATCTTTGCATTATATTCCAAATGTTTATAGCAAAGACCTCCACAAGCTATAAACAGAAACATTGTTCATTTCACTTTAAAATGTTATATTCAAAGACAGATGAAGTTATTACCACTGATACAGTCTGGACTGATTGTTTAAGATGCCCTTGCAAAGTCTCCTGTTTTGCTCACTTCTAACCTCCCACATTCACTAAGATCAGTAACTCACAGTATCTTGAGAATTTGACTATCTCCAGGGCATGTTTGATTTTATAAAATGCTACTCTTCTGAAAATACTAGATATAAAATAACTTTTACATCAAGATATGTTTTACTATTTTGAGAATTTCATGTCATGCTTTAAACTAAATGCGAGAGAGCCTAGGAAAGGAAGAATGGCTATTTTATCAGCTTTATTCTCTACAAACATTCCACCAAGTAAACATTCAAAGGCCAAAAGATGACTTCCTCCCTGTGGGCACACAAAATCATTCAATATGCACTATTATTAATAGTATTGTCAACATGATTAATATTAATAAGATGTTATTATTACTAATTAAACTTTTGTATTTCAAATGGTGGCTCAAGCCTGCTTTTACTAGTTCAACATGAATGACGTATACTTCTTAATTTGACAAGTTTAATTCCAAAATATGATTCCCTTACCTTTTTCAGGCCAGCAAAACCTTCTGATTCCAGAAAGAAAAAGGCAAAGGGCATCAACACAAATAAACAAAGGTTGGAAAAGAGAGGAGCAAGATTCCACAAGCCTATAAGGAGATAGCAAAAAAAAGAATAAAGATTAGAGACAGGCCTTGTAAAAAAAAATGACTATGCTAAATTATGGTATTAGTCGAAGATCTATACTTTTTACTAATAAAAATAAACATAAACTTGAGGACAGTGGACTAACGAATCACCTAAACTTAGAAATGAGAAAATAATTACACATCCAAATTTCTGTAACTTTGTAACTTGTAACCTATTAGGAAAAGCCAATATAGAAACTAGAAATATTTTTCCTCATGTCCTAAAACAAATTCACTAAAGATATGACAAATGCAGAGATCCAAAGACACAGTCTCTTTAGACATACTGGCAACTGAATATTTAAATTAGATCCACTAGCATTTACTGAGCACTTAATAAATGCCAGATACTCTACTAGACATTGTACATGCATAATATCATTTAACTTAAGCCTAGTAAAAACACTAAGGGTAATAATTAGCATCTATTGAGCCCTTCTGTGCCAAGCACTATTCTGAGTGATTTACCAATATTATACAAACTCACATACTCTTCATAGGAATCCCCCAACAAGACAGAGGAACAGGCTGGTTATATAACTTAGCCAAGGTTGCAGAGCCAGTGGCAGAACTAACTCCTGGGATTTTTAAAAACCACTATATCATAGAAGTTTAAGTAAGCAATTCTAAGTGGGAAGGAAAATATAAGAGAGGCAGGCAAATTCATATTACCTTTTCCCTTTTTGACACATTCTGTACTCTTGTAAAACCACAATAAAAAGGTACTAAGATGACAATAAAAATAGATTTAGAAAAAGAAGACTAAGTCTGTCTTTGGGATTATGTTTGGCCAAACATCTTATACCTTTTATAGGTATAACACTCAAATTTAAAACAATTTTCAAAATAATGCCTACTTTTTTTTTTAGATTTTTATTTATTTGAGAGAGAATGAGAGAGAGAGAGAGAGAGAGAACATGAGAGGGGGGAGGATCAGAGGGAGAAGTACACTTCCCACTGAGCAGGGAGCCCAAAGTGGGACTCAATCCCAGGACTCCAGGACCATGACCTGAGCTGAAGGCAGTCGCTTAACCAACTGAGCCACCCAGGCGTGCCAAAATAATGCCTATAATACTTATAAAATCAAAAGTTAAAGATAAAATTATGCTAAGCATAAATTCAATCTATCACATGCACTTATCATTCAGTGCTTTGGAAAATGGGAAACCAACGTTCTTTCAACACCCTTATTTAGAAGGCACCGTTCCAAGCACAGGAGACACAGGAACAAACAAAACACAAAACCTTTGTTTTCACCAAAATATGCTATGAGGAATCTTTTCAGTTTTAGCCATTCTAACAAGTATAAAGTGGTATCTCCTTACTGTTTTAATTTACATTTCCCTAATCAATAAAGAATAACATGAACATCTTCATTAACTTATCTGCCACCCATGTATATCTTCTTTGGTGAAGAGTCTCTTCAAGTCTGTTGCCCATTGTTTCATTAGATTGTTTACTTATTTTTGAGTCTGTCAAGTTCTTTATATATGCTGAATACAAGTCCTTTATCAGGTATATAATTTGCAGATATTTTCTCCCCATCTGTAGATTGTCTTTTCATTTTTTTAACAAGTATCTTTCAAAGAACAAAATTTCTTCATTTTGACAAAGTCCAATTTACCAATTTTTTCTTTTACAGACCATCTTACCCAAGAAATTATATGGTCTAGCCCAGTAACACTAAGACTTTCTCCTATGGTTCCTTCTACAAGGGTTACAGTTTTAAGATTTACATTTAGATCTATGATCCCTCTGAGTCCCTTTTGTATATGGTGCCAGGTATGGACTGAAGTTCATTTTTTTCCCTATGATTATCCAATTGCTCCAACACCATTTGTAGAAAAGAATACCCTTTTTCCACCAAATTGCCTTTGCACCTTCTTTGAAAGTAAATTGACAATATATGTGTAGATATATTCCTGGATCCTCTATTCCATCGAGTCGATCTATTTATCTTTATGCCAATACCACACCATCAATGATTACTATGGCCTGAATATAGTCTTCGAGTTGGGTAGTAAGTCCTCCAATTTTGTTCTCTCTCAAAGTTGTTTTGACTATTCTAAGTCCTTTGAAGTCCTATCTGAATTTCAGATCAGCTTTTAAATTTCTACAAAAAAAAAAAAAAAGCCTGCTGGGATTTTGAATGAGGTTGCATTTAATTGGGAGACCCATCTGGGGAAAACTGACATCTTAACATTGTCTTCTTATCCATGAACATGGTATATCTCTCCATTTATTGTGGCATTCTTTAATTTTTGTCAGCAGTGTTTTATAGTTTATGGTATATAGGTCCCACACATCCCTAAGTATATCAGGTTTCTGATGCTACTGTACACAAGTGGGCTTGTTTTTTTTAATCAATATCCAATTATTCATTGCGAGAATATAGAAATGCAATTGAGTTTTGTATATTTATCGTGTATCCTGCAACCCTGCAAATTCATTTATTGGTTCTAATAGCTTTTTAAGAACAGATTCCATCACAATTTCTATATAGACAACCATATCATCTGTTAATAGAAACAGTTTCACTTTTTCCTTTCCAACCTCAATGTCCTTTACTTTCTAAAAATCACCAGAACAATGTTGAATAGAAGTGGTGAGAGGGGACATCCCTGCCTTATTTCTATTCGCAGGGAAAAGAGCATTCAGTCTTTATTAAGCATGATGTTATCTGTAGGGTTTTTACAGATGCTCTTTATTAGGATGAAGAAATTCCTTTTCATGCCTAGTTTGCTGATTTTATCAAGAATGGATGTTGAGGGTGCCTGGGTGGCTCAGTCGTTAAGCGTCTGCCTTCGGCTTAGGTCATGATCCCGGGATCCTGGGATACAGTCCTGCATCGGGCTCCCTGCTCTGCAGGAGACCTGCTTCTCCCTCTCCCACTCGCCCTGCTTGTGTTCCTGCTCTTGCTATGTCTCTGTCAAATAAATAAATAAAATCTTTAAAAACAAAAAAAGGATGAATGTTGAATTTTTTTTTCTGCTTTTTCTGCATGTATTGTGGTGACTTTTCCTTTTTAGGGTTTGAATATAGTAATTACATTCACTGATTTTTCAAAAGTCATACTGTATTATCCTTTTTATATATTGCTGTATTTGATTTGCTAAATTTTGTTTAGAATTTATGCATATATGTTCATGAGGGATATTAGTCTGTAATTTTCTTTTCATGTAATGTCTGTCTGGTTCTGGAATCAGGGTAATGGTAGGCACCATGAATTAGGAAGTGTTCCTTCATTTCTAATTTTCTAAAAGAGTCTGTGTAGAACTGGTATTGCTTCGTCCTTAAATATTTGATAGAATTGACAGTGAAGTCTTCTTGGCCTACAGTTTTATTTGTGAGAACATTTGTAACATTTTTACAATGTCTGAGAGACTTTAGTTTTTGCCTTCCAAATTTTTCCATTTCTCTAAGGTGTTGTATTGGCATAAAGGTTTTCACAATGTGCACTAATTATCCTTTTAATACCTGTAGAATCCACATGTATCATAGGACCTCACTGATATGAGGAATTCTTAATCTCAGGAAACAAACTGAGGGTTGCTGGAGTAGTGGGGGGGGTGGGAAGGATGGGGTGGCTGGGTGATAGACATTGGGGAGGGTATGTGCTATGGTGAGCACTGTGAATTGTATAAGACTGTTGAATCACAGACCTGTACCCCTGAAACAAATAATACATTTTATGTTTTAAAAAAAAGAAGATAGTAGGAAGGGAGAAATGAAGGGGGGGAAATAGGTGGGGGAGACGAACCATGAGAGACTATGGACTCTGAGAAAGAAACTGAGGGTTCTAGAGGGGAGAGGGGTGGGGGGATGGGTTAGCCTGGTGATGGGTATTAAAGAGGGCATGTACTGAATGGAGCACTGGGTGTTAAACGCACACAATGAATCATGGAACACTACATCAAAAACTAATGATGTAATGTATGGTGATTAACATAATAATAATAAAAAAATACCTGTAGAATCCATAGTGATGTCATCTATTTCATTCCTGATATTGGTAATTGGTGTCTTCTCTTTTTTTTGCTAATCAACCTTGCTGCAGCTTTATCAATTTTATCGATCTCACTTTCTCTGTATTTTCTGTTTTCTATTTCACTGATTTCTCCCCTTATCCTTTTTTTATTTCCAATTTTCCTTTTTTTTTAAGACTTATTTATTTATTTGAGAGAGCGAGAATGAGAAAGAGAGAGAGTACATGAGAGGGGGAGGGTTAGAGGGAGAAGCAGGCTCCTCACTGAGCAGGGAGCCCGATGCGGGACTCGATCCCGGGACTCCAGGATCATGACCTGAGCCGAAGGCAGCCACTTAACCAACTGAGCCACCCAGGCGCCCTCCAATTTTCTTAATTCGGTATTCATTTGTTCCCCTCTTCCTGTTTTCTTAAGGTGGAAATTGTGGGCACTGATTTGAGACCTTTTTTCTTTTCTAAAATAGACATTTTAGTGCTATAAATTTTCAAATGTTTTATTTTTGTTTTCATTTAGTTCAAAGAACTTCCAAACTTCCCTTCTAATTTCTTCTTTGACCTATTATTTAGTTACCAAATAATTGAGTGATTTTCTAAATATGTTTCTTTTACTGGTTTCCCATTTAATTTCATTAGAGAACCTATCTTGTATGACTTAAATTCTTCTAAAAGTACTGAGATTTATTTTATGGCACAGAATATGGTCTCTCTTGGTAAATGTGCCTACTGTGCTAAAAGAATGTATACTCTACAACTGTTGGGCAGAGTGGTCTATAAATGCAAATTAGGCCAAATTAGTTAAGAATGTTATTCAAATCTTCTGTGTTGTCTTCTTAATTTGTTCTATCAATTATTAAAAAGAAGATATTGATAAATCTGAATAGAACTGTGATTTTGACCATTAATCCTTTCATTTCTATTAAGTTTTTGCTTTATGTATTTAATAGCTACTTATTAGGTAGATACATGTTTATTATGTTTTGATGAATTTCGTCATTATGAAATGATCTTATTTATGCCTGGCAAAATCTATACCCTTTTCTAATAATAATAATATACCTACTCCAGCTTTCTTTTTATTAGAATTAGCATGGTATACCTTTTTTCTTCTATTGCTCTAAACCTATTTGTGTCTGTATATTTAAAATGGGTTTACTGTAGGCAGCATATACTTGAGTCCTTCCTTTTTATTCAGTCTGATAATCTCTGCCTTTTTTTTTAAGTTTATTTATTGGTTTATTTTTAAGTAATGTCTACACCCAACGTGGGGCTCGAACTCACAACCCCAAGATCAAGAGTTACATGCTCTTCCGACTGACCCAACCAGGTGTCCCCAATCTCTGTCTTTTAATTGGAATGTTTAGACCACTAATGTTTACTGATATGGTCAGGTTTAAGTCTATTGATTTGCTCTTTGTTTTCTATTTCTCCCATTTATCTTCCCTTTTTCTTCTTTTTCTGTGCTCCTTTGGATTAATTTTTATGATTCCATTTTATTTCTTACAGTTGCTTATTGACTGTATTTCCTTGTTGAGCTATTTTACGGTTATCTGCAGGTTTATCACATACACCCTAACTCATCACAATCTGCTTTCAAGTGATATAATACTTCATGTACAGCATAATAACCTTCCAATAGTATATTTCCATTTCTTTCCTTCTGCCTCTGTGCTATTGTTGTCATGAATTTTGCCTGTATATACTATAAAATCACAATACATTGTTACTACTTTTTAAGCAGCCAATTATCTTTTTATTTTTTTTAAAGATTTTATTTATTCGAGAGAAAGAATGAGAGATAGAGAGCATGAAAGGGAAGAGGGTCAGAGGGAGAGGCAGACTCCCTGCTGAGCAGGGAGCCCGATGTGGGACTCGATCCCGGGACTCCAGGATCATGACATGAGCCGAAGGCAGTCGCTCAACCAACTGAGCCACCCAGGCGCCCCTCTTTTTATTTTTTTAAAGATTTTATTTATTTATTTGAGAGAGCACAACCGGGGGGGGAGGGAGAGGCAGGCTCCCCACTAAGCAGGGAGCCCGATGCAGGGGCTCAATCCCAGGACCCTGGCATCGTGACCTGAGCCGAAGTCAGACGCTAACCAACTGAACCACCCAGGTGCCCCCAATTATCTTTTTAAAAGACATATAATAAAAACTTTTATATTTTGCCACAAAATTCAGCCAATAACCTGAATGAGCCTGGAAGCAAATTCTTACCAAGAGCCTTCAATAAGGAATGCAACCTCATGAAAACGTTGTCTACCAATTCTGAATCTGTGTCAATTGTAAGTCAGTTTTGACTTATTTTTCTCTTTGTTATGAGTTTTCCTTTCCTGCTTTGTACTCAGTTGTAGACTCAAGGTAGGCAGAGTGAACCTCCAAAGATGTCCATATCTTAATCCCTGGAATCTGTGAATATGTTACATTACATGGTATATTAGTTTTCTAGGGCTGCTCTAACAAAGTACCACAAACTGGATGGCTTCCAACAACAGAAATTTGTTCTTTCACAGTTCTGGAGGCTGTAAGTCCAAAATCAAGGTATCAGTAGGGCCATGTCCCTTCTGAAGGCTCTAGACAAGAATCCTTCCTTATCTCTGGTAGAGACAAGGTAGCTGCATTCCTAGTTCTTATAGAAGTATCTCTCCAAATCTACCTGTCTTCACATGGCCTTTTTCAGGTGTGTCTGTGTCTCTGTTTTATCTTCTTATAAGGATACTAGTAATTAAATTAGGGCCCACCCTAACCCAGTGTGACCTTATCTTAACTAATTACAACTTCAAAGACATTATTTCCAAATAAGGCCACATTCTGAGGTTCTAGGTGGACCTGGTGGGGGAAAGAAGGGTGGGCAGGAAAGAGGACCATTATTCAATCCAGTATACATGCCAAAAAGACTGCAGGTATAATTATTAAGGCTATAGACCTTAATATAGGGAGACAGACCATCTTAGATTAGCCAGGTGGGTGAAACCTACCCAATGAACCTTTAAAAGCAGAGAACTTTCTCCAGCTGAAGTCAGAGAGAAGCAGTAGAAGGGTAAATCAGGGAGGAACTCAAGCCACTTTTTCTGGAGTGGGTCACATGAAAAACATAAGAGGTGGGCAGCCTCTAGGGCAAAGACCAGCACCTGGCAACGAAATGGAGGACTTCAGTCTTACAACCACAAAGAACCAAATTCAGCCAATAACCTGAATGAGCCCGGAAGCAAATTCTTCCCCAGAGCCTCCAATAAGGAATGCAACCTCACGAAAACCTTCATTTCAGCTTCCCCCCACAAAAGAACATCCATTTCATAAGATCTTACAAAGAGAAATGTTTAAACTGAGATTATGATAGTCCCTTAATTCTATTCATCTGTAAAACAAGATGTTTCTCTGTGCAACTCTCACCTGTCCAGTACTCTGCCCAGAACCTCCAGCCACCTGCCCCCCAACTATAGCCTGCACCCCCATTCTCTCGGCAGCACCCTCCAGCAGTTGAATGTATTTATTTATATGCTGAATTGCTATTCTTCAGTGCCTAGGTTTTCTTGAAAACTTAGTTGTTTTAGGTGACAGGGTATATACAGTCTCTCTTACTTCATCTTGGCCAGACTATATGTAGCTTTTAAACTTGAATGCTGATTTTAATTTTTCTTACTTCATACCTGAGCCTTAGTTTTTGATAAAACAATAAACACAGGGAATGTTCTGGGCATAAAATACCATAGCAGATCACTCATTCTTTACTCACTGTCCTCATGGATTTGTTAATCTTTAAAAAGCTGTTTTTAACGGGTAGTTACCCACTGTTTGAAGTTGACTTCCCAAATACTTATTGAGGTCCTTGACCCTTTTTTAAATTGTTTCAACACACAACTCAATAAAGCCTAAGCCTCAACTCCTATGTCTTAGACAAAATTGTTCCCTATTACCCTATTGTAAAATATCCATTCTCTTTACTCTCTTGCCCTAAATTCCTAAAATATAACTGCTCCAGTACACATTCTATAGTGGGCCTCTAGGATAGTTCAAAAACCATCATGCTTATTCTTTTTTCTCCCTTTTCTATACCCTGCCCATTATATTCTTTGATACATTTAGAAAGTGCACTCTAATCAAATAGGATAGTATCTTAGGGGCGCCTGGGTGGCTCAGTCAGTAAGCATCTGCCTTCAGCTCAGGTCATGATCCCAGGGTCCTGGGATCGAGTCCCGCATCGCATCGGGCTCTCTGCTCAGCAGGGAGTCTGCTTCTCCCTCTGCCTGCCACTCCCCCTGCTTGTCTCTCTCTCTCTCTCTCTCGCTGTCATTAAATAAATAAAATCTTTTTTAAAAAAACATAGTGTCCTAAAAACATATTAAACATAATGAAATCATTGCAAAGCCTCACTTTGTTAAGCTCCTATTATACTATTCAATACCTGCTACTTTCAATTTACACTCTGAAAGGAAAAAAAAAATCACTTAGGAAAAAAAGTACCAGTTTTATATCTTCTCAAAGAATTGTGTTAAATTAAAAGGACCTCTCTTCCTGTTTCTACTGGTCTAAATAAAGATCTCTTTAGCAAAATACTTAAGCAGGGTAGACATACATTTGTAAGATTCTGAAATTAAGATTTATTCAAAATAAGCAAAAGTGTACTTTTAATGCACCAAGAATAACAAGTAAACACAGAATTTTGGAGCAGAAGAGAACTTTGAGATCCCTTGTTTAATTCACTCAGAAACCAAATTCTTTTTTAAAAATTTTTAAAAGTGGTTAAATAAATGACACACAAATTCCAAAACTTACAAATAATGGACAAAGGATTAGATCCAAGATCTCTTGCTCTTTCTACACTACTGTATGGATCTCACACTTACCATTCTGGATGAAAAAAGCACAATATTTTGAATTTTGTTAATATTATCTGCTGAAAAAAGCAATCAGTTTAATAAGATTTTACTAAAGGAAATGTTTAAACTGAGAATATGACAGCTTATTAATTCTATCCATCGGTGTAAAACAAAATTAGTGGAGCTTCTGATCAGTTTGAAAGACACTGAAACAGAATTCAGCACTAGTTTGAAAGACACTGAAACAGAATTCAGCACTTCTACATGTAGCACTTCTACATTATATGTGAGCACATGTACACCCAAGCCTCTGAAAACATCAAACACAGAAAGGTTTTAACAAATCCAACTCTGATAAAACACTGACTGTACTATATGTACTCTGTGTGCTATAATGTCCTCTAACAAAACAAGGCATTCACACTATTCATGATTTAAAAGGCCTAAAAGTCCTGAGGCCAGATGTCTGAGTAAGTGGCACTTTATGTCTGACTAGCCTAAGATTGCATCTATCAGCTATACATGAGCTGGAAGAGGAACTTCAACTCTGTGTCCTCATAAAATAGGCTACAACTTAACTCATAGGGCTCTCATAAAGAAGAGAAATAACATACCAAATACTAAACAAATGTCAGTGCCTCCCGCCAGCCATCTCAAAATAATGTAAATGTTCCAAACAACTGAAAAATTCTAATGCACACCAGCTTTGACCTGATAAAGACAAGACAGTGATTTACAGCTAAAATCAGCTCTCAACCTTTCCCTAAAGAATTATTCTCATTAGGGGCTTCCTGGGTGGCTCAGTCAGTTAAGCATCTGCCTTCAGCTCTGGTCATGATCCTGGGGTCCTGGGATGGAGCCCCGAGTCTCTTCGAGTCTCTTCGGGCTCCCTGCTCAGCAGGGAGTCTGCTTCTCCCTCTCTCTCTGCCAATCCCCCAGCTCATGGTCTCTCACACTTGCTCTCTCAAATAAAATCTTTTAAAAATTTTTTTAAAAAGCATGATTCTCATTAATTATACCCCAAAAAGCTTACAAAACAAAAACCTGTATACACACATTAAAAATATATAAAAACAGGGGTGCCTGGGTGGCTCAGTCGTTAAGTGTCTGCCTTCGGCTCAGGTCATGATCCCAAGGTCCTGGGATGTAGCCCCGCATCGGGCTCCCTGCTCAGCGGGGAGTCTGCTTCCCCTCTCACACTCCCCCTGCTTGTCTTCCCTCTCTCGCTGTCTCTCTCTTCATCACATATATAAATAAAATCTTTAAATATATATATATAAACATATATATATATAAACAACGACCAAAAACAGAAACAGAAAATAAGCTGCAAAGAAATACACCAAATTACTAACAATGTGAATGTACTAAAATTATGGATGATTTGCTTCCTACTTTTCTACATATTATTAGTTTTCTATAAGGAGCAAATAAAGACCCTTAAAAAAAATGAAATATATTTAAACCTTGTTGTGAAACTCACAATTCTCCAAATCCCTGTTAGGTAATCTCCCAACAAAATGCTGGGCTTCCCGTCAGCCATGCCATTCACTCTATTTACCAGCCTCACTGACAACACAGTTCAAATCCAAGCTTCAGCCAAGTCACAGATTACCACTTAGGAGGGAGCTCAAAACTTGCTCTCAAATAGTTGCCACCATGAATATAAACCCCTGAATGCTTAAAATCCACTATACTTTTATAATAAGGGGTAAAACTTTATTAGTTTTTGTAATTTGAAACAACATTCGTACCACAGAAAGGAACTTTTTTATTGTTATTGAACTATAAATACACGTACTCCCAGAATTCATCCTTCTGATCATATATGTCTCCTTTCATGCAGGGAAAACTACAAATTGTTCTCTGAAAATCAAAAGTTAAGAAATAAAACGCTGGGGGCGCCTGGGTGGCTCAGTCGTTGAGCATCTGCCTTCGGCTCAGATCACGATCCCAGGGTCCTGGGATCGAGCCCCGCATCGGGCTCCCTGCTCCGCGGGAAGCCTGCTTCTCCCTCTCCCACTCCCCCTGCTTGTGTTCCCTCTCTCGCTGTGTCTCTGTCCAATAAATAAATAAAATCTTGAAAAAAAGAAAAAAGAAATAAAACTCTGCCTTGGGCAAAAGCTCACAAATCAGAAAAAGTATCTGCTCTGACTAACCTACACACTTAAAATGAAGATAATTAAGAAAAGCTAAATAAAGAAATCTGTATCAACAGATATCAACAAGCAGCAATGTCTGCAGAACAAGTGGAGAAAATGATGAGTATGATCACAAAGATTCTGAATACCAACTCATTTAGTTTGACAGGAAATTAGATGCCTACATTTTTACATACTGAACTTTATATATAAGTAATATATGTGTGTACATATGTATATGCTCTATATGTGTGCATATATAATACATAAGTGTGTGTGTATATATACATATATCATTTAAATTTTTTTTTATTTTCCCCCAATTGCCCCTTTTCCAGGAGACTCAACATTACTACTAATGGTTTTGACAACCACAATTGTAGAAAGGGATATGTGATACAGAACCTCCACTGTATTTATTTTTGCAAGAAATATTCACTTAACACAAAGAATTTGAGAGCTGAGGTCTTATCTTAACAGAATAATCATCTACACAAATAACCAGTTTTTATTCAAAGTCTAAATAATTAAATGCAAAGAATTAAGTGTATTTACCAGAGTAAGTAAATGTGAAAGTTTCAGGCTTAGCTTATGCTAATTTAATTATTAAATCTACAACATATAAGTTAAAGTTACTATGAGAAAAACATCTAATATAGAGAAATATATCTAACATACATTCCTAAGTAGTAATTATATTCTTGACAATTAAGACTTAATTAGTTTCCAACAGTTTACAAACATACATCAGACATATATACGTAAATATCCCTTAAGAATTATTCTGTAATTTTGATGAAACTTTCCTAATTTTAAATTAGGACGAATATTTATAATATAACTTATTTATATGACTACATATTAATTTATAAAATAAAAATAATCAAATTTCTCTACTTCCAAAGGCTAAAATTACTTCATATAGCTAAAATCCTTCAATATAACCCCAAAAATTCAAAAACCTTGTAGTTTGTCTAAATCAGTATCAGCGACAACCTTTCTGAAAGATGTCCTATGCCTATCTCCCAAAGATGTATCTGAACTTAAACAAAGGTTATTTACTAATCCTAGAATACTTCATTTCAAACCAAACCAAACTGAATTGCCAGATCACCGTAGGATGCATTAACTTCTAGCTCCATCTGCTGGAGTCACAAAATATTCCAAAATCTGACATAAAATACTATGAAACAAATGATCTACAATTTATCATATAGACCAAACACTTCATGAATTTAAAACAGAAAATTAATCAGAGTTCAGCCATATTCAATAATTTCTAAAATGACAAATCTAAGTTAAAATCAGTATTGCAGTGGAATTGAGGATCTAACGCTATTGTCAAAAAGTGAGTTATATAATAAAAAAATTCTACCAAGAAAGCAGAAGCCTTAGAGAAAGACAAGTTTGCTTTTGAACAGTAAGTATTGTGTGAACCTCAGAATCAGAACAGCTTCCGTCTATGAGAAGAAAAACAAAAATTAAAAAACAACTTTAGCAATGAGTTGTGAAACTTTTTACCTTAATATAACTTTTTCTTGTAACAAAAAAGCAATACATGTCCATTGCAGAAATATTATACAATACAAGCACCAAAAAAATGTCTATATCCTGTAATTAATCCTACCACCCAGGGAAAAACATGTTTTTCAACATCTTTCTCTATCAACAAATACTCTTCTACATCATCATCTATAATGGCCAAGAAAGCACTCCACTGTTAGGATTTACCAAAATTCAATTAAGCAAATTTCTTACTTTGACACTTAGATTGTTTCATTTTTAAAATTTTTACAAACAATACCTCCATTACTATCCAGTAACTACGGTGATGCATACTATGACAAATGACTATTAAGACCAATTAATTAGAAACTACTAGTAACATTTAACTAATAATGGTATATTAAACTTTATGAAGGACTGACTTTGATTTAATATCTATACATAAGTAGATGTAATACTTATTTTTAAGTTTAATTGCTTATAATCTAGAAGTCTGATTTTTTTAATCTTCTGTGGGACTTGAAAATGGCTAAATTAAAGATGGATTTTGCATAGTTCCTTCATGATATCCACAATAGCATATTGTCTATTCCTGTTGAAAAATCAAAATAAAACACCCATACCTTGAAAAGACTAGTCAGGTTCATGGTGGTTATCTTTTAACAGACCTAAATGTCAACTAGGCAATCATGTTATAAACGTGTGTCTCTGTCTCTTTCATAAATAAGTATGAACGGCTTAGCAAAAATTGGCCCCCAGTGGGGGATACCTCAAAAAACTGAAGAATTATTTCCTGACTTTATTTAAGGCTACAACTTAACTCCATCATTCTCCTACCTTCCAAAGATTTATTCCTGTTTATTTTTTAACTTTAATCTCACATTACATAAAATTACCATTTAAATAAGGAAGTAATTCAATGCATTTAGTGCATTCACAAATCATGCTACCACTACCACCATCTCACCCCAAAACATGTCTATCACCCCGAAAGGAAAACCCATTAAGCATTTGTATCAGTTTTTCAATTTATGGAACTGAAAAGTTTCGTAGTTTTCTGCTAAGTTTTTAACAAGATACAAAGAAAGTGAATACAAATAGATGCTTTCTTTTTCTGTCCATTTTTTACCCTTTTTCAATTTTAACAATAAAAGTGACAATACAAATTTTAGCTACCATTTTGTCATCTCTGCTCTCTTTGTACCATCCTATAACTATCGTTGCCGGCATGTCATACCCACACTAAGTGAATGATGGGACACACCTCACAACATCCAGCTGACAAGCAAAAAAGACCCTGGGCTAAAACTGCCAATGACCAGATTACCATTCTGCCCCATTCTAGCTCCAATATCATTTTTGTATATCACATTTTCCAAGCTATTTTAATCATTTTCCCCATGTAGACAGAGATACATCTTGCTACACGATACAGATTTAAAACTAAGGGTAATATTTTATTTATTTATGTTATTAAATTCTGGCCCACAGAAGTGAAGTGGCATTCTAACGTAATCTGGTTAACATGTAACATCTCAAACCCAAGTGGCCCAAATCCAGACACTATATTTAATTCAAACTAAATATTTTTATACATACTAAAGCATTATCAAGACATACAGTGGCCTAATCCATATGATTTACACACTAAAGGCACAAGTGATCAAAACCATCCATACTGACACTTTTACAGGATAAGCCATTACATTTGTTTTCAAATTAAGTTCCTTTTTACCAAGGTATTCCTAATGACACAATAAATAACTTTTATTCACTCAACGATGAATCTTTATTGGACAATTTCAGTGTGAAAGTACTGGAGCAGTGATCCGTGGGAGATTAAGAGAATTTCAGACATATTCTGAGACCTCAAAGAATTTGGCATAAATTCACAAAAGCTTAACACAAAAAGACAAGTAACAACTTAAGAAAATCTCGTTAAGTGTTACAAGATGGTAAATGATTGACAAATGAATATGGATGATATAACTGCACTGGGGTAAAGGAAATCATCAGACTTTTCAGGGACTGCTTTTGGAGACCCAAAACATCATTGCGGCCCACCAGTCAGAGCAAAGGCTTATGGAGGTCAGCTGGTCAACTGAGTGTTAGCTCAGGTCTCACATGTGTCACAGTGGGTCTGCAAACCAGGTCTGTGGTCATATCCCCAGTGCCAGAATGCATAAGGAATAGATATACTTCACAGCTAACAGAACCCCTACTCTGGTCCCCTGACCTGTGTAGTAAGGGCTATTACAATGGGAAACACCAAGTGGAAGCCCCCAGAATTGCCTCTAACTAGGAAAACAGTAAACCAAAAGTCATGCCACATCCCCAAAGGAAATGCAGAGATTAATGCCACCATCAAGGGTTTGAAAGACGCAGAAGTAGTGACTCCCACATCCCCAAAACAGACAGACCTTAGGACAATGACAGTGGATTACTGTAAGCCTCACTAGGTGGTGGCTCCCACTGTAGCTGCTGTTCCAGATGTGGTTTCACTGCTTAAGTAAATTAACACATACCGTGGTACCTGGTGTATGACTCCTGATGTGACAGAGGCCTCTGTCTCCACCTCTGTCCATAAGACCCACCAGAGGAAGTTTACTTTCAGCTGCAAGGCCAGCAAAGCACCCTCACTGTCTTACCTCAGGGACACCCCAACTCCTCAGCCCTGTTACAATTTAATTTGCAGGAATTTTGATCGCCTTTCCCTTCCACCAAATGTCACAGTGGCCCATACTAATGATGACACTGTGCCGACTGGATGTAGTGAGCGAGAAGTAGCAAGTACTCTAGACTTATTGGTAAGACATTTTCATGTCAGAAGGTGGAGAATACATCCAAAAATAATTCAGGGGCCTTCTATGTCAGTGAAATTTCTAGGGGTCTAGTGGTGTGTGGACGTGGGGATCTCTGTTCTCAGGCAAAGGATGAGTTGTTGAATCTGGCTCTTCCTACAACCAAGAAAGGCACAAAGTCCATGGGCTTCTTGGGATTTTGAAGGTAATATATGCCCCCTATTCCTCCTCTGGGTGTGTTACTGCAGCTCACTTACCAAGTGACGCCCAGAGCTGCCAGTTTACAGTGGGGTCCAGAACAAGAGAAGGTTCTGCAACAAGTATAGCCCGCTGTACAAGTTGCTCTGTTATGTAGGCCATCTGATCCGCAAACCCAGCGATGCCTGAAGTGTCCATGGCAGGCAGGAATGCTGCGTGGAGCCTTTGGCAGGCGCTCTAGATGGATCACAGCACAGGCCCGTAGGACTTTAGAGCAAAGCCCTACAGCACTACAGCCCCTCTGGGATATACCTGAAGGACAGCCCTGCACAGATAACCATTCTCGTTTAAGTAACACTTGTAATTTAATTTAATTAACACAGTAAATCTTGGCCTGTTACCGGGCCTTAGAAGAGACTGAACACTTGACCATGAGCCACCAAGTTACCATGTGACTGGAGCTGCCCATGATGAACAGGGTGTTTGTTATCTGACCCACCGACCTGTAACACCAGACATGCAACAGCAATACTCCATCATCAAACAGAAGTGGTATACATAAGATCAGGCCCAAGCAGGCCCTGAAGGTACAAGTAAGTTACGTGAACAAGTGGCCCAAATGGCCATGGTCTCCACTCCTGCTCTACTACTTCTCTTCCCCAACTTGCGCCTAGGGCCTCATAGGGAGTTCCCTACAATCAGCTGACAGAGGGAAGAAAAGACTCAGGCCTGGTTTACAGATGGTTCTGCACGACACCACCCAGAGTGGACAGCTGCAGCACCAGAGCCCTCTGAGACAGCAGTGAAGCGAAATCCTCCCGATGCCCCTGGTTGTTCACTTTGCTTGGGAGGAGAAATGACCAGACACGTAATTATAAATTCATGGGTTGTGTCCAGTGATCTGGCTAGAAGGTCAGCAAGAAACATGACTAGAAAACTGGTAACAAGGAAATTGAAATTTGGGGCAGAGGTAGTACAGACAGTGCTCTCTGAATGGGGAAAAAAAACATGAAGATATTCATGTCCCATGTGACTGCTCATCAAAAGGGGACCCTGGCAAAGGAGGAGTTTAATAATCAAGTGGATGGGACTCCCTGTTCTGCAGATACCAGTCAGCCTCTTTCTCTGCCACCCGTCATGATCCAATGGGCTCAGAAGCAAAGTGGCCACGATGGCAGGGTAGAGATTAGGCACGGGCTCAGCAGTGTGCACGTCTACTCATCACACTCACCTGGCTATGGCTACCAACTGCATGCCTAATCACCAGCAGCAAAAACCAACACTGAGACCTCAATATGGCACCACACCCAGGGGAGATTAGCCAGCTACCTGGTGGTGGGTTCACTGAAATGGGCCACTCCCATCATGGAGAGGGCAGCAATTTGTCCTTATTGGAACAGACACTTACTCTGGGTACAGATATGCCTTGAACTTCGCGCAAAGCTGCTGCCAAAACTACTATCTGTGGACTTTCAGAATGCCTTGCCCACCATCATCACAGCAGTGCTTCTGATCTAGGAAATACTTCACAGCAGAACAACAACAATGGGCCCATGCCCTCGGAATTCACTGGTCATGCATGTTTCCCACGATCCTGAAGCAGCTGGTTCGACAGAATGGTGGAATGTCCTTCTGAAGACTGTTACGGTGCCCGCTAGGTGGCCATACCTCGCAGGGCTGAAGAAAGGTACTCTAGGAGGTTGTATTCGCCCTGAATCTGTATTCAATATATGGTGGTACTTCTCCCATCGCCGGGGTTCACAGGTAGAATCGAGGAGTAGAATCGGGAGTGGTAGCACTCACCATTATCCGTAATGACCCACTAGCAAACTTTCTGTCTCCTGTTCCTGTAACCTTAGGAACCAGTGCTGCTAGACTAGAGTTCTAGCTCCAAAGGGAGGAACGTTTCCACCAGGAGACACAACAATGATTCCACTGAAATGGAAGTTCAGACTACTGTCCAGCACTTTGCGGTCCTCATGCCTCTCAATCAACCAGCAAGGAAGGGAGTTCTGACCCCCAGGGGGAACCTGGACGCCTCCTCCACAATAGAAGTGAGGAAGAGCGTGTCTAGAACACAGAACACGCCTCAGGGCATGTCTTAGTATTACCATAATTTGGCCCCATTAATGATTTTTTAAAAGCCAAGAAGTATGTCTAAGGTTGACAAATCTTCAACCCCAAGACAATCTAAGGGACTAATAATAAGCACTCCCTTGAATGTCATCGACAAGGTTAAAGAAAGCTATGAATTTAGAAGAGAAAGATGAATTTAAAAGATTTACGAAATTCACTACATGCAGCAAAGGATACAGACCTACCAAAGATTTAGCAGAAACAAAGCCAGGGGTCATAAAACCCTCAAGGAAAATTTCCAGGGCTTACATCCCAGGCCTCCTGAAACCTATTCCTAAGGGTACATTTAGAAGCAGTGACATCATTTAGAAGGTTCTTCCTCTAGTTCCCCAACTTTCAGATGATGTGGTTTATTGGAGTTCAAAATTATTGTCTATCACATATTCATTCAATAGGTTTATTAGGCAATCACTATGTGGGAATCATTGTTCTAAGCCCTAATTTATAAACAAAATATTTGAGCTTACACACCTTACATTATAATGAGAAAGACTACCAATAAAACAAATACATTTACTTCCAGAGTTAAGGCCTCCAAATATATGGCATGTCATGTGTTAGTAGCTCTTACTTACAGTCCATAAACAGAATAAAAGAAATAGCCTTGATTTAGAGTATGTGAAGGTCACTAAGTATAGCATGCAATTTCTACTCAGTAAAACTGGAAACAAAGGCCAGTTCACCTGTCATACTGGTTAGCCCAGCTTGAGACCACCTGCACTGCTGCTAAGAACACCTGGAGCCCAATCCTGAAAAATGTATGTGCTATAGTACCTATAGCTTTACAGAAAGCTAGGGCCAAGGGGAACCATGCCAAACAGTCTTCCTCAAACATTTTAGACAATACATATAAAAACCATTTTCTAAATTATATATTATCCAAGTATTTTTAATAACAAAAAACATGTCATCTAAAAAAAACTCACCAAAACATTCATAGCCATTACTTTCCAGGTTGCCTCCTGCCTTTCATAATAATAGCTGACTTTTCAGTAGAGGATTTATGTTTTGTATCAATTTCAGTTTGCTTATTCAGTTTTTTTCAATTGCTAAGCAAAAAAATGGAGTAATTTCTTTTTATTCAGTTAATAATTAGTCCTCATTTTACTGAATTCATTTGGTCTTCAGAGCATCATGACTCCATTTGTTTCTACTTTCAAGCATGACAGAAACCACAAAGGCCAGATTCAAATATATGATTAAACTAAAATGTTAAAATTTTTCATGTTAAAAAACAGTTTAAGCAGTATTAAAGGACAAATGGGAGGAAAATGTTTGCAATTAACCTCTGAGAGACAACTAATTACTTAAAAAAAAACTGCAAGTGTAAAAAGGAATGAAATCTTGCCATTTGCAACAACATGGATAGAGTGAGAGTATAATGCAGGAGAAATAAGTCAGTCAGAGAAAGACAAATACCCTATGATTTCACTCATATGGGGAATTTAAGAAACAAAACAAATGAGCAAACGGACAAAAGACAGAGGGGGGGCAAGCCAGGAAACAGACTCTTCCCTATAGAGAACAAACTGATGGTTACCAGAGGGGAGGGAGTCGTTGGGGGATGAATGAAATAGGTGATAGCGATTAAGGAGAGCACTTGGGATGAGCACGGGGCAGTGTATGGAATGCTGAAGGACTGCACTGTACACCTGAAACTAATATTACACTGTATGTTAACTAACAGGAATTAAAATTTTAATTAAAAAAAAAAGGAGGGGAAAACACTGTAAAAATGGGCAAAGGAAACATAGGTAGGCAATTTACTAAAAAATAACTATGAATGACCTCTGAGTATGTTTTGTAAATGTCTATCCTTACTAGTAATTAAAGAAATGTACATTTAAGAGGGGAAATGTTTCATATTTCTGACCTGGAACTTTTTTTTTTTTTCAAGATTTATTGCAGGGGGTGGGGGGTGGGCAGAGAGAGAGAATTCAAGTAGACTGCACTGAGCATGGAACCTGATGCAGGACTCAATCTCATGACCCTGAGCAGAAACCATGAGTTGGACACTTAACCAACTGTGACACCCAAGCACTCCTTGAATTGGCAGGTTTTAAGTACCACCCACAGTTGATGAAGATACATTCTGGGAAGAGGAGCCCCTCAGTGAAAGTGAAACCACTAGTGGAATTCACACAGCTTTTCGGGATCAGCAAACATCTTCTCAAAACTTTTAAAGTGTGCTTACCTAGAAAGTGAATTGCAGAAATTTATCCTAAGGACAAATATTTGTAAAGATGTACACTGGAGCTCTTTTAGTTAAAAAAAATTGGGAACAATCCATGCTTATAACAGCTCCAGGCACTACTATAAATTGCACAGAAAAGTAGTTAATGGCATGGAAACCTCCCACTTACATGTTGATTTAGGAAAACATAAATCATCAGTGAGTCCATGAAGGTTGCCATCTGGTTATGTATTCACAGGAAGACACCTTACTGAAGATTACAGACCACAGTATTCACAATAGCTCTGTGGGTTGTAGGATTGTGGGTAACATTAATTTTCTTCACCATATATTGTTTTCCAAATATTCTCCAGCAAACGAAGCATTTTTTTAAACACAAAGGAGTGAGAGAAATGGTAGTTGTCTGTATAAATTCCAGACGAATTAAAGAGTTATGCACAAAAAAAGTCATCTTTAGAAAATGAGGGGGAAAAAGAGAGTATTTGTCACATATCAGGAAGGGAAAGGATCTTCTAAACACAAAACAATTAGAGAAACCAAAGGAAGAAAAAAGACTGGACCCTGGACAATATACAAATGTTAAAAATTCTGTCAATAAAAAGCAAGTAAAGTTAAAAAGAAAAATAACTAGAACATATTTACAAAAATCTAATAAAAAGCTGATGTGCTTTCCATATAAAGATATCACAATTCAAAACGAATAAAAGGGGAAGGACAATGAAACATATAAAAAAGATCTATGTATTAGATCTTGTAATATATTTTATAAATTAAAATTAAAATGTCATACACCTCACTAAAAATTTCCAGAAAATGGCAGAGTCAAGATTGGAATGCAGGTCTAATTGGCCTCCAAGCAATATACCATGTTGCCCACAGTAAGTAAGTCACTTTTTTAACCACATTAATTTTAAAGTTTGTACTTGACAAAAGAGTTTTTCCCCCTTCAATTATACATTCTTAAATAACAAAAGTAACAGAAAATAAATTAAGTAGAAAACTATGGCTAGTATTCTTAGGTCTTAAATGGAGGCTGCGTTCTTTTGACATATCCAGATAAACCAAAATTCTCTTGCTAAATATTTAAATGAGAACTTACCAAATCATTAAGTATAAAGACTGCTTCTTGATTAAGTAAAACAGAAAAGCCTTTCACAACTAAGAATACGAATAGTAAGTAAAAATCTGGTTTTCTGATTTTATGAAGGACTCATGGTTTATTGGAGGAAGATGCAAATTATGAAGGAAATTAAGAAAAGGCAAATCTAAAAATACAGTGCAGTAAAAAATGAAAACATTCATTGTGATATTAAGCAATATATACTAACCATGAATCAGGGAGCCATTTAGCCATTGAATATAGTAGTTCTGAGGAAAAGAAAGCAGGATTTCATTGCTGATTATTGAAAGGGGTAAAAGCAAAACAGCCCCAGCTGAAACTGCCAGAGTGAACGTGCTCAAAAACAACCTGGAAGAGAAGAGATCATTGTCACCAGCAATTGAAAAAAGCAAGGAATTCGGTAGGAATTTAAAAAGGATAAAAACTCTTTAAATCTTTTAATCCAAAAAGTTACATAAGATTTTCATTAAATATGTGTAGTTGGGAGACAAATGATATATATATGATACTAGAAGTTCAATTAGGTATACTCTAAAACTACTCACTCTGTGAAAAGGGTCATTAACTTGTTGAACAAGCAGGCCCTAGAAGAATCACATACAGAAGACAGAGTACTTTGCACATTTTACAAAGAATAAGCCATAGTCTCTTTCCTCTTTTAAATTTAAATATTTATTTCACAATTGCATTTAATTAACTACATTGGCAAATACATCCTAACAGCAATGCAAAAGCTGATTTCAGATGAAAAAAAAACAAAAACTTGTGAAAACAGTATGAAAAACAAATCAATTCAAAATGGTTATTTCAAGAGAAAAAAACTTAACAAAGCCATTGGTCAGCTACCTCTTAAAATGGGTAAAGGCAAAATAAATTATACTAAGAAACCGTAGAGAACTATTAAACAATATTCTACTATTAAACAGTATTTAAAACACTATTTGTCATTTTTAAAAATAAGATATTGCTAATAAATACTGATACAGAGAAATGTCTAAGATAAATTAAGTTAAAAAAACTGAAAAGGCATGGACAATAAATAGAACACATGCTCCCCCCCCCAAAAAAATGCATTTATACACACAGGAAAATAGAGGTACACACACACACACACACACACACACAAACCTAGCACAATATATAACAATCCCACAGGAGAGTGGAATTCTAAAGGGCTTTCACTTTCTCAGTTATATATATGTCTGAAATGTTTAAAATTTTTTATCTAATTTTTAAAAGATTTTTTTAAGACTTAAAAGGCAAAGGAAAAGAAAACCTCACCAACATTAGAGATGGAATCTTAATTTAATATCCATCCCATTAAAGTCAATATAGGAAGAACGTGAAAATAAATGTAACACATAAGAAAAAAAAAAAAACACGTAATAAACGCTTGAAATACACATCCACTAGAGTAACTTTGAGACCAATGCCATCTTGTGGCAACCAACAGAAGTGTTTTCCTACTTAAAAGCCAAAACAACCACGAAACCTCTGTTCAGTAAATCATCGATGATGTTTAAATGTAGACCATATCATACATACCAAAAATGCAGCTCAAATCAGACACAGAAGAAGGCTTAGAAGCTGTTTTGCTGAGTGGGCATGTTTCCTGGGAAACGCACTAGGAAAAATGTCCACCCAGGTCTACTGCCAACTCTGGCAACTACCAGCCCGTGGCCTGAAGCGTGCTTCTCTGGTTTTGTCCTTGCAAGTCAAGGGAGGAAGTTATCCCAATCGCTACCATTGCTTCCTTCCAATGCCAAAAATAGGATCAAACCCACAAGTTCACCATTCCAGGTCCTGAACAGCTATGTGTGTGCCAGGCTCCTCTTGCCACGACAGACTCTCACATACAGTGTGATGTACCCACCTGCTCACACACCAAACCTCAATGCGTCTCACGGTTCTGTGCTCTGGGGCACAGTCAGTTCTGCCCCTAGGGTCGCTTTATGTCATCTGCCCTGCGAAGCAGCCTCAGCACCACTCTCCACACTCCTCTCAACAGTCAATGCTTCTCCTCTCAGCTCACACGACACTGACCACATAACCAGCAAGACCAACCAGAGTTTCCAAATCAAAAACCGGGACCAGTAATCTGACAAAAAACTAAGCTTATGAGGGCAAATAGGTAAAGTATTTGAAATCATAAACGATCCAGAAAGGCTAACTATAAACAAACACTTGCAGAATCTACTGCATCTCAGGTACTGTGCCTGGGCTCTGGATACAGAGCGCCGCCGCCACCCTCTCACCCTGCCTGTGAGCACCTAGCATGAAAGCTACTCAGAAAAGGCCGATGCAGGTCAGGTCAATGCTGGCAAGGGGTCCCCAAGGGAAGGCCAGATCGAAAAAGAGCAGTAGTGGTCATAGCTTGCAGACCTCCTGAAGTGCCCTTCAGATTAAAGTGCCGTTTCTCAAAAGTCACCTTCCGAAGCGGAGCAGATTCTGAGGACAGCACCCACAGGACTTCCTGGGGTCGGGGCAGCCAGGGCTCAAGGCTGACGCTGAGCCTTCAGCCTGAGAACGGGAAGGGTAGAGCTGGTATCGCCCGTGACGGAGAAGGCCCCAGCTGGAGCGGGCCGGCGGGGAAACACGGGACTCAGCTTTGGCCCGGCCTCGTCTGTCATGTCCACAAGGCAGGAGCACCACGGAGGCCATGCTTCACACCTCTCCGCAGGCTACCAGGTGGCCTAGAACTTCTGTCTGCCCCATTGCTGGCTACGTTCTGACTGACCACTGGGCAGGACGGTGTCTGCCAGGGCTCTCTGACTCTAACATCACTCTTCCACTTTTAATTAGTAAGTATTTTGTGGGAAGCTAAGTTTGAAACTAGGAAAAATACCCTGTTCCTTGCCAAAAAGTTTATTCATTTACTGATGCCTATCAGGATGGACTCAAGATTGTTCTATTTTATTCTGTGCAGGATCCATTACAATCGTTCTCCGGACACTCAGATTGTCCCTGATTGATGTGAAAGCCCTTCAAGGCTCTTGGGTCTTTTAGACATGCACCCCATCGTTCTTGGAGCACTTCCTTGCATTCTGGCAGTACCATACGTACAAAATGAGCCTGGAACTTCCCCTCTCTTACCCCTGCAGTCAGCTTCTTCCCCAAGGAGCCCTGGTTCCTATCAGTGGAAAGTTGTATTTAGAAGCACAGATCTAGGGCTAAGTATATTCACTGCTCTTGGGGTGTCATGCTCCCAATGGACAGGCAAGGAATGCAAGTATGCACTACGCCTACATGTACATATACACACTAACATGCACCCACCTTCACATCTAGATCTGGTGCAACAACTCTGTATTGAAAACCGTGAGTCCACACTGATAGTTCACTTGCAAGTCCAACTGCAATGCAACAACCCTGTTCATTTTCATTTTTCTCCCTTTCCCTTAACTACAGAATGGTTCCCCTCACCTTTAATGGACCAACCCCCTGGAAATGATCTGACACCCCGCCCCCTGCGGAGGTGCCCTCCTGCTCAGGTGACGCCCCATTCTGGACCGTCCCACCTCCCTCCCCACGGACCTCTGATGCCTAGGCCAGGCCATCCCTCTGGGGACACCCTCCTCAGCCTGCTTGGGCTCTGTCATCCTGCCTGGATGCCCTCCCCAACCTCTGACTCCCTGTAACAGAGCACCCCTGAACACACGCGAGTGCCCCTCATCATCGCTCAAGCTGACACTCCACCAAGGATTTCCCTCTGCAGGGAAAATTCCCTCCCGGCTCCTGGACCCTGAGAGCCCACACCAGGTCACCCCCGGGCTCTGATACCTCATGCCAGGCCTACTTCCTGCAATGGAGACTCTCCTCTCACCTGCAAGGACTCCCAAAAGTTTCACCAGTTAGGCATTCCATTTTTTATCAATAACTTAAATCCAAATCAAATCAACTAACTAGCCAACAGTAGCTCTCATAAAATGTAGTTTTTGGTTGCAAAGTTAATTTGGGGGCACAAGTAGATACAAACAGAGAACAGAACAAAGGAGCAAAGGAGAAAGCAAACATGGGTCTAACGGGAGGTGAGAACGGCCAAGGGACAGGCTTTCCATTTTGACATGGGTGCTGAACCAGCTGCAGAGATCCCTGTTTCAAGTGGCCAGGTAGTGCTGCCAATCATTACACTTAAAAACTTGTCTGAGGGCGCCTGGGTGGCTCAGTGTGTTGGGCGGCTGCCTTCGGCTCGGGTCATGATCCTGGAGTCCTGGGATCGAGTCCCGCATCAGGCTCCCTGCTCAGTGGGGAGTCTGCTTCTCCCTCTGACCCTCTTCCCTCTCGTGCTCTCTATCTCTCATTCTCTCTCTCAAATGGATAAATAAAATCTTAAAAAAAAAAAAAACTTGTCGGAGCTCTTCCCCTTTTTTCTCTTTGTTCAGCAGGACTCTCCTTCCATTTCCTCCTTTTTGGTGGAGGGGGCAAGGCAAGGAAAGACGGTGGAGAGAAGGGAGGCAACCCCAAATTCCCACAGACTGTGCACGAGCACCAACCCTGGATTGTTTTGCAGATGTGATTGAATCCACACAACAGCATGACAGAGTAAGTGGCAGCTCTCCTTCACACACAGAGAAAACAAATCTTTCTCAATCTCTTCTGATCTTAAGTTAATCTTGAGTTCGGAATTTGAACCCAGATCTACCTTCCTCTTCCATTCTCACTCATTCCATCACACAAGGGGGAAAACAGGCGGTGAAAGCCAAAAGGATTACTGGGCAAGGTGGGGGGGAACGGACCAGCCCTGATTCTCTCAGGTGCCCCCCCCCCCCGCCGCCCCGCGCCCTCTCCTGTCTTTATTGTAAGTACACCCGTCGGTCTGCAGGAAAGGGATGCCAGCTCCAGGCACGTGATGCAGGAGCCACCTGCCAGGAGAACCCTCAGACCCGCCACAACAGCGATGGCAGCAGAACTGATGAAAGCAGAAGGGGAGGTCAGGGCTCCTGAGCCTCCTCACAAGGAAACGAGGCACAGCCACCGTTTCACAGAATACACTGCAAGGTAACGTCTAAGTGATGTGTTCTGGTCTGTTGTGCAAACACCACCACTTTCTAGTTCCAGAACATTCCATCACCCCAAAATAAAACCTTGTATTCATTAAGCAGCTGCTCCCCATTTTGCCCTCCCCTCAGTCCCTGGTAACCATCAATATGACACTGATGGGTTTACCTATTCTGGATATTTCTCATAAATGGAATCCTACACTACATGGCCTTTCATGTCTGGCTTCTTTCACTTAGCATGATGTTTTCAAGGTTCCTACATGCTGTAGTATGTGTCAGTACCTTATTCCTTTTTATGGCTGAATAATATCCCCGGGGACATGAGAGTATCCGTGAATGTGTGCGTAAGTGCGGGCAGCCTTTCTCCCTTTCCCTTACCTCCTCCCCACCCCAGGCAAAAGATGAATAATCTGATACTAATCGCAAAGAAACAAATCCAAATAACTGGCCTGTCATCTTCAGAAGTATCAAGGTAAGGGAAGTCAAGAAAATACTGAAGGGTTTCAGTCTGAAGGCAACTAAAGGGGCATGACAACTACAAGCAGTGTGTGATTCTGAGTGGGATCTTTTTGCAACAAAGGACATGAACGGGACAACTGGTAAATCTGAATGGGGCAGGAGTGGTACAGCATCAGTTTCGTTATCTTGATGTTTGTATGGTAGCTACACAGGAGAATGCACTGTTTACAGGCATTATATAAAAAAGTATCCTGAGGAAATGGAGAACCAGGTCAGCAACTTCTCAAACAGTTCTGGGGCAAAAAGGCTCTTTTTTGTTATATTTCTAACTTTTGTCTAAATTCAGGACTACGCCAAAAATTTTTCAAGAATCCAAAGAATCCTGGAATAATAATCTCTCCAATGTAGTTACATCTGTGTGATTTCAAATTTTAGTCAAGCAAAATATGATAGAAAGAAACTCACTGCTTCCCATCTGGTTTGATACCTCAAAAAAAAAATTAAAGGGTACATCAATCATATATCAGCATATATAAGCAGAAAAAGAGCTATCGGGAACATAAAGAACCATCTGCGTCCGTCTCCCTGCTCACAGCAGGTAGATGTTCGATTAACTAGAAGAGATGTCTGTTCCCTATTCCAAGACTGTCACAGCCTTCTCAGCAGACCATTAAACAGCCAAGAGTTTTCTTTCTTATGGCCCAGCAACTTCCCCAACCATAAGCCCACTTCCTGGTTAAAACCTCTGAAGGTAAAATTGTCAGCTCCTCAAACAAGCAAATTTTAACAGGAGACAATCAATCCTCATTTTTCCATGTACAGTTGATCCTTGAACAATATGGCTTAGAAATGCACAGGCCCACTTACAAGTGAATTTTTTTAATAAATATAGTACAGTAATATAAATGTATTTTCTCTCCCTTATGATTTTCTTAATAGTTTTCTTTTCTCTAGCTACTTTATTGGGAGAATACAGTATATAATACATATAACATATAAAATATGTGTTAATCAGCTGTTTATGTCATCAGTAAGACTTCCAGTCAATAGTAAGCTATTAGTAGTTAAGTTCTGGATAAGTCAAAAATTATACACAATTTCCAACTGCACAGGGCCAGCGTCCCTCACCCCCACGGTGTTCAAGAGTCAACTGGGTATCTGTCTCTATGTGTTTCTAAGGATAGGGTTAATATCGATAAAAGCATTGTAATACTTCAGGTGAATTTTTTCCACATTTATGCCCAAAGGTGTGAATTAAATTTGAAGAATTTATGACATCAAAATTTGAAACAGAACAAATGAATTTTAAAATACATACGAAATCCTGTTGACTATGGCATCTTCGTCTTCTTGTTCATCTGTAAAAATGGTTAAGGTATTAATTTTTTTATCTTCAATAAAATGTTTCATTAATTTATTAGGAAATTAAACAAAAATAGAAACTTAATTATTTTGAAAAGAACTGATTTTCAAAATGCACTGTATTTATTTCAACATGGATCCAAATTTAAATCTCATTAAATCATGTAAGATAGAATGTAGTTAGGTAAGAGTGTTGTGATTAACCAAAATCCTGATTAACAAAACTACCATATGTAAATTGAAATTTTCCAAATATTTATTGCTCAAGAAAATAAAACTCAGTAGAACCTTAGGACCACTATCAAGTTTACTGTCATACAATATAAGTAAAATTATAATTGCTAATGAATGAAATGTTTTCGTTGATAGTATCCAACAAAAATCTTTACTATAAAATTAGAAGTCAGAATCTTAAAACTCATGTAGTTTTCTATGATTTGAGTTTGTCATTATTAATGGTACTAAGGAAGATTCTCTTCGACCAGTCTAAACCATTTAGATACCACTGCCTCAATACTTCATAATTATTGTGCAAGTTATAGAGTGGAAAGTATCAAGTTCTGTATCTCTTACAAGTAGCAGATACCCTCTGCCCCAATGCTCGCTCACCTCCTCTACCTCTCCCTCATGGCTGCTCGCCTTCTCTCTGTCCTCCCACATAAATTTACCAGCTAAAGAAAGTCTGATCCAATTACAAGAATATTGCACAGCACCCCCTGGCCCCTCCTTCTCCTCAATACCTAACTGGGGTTGTCCTCAAAGGCTCTCTCTCTAAGTCTCTGTAATTATGAGTGTCCACCTGCTTCCGTGTCAATGGTTTATTTGAGCCATTCTCTTACTCCAATCTCCATTCTTAATTATGGGCTGCCCAAAATAGCTTTACAACCAAAAGGACCATAAAATAACAGTCACAATTTTTATACTGTTGTACACACCCCCAATTAACCATCCACTACTGAAGAACGTTTTAATAGCTTCATATAAATTTCAATTCTTCTCCCTACACTCTACTAAAGTCCAGGGTATTCATCACCTCTCCCTGCCATTACTTTAAAAATCATCTGATAAGGGTGCCCAGGTGGCTCAGTCAGTTGAGTATCCAGGTCTTGATTTCCACTGGGGTCATGTCTCGGGATCATGGATCAGGCCCTGCGTCAGGCTCCGGGCTGACTGAAGGGGTCAGGGGAGTCTGCTTGGGGCTCTCTCTCCTCCTTTGTCTCTGCCCCCCACCCCTGCTCACTCTCTCTCAAAATAAATAAATACTTAAAAATCATCTAAATCATCTAATAAATCTCCAATTTTCCTGCTCATCATCCCCTAATTTCCCCTAAAATGATGCATTTATATTCATTAATTCTCCCCCCACCTTCTATGTCCATAATCATTAAAACCTGATGCCAAAACAACTTTAAAAATAGCTAAGATACTGTGTTGAATCTGCAGGTCTTCAAATTTTTGAGAGATTATAGATTCTAGGAAGTATTTTAGTGTAATCATAGAGCCAAACTAAAACACTAGAGAGCAAGCATTTACTGACTGCTTTCAAAAGTCTAACAAGTTTAATATTATGACATAAAGAGTCCCTATTATATGGAATCCTTAAGTATTCATATGGTACCTACTATTAGCCCAGCATCACAGGTAGAAAATCCTGTGATTTATAGAAAATAGCTGAGATTTAACAGAGGGCAGTAAGGCAACTCTTTAGGTCCTTACAAAACCCTGGCACAAAAATCTGTGAATGAATTAGCACAAAGTTCATTTTTAAAAAAAGAATAGGGGATGGGATGCATGGGTGGCTCAGTCAGTTAAGAATGTGCCTTCAGCTCAGATCACGATCCCAGGGTCCTGGGATCAAGTCTCACATCAGGCTCCCTGCTCAGTGGGGAGCCTGCTTCTCCCTCTGCCTGCCGCTCCCCCTGCTTGGACTCACTCTCTCTCCCTCTCTCTACAAATAAATAAAATCTTAAAAAAAAAAAAGAACAGGTGCCTGGGTGGCTCAGTCAGTTAAGTGTCTGCCTTCAGCTCAGGTCATGATCTCAGGGTCCTGGGATCAAGCCCCACACCAGGCTCCCTGCTCAGCAGGAAGTCTGCTTGTCCCCCTCCCTGTCCCTCTGCTCCTCCCCCTGCTCGTGCACATGCACATTCGCTCCCTCTCTCTCTCAAAAATATAAAATCTTTAAAAATAATAACAATGCTGGAGTGGTGGGGGGTGGGAGGGAGGGGGTGGCTGGGTGAAAGACATCGGGGAGGGTATGTGCTATGGTGAGCGCTGTGAATTGTGCAAGACTGTTGAATCACAGACCTGTACCTCTGAAACAAATAATGCAATATATGTTAAAAAAAAAAAAAGAAGATCATAGGAAGGGAAAAATGAAGGGGGGGATTCAGAGGGGGAGACGAACCATGAGAGACAATGGACTCTGAGAAACAAACTGAGGTTCTAGAGGGGAGGGGGTGGGGGGACGGGTGAGCCTGGTGATGGGTATTAAAGAGGGCACGTTCTGCATGGAGCACTCGGTGTTAAACGCACACAATGAATCATGGAACACTACATCAAAAACTGATGATGTAATGGATGGTGATTAACATAACATAATAATAAAAAATATGAATAAAAAATAAAAATAATTTTTTAAATAAAAAAAGAACAAAGATTTAGTGGTCCCTCTGGTAGACACGATATATATGAAATAATAAAAAGAATAATATACGATTGAATCCTAAATTGATACTAAATGGTATCATGGAGACTCTACATTCTGTATTACTTTAGAGAAAGAAAAGATAGTCTAGTAGTCAGAGAAAAGATGGGATAGGGTATGCATGTTCAAACTCAGAGCCAGTCACAAGAACTCATATATCCTTATAAACTCTAGAATTTCCCAGATACTGAGCAGCCCCACACTGTTCTTGGTTGGACATAAGAACGGTAGTAAACGAGGGCTCAGGTCTGAGAATGACGACCCTGCAAGCAGTCAGATTCCCTGAAGGTTACTGTTTACTCTTAGTACCAGGCTATCGTGTCCTTCAATCATGGCCATACTGAATATATATACTACCACACTGACAGGCACAGTATACAGCCCAAATACCACAGACCAGCGGACATGATGATCTAAGTTTTAACTACAATGTTTCTACTTGCCTGATTTTCTCTTGTATCTTGTGACGATGAAGTAGGAAACAATGTAGAGAATGGCAAAAAGAAGGAAACATATCTGGAAAAAAAAATTAACAGTTCATTTACATTTGTGGCATATTTTTTTAATAAATTATAGAAGATACATCTTTGGTATTTATATGCAAGAAGGATTTGATCTATTAAAAAAGTAAAATTTTTTAGATATTTTGCTAATATAAAGTTTTGATAAAATACTAACTTATATGAACTAATAACTCAAATAGCCCAGTGTTTAATATCATTGCAGAAGAAAAAGCCCAAGGAAGATCTTTCTTTTCATAACTTAACCGAATTGTTTTCAAAATCATATGGAAGTGTAAAGAGCAAGACCAACACCAACAATTCTGAAAACCAAAGTCAATGAGACGCTACTATCCCTTCCAAATATCAAACACACTATAAAGCTTCAGTAACATTTAAAGAGTGTGATGGTACCAAAACTTGACAGACAAATGAAACATCTACTACACAAAATTTATATAATTTGGTTCTACATATAGAAAGCATCACAAATCAATGTGAGGGGAATAATCATTCAATAAATAAACCACATATCAAAATAAACAGCAGTTGAATGAGAAACTTCTTAAATATTAAATTCAAATTAAATTCCATTTAATTTCATGGGAACGATAGGTAAAAGAGGGTGGGTCAAAGAACGGGAGACCTCGTCCCTGTCAAAGACCAAGTGTGCAGAAATACAGTCTCACTAGAGCTATGAACCAGGGTAAAAATAATTTGAAGACTCTCAAATGAAACAATTCAAAGTGACGATAGTCTAGGGAGCACCCCTATGCATAGATTTCTGAAGGACTGTTGGCCACATGACTAAAAAGGACCTTAGATCTAGGTGTGAACAGCCACTGTGAAATGTCATCTAGGAAATGACAAACTAAGAGTGGACAGGAAGACCACGAGCCTCATGTTCTTCCAATACCAGTGGAGTGGGAAAGTGACAACGGACCATAATGACAGTGACCAAAAAGGAGCCAAGAGTCAAAAGCATCAAACTGGCCTACTGCTGGGAGCCCACTAAGAACTCCAGATGGATAAGAGAATGTTAGCACCATCACCACTTCCTCCCAAAATCCTATGAGTAGGGGAAATGGGTCAAAAAAGGAAACCAGTTATTGCTGAAGAAATGTAAACGGAGGGGGTCTCCTAAGAAGATGTTGAGGGCGCCTGGGTGGCTCAGTCGGTTAAGTGACTGCCTTCGGCTCAGGTCATGATCCTGGAGTCCCGGGATCGAGTCCCACATTGGGCTCCCTGCTCAGCGAGGAGCCTGCTTCTCCCTCTAACCCTCCCCCATTTCATGTACTCTCTCTCTCTCTCATTCTCACTCTCTCAAAATAAATAAATAAATCTTTAAAAAAAAAAAAAGAAGATGTTGAGTGTCAGGGGAGACTGTTTATAATGGAATAGTGAAGTCTGAGTAGGGCTGCAAGAGCACTAGAAACAGGGTAACTGGGCAGAAAATCCGTGACTTACAAGGTTAAAGTCAGAGGGATCGAATGACCAAGGCAATTAATATTTATTACAGAAGCTAAATGAAATTCAATTCATTCAACAATTACTTGTCATGAGCTTACTGTACACCAGGCATTCTTTTCAGAACTGAGAACACAGCAGTGAACAAAACAAAACTCCCACCCTCACTGAGCTTACACTCCACTAAGAAAACAGCCCATCAATAAACAGGCAACGGGGCAAATGACAATTGGTGCAGGATTACGGGAACAGGGAGTGCGAGCTCAGGTGAGGGGGCACACTTCACTAATAAGGTGACATCTGAGGAAGGACTTATGGGAGAAGAGAGAGCAAGACATGCAGAAATCTGGAGGGAGGGTACTCAAGGGACAGAGAACAGTCACACCAAGGGTCTGAGACAGGAAAAGCTCTGGTGTGTTCAAACAGCAAGAGAGAAGTAAGAGATGAGGTCATACAGGAGTTCGTACTAAGCGTCAGTTCTCACAAACAGTGAAGAGTTGGTTTTTACCCTGAGTGAGACAGGAATCCGTGCGACGAGACTCTGAGCAGAAGGGTGACAGGATCTGACAGAGGGCAAAAGGCTCACTCTAGGTACAATGTGGAAAGTAACTTAGAAGGGACAGGTCAGAAGCAGAGAGACCAGTTAGGAGTGCCCTGCAATCATCCAGAAGACAGGTCACTTGGACCTGTGTAGTAGAAATATCAAAAATTATTAAGTTCTAGGTATGTTTTGAAAACAGACTTGAGAGGGCTTGCAGGCATTAAGGCTTGGTCGAAGAAACTGGAAAGAGAGAGTGGCCATTTCCTGAGTCAGGAAAGATTATGAGTAAAGTTATTTTGTGCTGGAAATAAAAAGTACAGTTTACACTGATGAATGTGAAATACTTATTATTCACTCAGGTGGAGAGGGTGGATGAGCTGTTGGATATAAAAATCTGTACAGTCCAAGGAAAGGAGCCTGGCTAGAATTTTTTTTTAAGCTGAGGAGCAGGGGGGACATAAGCAGATAGATAGCTAAAGCCCTGAGACCAGATGAGATTTCCACCCCAGGGAGTGAGTACAACCAGAGAAGTCGGAGAACCAAGCCCCGGAGCTCTCAAATATTTAGAAGTCAACTTGACAGAAGGAACCAAGAAGAGCTAACTGAGAAGCAGCAGTCAGCAGGTAGGAGGCAAACAACAGACTGTGATGTCCCAAAAGTCAAATGAAGAAAGTTCATGTAGGAAAAGGGAATTATCAGCTGTGTCAAATGCTGCTGACAGGCCAAGTTAGACGAGCACTGAGAATTGACAACTGGATTTAGCAACATGGAGGTCATCGGTGACCTTGACCAGAGCTGTTTTTCTGAAGCAGTGAACGTAAAACCCTGACTGAAGTAAATTAAGACAGAAGAAGCACTGAAAATAAAATGTACATAGACAGTTCTTTCCAGGAATTTTAAGGTAAAGGGAAGCAAAAGAAATGGGATGGGAACTATGAAGAGGGCTTTTTTTTTTTAAGATGAGAAAAGTTACACATTGCAATATAATCAGGTAGAGAGAAAAATTATTGATGCAAGAAAGAAAAAGGAGAAGTGCTAAAGCAATGCATTCAAGGTGAGGAGCTAGAAATAAATGTATCCCTAGTCAGAAGGAGGAGGAGCAGAGGACAGAACATTTGAGTTCCACTGCAGCTAGGTAAACAGATGCGGGGTAAAAGCACAAAAACATTCCCTTTAGATGGTTTCTATTTTCTTAGTAAAATAGAAACCAAGTTCCTCAAATAAGAGTTACACATGGAGACAGAATGCACACAGGAGGAGGACACCGTAAATGGAGTAGAGAATATGAGGGAATCCTGAGAGCCACGGCAAGATGAAATGGACTTCACAGCTCCAGGCAAGCCCAAGCTGAACCTCCGAGCCAGGCAGGAGGCCTACTGCTGCTCTACAACACGACGGCCTAGCTCTTAGGTGCTGGGGAAGCTGCAGGTACACCAAGCAGAGCTTTGAGGATTCTAACAACGACCCTATTCTCTCCTCCCCTGTACAGCCTACACTGGCAGACTTGTGCTAGGTACGGCTCACTCACTCCTCCAGTCACAGATCTGACTTCGTGTCCACTGACCAACTCCAAGTGCTCTGGCAGTGGTCAGTCAAGACCCAGCATCCGAATTCCACTCTCACAATTTCACCTGATCTCTGAGCAGCCCCTCCTATTCCAGCAATCATCCTCCTTCTCTGATTATTCACCCATTTTCCATCACTAGCTTCCCTTTTCCTGCCAGTCTTTAAACATTATTCTTCTAAAACAAACAAAACAAAACACAGCACACTATTTTTCTTCTCCATGATTTCAGGGCTGAGCCAGAAATCTGTTCTCAATCCACAAACTCTTCACAGGTAACCTAATCTGCTCCCAGGGTTTTAACCATCAACCCCAGAAATCCCTGGACAACAGTGTGAAAATCACTGGATTAGGGTATTAGCAAAAGTAAGTAAAGGGCACCTGGGTGGCTCAGTCGGTTGGGTGTTTCCCTTAGGCTTAGGTTGCAATACACTGGGATTGATCCCTGCGTCAGGCTCCCTGTTCATAAGGGAGTCTGCTTCTCCCTCTCCCTCTGCCCCTCCCCCACACAGCTTGTGCTCGCTCTCTCGCACGCTCTCTCTAAAACATAAATAAAATCTTTAAAAAAAAAAAAGAGTGAAATGAATGGCCATAAATCCTAAGTAGATTGGGGAGGAAAAAAAGTAACCAACTACAGAGTGATGGATAAGTGGAGATGTCTATCAACTGAGGCTCCCAGTAGAACTGCAGGAGACCAAGGAACGTGGAAGAAGAAAAGGTTATGATTAAAGAATGTTTATAGATTTTTAAACTTAGTATTTGAATTTAGAGAAGAAAAGTGTCAGGAATTCCAGAAAGTTCATGCAGAAGCAGAAGATGAGAAGGCATGAGAGGTAATGAACAAAATGAAATTAAGAAACCAAAATGCATGGCATAAAATGAAAAGACTAATGGAAAGCGATTCATTTAAGAACGGAAATAAGGCTAACAATTATAAAAACAAATATAAGTATTACTAATTTAAATATAAAAGCCACGCATTAGGAAAATAAAAATACAACTATAACGGATTAGAAAACTCACAGAATGGGTTAGACTATTTTTCTAGTTCCAAAAGTGAGACTAGGAGCAAATGCCTCCCCTAAATGAGTGCATCTTCAACAGAAAGCAACCCAGAGATGAGTGAAATGAAAGCAAGCTGTCGTGATGCCTTTTATTGTCCCTATATCTGGTGGGAACAAAAGGAAATTCCTAACCAAAAAAGGAGAAAGGCGGGGCACCCTGGGTGGCTTAGCTGGTTCCGCACCTGCCTTTGGCTCAGGTCATGATCCCAGGGTCCTGGGATCTAGCCCCGCATGGGGCTCCCTGCTCAGTGGGGAGTCAGCTTCTCCCTCTCCCTCTGCCACTCCCCCTGCTTATGCTCTCTCTCTCTCTAATAAATAAATAAAATCTTAAAAAAAAAAAAAGAAGAAGAAAGTCATTACAGCTCCTCGCCATTAACAGTGAGTAAGACACAGCTGATAAAAAGGGAGAGGAACAGGCTCTCATGGTTCTCTAAGAAGACTGAGCTCTTCCCTCCTGGTCAGGGAGGAAGAGCAAGGTTACTGAAACTCAAGCAGAAACAATACCAGTTGCATGTCTTCTATGCCAGCTAAACTAGACAGCAGAAAATTCAGCCCTCTCGGGGGCCACATGGCTTTAGTCCTGATGATGATCAAGGATGGCTATCCTAGAAACATACACTCTTCCAAAACTGAAACAAGAAGAAATAGAAAATTTGAACAGACCGATTTCTAGTAATAAAATTGAATGGGTAATGAAAAACCACCAACAAACAAAAGTCCAGGACCTGATGGCTTCACAGGTGAATCTACCAAACATTTAAAGAATGGTTAATACCTATTCTTCTCAAACTATTCCAAAAAGATAGAAGATGGAGAAAAACTTCCAAATTCATCTTATAAGACCAGCATTACCCTGATACCAAAACCAGACAAAAACCTGAGGGGAAAAAAAAACAAGCTGATATCTCTGCTGAACACAGAGGCAAAAACTCTTCAACAAAATACTAGCAAACCCAATCCAACAATACATGAAAAAAATCATTCACCACAATCAAGTGGGATTTATTCCAGGGATTCAAACATGGTTCAATAGTCACAAACCAATCAATGTGATACATCATACTAACAAGAGGCAGGATAAAAACCATATGATCATTTCGTAGATGCAGAAAAAGCAACTGACAACATCCACTCATGATAAAAACACTCAACAAAGTGAGTTTAGAGGGAGTAATACCTCAACATAATAAAGGTCATATATGAAAAATCTACAGTTAACCTCATACTCAATGATGTAAAACTGAAAGATTTTTCTCTATGATCAGGAACAAGGCAAGGATGTTCACTCTCACCACTTTTATTCAACAAAGTACTAGAAGTCCTAGCTGCAGCAATCAGGCAAGAAAAAGAAATAAAAGACATATATTGCTGAGGAAGTGGGGTGCCTGGGTGGCTCACTCGATAAGTGTCCAGCTCTTGATCTCAGATCAGGTCTTGATCTCAGGGTCGTGAGTTCAAGCCCCACATTGGACTCCATGCTAGGCATGGAGCCTACATTTAAAAAAAAAAAAATTGCTAAGGAAGAAGTAAAACTACTACTGTTTGCAGATGACATGACACAATATACAGAAAACACTAGAGACTCCACCAAAAAACTATTAGAACTGATACTGAATTCAGTAAAGTTGCAGGACACAAAATTAATATTCAGAAAACTTGCATTTCTATACACTGATAACAAAGTAGCAGAAAGAGAAATGAAAGTATCAATCCCATTTACGATTGTACCAAAAATAATAAAATACCTAGGAATAAACTCATCAAAAAGGTAAAACACCCATATTCTGAAAACTATAAGACATTCATGAAATAAAGATGACACAAACAAACAGAAAGATACACCATGCTCATGGACTGGAAGAATATTATTAAAATGTCCATACTAAAGCTATCTACAGATGCACTGCAATCCCTACCAAAATACCAATAGCATTTTTCCCAGAACTAGAACAAATAATCCTAAAATTTGTAGAGAACCACAAAAGACCTTGAATAACCAAAGCAATCTTGAGAAAGAAGAACAAAACTGGAGGTATCACAATCCCAGATTTAAAAATATACTACAAAGCTAAAGTAATCAAAATAGTACAGTACTGGCACAAAAACAAGAAACACGGGTCAACAGAACAGGACAGAGAGACCAGAAACAAACCCATATCTATATGGTTAATTAATCTACAACAAAGGAGGCAAGAATATACAATGGGGAAAAGACAGTCTTCTCAATAAATGGTGCTGGGAAAACTGGACAGCTACATGCACAAGAATGAAGCTGGACCATTTTCTTACAACATACCCCAAAATAAATTCAAAACAGATCAAAGACCTAAATATGAGACCTGAAATCATAAAACTCCAGAAGCAAACAGAGCTAGTAACCTCTTGGAAATCACCTTAGCAACATAGTTGTGGATATGTCTCCTGAAGCAAGAGATACAAAAGTAAAAATAAACCATTGGGACTACACCGAAACAAAAAGCTTTTTGCACAGCAAAGAAAACCATCCACAAAACAAACAGTCAACTTAATGACTGGGAGAAGATATTTGGAGCAAATATCCAAAATACATAAAGAACTTACACAACTCAATACCAAAAAAACAAACACTCCAATTTAAAAATGGGCAGAGGACCTGAATAGACATTTTTCCAAAAAACACATACAGATAAGCCTATGTGAAAAGATGTGCAACATCAGGGAAATGCAAATCAGAACCACCTTACACCAAAAACAAACAAACAAATAAATACGACCTCACACCAGTCAGAATGGTTAGTATCAAAAAGACAAAAAATAACAAGTGTTGGTGAAGATGTGGAGAAAGAGGACCCCTTGTGCACTGTTAGTGGGAATGCAAATCAGTGCAGCCACTCTGTGAAACAGTATAGACGATCCTCAAAACATTAAAAAAAGAAATACCATATGATCCAATATTTGCACTACGGGGTATTTACCCAAAGAAAACAAAAACATTAATTTGAAAAGATGTATATACTCATGTGTATTGCAGCATTTTCTACAACAGCCAAGATACAGAGACAACCCAAGTGTCTACCAATAGATGAATGAGTAAAGAATATGTGGCACATATATATAAATAAAATAGAGTATTACTCAGCCATAAAAGAGAACGATATCTTGCCATTTGCAACAACATGGATGGACCTAAGGGTATTATGCTGAGTGAAATAAGTCAGACAAAGAAAGACAAAATACCGTATGATTTCACTTACATGTGGAATCTAAAAAAAATGAAAAGCAAACAACCAAACAAAATGGACTCTTAAATACAGAAAATAAACTGGTGGTTGCCAGAGGGAAGGTGGGTAGGAGGATGGGTGAAACAGATAAAGGGCATTAAGAGGTACAAACTTCCAGTTATAAAGTAAGTCAGTCACTGAGATGAAAAGTACAGCATAGGAAATATAGTCAATAATATTGTAAAAATGTTATATGGTGACAAATGGTGACTACATTTATTGTCGTGAGCACTGGGTAATGTACAAAATTGTTGAATCAATAGGTTGTACACCTAAAACTAATATAACATTGTATGTTAACTATACTTAAATTTTAATTTTTTAATTAAAAAAAGGGCTAGGCATTTGGGAACTGAATCACCCGGTCACAAATAATCTAATAATGCTTTCAAAATACAATGTTAAAAGCTAAAATTCTTAAATTCCAGGTATAAGATTTGAACCTAAATTCAAATTGGTACATTATAATCAAATGGTACTACCTAGTAGCTTTTCATTCAAGGCCGATAGGCTTCAACTATTTTAGGGTAACCAGAAGGAATGAGTATCATAAAAGAGTCATGGGTGCAAAGACGCTCAAGGACTGTTACCGTGAACACATTTCTGACAAAATCTTGGCAGAGAAATGAGGAAACTATAATTGAGCCAATAATCTCATACCACAGCTGAGAGCCAATAGACACTGCTTTATTTTAAGGTCACTAAATCAAAAAATAGAGATGTTAAGTATCCTTTAACATTACAAGCTAACCACTAAAATAAAATTAAAATTCTTCAAGTTACCCTAAGAGCCAGGAAAACAACAATAAAACAAAGAAAAATCCAGACTATGTAGTAAAAGACAGGAAGACACCAACATTATGAAAATAATAATACAACAGATTAAAGATGAAACACTAAAACCAAAATTGTAAATGAGACAAATGATTAAAAGAAAACTCTCACAGATACAGACATATCTAAAATAAAGTGACTCATGCGCTTGGGTGGCTCAGCTGGTTGAGCGCCTGCCTTCAGCTCAGGTCCCTGACCCCAGACTTCTGGGGTGGAGCCCCGCACCGGGCTCCCTGCTCCGCGGGAAGCCTGCTTCTCCCTCTCTTCCTTGCTCTCGCTCTCACTCTTCCTCTCAAAAAATCTTTTTAAAAAATGAAATAAAATAAAGTGACTCAAAAAGATTGAAAACAAAAGGATAAACAGAGACAAACCAGGCAGATACTAACAAAGAAGCTGTCGTTTTTTTTTTTAATAAGGTGTGAAGACAAAATAGGGTACTTTATGAACAACAGTATCACCCACAATGAAGAAAGAATCCTCATGTACCAAAAACACCAAGATAATTTTTCAAAACTGAGTATGAAAGGGAAAATGTAAACCACTACTTTAGTTGGGAGTCTTCAACTCACCATCAAAGAAAAAGCAAATGCAAACCAAATACATAATAATAAAAATGAATTTTTTTAAAGTAATAATATTGCTCCAGTAAATAAATGGCTTTATCATACTCAATGCTATATACCTATAAATCCATGTCCTGCCACCCCAATGTCCTAGCCCCTCACAACTACTGTTTTCTGTTTCTATGGATTTGCCTATTCCGGATATTTCATATAAATGAAAACATAATATGCGCCTTTTTGTGTCTGTCTTCTTTCCCTTAGCATAATGTTTTCAAGGTTCATCCATGCTATAGCATGTACCAATACATCGTTCTTCCAGACTTTTTACAAGAAAAATAAAACACTATGTAATTAAAAACACAGTGAATATTTTGTTGCTAGCAGCTGCAAGCATTCCTTTCAGATACATTTGCATATGTTCATTGTTTATAACTGCAACAAACCACCTTTTAAAGAGATAAGAAAACAAAATTAGCAATATTCTATCTCCCAAACAATTAACATGACTTTGAAACACAAGCTGATATCCACTTTTCTGTTATCGGCACCATCATAATAAATTGCCCTGTGTCCATCAACTTGTGCTTCAATAAAGGTAAAACAGTATTTCCTCATAAACATCTAACAGAGACCTTTAACAAGGAGTAAATATTCTGTTTTTCAAGATTATCACAGTAAATGTCAAATTCAGTAATGTCATCTACAATATTACACTTTATTACTTATTGAGATTTTTCAGATTCTGTCTAATCTTACATTGTATGTCACCAGCCAAAAGTTCTCTAAAAGAACTTTTAGAGACCCAGAGCATTTGACAAAATCCAATACCCATTTATGATAAAAGCTTCTGAGACCCAGACTCCAGCAAAACGTAAACGAAAGACAGCTTTACCTGAGAGAAGCTGCCACCAGAGCCAGCTGTCACTCACTTTGTCCTTCGTGTTCTACATCCCAAGCACAGCTATTCTACCCACAAAGCCCCCACCTTCCGAACCCTCACAATACTCCTAGTTCACAGTATTTCAGCACAACCACTGATTTCCATTAAATGTTTCATGTAAATAAAATGTGTCTCCTAAAATTCTTATTATATATAGTTTAGGCACATTAAAGGTACTAATACAAACAGGAACTACCTTATACATCTCTTGAATCTTCCTGAGTGCCTAGATAAATAATTTTAAAAGAAACAGAGTAAATTACAATCCTTCCCACTTCTGGTTCCTTAACCTCCATGAGGCCCAGTCACGGCAAAGGGGAGACACTTTGAATAGGATGAAAGACAGAAGTTTAAAATCGACTGGACTTGATTTTTCAGTATGTGAGAGTGACCATAAAACTATTAGATGAGCCAAAGTTGTCACCAAAGGAAGGGAACAGAGATCCAACAAAGGATCCTTGCAAGCAGCAGTGGGAGAAAATGAAACTGCTTTACAACTATTTCCTACCAAGTTTACCCACACAATAACCAGTTAAGTACGACCTCTGAACGATACTAAGTCTTCCTTCCAGGAGAGGAACAGCTCTCCACTAATTATCTTCTTTGATTTTTTTAAATCAGAGTAGTTTTCCTCATATAGATCAGGTACATGTTTTGTTAGCTTTATACCTAAGCACTTTTTTCTTCATGCTAATGTTAATGGTGTATTTTTAATTTCAAATTCCAATTTTTCATCCCGGTATACAGGACAGCAACAGACTTTTGTGTATTAACGTTGTATCTTAATGTCTTGCTATAATCTATTAGTCCCAGGAGTTCTATTGTTGTTATTAACTTCCTGGGATTGTCTACCTAGACTATCATGTCATCTCTGAATGAAGACAGTTTGCTTTTTCTCTCCCCAATTTGTAAACCTATCAGTTCCTTTCCTTTTCTCACTGCATTAGCTAGGACTTCCACAAAAAAGCAGTGATAAAAGGGGACATCCTTGCCTTGTTTCGGATCTTAGTTGGAAAGCTTTTGGTTTCTTCATTAGTGTGATATTAGCTGTAGATATTTTGTGGATGTTCTTTATCAAGTTGAGGAAGTTCCCCTCTATTCTTGGTTTATTGAGAGCTTTTATCATAAATGGGTATTGGATTTTGTCAAATGCTCTCTCCGATAGGATATTAATAGGATTATATGCTATTTCTTCTTGAGTCTGTTGATGTGATGGATTACACCAAGTGATTTCTGAATGTAGAACCAGCCTTGCATACTTGGAATAAATCCCACTTGGTCGTGGTGTATAATAATTCTTTTGATACGCTACTGGATTTAGTTTGCTAATATTTTCTTGCAGAACTGTGCATTTATGCTCACAACAGATACTGGTCTGTAGTTTTCCTTTATTGCAATGTTTTTGTCCAATTTTAGTATTAAGGTAATGCTGGCATCCTAGAATGAGCTAGAAGTGTTCGCTCTGCTTCTATTTTCTGTTCGAGATTACAGAGAATTGGTATCACATCTTCCTTAACCATTTGGTAGAATTCACTGGTGAAACCATCTAGGACTGTTTGGAAGGTCAATTGCTGATTCAATTTCTTTAAAAGATACAGGCCTACTCAGATTATCTGTTTCTCATTCTATTACACTTTATTTGATTTCTACCATTCCTTCGTTCTTAAAGTTTCCATCTCTTTGCTTACATTATCCATCTGTTCTTGCATATTGTACACTATTTCCATTACCACCCTTGGCATATTAATTAGTTATTTCAAATTCGGGCTTTATAAACCCCAAGTCTCTGTCATATCTAAATCTGCTTCTGATGCTTGCTTTGTATCTTTCAACTGTATATTTTGCCTTTTGGTTCTTAAATTTTTTCATTAAAAGTCAAGGCATTATAGGGGCACCTGGGTGACTCAGTCAGTTAAGCATGTGCCTTTGGCTCAGGTAAGATCCCAGGGTTCTGGGATCGAGCCCCACATCGGGCTACCAGCTCAGCGGGGAGCCTGCTTCTCCCTCTCCCTCTGGTGCTCCCCCTGCTTGTACTTTCTCTAACTGCCAAATAAATAAATAAACTCTTTTTTAAAAAAGACATTATACTAGAGGAGCTAGGGAAAAAACAGCAAATAAAGCCTAAACCCAGCAGGAGAAGAGAAATAATAAAGATCAGAGCAGAAATCAATGAAATAGAAACCAAAAGAACAGTAGAACACATCAACGAAACTAGGAGCTGGTTCTTTGAAAGAATTAACAAGATTGATAAACCCCAGGCCAGACTTATCCAAAAGAAAAGAGAAATGACCCAAATCAACAAAATCATGAATGAAAGAGGAGAGATCACAACCAACACCAAAGAAATACAAACAATTATAAGAACATATTATGAGCAACTATACGACAGCAAATTAGATAACCTGGAAGAAATGGATGCATTCCTAGAGATGTATCAACTACCAAAACTGAACCAGGAAGAAATAGAAAACCTGAACAGACCTATAACCACTATAGAAATTGAAGTAGTCATCAAATATCTCCCAACAAACAAAAGCCCAGGGCCAGATGGCTTCCCAGGGGAATTTACCAAACATTTAAAGAAGAATTAATACCTATTCTCCTGAAACTGTTCCAAAAAATAGAAATGGAAGGAAAACTTCCAAACCCATTTTATGTGACCACCATTACCTTGATCCCAAAACCAAAGACCCCATCAAAAAGGAGAATTACAGACCAATATCCTTGATGAACACAGATGCAAAAATTCTCACCAAAATACTAGCCAATAGGATCCAACAGTACATTAAAAGGATTATTCACCATGACCAAGAGGGATTTATCCCTGGGCTGCAAGGCTGGTTCAACATCCACAAACCAATCAATGTGATATAACATATTAACAAAAGAAAGAACAAGAATCATTTGATCCTCTCAATAGATGCAGAGAAAGTATTTCACAAAGTACAGCATCCCTTCTCGATCAAAACTCTTCAGAGTATAGGGATAAAGGGTACATACCTCAATATCATAAAAGCCATCTATGAAAAACCTACAGAGAATATCATTCTCAATGGGGAAAAACTGAGAGCTTTCCCCCTAAGGTCAGGAACGTGGCAGGGATGTCCACTATCACCACTGCTTTTCAACATATTACTAGAAGTCCTAAACACGGCAATCAGACAACAAAATCAAAGGCATCCAAAACAGCAAAGAGGAAGTCAAACTCTCACTCTTTGCAGATGATATGATACTGTATGTGGAAAACCCAAAAGACTCCACCCCAACACTGCTAGAACTCATACAGGAATTCAGTAAAGTGGCAGGATATAAAATCAATGCACAGAAATCAGTGGCATTCCTATACACCAACAAGACAGAAGAGAGACAAATCAAGGAGTTGATCCCATTTACAATTGCACCCAAAACCATAAGATACCCAGGAATAAATTTAACCAAAGAGGTAAAGGATCTGTACTCAGAAAACTATAAAATACTCATGAAAGAAATTGAAGAAGACACAAAGAAATGGAAAAACGTTCCATGCTCATGGATTGGAAGAACAAATGTTGTGAAGATGTCAATGCTACCTAGAGCAATCTACACATTCAATGCAATCCCCATCAAAATACCATCCACTTTTTTCAAAGAAATGGAACAAATAATCCTAAAATTTGTATGGAACCAGAAGAGACCCCGAACAGCCAGAGGAATATTGAAAAAGAAAAGCAAAGCTGGCGGCATCACCATTCCGGACTTCCAGCTCTATTACAAAGCTGTCATCATCAAGACAGTATGGTCCTGGCACAAAAACAGACACATAGATCAATGGAACAGAATCGAGAGCCCAGAAATGGACCCTCAACTCTATGGTCAACTCATCTTGGACAAAGCAGGAAAGAATGTCCAATGGAAAAAAGACAGTCTCTTCAACAAATGGTGTTGGGAAAATTGGACAGCTGCATGCAGAAGAATGAAACTGGACCATTTCCTTACACCACACACAAAAATAGACTCCAAATGGTTGAAAGACCTAAATGTGAGACAGGAGTCCATCAATATCCTAAAGGAGAACACAGGTAGCAACCTCTTCGACCTCAGCTTCTTCCTAGCAACATCGCCAAAGGCAAGGGAAGCAAGGGCAAAAATGAACTATTGGCATTTCATCAAGATAAAAAGCTTTTGCACAGCAAAAGAAACAGTCCACAAAACCAAAAGACAACCGACAGAATGGGAGAAAATATTTGCAAATGACATATCAGATAAAGGGCTAGTATCCAAAATCTATAAAGAACTCATCAAACTCAACACCCAAAGAACAAATAATCCAATCAAGAAATGGGCAGAAGACATGAACAGACATTTTTCCAAAGAAGACATCCAAATGGCCAACAGACACATGAAAAAGTGCTCAACATCGCTCAGCATCAGGGAAATCCAAATCAAACCCTCAATGAGATACCACCTCACACCAGTCAGAATGGCTAAAATTAACAAGTCAGGAAACGGCAGATGTTGGAGGGGATGCGGAGAAAGGGGAACACTCCTACACTGTTGGTGGGAATGCAAGCTGGGGCAACCACCCTGGAAAACAGTGTGGAGGTTCCTAAAAATGTTGAAAATGGAGCTACCATACGATCCAGCAATTGCACTACTGGGTATTTACCCCAAGGCTACAAATGGAGGGATCCGAAGGGGTACGTGCACCCCGATGTGTATAGCAGCAATGTCCACAATAGCCAAACTGTGGAAAGAGCCAAGATGTCCATCGACAGATGAATGGATAAAGAAGATGTGGTATATATACACGATGGAATATTATGCAGCCATCAAAAGGAATGAGATCTTGCCATTTGCAACGACGTGGATGGAACCGGAGGTTGTTATGCTGAGTGAAATAAGTCAATCAGAGAAAGACATGTATCATGTGACCTCACTGATATGAGGAATTCTTAATCTCAGGAAACAAACTGAGGGTTGCTGGAGTGGTGGGGGGTGGGAGGGGTGGGGTGGCTGGGTGATAGGCATTGGGGAGGGTACGTTCTATGGTGAGCGCTGTGAATTGTGCAAGACTGTTGAATCACAGATCTGTACCTCTGAAACAAATAATGCAATATATGTTAAGAAAAAAAAAAGAAGATAGCAGGAGGGGAAGAATGAAGGGGAGTAAATCGGGGGAGACGAACCATGAGAGATGATGGACTCCGAAAAACAAATTGGGGGTTCTAGAGGGGAGGGAGGTGGGGGAATGGGTTAGCCTGGTGATGGGTATTAAAGAGGGCACATTCTGTGTGGAGCACTGGGTGTTATATGCAAACAATGAATCATGGAACACTACATCAAAAACTAATGATGTAATATATGGTGATTAACATAACAAAACTAATGATGTAATGTATGGTGATTAACATAACAAAATTTAAAGAAAAAAAAGACATTATATAGAGGGTAAGAGGAACTAGGGTAAATAGGTCTTCAGTGAGGTTTATGTTTATCTGGCTGTGAGCTGGGCTGTTTACTGTTTGATGAAGCTGTAGGAGCCAGAGGCTAGAATGTCCTCTAGGGTGCTTGGTTTTGTCTCCCCTGTTGCCTCTGGTTTTCTATAGACTTCCTGTTAAAGAGAGTCTGAGCCTTGCAGTTCTTTCAGCTGTAATCCCCTGTTATTATACAGAAGCCTGACTGATATAGTAGAAAGGGGTGGTTCTGGTAAAAACAATTTCCCTCGAGAGCAGGCCTTTTGTCAAGGTGAACAAAATGTTCTGGTTATCTTCCAGAATGGTTACTTTCCCTCCCCCCTGCCAGAAGCACTAGGGGACTTTTTTTTTTTTTTTTTTACCTGAGAACCCAATAGAGCTCTTAGAAGTAAAACTCATTAAAGTATAGAAGCACCCCCTATGAAGACTAGACCTCTGGAGGTTCAAACTCTGGTTAGTCCACACTAAACCTCCATCAATTAATTAATTACAGCTTAAGTGTTCCTACCAGTACTAGCTACTTAGCAGGCTTCTGCTATATAGGCTTTTGTTCTGGGTAAGCTATGATTCTAGGTACCCACCTCTCTTTCCAGTTTTCAAGGCAGCAATGTGCCCTATGATCTCAATTCTCTGACGAATCTAAGAAGAGCTGCTGATTTTCCAGTTCTTCAGCTTTTCTCACTATTGGGAGTTTGGGAATGATGACTCCAAGCTCTTTTCAAATTCGACTGGAAACCAGAAGTCACCTATATGTTTTATTGTTTTAGCTCTTAGCTTTAGGTCTTTGATTTACTTGGAAATTATTTTTTGTGTATGGTGTATATGATGTAAAATACTGTTTTAAAAATACTTATTCTCTTGGAGAACTCTCTTGGATTCATCATTTGGCAGCTGCTTGGGATCTTCCTCTGATATGCAGTCCCTGCATAGACTTAATCCAGATGAGTTATGCCAGGGCTTCTTTCTAACTTATTCTGTTTTACTTTTAATTTTAAATATAAGTTTCTGGTTGGCAGAGTAAACATTATTTTAATCATTTTTTAAAAAAACACAAGGTGTAAGATCATAATGGAAAGTGCTTTCTCCCCCATTTTAATACTAAGTAGTTTGGAATGATCTATCCTTTAATCTCTTAATGTGCCTATTTTTTTTTAAAGAGAAAGGAATTCAGTTATTACAATGTTCCAATTAAATTAATATAAGCATTTCCTACTAAGGCAACTTATAATAGAAAACAAGCATTACTTGTAAGAGGCTATTCAAATTGTGTTGATTATGTAATTATTTCTGTGCTTATGTATTTTTTGGCAGTTAGTCTAAAAGAGAGTTCCTCCACCCTGGCACTCTTAACATTTTAGGCCAAATAATTCCTTGTTGCTGTGAGGGTCCTTGCAATGTAGGAGTTTAGTATCATTTTGGTCCTCTACCCGCTAGATGCCAACACATAATCCACCCCTCAAGTTGTTACACTACTACATGTTTTCTGGGGGGGTGGGGAGGGGACCCAGTTGAGAACCAGTGGTCTAAGAAATGAATGCTAAATGTGGAAAAAAGAAATAATGTAAAAATTATATTACTTGGTTTTAATTTTTTCAAATAATGTAAATTTTCAAGTGAAGGAATGGAAGCTAAATCTCTAAGGAATGACTTAAAAATTGTTCTGTCATTGTGCAAGACTCTTGAATCACAGATCTGTACTTCTGAAACAAATAATGCAAGATATGTTAAGAAAAAAGAAAAAGAAGAAGATAGCAGGAGGGGAAGAATGAAGGGGAGTAAGTCGGAGGGGGAGACGAACCATGAGAGACGATGGACTCTGAAAAACAAACCGAGGGTTCTAGAGGGGAGGGGGGTGGGGGGATGGGTTAGCTTGGTGATGGGTATTAAGGAGGGCACGTTCTGCATGGAGCACTGGGTGTTATGCACAAACAATGAATCATGGAACCCTACATCAAGAACTAATGATGTAATGTATGGTGATTAACATAACAATAACATATATATATACATATATATATATATATATATATATATATGTATATATATAAATTGTTGTGTCAGAGATATACATGCATGTGATATACAGACCTCAAGGAAAGACTGCCAGGGGCGCCTCGGTGCCTCGGTTGGTTAAGTGGCCGACTCTTCGTTTCTGCTCAGGTCATCATCTTGGGGTTGTGAGATCAAGCCCCACATCAGGCTCCGCATTCAGCGTGGAGTCTACTTGAGATCCTCTCTCTCACTCTCCCTCTGCCCCTCCCCCTGCTCACACAAACTCTCTCAGGAAAAAAAGTATTAAAAAAAAAAAACTTCCATCCAACTCTCCTCCATAGGCAATCTGTTGTTTTCCTAAGCCATTTCCGTAATACTAGGAAATGTTTCAGTTTACTGACATTAACAATATATACTGACTACCCAATAGAGAAGTTCAGAATTTACCGATTAGCTTTCTGATACTGAGGATTTACGCCAATCGATGACTATTACCACTACTACCTGTCTTCCACTTCCTCCTCTGGCATTTATTATATTATTACTCTTTGTTATTCTCTTGGGTAACCCGCTAAGGATTTAAATCTTTACTTCTTGTCTTACCAGTTTATTCCCAAAGGTGTAGCTGACAGATGTCTTCCTGCTCCTAAATTCTCTAGTAGCTGCTATTACATTATTGTGATTATTAACATCATCATAAGTAGTAAAAAAAAAAAAAAACTAATTATCTAACAATAGATGAATGGTTCTCTTTAGTTTTTCATGGTTTAAGATAATGAGACAAAGAAAATTTTAATGCATACAAGTCACATTTTTACATAAATGCAATATAAATTCCCAGGAATAAGGTTATTGAATCATAGTGTATAAATACTCCATCACATTGCTTTCCAGCATGGTTATTAGAATCCATTTTATTTTGTTCATATTGAAAATAGTGTTATTTTTTTCCCAATTACATAAATAAAAATCCTTATTAAAAATTCAATCAATTCAGGGGCACTTGGCTGGCTCAGTGGGTAGAACACGCAACTCTTCATCTCAGGGTTGTAAGTTCAAGCCCCACAGTGGGTATGGAGATTACCTAAAAATAAAATTTTTTTTAAAAATCTAATGTATACAAAGAAGTATAAGGAAGAAAGTAAAAATATGAAATTCCACATTTAGTATAATCCTTCCTGTTTTTTTTTTTTAAGATTTTATTTATTTGAGAGAGAGAGAACGAGAGATAGAAAGCACGAGAGGGAAGAGAGTCAGAGGGAGAAGCAGACTCCCCGCTGAGCTGGGAGCCCGATGTGGGACTCGATCCCGGGACTCCAGGATCATGACCTGAGCCGAAGGCAGTTGCTCAACCAACTGAGCCACCCAGGTGCCCCTTCCTGTTCTTTTTAAAAAATATTTAAGTAATGGGCGCCTGGGTGGCTCAGTTGGTTAGGCGACTGCCTTCGGCTCAGATATTCATAATACTAAAGACAAAAAAGGATTATTACATGAGTAATACTCCAAATGACTGAAAGACCCAAATGTGAGACAGGATTCCATCAAAATCCTAAAGGAGAACACAGGCAGCAACCTCTTCGACCTCAGCTGCAGCAACTTCTTCCTAGAAACATCGCCAAAGGCAAGGGAAGCAAGGGCAAAAATGAACTATTGGGACTTCATCAAGATAAAAAGCTTCTGCACGGCAAAAGAAAGAGTCAACAAAACCAAAACACAACCGACAGAATGGGAGAAGATATTTGCAAATGACATATCAGATAAAGGGCTAGTATCCAAAATCTATAAAGAACTTACCAAACTCAACACACAAAGAACAATGATTCAATCAAGAAATGGGCAGAAGACATGAACAGACATTTTTCCAAAGAAGACATCCAAATGACCAACAGACACAAGAAAAAGTGCTCAACATCGCTCGGCATCAGGGAAATCCAAATCAAAACCTCAATGAGATACCACCTCACACCTCATAGAATGGCTAAAATTAACAATTCAGGAAACAACTGATGTTGGCAGGATGTGGAGAAAGGAGAACCCTCCTACACTGTTGGTGGGAATGCAAGCTGGTGCAACCACTCTGGAAAACAGTATAGAGGTTCCTCAAAAAGTTGAAAATAGAGCTACCCTACGACCCAGCAATTGCACTACTGGGTATTTACCCCAAAGATACAAATGGAGGGATCCGAAGGTGTATGTGCACCCCGATATTTATAGCAGCAATGTCCACAATAGCCAAACTATGGAAAGAGCCAAGATGTCCACTGACAGATGAATGGATAAAGAAGATATGGTGTATATACACAATGGAATATTATACAGCCATCAAAAGGAATGAAATCTTGCCATTTGCAACAACGTGGATGGAACTGGAGAGTATTATGTTGAGCGAAATAAGTCAATCAGAGAAAGACATGTATCATATGACCTCACTGATATGAGGAATTCTTAATCTCAGGAAACAAACTGAGTGTTGCTGGAGTGGTGGGGGGTGGGAGGGATGGGGTGGCTGGGTGAAAGACAGTGGGGGAGGGTACGTGCTATGGTGAATGCTGTGAATTGTCTAAGACTGTTGAATCACAGACCTGTACCTCTGAAACAAATAATACATTATATTATACATATAATACATTATATGTTAAAAAAAAGAAGATAGCAGGAAGGGAAAAATGAACGGGGGGAATTGGAGGGGGAGACAAACCATGAGAAACTATGGACTCTGAGAAAGAAACTGAGGGTTCTAGAGGGGAGGGGGGTGGGGGGATGGTTAGCCTGGTGATGGGTATTAAAGAGGGCACGTTCTGCGTGGAGCACTGGGTGTTATGCACAAACAATGAGTCATGGAACACTACATCAAAAGCTAAGGATGTGATGTATGGTGATTAACATGATAAAAAAAAAGAGTATATGAGGATTCACCGTGCTATTTTTGCAATGTTTCTATCACTCTGAATTAATTTTAAAAAATCAAAAAAAAGATTTTATTTATTTGTCAGAAAGAGAGAGAGCACAGAAGCAGGGGGAGCAGCAGGCTCCCCGCTGAGCAGGGAGCCCAATGCAGGACTCGATCCCAGGACCCTGGGATCATGATCTGAGCCAACAGCAGATGCTTAACCAACTGAGCCACCCAGGCATCCCTAAGGTAGGTGTTATAATTCCTATTTTCACAGACAAGAAAAGAAACATTAAGGTTCCAAGAGATTAAGGAACTCACCCAGTAGCACACAGCTAGTAAATAGCAAATATATGACTGGAACCTACACTGCCCCAATCCAAACCCAACAAATCTACCTCCTTGTTCAGCTTTCAGCACTGTTGTGCAATAAAGAGAAGCTCAGGCTCTCAATAAGTTAAAATTTGGAGTTTTGAAAGAAAGTATTACACTATGAATAACAACGGTATAGGCCTCAATAATATATCTGATATTCAAATATACAACATCAATAAACTCATCCATGAATCCCATAGAATCACTATAGAATCATGAATTAGCATGCTAGTGAAACAATCCTGCTTGCAGTCCTGGATGGCCAGCTTTTTGTCAAATTCCATATTTAGTTATGGTGCTCTTTGAAAAATACACAGATTTGAGAAAAATTAAAATACTGTTAGATGAATGACTTCTAAAGGCCAAAAACTGTACTCTAAAGACTATGTGGGGCAGGTGGCACCTAGGTGGCTCAATCGGTTAAACATCTGACTCTTGGTTTCGGGTAAGGTCATGATATCAGGGTCATGAGATCAAGCCCTGTATCAGGCTCTGTGCTGGGAGCCTGCTTAAGATTCTTTCCCTCTGCCTCTGCCCCTCCCCCCCCACTCTCTCCTTCTCTCTCTAAAAAAAATTAATTTATTAAAGGATATGTGGAATGTTCCTGAAGCCTAAGCCCCGAAGACATGTGAAAAACTGATATTAAGTATCAGAATACTTTAACAATTCTATCTAGAGAATCTATGGCCTACACAATTGAAACACAAGTTTTATTATGAGTACTGCCACAAAAAGACCCACAAAGAAAAGAAAATGATATTTTATTCCCTCTCCAACTTCAAGTTCCCCTCACACAATTTGAAGTCCATGCAAATTTAATTATACAAAGCTTTTTAAAAAAAAAAAATTTCTGGCACCACCAAATTTCAAGTCACTCCTGGTGGCGATGGGTCAGCAAGGGAAAGACAAGTAAAGTGGGATGACAGAGAAGTAGTTTTTACAATGTCACCTCGGGAAGGCAAATCCGAGCTGCAGAGGGACCGCACTACCATCTGTGGGGGCAGGAGAAAAACAGGAACATAAAAGATAACAAGTGCTCTGACACAGAGCTAGGGTTCTCCACGCAGCAATCGGGAAAAGTCACCCAAAGCATCCCCCACCTCCAGCACACAAGTTCTTCTGTGCCAGTGGAATGATAGTGAGGAGTTGGGTCCCAGGAGTCAACAACTCTGAGCCAAAAATCAGAAAGACATCTGGATGAAAGAACAGACATAAGGAAATACTTCTCATAATGCATATTATTCAAAACAATCCAAAATGCATCACAAGGATCCCACTGAAATTCTAGGGAAGGGGATTCTGAAAATTCTAACATACAACAGATAACAGATATTAACTGTAAAATTAGAATTTATTGTCTTTATTGTGTACCCTTTTTGAACTGTTTCATCTTAAGTGTTAAAACATTTACAAGGGCTTTCAAAGATAAATTCTGAACTTTATCACCTCATGTGTGTTTTTTCTTATGATGTCTTAAGTTCTTTGAATTATCTTACCACCAAGGTTTTCAGAAAATTAACCTATATTACTATATTTGTATATAATCTTCAAAACCATATCATGAGTAAATATCTACAATTACCTTCTACAAATACAGTGCAGAATAAAACAAAAGCATACAGCTCTCAGAGTATATTCTATCCTACTGTATAAAATTAGCTTGGAAACAAAAGGAAAACTAACACTAGAAATCGTCCTGAAATGATACGGCATTCTTTGGATGCCTATACCTCTCAGGAAATGTACTTCCAACTATCACTTAAGATGGAAAGAATAAAAAGAAAAAAAAAATCTTACACGCAATCAGAAATGCCTCAGTCTCCTTCAACCCCAAGTAAAAAACTAGAGAGAAGTGAAGTATACTCACAAGGAGAGCGGTGAAGGTCAAAGCCTCCTGATAAAGGATTCTGAGTGGCTGCTGTAACCAACTACCGCAACTGAGCACCTAACGTAAATTTATTACCTCATAGTTCTAAAGGTCACAAATCCAACATGGGTATCACTGGCTAAAATCAAGATGTCAGCAAGGCTAGTTCCTTCCGTGATGTGGACTCTAGGGAGAATCCATTTTCTTGACTTTTCCAGCTTCTAGAGGCTATTCAATTTCCTTACCTGCAGAGTGCTTCACTCCACCCTCCGCTTGTTGTCACATCTCCTTCTCTGACTCTGACTCTCCCACCTCCCTCTTAAAGGACCCTTGCGATTACACTGCATTCACCCAGATAACCTAGGACCATCTCTCCCTTAACACAATCACAGCTGCAAAGCCCTTCTGCCATTTATGATAACATACAGGTTCCAGAGATTCCCACACGAACATCTTCATGGGCTACTGTGCCACCTCCCAGAAGTTCATTTAATCCAGTTTAGCAAAATCAAATACAAAGAATCCTCTATACCTCTATCCCGTTCCTTTTTGCTCACCTATGTTATAAAGTCAATATATGTCAGCTATTGGATTTGTATCTACTATGCCGTTCAACTGTAAGACTTTACGGAACACACTGAGAAAGAGAAAAGCAGCCCCTGACATCTGGAAGCCCTGCTACTATCAGCTAGGCCTTGTTGCTACAAACTGGCTAGCAGCTCAGAGTGAGGCACTCACAGCTAGGTCTTGATGATTCTCCTCTTGAAAATAAACAACTTCAGAGAACATCAACATCAGAGAAGGGCACTCTGTGACCATAATGGACAAAGAATAAACATCACTCTGTAATCATGCCTGAACAAAGCCAAAAACATGAATACCATCCAAATCATAAAGATGACTAAATATCTCCCCACCATGGCTTACATGAATGACTTGCTTCTTATTAACAATAAGTTTTAAGTTCAACCCACCCAGTCTTCTTTCCTTCTATATAAGATTAAGATACTGAATCATAGAATTATCTCTGCTTCCTAACAGCATCCAATACAAATCAAAGCCCCATTTCTTTGAACTCTTTCCAAATCACCCCACACAAGCCCAAATCCTATTTTTAAAAGTTCCTTTCAAATGCTCTCTTATTGAAACACCCCACAATTCCCAATGGTGTGCATTTTCCCTTACTGCAACATGCAATCAACCCAACTTGTCCAACTACCGGTATATTCCTGGTGGTCTTTGGCTGGAGAGCAGTGACAAAGCTCAGAAAAAACTTACAGACCTCCAGACACCTGCATTTCAAATTTAGATACAAGACTGATGATTGGCTCCCATCTTCTGCCCGACCTCTATTCTCAAGAGGGAAGGGCTAAAGTTTTTATCTGCAGTACATGGAGTGAGCCATGGAGATGAAGGCAAGACCCTGGTAGAAAAAGGCAGGTAAACTGACCTAGGGAAGCAGTAGAGAGAGCATGATTCCTGGCATCTCCAGTATATCCCCACTCTATGTGGCCAAAAGGAAGCCAAGAAAATTAGAGGGTCCTAAAATCTCCCCTGTTGTAAAAGTCCTAGTGAACCCCAGAACTGCACCAAAAATACTACACCAAGTTAGGGAGCTTAAACCATAGCCAGAATAAGGAAGAATTTAAATTGTGCAGCTAGACCCCAAAATTCCCTGCCAGCTAGTTTCACCAGTTCTCCTTGGTCCTTTCATTAGCCTTACAACAAGCATTTTATGTAACCAATCTAGCTGGATCCGACATAACCCTGTTATGGTGGAGATTTAAACTTTATAAGACTGTAAATATAGTACAGGCTATGAAATCAGCCTGCCTGGATTCAAACTCTCGTTCCATCACACACTGACTATGCCGCCTTGGCTACATGCTGCGAAATACCTACTTCATATGCTTGTTGTGAAACTCAAATGAGATACCTAGTAAGCACTCAATAAATGTTATTTATTATTAATTTAATGAAGGGATTATGAGGCTATTTTGGTACTGTTATGTATTAATCTGTGACCATTTTAAAGTAACAGCTATATCAGTGAAAGTGGCAACATAAGAAAACCATTTGGAACGTACCATCTAAGTAAATGCACTTGAAGAATAGAGTACTGGGGTGCCTGGGAGGCTCAGTCAGTTAAGCGACCAGCTCTTGATCTCAGCTCAGGTTTTGATCGCAGGGTTGTGAGTTCAAGCCCCCTGCTGGGCTCCGTGCTAGGTGTGGAGCCTACTTAAAGAAGAGATGGACCAAAAGACAAGTGATGCTGTGCAACTATGGCAGGTATAAAGAACAGGAACATATAAATTACTGTCCATATTTCAGTTCTCCTGCTGGATACTTAACAAGCTCGAGTCAGTGGTTTAGTATCCTGGGTAACAGTTCATGTGTGCATACTACTTAAAAATAGGTTAATCAAAAGCAGGTCACACATGAACCAATGAAAAATTTGTGTATGAACCAAGGATTATAATTAATCCAATTCTGTGCACCTGAAGTTCAAAATAAAAAGGAAAAAAAAAAGCCAGCAACAGGAAGAAAGAAAATAGATCATTGCCACCTGGTTAATAGGTTTTAGCTACGTAATCATTGAAGTAATTGACAAGAGAACTCAGATATTCATAATACTAAAGACAAAAAAGGATTATTACATGAGTACTTATAAGTTAAACACTACACAATATGCAAAAATTAACTCAAAATGGATCAAAGACCCCAAATGTAAGAGTTAAAACTCTTAAGAAGAAAACATAGATAGAAATCTTCATGACATTAGATTTGGTGATGATTTCTTTAATATAACACCAAAAACACAGGCAAAAAAAGAAAAAAAGATGTATAAAATGAACTTCATCAAAATTAACAACTGCTGTGCATCAAAGAACATCATCAATAGAGTAAAAAGGCAACCCACAGAATGGGAGAAAATATTTGCAAATTTGATATTTAATAAGGGATTAATATCCAGAATATATAAAGAACTCCTGAAAGTCAACAACAAAACAACCCAATTCAAAACGGGCAAAGGATTCAAATAGATATTTCTCCAAAGAAGATATACAAATGGCCAGGAAGAACATAAAACAGTGCTCAACATCACTAACCATCAGGGAAATGCAAATAAAAGCCACAATGAGATACCACTGCACACCCGTTAGGATAACAATTATATTTTAAAACAACACGTGTTAGTGGAGAAACTGGAATCCTGGAGCGCTGCTGGTGGGACTGTGAAATGGTACAGCCACTGCAGCAATTTTTCCCAAAAAAATTAAACGTAGAATTTTTTTATATGATGCCACAATTCCACTTCTCGGTATACACATACCTAAAAGAACTGAAAGCAAGATTTCGAAGAGGTATTTGTATTTGTACACCTGTGTTCATAGTAGCACTATTTACAAAGGCCAGGAAACAACCCAAATGTCCAGTGATGAATGAATGGGTAAACAAAATAGGGTTATGTCCATACAAGTGAATATCATCCAATGTCAAAAAGGAAAAAAATTCGGACACATGCTACGAGATGCATGAAACCTGAAAACCTTATGCTGATTGAAATAAGCCATACATGAGAGGACAAATACTGTACGAGTCCACTTATATGATAACTGGAATAGTCAGATTCATAGAGACATAAGTAGAATGGTGGTTACCAAAAGCCGGAAGAAGAAAGGAATGGTAAGTTAATGACTCATGGGGACAGTTTCAGCTTGGAATAACAGCAAAGTTCTAGAGATGTGCAGTGGTGACGGTTGCACAAGATGTGACTGTACTTAATGCCACTGAATTGTACACTTAAAAATGTTAACCACATGCGATGTATACTGTATCAGAAAGGTAAAACTTACAGCATTACATGGCAAAACCAAAAAAGAGTTAACTAAGAATTGGCAGCATGTCCTAGAAAAAACTCAAGTATCTATGTTCACTCTAAATATGAATAATTTGAGAAAAGAATGCCAAAGACGGGAAACCCAGTGAACGTGCTCACTTCTGCACAGCTTCTGTAGAGGGTGGAGTACGTTCACCACCCAGAGGTGCTGGCTCAGAGGAAGCTGGGGTGACAAGGGGCAGAACTAAGGAACTTTAAAATCAGTGCCAAAACTAAGTCGTTTTCAGAGTGGCAAAGGTAATAAAGCTCCTGGCTACTATGAGTCTTTTTCTCAATCCAAATGACAGAATATCTAATTAATTAAAAAGTAAAGCCGAAAACAAATAGCTCAATGGAACAGCATGGATTACAAAATTAAACCCCACGATTATAGTTACCTAAGTCATGACAAAGGTCCTAAATGGTGCTATAGCGACTGGACATCCAGGTGGGGGGAAACAAAAAGACTCCTACCTCAAAACATACACAAAAAATAAATTCCAGATGAACTGCAGATCTAAATGGGTGGAGAGGATCAATAAAGCATTTAAAGAAAACACAGAGAATACCTTCATAATTTTGGAATAGGCAAAGATTTCTTAAACAAGACACAGAAAGAACTGACCAGAAAACAATTTCTGTTAAAGTGAACCATATGAAAATTAAGAATTTCTCATCAGAAGATATATCACTGAGTGTTAAAGCATCCACAAAATGGAAAAAAAATTGCAATACATATATTCGACCAAACTATCCTATTCGGAAAACATAAAAGTTGCAAATCAATATTTAAGAGATTAAAGGACTAATTTAAAAATGGGGACAAGACTTGAAGATGCTTCACAAGAGTGGCAAATGACCGTAAGTATATGAAAAGGTACTCAAATTCATGAATCGTCAGGGAAGTGCGAACACAGTTTTTGTGCAGTAAATATGAGACGCTTACTGCAATGGCTTACATTAGAAGAACGTGCTGAGCGTCGGTAAAGAGCAGCCAGCGGGCCCGGCGCGGAGCTGCGGGAGGGCACCGCGGCCGCGCACCCGGGAACCGGCAGGCAGGGGTCCCTCTCCGAGGCACAGCCCCGACCAGAGGCGCACACGGCCGGGCACCAGAAAACACGACGCGCTGCAGCCCAGGCCGGGGACTGCCGGAGCGCCCGTCGCGAGGGCGGAGAGCGGCTACAGCCACACGGCCACTCGCTCAGAGCGCTCTCTACCGCAAGCTACGACTGCGGCGGTCCCCCGGCTGCAGGGTCCAGAAGGGCCCGAAGGAGGCAACGCCACGGCAGAACTTTCCCAGCCGCGGCCCTCGGGGCTGACGGCCGAGCGCGGGGCTGACGGGCGGGCCGGCCGCTGGGCGAGGGGACGCGAACACGTACAACGGGCCCCGGGCCGGTACGAGACACATAGCCGAGCACACTCCGCGCCGCGCGGCGGAAGGCAACCACAGCGGACGTCCCGGCGGCGCCGCAGCGACGGAACAGGGAGCCCCCGCGCCGCCGCCCGCGCCGCCGGGCTCCCCACGCAAACCCGCAGGGCTGAGCCAACGGCGCTCGGCAGTCCGCACAGCCCGCGCCGCGGCCGGGCCGGGCCCGCCCCCGGGTCCCGACGCGCGCTCCGAGAAGGGCGCCGAGGGGACCACGCAGGTGCTCCCCGCCGGGAGGTCCGCCCGCCCGACGGCACGGCGCTGCGCCCCCCGGAGCTCCGGCGCGGGGGGCCCGTGGAGGAGGCGGGGGCTCAGGGGCAGGGGGCACCCCGCACCGAGGGCGGGGGGCGCCGGGCGCGGCGGGGGAGGGGCGCGAGGGGCGGGGGGCCCGGGCCGACTCACCGTGGTCTCCCGCACTTGGCTCTGGAAGTGCTGTTCCCGCGCCGACACCAAGTCCTGCCCCTCCATCCTCCCTCATGCCTGCCGCCGCGCCGCCCGCATCCGCGCGCTTCGCCGCACCATCGCCCGCCGGTCCGGGACGGGAGCGGACTGACAGCGGGCCGCCGTCCGCAGGGTCGGCTACCGCGACCCCCGCCGCCGCCGCCTCGGCCCCCTCGACCGCCTCAGCCGCCTCAGCCGCCTCGGCCGCCGCCTCAGGCGAAGCCGCTCTAGCTGCGGAGGGCGGGCGCGGGGCGGGGCTGGGGCGGGACCTGACGTCAGAGGAAGGCGCTTTTGCGTCAGAGAAGCGCGCCGTGACGTCTGCGAACGGGAGCCGCCGAGGGGCGTGGCCTACTGGGGAGAGGAGGCGGGGCCACGCCCCCAGGAAGTGGAGGCCGGAGCCAGGCTGTCAGGAGCAGTACCCGGCCCGGTGGGGACGGGGCGCGGGTCGGTTTGCTGGAACGGGTTCTTCCCTCTGTCGCAGTGGCAGGTGGGCGGCCGGCCACAGTCTCGGTGCAGTTGTTCCCGGCAGAAGGGAATCATCGTGGCCCGGCGCCCGGCAGAGCACTGCGCAGGGTCAAGCCGGTCTCCCACGAAAACCTGGGCTCGGCCAAAGCAGGTCAAAGGCCAGGAAGGACTGGCTTCGGACACGTTTTGGGCGGACCCCTGGAACCCTGGCTTCTGTGGCTCTGCTAACGGGTTTGCCCGCTCGGGAAGCGTAGATAGCCCTGAATGTGAGGCCCTTGCCAACTCGGTAGAGTCGCCTCCCTGCCCCCGGGGTGTTTTACGACCCCCCGGAGACCCTCAGCAGACGTTGATATTAGGGACCTCCAGACCTACCGAACACAGTCATTCATCCCCATGGTACGTTCAGTATCTTTTTTGGATTTTTGCCATGAAAAAAAGTTTGAAGGAATATTTATCATTTCACTTTTGGATTTATTTGACTCTAAAGAAGTCATTTAAATTGCTATTGGCTGTGTGATGTTGGGGGCCATCTCTAATCGAAAATTCTAAGGAAGTAAAAATACCTAGAAATTGCCTTCAAATTATTTTAATGATATATGTGCATTTAGATTTTTCAGTATCTTTTGCAATTTTGAATTAAAAATGTTTTCATGACTCAAAAAAAAATGTTTTTAAGGTCTCCAAAAATCGTGTCAACCCCATATACTGTGCTTATGATGCAGTAGGCTGTAAACTGTTGGTAGTGGGAGGACTCAGAACATGAGGTTTGTTCTGAGGGAGTGCCCCTGCAGCCATAGGCTGATTAGAAACCAGGAATGCTTCCAACTGCTTAAATGCAGTGTTCACTTTTATTTTTAAAATGTCTCAGAATCCAAAAGAACCAGGGAAAGACAAAGTATCTGAGTCTGTTTTTCGAGACACCCGGATTCTGAGAGCTGGGTTAAATACTTGTCCGAAATGCTCTGCATGACTTCTGGGTTAATCTCTCCAGATCAGAGGGTAAGCAGATCAGATTTTAAGATGTAAGGTATTTAGGCGCATTCCACAAAGTGGGTGCATGTATTTCTGCTCTTTCTAACCCAACCTCCAAGCATGTAGAACTTTATGTTTTCTTCATCCGTTAGCCCAGGGTAGGAGGCTTCAAAAATGGCCAGAACCTCACCCCTCCCTATACATCCTCCTGTTTGCCTTGCCGTGTTGCCCCTCCTTCCATCAAGAAGTGGTGTTGGGGCGCCTGGGTGGCTCAGTCATTAAGCATCTGCGTTCGGCTCAGGTCATGATCCCAGGGTCCTGAGATAGAGCCCTGCATCAGCAGAAAGCCTGCTTCTCCCTCTTCCATTCCCCCCGCTTGTGTTCCCTCTCTAGCTGTCTCTCTCTGTCCAATAAATAAAATCTTTTTAAAAGGAAGGGAGGGAGGAAGGAAGGAAGGAAAGAAAGAAAGAAAGAAAGGGAAGGAAATGGAAGGGAAGAAGGGAAGGGAGAGGAGAAATGGTGTTTATTTTCCACCCCCTTGAATCTGGGCCTGAACAGGTGACTTGCTTTGGCCAGAAGGACAGCAGAAGCTATGAAGCTACTTTGAAAAGTGCTTGTGCATCAGGGCTGGTCCCTTCTTACCACCCCTGGGCATCCTCCAACCGCTACTGTGCAAGTAAGCCCCAACCAAGCTAGAGATAGGGATCCCAGTTTTCTCTGGCACCTATCTAACACACTCTTTTTTGCATCCCTCTAAAACATAAATCTTCCCAAAACAGTTTTTCTCCCCTGCTAAATGTACTGCAATGCAGTTATTCTCACTAACTGTAGAATTAAATTAAACTCCTTAACTTGGCATTCAGGAGCTTGACTTTGGGGCCCCACCCCACCCTTCCAGACATCCCCCCACTTCATTCCCTGAAGAGCTCTTGGCTACAGCCTGGCTTCCTCCCCTCTCCAATCCCCAATTCCAAGGGCCAGCCCCTTTACTTACTCCATATCCTCTTTCCTACTATTCAGAGTCAGTGCTACCCTTCAGCGTTCCCACCAAGACCTTCCTTCTCCGAAAAGGGAACCCTCTTACACTGCTGGTGGGAATGCAAGCTGGTATAGCCACTCTGGAAAACAGTATGGAGTTTCCTCAAAAACTGAAAATAGATCTACCCTATGACCCAGCAATTGCACTACTAGGTATTTACCCAAAGGATACAAACGTAGTGATCCAAAGGGGCACCTGCACCCCAATGTCTATAGCAGCAATGTCCACAATAGCCAAACTGTGGAAAGAGCCCAGATGTCCATCAACAGATGAATGGATAAGGAAGATGTGGTTCATATATACAATGGAATATTATGCAGCCATCAAAAGGAATGAGATCTTACCATTTGCAACAACATGGATGGAACTAGAGGGTATTATGCTGAGCGAAATAAGTCAATCAGAGAAAGACAACTATCATATGATTTCACTCATGTGGAATTTAAGAAGGAAAAAAAGATCATAGGAGAAGGCAGGGGAAAAATAAAATAAGATGAAATCAGAGAAGAGACAAACCATCAGACTCTTAACTCTAGGGAACAAACTGAGGGTTGCTGGAGGAGCAGTGGCTGGGGGAGGGGGTAACAGGGTGATAGGCATTAAGGAGGACATGTGATGAAATGAGCACTGGGTGTTATATCCAAATGATGAGTCAATGACCTCTACCCCAGAAACTAATAATACATTATGTGTTCATTGATTTAATTTAAAATAAATAAATAAATTAAAAAGACCTGTCTTCTCCACAAAGTCTTTCCTGATGATTCCAGACACTTCATTCACACATTCATCCCAAACTGTGGGGACATGATGGAAAGACTGCTGGGGTTCCTGGGTGGCTCAGTTGGTTAAGCATCTGACTTCGGCTCAGGCCATGATCCCAGAGTCCTGGGATCAAGTCCCGCATCAGGCTCCCCTGTCAATGGGGAGTCTGCTTCTCCCTTTCCCTCCGTCCCTCTCCCCTGCTTGTGCTCCCTCTCTCTCTCTCTTTCTCAAGTAAATAAAGTCTTAAAAAGAGAGAGAGAGAGAAAGGGAGAAAGAAAGGAAAGAAGGAAGAAAAGAAAAGAAAACTGCTTCAGTCCCTGCTCTCACAGAGGTCACAATCCAAGGGTAAAGCAGAAAGCTTACAGAGGTTATGTTCCTAGCCATTCATTTGGCCCTTAGCACACATGCCCTTGTATCTGTGTCTAGTGACAGTCAACATATAAGCTCTTTAAGGTCTAGAATATCTTTTCTTGCATCTTGTAAACATCTGTGTACTTCCTGCAATACCTGATAGAATGCCTTGCACAAAGTAGACACCTAACAAATATTTCTTGGTCAGTAGGCTGGTTGCCCTGAGAAATTTCCCAGACTTCTTCACATCTCAGTATGTCTTCAAATTTCTATATGGATGTAAATAATTGCCTGGGCCTTGCTGGTGCTTCCAAACTTACCGTTCACGGACATCCGTGATGAAAGGCCATGCTTGTCACTGTGTCCTCTGGCTTCACTGCCATGTCATGTCTTTGAAACTGCTACAATTCCAGGTAATTCCCCTCGCTTCACTAGGCCTTGCTTTGATTTTCTTGGTCATGATGAAATCAAAGTTTTGAGAGAGAAGGTGACAGAGACCATTTTTTTTAACCTCTTTATGCCCTATACAAAACCAAGCCAAGCAGTACTGAGATGTACCCTGTATTCCTTCCAGGCTCTGTCAGAGAGGAGCTCTGTCTTTTTCCCTTAGCCAAATACAGCAAGAGAGATGAACAAGAAAAAGTCCAGAAACAGCCCAGCTATCCCTCTGCAGTGGAACGGGTAAATAAACGGTGATGTGTTCATGCAATGGAATAATCCCCTGGGGTAAAAAAATCAATGAGCTACAGCTGCAAGCAACAATATGGACAAATCTCTGAAACAGTGTTGAGCAAAAGGCCAAACAATGCCTACTGTATGATTCCGTCTGTGTGAAGTCCCAAACCGTGCAAAACAAAACAAGGTATTACTGAGGGATACAAACATGTAGTAGAATTATAGAGAAAGAGGGGCAAGGATAAACTTCCAGGAAGGAAGGTCAGGGCCGAGAACAGCGGGAGGTGCTCAGGGGGCCGCAGAGGTGACTGTGCTCATTGCTAAGACTTGCATCTGGACCCTGGATGGGGCTGTTGCCACTTGCGTAATGGATCCCCCACAGGGGATCCCCCTCACGTCACTGCACCGGGTCTCTCTAACTGGAGGAGCCTGGGTCACGTGGCTACACCCGAGTTGCAAAGGAAGTGAGTATGGGATATTTTTGGCTTCTTTTTTGGGATGGAGTCCCTGCCTCACAGGATATGGGATTCTCATAACATGGAAAGGGGCTTCGGATATGATTCAGCCTAAAGGAATTATTTGGTCCAAATACAAAGTTCTCTGGTGCCCCAGCATAACCAAAGTATAAAATTTAGACTCTCTAGAGAAACAGATGGACTTTAGGGTTTTGTTAAGTGATAACCAGCCAGCGCTGTGCTGGAGACCAGCTCTCAAGCAGCAGTTGTTAATTTTTAGGAATTTTGTGAGCCAATTGTTAAACATAACCATTATTTCAAGCTAAGTTATATAAACTTACATTCAAATTATATTTTTAAGGGACGCCTGGGTGGCTCAGTCGGTTAATCGTCTCCCTTCGGCTCAGGTCATGATCCCAGAGTGCTGGGATCGAGTCCTGCCTTGGGCTCCTTGCTCAGCACGGAGCTTGCTTCTCTCCCTGCTTGTGCTCGCTCTCTCTCTCTCTCTCTCTGATAAATAAACTCTTTTTTAAAATTTATATTTTTAAAAGGTAGCAAATATTCAAAAGCCATCATGTCTTCATTATCTTATACTTCACTCTCCGCTGTGCTCCTAAAGTTACTTCAGTCTACAGCAATGTGTTACTCTTCCTTCAGTGACCTCACTTTGGCAGCTGGAATCAGCCATGGTGGGAGCATCTACGCCATGGAAATCAGCAAATGATACAAATCAGGGCCCTTTTTCCTCCCCCTTGTAGAGCAATTTTTAGTTATAGCATACCATGGAAGCTGCCAAAGTTTTGGAAATCACCTAAGTGAAGATTTTCCATATTGGGAGCTAATGTCAAACAACCAGCTGATCAAAGTCGGTGTCCTTGGAGGGAAATTGAGGGGAATGAGACACTCGTGGCTGATCGTCCCAGGTGTCTGGAGAGGTAGAGGGCTCCTACAGGGAAAATAGGATTTTCTCAGGAAAACAGTTCTAACCCCATGAGAGTACAACTAGGTTTCACATTGATCACAACTCACCAGTGGTTTGTGTTTTTGTTGGTTTTCTAAAGGGCCAGGATGAAATCACTGTTCCCTGTCACGGGAGAAGCAGCAAGCAGGTCCAGGTGCAGAGAGGGGGTAGACCTTGTGGGAGGGTATCAGTCCCCCGTAGACGCCACCACAGTGTGCCCCAGACCGAGCAGATTAACAGAATCTTAATTTCTCCAAGCTCTGGAGGCTGGAAGCCTGACTTGAAGGCGACAGCGGGGCTAGCTGTCCTGAGGCTCTCTCCTTGGCGTGTGGATGGCTGTCTTTGTGTGTCATCCGTCTGTGTGTCTGTCTCATCTCTTCTTACAAGGACACTCATTTAACTTAATCACCTCTTTGTGTTTTTTGTTTTGTTTTGTTTTGTTTTGTTGGGGTTTTTTTAGAGAGAGAGAGAGAGAGAGAGCAGGGGTAGGGGGTGGTAAGAGAGGGAGAGAGAGCAGCGAATCCCAAGCAGCCTCCATGCCCAACGTGGAGCCCAAGACAAGGCTAGATCTTACAACCCTAAGATCACAACCTGAACCAAAATCAAGAGTCGGACGCTAAACCAACTGAGCCACCCACGTGCCCCAACGGAATCACGTCTTTGAAGACCCCATCCCAATTAGAGCCGCATTCTGAGGTCCTGGGATCAGGATGTCCACATGTGAATTTAGAGGGACACAATTCAGCCCAATAGGGAGCATGTTTAAGTTCTCTTCTGACTGTCTGCTTTTCTGAGGGAAAGAAACAGCAAGATCGTCCTCCAGAGGGAAGAATGTAGTGTTTGAGGTCCTGGGAGAGAAGAGGTATGACATCGTCACCAAGGGGCAGGCAGGAGTGGACACAGTCATAGGGTACTAGCAGGGGCAGACACAGTCGGGGTGGGCGGGGGTGGACAGAGCCCCCAGGGGGCGGGCAGGGGTGGACACGGTCACTAGAGGGCAGGCAGGAGTAGACAGAGTCATAGGGTGCGGGCAGGGGTGGACAGAGTCACCAGAGAGTGGGAGGTAGTGGGCAGAGTCACCAAGGGACAGACAGGGGTGGGCGGAGTCACTAGAGGGTGGGCAGGAGTAGGCACAGTAGGGGAGTGGGCAGGGGTGGACAGAGCCCCCAGGGGCGAGCAGGATGGATGAGGAAAGGCACATCATTTCCCGGCAGCACTAAGCTCCAGCTTGGCACCAGACCCCAGCATCTAACGGCCCCCTCTGCCCAGTAGCACCCTGGGCCCTGCTCTCCAGTTACTGTGCTCAGTGCTGACCAGCGTTTGTTAACATCAATAGATGAACTGCGACTTTGAAACCTAGAGGGAATGGTGTTTATGAACAGTGTCAGACATCCGAGTACTGGATTGGAATACCAGCTTTACCACTTCTTGGTTGGATGGTTCGGGGCAAGTCACTGATCTGCTTTGTGCCCCTGTTTTCTCATCTGTAAATCAGCTGGAAATAATGAAGAGGCTTCACTGGCGTTGGTCATTGTGGTGAAATGCCATATCCACGAAGTGCAAAGGCACCCGAAATTTAGCTGTCATCACCATCGTTGTCTGAAAAACCAGGACCTCAGCATGGACTGCGCTGACATTTACCTATTGGGTTATGTACCCACGAAATAGTCACAAATTTCAAGGAAATTCATGGCAAACTTGTAACTCCTACACAGGGGATGAAAGACAATGCTTACAGTGGAAGAGCGGAGCTTCAATTTGCCAAGATACTGCGTGGCTGTGGGTATCCAAGAGTTGGGACTTAGAAGGACCAACCAAAGGAAATGAAGGGATGTGGACCTGGCGTTGGCAGGGGTGGGTGTGATTACAGGGAATCATGGGAAATATAAGTCCACAGATAGAAAGGGCATCCCCTCCTCGACTTGCCCTTCAACTCTGGTGTCACCTTCTGATTTGGACAAGATTCTGTCTTAGGTGAGTCACGTGGTTTTCACCTGCCCTGCTAACTGTCACTGAAGCAGGAATAAAGAGATGATCAAGGTCGCTTGCAGAGGAAAGGAGAGGGACGTGAGGAATTCACGTGTGGGGAGAATTTGGTCTTATTCACCTAGTGTGCCATCACCTCACTGTGGCGCGCATCACCCTTTCCACAATAATGTATCAGATGCCACAAGAAAGGGGGACCCGCTAAATTCCAAGAGAAGACACCTGTAGACATCTTTAAAGGTTTTCCCCTTGCAGTATCCACACAAAATGGCCTGATCTCTGACTCAGAAACAACTAGAGGAGGCGCACTTTCTCACCAAGGTGTACGTCCGGTGGCAGGGAGCAGAACAGCAGTAGGGATGGCGGCCTGGGCCAACAAAGCAGGAGGACCAGGAGGAGACGGGACACGCCGAGGCTGGTCGGGGATGAATCAGGAGAACAAGGCGTGTTCTTGGACTCACCACAGCCATGGTTTTGTCATGACGACGTGCCGGCCTGAATATCTCCCTGCGGCTCAGCAAAGCCTGCTGGGGCCTGAAGCCAAGGTACAGAAACTCTCTGAGAAAACATCCTTGGCTGGCAGAGCCAGCTCGGAGACGGCTCTAGAAGGAGTTAAGTGCTCAGGCAAAGGAGGCTGACCTTCCTTCCCCTTTTTATGATAGCTTGTTAACTCTTCTGTCTAAGGAAAATGAAAGAAATGCTGAGGAACATATATTGAAGAAGTGAGCCCTTCTCCCCTCTCCCTCAGACCTGCTCTCTGGAAAAGCCAGGGGTGAGGGCCTCTGCCCATTCCCGCACACAAAGAAGTATTTGTCACCCAGGCCAGAGCTATTTTGCCACTTGATACTTTTATTTGACAACGTATCTCGGCTACGGTACCACATCACTATGTACAACTCTGTTTCATGCTTCCCACCGCTTCATCAGTACTCCATTGACTAGGACTTTTTACATTTATTGATCTAGTCTTATGTGGATAGACATTTAGATTGTGCGGTTTTTTATTTTCTAGTCTTATCAGAACAGTGCTATACTGTATATCCTTTGTACATATATTTTTGCACGCCTGTAGGAGTCTTGGGCGCGAGTGGGCCACTGGAGAGAATCTCCTCCGGTTTGCTCCAGATGAAGCCAAGGCAGCCCAGGCGCTTTTGGCAAAGGCTGCACGGGGCCCAGGTCCATCACGGCAGAGGGCTCCCGGGGCACCTGGGGGAACCGAGCCAAAGCTGGCTGGGAAGGGACTGGGTCACATTTGAAGTCTTCCCTGGCCACTGGGCCTGGGGAGGGAGACTGCCCTCAGAGACCTTGGGGAATTCACGCAGACCTCACCCAGGCCTCCCTCAGAGCTGCCGCCCCCGGGACAGGCCCACTGTGGGTAAATGAAGTCAGCAATGCCAGAAGGGAGGGGTCAGCCGGGACTCTCTCTTGCCTATTCCAGCGGCTTTAGAAAACACTAATTTCGGGGCGCCTGGGTGGCTCAGTCATTAAGCGTCTGCCTTCGGCTCAGGTTATGATCCCAGGGTTCGGGGATCGAGCCTAGTATAAGGCTCCCTGCTCAGCGGGAAGCCTGCTTCTCCCTCTCCCACTCCCCCTGCTTGTGTTCCCTCTCTCGCTGTGTCTCTCTCTGTCAAATAAATAAACACAATCTTAAAAAAAAAAAAAAAAAAAGAAAAGAAAACACTAATTTAGCCCCTGAGCGCCCAGGCTCCATGCTTGAGAACTGGGCCTGGGAGGGAGGGATGGCGGCAGGAGGGGCGGTGGCGGGAGGGGCACAGTCCAGGTTCACTGTCATAACGAGCAGTCACTGAACAAGCACCAGCCTCCAGCTGTCGGCTGTAACCTCAAGGGCGTGAGGCAGGCATCTCGCCCAGTGTTACTTAAGGAACTAGAAAGGCTTATAACATATAGCTTGTAACACTGACAAAAATATCTTGGTTACCTTTTGCACTCCTGAGCTGTGGCATGCCTAAACATCCTGCTGCTTATGTTCCTCTTTTATCGTCTTTCTAACCCAATTTTCAAGTGAGTGTCATAAAAATCACTCTATCCAGGAAGTCAGCGCCATAATCTCCACGACATAAACTTGGACAGCAAGATACAGAATGCTGTTGGGACACCCTGATGTGCTCTCACAATGTGCTCCTTCGGGAAGTTACCAGCAGCTCAGCGGGACATGAGGATCCACACCGGGGAACGGAACAGAGGAACCGCTCGGCTGTCGCTGGGGACACGTTAGGTTTCGTGAGAAACTGCGATCTGAGAGGACACAGAAGCATTACGCCATCGGCGCAGGTCCTGCTCATTCGTGCGTTTGCCTTCTGGGAAGGTTTCTTTGACCATAAAACATCAAGACGAGCACACAACCAAAACATTAGCCCGAGACCCTGCGCGGCTCTGTTCTAATGTGATGTATGGCACAGCCGAAGTTCCCCAGTCGTTGTTTATGTATCTGCGTGCGCGTCTTGTCTCCGTTAGTATCAGCCCTCTAAGGGCAGGGCGCGGCCCCTGTAATTTCTCTCCCTGGTGTTGCTTCGGTTCTCCCTGGGCTGCGCAGGAAAGGCTTGCCGTAGACAACGACTCGGAGGTCACAGACCATCACAGACGCCTCGAAATGCCTTGCTTGCTCACCTCATCAAGAAATCTTCAACTGAGGCAAAATGCCCTCCGAGCTGGACACTTAGAAATTCAACACAAGAACCACACACACACAAGCCCTGGTTCGGAAGATGCTGCCGGTAGAGAGGCATAGCTTGCCGTTTGTGTGATGGGCGTGCTGCACGCCTGGGCTTGCGGTGTTGGAAACATTAACGGGAGGTTGGGATCCATCCCCGACAAAGGCTGGTACCTGGGCTGCAGCCTCGGCTCCCCCACCTCCCCCTGGCTCCACCAGCCGGGTCCCACCAGCCTGCACCCCGTCCTCTTGGCAGAGGGGCCCTGAAGGAGGCCGTCGGCGTCCCTAGGAGCCCTGGCGGAGCTAGGGGGCAGTCGTGCTACGTGAGCCGCTCAGGCGGCTGGGGACTTGTGGCCTCCAGAGTCGGCTCTCGGTCCCCTGTCCCCAGGGCTCCCAGGCTTTGAGCTCAGGAGCCCATCACAAGTCAGAGTACGGACATCTTTTGGACCAAAGATGACACTATTTATCCTGCTTATCTTTACACTTCATTTTTCCTTCCTCGTGGACTTAGCCCAGATCTTAGGGCGACGTCTTATAACGGAACCGAGGGACGATGTTACACAGAAGGAAGCTGAGGCTGGGAGGGGTCCGTGCTCAGCATATGGTCCTCTGCGTGGTCTTGTCCCAGCACAGGCCGGGCGGCCCGCTCCTCCGTCCTTTTGCTGCCCGCAGGCTCTCCCCCTGGGAGCCCAGCCGAACCAACTGCACGCTTCCCTGGGGAATAGGCCTTGAAGTGGGATGGCCTCCCCAGCGGGGCCTGAACAGCCCATCACTAAGAACATTCTGCTGGTATGTGGTACTTTACTCATTATTTAAATTCACAGTAACCCGCCAAGATAAACTATGTTATCACCCCTTTTCAACAGATGAGGAGTCTGAAATATATGGTGATTAGCGCACCCAGGCTGGCACAGAGAATGAGCAGCAGAGGCAGCTCTGAATTCCTGACCTCTGTCCCAAGCCCAGAGCCCTCTGTGAAGTGCCCCACGGCCAGTCCAGGAGAAAGGGAGTGAACGGGGGATGGGACAGGGGAGCATAGACCTGTGGATATAGAAGCGGCTGCAGCAGAGACAGATGTAGCTATGGATCTAGAGACCATAAACATAGTTACCGTCATTGATACACTGTGACTGTCGATCCGATGGTTATGGATGCAGAGGTAAATATATGGTCATAGATAGACATTGACAAAGATAGAGACAGATACAAAGTGCTCCTTTGAGCTGGCCAAATTAAAATTCTTTTTTTTTTAATTTTATTTATTTGACAGAGAAAGCTAGAGAGAGAGAGCACAAGCAGGGGGAGAGGCAGAGGGAGAGGGAGAAGCAAGCTCCCCGCTGAGCAGGGAGCCCGATGCAGGACTCGATCCCGGGACCCTGGGATCATGACCTGAGCCAAAAGCAGACGCTTAACTGACTGAGCCACCCAGGTGCCCCCCAAATTAAAATTCTGAGATGCAACTAGAAAGCCTGGGTCTAGAGACTGTAGCTCCTGGCTTCCTTCAGTCCACAGAACTCCTTGCTGAAGGGACGCCATGCCAGGGAGTGCAGGACGCTGGTTCCATAGACTCAAAGGCATGATAAAATTTCCCTCTCTCTTGTTCATCAAAATCAACATTCTATGTAGTTGGAAAATTTTGGAGCTTCCTGGGACAGCGTGGGAGGGTAGTTTATAAATAATTCTACTTTGTCTTTATATATGCAAGGATAGAAGGGAAACTCAAAAAAAAACTGTAAAAATATTTGTTTTATGTTTTACTATTATAAAATTAAATTATAATTTAAGAGCTTCAATACATTTCTAACCATGGTAGATTTTAAGGTAATTATGTGTCTCTTCAGTAATATATTTGCTATCAACTTATTACATAAAAGGATTGCTTGTGAATTCAAAATTATTTTTAGATTTATAGCCCTTTCAAATGAAAAAGGGGTTTTTCAGAAATACTTCCGATTTCCAATGTCTGGTGAATCTTCCATTTGCCATCAATAATGCCTCCAAGAGAAATCCTCCTTCATATAAATCCAACCTGACATTCCTATAATGCACAGTGCAAGAGAGTGCTCTTAGGGCAAGAAATAATATCTCTGTGAATTATATTAGGCCAGCCTGTTGAAAACATTCATCCCACAATTTATGAATTCAGATGCTCCCGGAATGTGCTTTGGTATTCTAAGGAGATGTAGGTGTTTTCATTTTCATTGGCTGTCTTGATAAATGTTTATTGTGGGCACTGAAAACTGCTGATCTGGAAAAACATTTTTGTACTCATTTGTTTGCCTGCCTCTAATGTTTATTACTCACATTATCAAAATTGTACATCTCTATTATGCAGCCTAAGGTTGTTTCGTTATTGTGATTTTTCCAACATAAAGCAGCATCGGTGGAAGCCTCGATGTGCAATGTCCGGCTGTACCCGCGCCTGGGCTGTCTGTCCGGGGGGAGCTTGGGGAGCACAGAAGCAGAGGTCTGGCTGGAGACACTGTCCTGTTTAGTGTCGTGTGACTTCATGTTGCTTCATGTGCTGTGCAGTGTTGTGTTGCATTACGCTGCCCATGGTATATTGTCTTACATCATCCAGAGACCATAGAGGCACGGTTGCAATGCAAAAAATAACAATTTCGTGTGGACTGAGGACAGAGTAAGTGTTTGGGCTAAATGATACATACCGTCCACACTGTCTACATTCACAGGGCAGTTGGTACTCTCTTCACTATCTGTCCTGTCACTGTATCGTTACAATATGGGGTTTGATGGGGCTCCTGGGTGGCTCAGTCGGTTAAGTGTCTGACTCCTCCTGATTTTGGCTCAGGTCATGATCTCAGGGTGGTGGGATGGAGCCCCATGTCGGGCTCCATGCTCAGTGGGGAGTCTGCTTGAGGTTCTCCCTCTCTCTCTCCCTCTGCCCCTCCCCCTACTCGCTCTCTCAAATAAATAAATCAATCTTTAAAAAGAATATGAGGATTGATTTGTTCATTTGGTTGTTTTAAAAGTTAAAGTCTGGCAGAGAATCATAGGGGAAGGGAGGGAAAAATGAAACAAGACGAAACCAGAGAGGGAGACAAACCGTAAGAGACTCTTAACCTCAGGAAACAAACGGAGCTGTTGCTGGAGTGGTGGGAGTGGGAGGGATGGGGTGGCTGGGTGATGGACATTGGGGAGGGAGGTATGTTCTATGGTGAGCGCTGTGATTTGTGCAAGACTGTTGAATCACAGACCTATACCTCTGAAACAAATAATACATTATATGTTAATTAAAAAAAAGAAAGAAAGAAAGAAAAGTTATACTGATCACATTGAAAAAAAAAAGTTAAAGTCTGGGATCTCAAAACTTACCCAGCCTGCTGCCTCTGGATGTCTGTGTGTGTGTGTGTGTGTGTGTGTGCGCGCGTGTGTGTTTTGAAGATCCCAGGGAACTGGGATGCTACAATTTATCTTCATAACCAGTTCTAATGCCCAAGCTCCCGAGTCAGCAGCCTTTATCAATACAAGTGAGGAGGCTCAGTTCCTCTCAGGCTGCACACTCAGTTCTTCTTACACTGATGTCTGTCTTGCTTAGCTCCTGGCCTACTCCTGGGAGTGGGATTTAACCTGTTATTTGAATAATATTTATAAGAAAAAGCATGCAAATAAACATGTAGCATTAAATGAAGAATTATTTGTGAAAGCCACTCAATCATTTCCTGTAGTTAGGTCACTGAAAAGGAACCATACACTATTCATTTTCTGAAAGATTTGTTTCAGAAGCATTAGAAATCCAAGTGGGAATAAATCAGATTAATTTTCAAAATTAGCAGGGATAAGCTTTATTCTGAAATCATGTTCTCTTTTAATTAAATTCAAATCCATTTATTTGATTAGTTTGTTAATAGTCTTGTTTGAATCTTCTGTATTCATATTCGAAGTTTACTTATCAGTTACTGAGAAACTTGTGTGAGTCTCAACATCTTTGAGGATGTGTCTACTGCTTTAAATTATGTCAGTTTTGCTTTATATATTTTAGAGTATGTTATTAGATGATGCGAGTGTAGGGTTACTAACTTACTGTTGGATTGATCTTTATCTGATAATATTTCTTCTATGTGGGCTCATAATGTCTATCTTCAATAAAATGATACCAGCTTTCTTTATTTTTATTTCTTTATTTTAATTCCAGTTAGTTGACATGCGGCGTTATATCAGCTTCAGGTTTCCATACGTCACCCTGTGCTTAACACAAGTGCCCTCCTTCATCCCCTTCACCTGTGTCCCTCCCCCACCCACCTCCCTCTGGTGAGCGTCAGTCTGTCCTCTGTTATTAAGACTTGTTTCTTGGTTTGTCTCTCTCTTTTGCTCTCTCTCTCTCTCCCAGCTTTCTTTGATTAGTATTTGCATGGTATACAATTTTCATCCTTTTACTTTGTTTTATTTAAAAAAAAAAAACTTTTCTGGGGGCGCCTGGGTGGCTCGGTTGGTTAAGCATCTGCTTTCAGCTCATGTCATGATCCCAGGGTTCTGGGATCCAGTCCCACATCAGGAGCCTGCTTCTCCCTCTACCCGTGCCCCTCTCCCCTGCTCATGCTCTCTCACTCCCCCCTCTCTCTCAGTAAATAAAATCTTAAAAAAAAAAAAACCTTTTCTTTTGAAATAATTATAGCTTTACAGGAAATTGCAAACTTAGTATAGAGGGGTCCTGCTTATCCTTCACCCAGTTCCCCCCAGTGGTTGCATCTTTCTTTTTTTTTTTTTTTAAAGATTTTATCCATTTATTTGAGAGCGAAAGAGTGAGCCTGAGGTGGGGAGGGGCAGAGGGAGAGGGAGAAGCAGTGCTGAGAGGGAATTTCATAGCAGTCAGTGCCGACTCAAGATCTCAAATTAATAATCCAAGTTCCTCGCTCAGGAAACTAGAAGAAGAAGAGCAGAATTAAACCAATGCATGCAGAAGAAAGGAAATAAATATCAGAGCAGATCAGTGAAACAGAGAATAGGAAGACAAGATAGTAAATCAGTGAAAGCAAAAGTATTCACCAATCTCAGGGATGACAGAGGGGACATTACCGCTGGTCCCGAGCCATTGAAAGGGTCATTGCGGAATACGCCACCGACAGCTGTACCCCAGCTTAGATGAGATGGACCGATTCTTCCCAAACCACAGACTATCCAAACTCGGTCAGAATTAAACAGATCGTATGAATGGTTCTACAAACAGTAAGGAAATGGAGTTAGCAATTTAAAATCTCCAGGAAGGAAATATCTAGGTCCAGATGTTTTCAATGAAGAATTCCTTGAGACTTTTAAAGAAGACTAGTGTCATTTTTACAGAGTAGTTTCCAGAATATAGTTGAGGATGGAACACTGCCCAGGCTCGTGTTAGGAGTCCAGTTACTATCCTCCTGTCAGCACAAGAGAAAGACAGCACAACAAGAGAAAACAAATATCCCTTGTGAATAGAGACACAAAAAAAATTCTTTGAGAAAATAATTGCCTGTTGATATCCACAATATATATAGAAAATTCGACATCATGATGATGTGGGGGTTATTCCAGGTACTTAAGGCCCATTCCGACATTCTAAAATCACCCAGTGTAATCCACTCTATGAACAGGTTAAAAGAAAATTATAGGATCATATCAACATGTGACTACATCCAACACCCATTCATGATAAAAACTATCCACAGTTTGGATTAGATGGTAATTACCTTAATTATATTTAAAGGGCATCTGTAAAAACATAGAGCCAACATCATACTTAACAGTGAAATTCTGAATGCCTCTCCTTTCAGGCTGGGAGTAAGTCAAGGATGTTTGTTCTTAACCACTGTTATTTAACTGACATTTCTAGCTACATAGAATAAGGCAAGTAAAGGAAATTAAAGGAATTCAGATTGGAAAGGAAGAACTAAAAATGTCCCCATTTGCAGACGACACGATTGTGTATATAGACAATCCCAAGGAACTGATGAAAAACCTGGAACTAATGATAATGAATAGGTTCAGCGAAGTGGCCAATTATAAGATCACCACTCAAATACCAATCCCATTTCCAACATGTGGAAACTGAAATTAAAAATGAAGTACTCTTATAGGCAGTACTAATGAAAACAAAATCTTAGGTATGCTGAAAATAACTGTGTTCATGAAAGTAATCAAAGACACTATAAAATGCCAGTTTTCCTAAAATTGAATATAGGTTTAATACAGTTCCCATTAAAATCTCAGCGAGGTTTTTTTTTTTTTAAGAGATTTTATTTATTTATTTGACAGAGAGAGAGACAGCGAGAGAGGGAACACAAGCAGGGGGAGTGGGAGAGGGAGAAGCAGGCTCCCCACGGAGCAGGGAGCCTGACGCGGGGCTCGATCCCAGGACCCTGAGAGCATGACCTGAGCCGAAGGCAGATGCTTAACAACTGAGCCACCCAGGTGCCCCGAAGTTTTGTTTTTTGTTTTTACTTTTTTAGACACAATAAGCTTATTCTAAAACTAATTTGTCAAGGCTAAAATGGCAAAAACGGCCTTCATAAGGAGAATAGAGTGAGAAGGGTCACTTCCTGATGTTAAGGCATACTACCTAGCTTTATTTACCAACACAGTGTGTAAGAAGAAATAAAGATCAGTGGAATGGTGTGGAGAACCCAGAAATAGACACTCCCAAAGGCTCAAGTGATTTTTTTAAGAAAAAAATTCCATTATGATAACATTAAAAAGAATAAAATAATTATAAATAAAATAATTGTTAAGAACGAGCAACAAAAGTGCAACACTTGTACTTTGAAAACTCCAAAGCAGTGTCAAAATATACTAAAGGAGACCTAAGTAAATGGAAAGACATCCTAGATATCATGGATTAGAAGTATTAATATTGTTAAAATGGCAGTACTCCCCAAATTGATCTACATATTCTGTGCTATCCCTCTCAACATCCCAGGTGACTTTTTTGCAGAAATTGACAGGCTGATTTTAAAATTATACGGAAACACAAGGGACCCAGAATAGTGAAAAACAGTTTTGAAAAAGATGAATAAAATTTTAGTATTCACACTTTTCCATTTCAAAACTTTATTCAACGTTAGAATAATCTAGACAGCATAGAACTCGCAAAAATTCAGAATTGAAAGTTCAGAAACAAAGCCTCAAATTTGTGGTTAATTGCTTTTCAACATGGGTGCCTAGAAAACTCCATGGGGTAGAGGGGTATATTTAGGTGAGTGCTCTTTTTTTTTTTTTTTGGACCCGGTACTGTTGGTGAGATTCTCCCATTTTGTTGTGGGTAGCCGTAATTCATTCATTTTGTCGTTACATAGTATGTCTTTTATCCATTCTACTGTTGCTGGATATTTGGGTAGCTTATTAGTCTTGCCTATTAGAAATGATAATTCCATGTCATACTTGACTCAGTTGGCACACGTTGCTAGTGTTTATATACCTAAAGAGTGGAATTGTTGGGTTTTGGATTGTGCGATGTTCCACTTCAGTAGATACTGCAAATGCTTTTGCAAGGTAATGTATCCAATTATACTGTAATGAGCGTGTGGAAGAGTTCCTGTTGCTTCACATGTTTGCTGACACTTGGCATTGTCAGCCTTTTTAACTTAGCATTTCCAATATTTATGTAGTAGTTGTGGTTTTCACATGCATTTTCTGGAAAAATAAGTTGGACACCTTTTCATAGGATTTGGGGAATCTTTCTTATTTGGGAAGAGCCTGTTAAAATCCCTTGCCATTTTTCTTCTAAGTTATCCCTTCTTTTCTTAACTGTTTATGGGCCATTGTGTATTCTGGCTGGGAGTTTCTTATTAGTTATATGTTGCAATTATTTTTTCCTCCCTGGTGTGCTTTGTTGAAGAGATGTTCCTAATTTTGATTAAGTCCACTTTATTAATCTTTTCATTTGGAGTTAGTTGGGGATTTTGGTTTTGTTTTTTAAATTTTTGTTTGTGGAGAAGGAGGAATCTTGTTAGGGTTGGTGGGGAAGAAATGACTCTCTGCCAAAAAGTTGTGAAAATATCTGTAATATCTTTTAGGGCTTTATAGTTTTGACTTTGACATTTAGAAGCAGAAATCATTTGGAATATATTCTTATGTTTTGATTGATACAGAGCTTTAGTATTTATTAGCTCCTGTCATCTCCTATAGATACCTAATAAATTAGTTTCTCAGTACTGTTTATTGAGAAGACCACAGTGTCCTCGTTGGTCTGCAGGAGCGCCTTTCTCATTAATCTAGTGTCCATTCTTATCTGGGCCTCCCTTCTGGAGTCTCTGTGTTCCCATTGGTATAATTATCTATCTTAGAGGAATACCATCTTGTCTTCATTGCTCTACTTTAATATTTTACTTTTGTTACACTGTGGAATCCACCTTCCACGTTTCTCACATTTGTCTTGTTCATTCTTGGCCTTGGCATTTCCCTCTAAATATTAGGAATACCTTGTCAATTCCTCTCAAAAAACATGTTACGATTTTGATTGGGTTTGTGTTAAATACATATTACCAGTTGATGGGCACATGACCTCTTTAGATTCTGATTTTGGAGAATGATGTATTCTGTGTGTTTAGGTTTTATTTAACTTTTTTCAATAATGTTTGATAGTTTTCGTTTAGAGAACTTGCCTTTTGTTAGTTATAGTCTCACCTTAGTTTTTCTTATTGCTGAAATGGGCGTATTTAAAAAATACTTTCTTGCTTGTCATTACTTCTATTTCTATACTTGTTTTCTAGGTCATTAATTTCTGTGTTTATATTTGCTTACATCCTTGTACTTTCTTTGGGGTTCATTGGCTCCCCCTGCCCCTGCTTTCAAGTGGACATTTAGCTCGTATTTTTAGCTTCCTTTATATATTGTATGCATTGAATTGTGAATATTTTCCTCTTAACATTTTCTTTTGGCTCTGGCAGAATGGTTTCACACACGTTGCTGCGTTGAGTTTTTATTATCATTCAGTTAAAAATATTTTCTAATTTCCGTTGTGATTTCTTTTTTGACCTAAGAGTTCTTTAGATCTTAATAATTGACCTTTCTTTATTCATGTTAGAAAAAGGTAGCTTTATCCCACAACATATCGTTTTCACCTTTAACGACTTATATTTGTTTTTATTGCTTGCTTACTGACAGGTAATCCATTTCTTTTTCATGTGTGGGTAAATCTTTACTTAGGTCTCCAAAAATATAAGTACTTCATGAAATTGTGTTCTTATTATATATTTTTCCTTTAGTTTGATACAGCTTTTCCAATTGACAAAATTATTAGTAATGATTAAATAAATGCACGAATAGCAAATACTTGTCTAAATTTATATGCTGTAAGTCCCTTTGAGTTTTTGTCCTTTTCTGCTTTATAAAAGAATATCTCTCAAATTTATAGGGTTGACTTTTTTGTCTGCTCAGTTGTACATTTATTCATTTATTCAACATTCAGTAAGTGTTTTATTTATGATGTGTTTTGTTTTGTGTTAGGCTTTGGAAGAATCCTATTCTCACTCTCGAGGGTTAGTCTACTAGGGAGGACATAATTTATTATAGGGCAAAAACTGCTATATTGTATGTATGAGTTCAGTTAAAGAGGCCACAGAAAAGGCAATATTTAACATTTTTCAGAAATGGAGACGTTTTCAAGTCATCATAAATGCTGTTTTCATGGTTTGTTGACGGGAAAGAATCGTTAAAAAGTCCAACTAAAGGGCGCCTGGGTGGCTCAGTTGGTTAAGCAACTGCCTTCGGCTCAGGTCATGATCCTGGAGTCCCAGGATCGAGTCCCGCATCAGGCTCCCTGCTCGGCAGGGAGTCTGCTTCTCCCTCTGACCCTCTTCCCTCTCATGCTCTCTCTCATGCTCTCTCTCTCAAATAAATAAATAAAATCTTTAAAAAAAAAAAGTCCAACTAAAAAATGAATTTAAATATAAATTATACAAATTGTTAAAACAAATTATTAATGTTAATTGCTTCAGTATAAATTTTAATTATAACTTTTTTTAGTTGTTTTTACTAGCTATTTCTACTTTGTAATAGAATGGTATTACTTTATAAACTTGCATATAGATAATTAGTGTTTTATATTACTCTCTGCAGAATCAAAGAATTCCATTGGACATGGTATTTCTTAGGACTTCAGAAAAGCAGGTATTTATATTTGTATTTAAATTGCTGATCATTTAGTATTTTAGCAGTTTAATTTTCATTTTGAAAGGTAAAAGTTAAATTTATTCTTATAAAAAGTTTTCTTCGAATGATAATACATTGAATTCATTAATTCTAAATCACATTTAACTGTTGATATTTAAAATGAAAATCTTTATATGTTTGTTTTAAAAAATATAATCCTATCAATAATCCTATCACAACCTTTATATCAAATGAGTGCTTTTGTTCAAAGCTATATTGATAGCGAAGTAATAAAATGATGTTGCTTGAAATTTGATTGCTATTCTGTATTTGCAGTTTTATTAATTCAGCAAACGTTTATTTACCACCTACTATGTGCCAGGCACTACTTGTCTCTTGGGATACAAAGGGGGCTAAGATGGGTGGGGGAACAGAAGAGGAAGCAGACAGTTTGTGTAGGTGAGTTGAAGTGGGCTTCGCAGGATACATGATATTTATATGACCTGAGCTCTCACCAGTGAGGAGAAGGTGGAAAAGGGGAAATGAGACGGAAGCCTCATGTGGTCAAGCAGAAGACCTGTGTGTTGGAAGTCAGGAAACTCAAAATCTAGTCTGCTTTGGCCAATTTTTAATTATATGACCTAGACACATGGTCACCCATTTTCTTAATGTCTAAAATGATGAGAGGTTTATCAGGTAATACCCAAGTTCCTTCTGCCTTGCATTTCTGACTGTGAAATAAATAGTATTTTTTTCTCTTTAAATTTTTTTATTGTTCTGTTAATCACCATACATTACATCATTAGTTTTTGGTGTAGTGTTCCATGATTCATTGTTTGTGCATAACACCCAGTGCTCCACGCAGAATGTGCCCTCCTTAATACCCATCACCAGGTTGACCCATCCACCCACCGCCCTCCCCTCTAGAACCCTCAGTTTGTTTTTCAGAGTCCATCGTCTCTCATGGTTCGTCTCCCCCTCCAGTTCGCCCCCTTCATTCTTTCCCTCCTGCTATCTCCTTCTTTTTTTTTTTTTCTTAACATATATTGCATTATTTGTTTCAGAAGTACAGGTCTGTGATTCAACAGTCTTGCACAATTCACAGCGCTCACCATAGCACATACCCTCCCCAATGTCCATCACCCAGCCACCCCATCCCTCCCACCCCAACCCTCTCCAGCAACCCTCAGTTTGTTTCCTGAGATTAAGAATTCCTCATATCAGTGAGGTCATATGATACATGTCTTTCTCTGATTGACTTATTTCGCTCAGCATAACACCCTCCAGTTCCATCCACGTCATTGCAGATGGCAAGATCTCATTCCTTTTGATGGCTGCATAATATTCCATTGTATATATGAACCACATCTTCTTTATCCATTCATCTGTCGATGGACATCTTGGCTCTTTCCACAGTTTGGGTATTGTGGACATTGCTGCTATAAACGTTGGGGTGCACGTACCCCTTCGGTTACCTACATTTGTATCTTTGTGATAAATACCCAGTAGTGCAATTGCTGGATCATATGGTAGCTCTATTTTCAACTGTTTGAGGAACCTCCATACTGTTTTCCAGAGTGGTTGCACCAGCTTGCATTCCCACCAACAGTGGCAGGAGGGCGTCACTGCGCACAGTGCTGCATGTAAGCCCCCCCCAGCAGCCAGCAGGGTTACCGATTAGACCGCCCGACAGCACCCACCACACTCGGTGCTGCACACGGCAAAATGCACACTGTCCTCAGCGGGACACGGAACATCCTGCAAGGTGCAAAAAGTGCTCGGTCACAAAACGAGGAGCGAAGCATTGAAGAGAATCGCTCTCACACGAAGCACGCGCTCCCACCACAGGGAGCGAGGTGAGAAGGGCAGCGACGAGGCACTTCGGGAGCCCCACAACCACGTGCGGACGAAGCAGCAGGCCTCTCAATAACCGGCGGGGCCGAGACGTGTCTGCTGAGCTGCATGGAAAGGAGAGTACCACAGGCCAACATTCATGGGACGGAGCCAAAGTCCTGTTTCGAGGGAAACTTAGACGGTAAATGCCTGGATAGGAATAGAAAAAATCTCAAGTCGGTGCTTAAATTTTGACCCTAAGAACGTACAATACCAAGAAAAGGACAAAAGCGTGAAACCGAACGCGAGTCCTTTGGGAAGAGCACCACAAGTGCATAAAGCAGTAGCTGACGGACCAAACTCAGAAGGTGCGGTGGGGCAGAGAGAGGGAAGGGGAGAGGCACAAAGACTCTAAAATCAGGAACGGAAGAGGAGGGCTGACAGCAGAATAATTCAGACACTGAAAGCATTTTAAGGGAACACTAGTAACAACTGCTTGCCGACAGTTGAGAGAGCTTAGATGAGACGCACGCATCCTTGAAAGACACACACTGGAAAATTTTCTTTTTTTTTTTTAATGTTAAAAAGATTTTATTATCAGAGGTTGGAAGACAGAGGGCTCACCCTGGCGTGCCCCGCGGTGACCCTGGGCCTCCGTCTGGGGTGGTGCCCCCGAGGGGACATGATCGGTGGAGGGTTCCCCCCCCGGCATGAGTTGGGACAGGCACTCGCCGGGCATCTGTCCCTGAGGCCCTCTGTGCGCTGGCTCTGGGGTCAATGGGACAATGCTTTCCGGGAGGGCCTCTCGTGAGGTCTGATGCTCCGCCCTGAGGGGTGCACGTATTTCCTAGGCCTAGGAGTGTTGAACTACCAGGGGCTGGGCACCAACTTCAGGGACTACACCATTGTGTTCACCCAGCTAGAGTTCAAGGACGAGGCGTTCAACACCGTGGAGCTGTACAGTAAGTGGTGGGCACCACGGGCCGGCCCCATGAACTCCCTGCCACGGGCGGCCACGCTGGGCAACCTCCCGCTGACTGTGCTGAGCCCCGGGCCTCCAGGGTCCCAGAGCAGCATCCCTGCCCTTCGGCCCCCTGCAGGAGGGGTGGCTGGGGCAAGGGGCACACGTGGTGAGGGCTCCCCTCCCGCCCCACAGGCCGGACAGAGCTGGCCAGCCAGGAGGCCCTGCGCCTCTTTGCTAGGTGGAGCCAGTCCTGGGCTTCCTGTCTCAGCAGCAGGCCACATTGAGGCCGGACCGTGAGTGTCACCCGATGCCCACGAGCCCCTGGCTGACTTCTGTGGGTCTTGGGGTCCCTCCGAGCCTCAGGGAGTCAGGCAGGGTGGGGGTGGGGAGCTCTACACGGAGTCTCCTGCTCCTGCCCAAAGCCAGGCCTGCAGGGCCGGCCCCGTCTCGGGCGAGGCTGTGGGCAGAGCGGGGTGGCCGCGGTGTGTCCTGGGTGCCCACCCTCACAAGTCCTCTTACCCCCCAGTCACCTGTGCGCACAAGGCTTTCCAGGTCAGCTGTCCTCCTGAGCATCACCCCAGATCCGACACCCCAGAGCTCTGCCCCGAGAAGGCCTGGGGACCGGGACGGGGCTGACACCCCTCGAGGTGAATCTGGGGTCCTGCAACGCTCTGCTTGGGTTTCAGTGAATGCATCGACCTCCCGGTGGGACTGTGCCCGCCGAGTCCTGTGAGGCTGGCCAGGCGCTGGCCTCCTTGCTCAGCCGCCTGGGAGCTTGGTGTGGGGCGGGCTGCTCTCAGGACTCATGGCAGTTCCAAATAAAACGATCCCACAAGGCCCTACAGATGCCTCTCACCTGTGTGCCGAGGGCGGACGGCAATGTCAGACAGGACACTGCCCTCTCGGGGCTCCGGTCGGTGCAGGGGGAGGAGGTGGGCGTGGGGCTCACCGAGGGCTGGGCCATACAGCCCAGAACCAGCTCTGGGTGGGGGGCACGTGGACGTGGGTCTTGGCTCCTGAGTGGGGGCTGGGCTGGGGGCAGCTGCTCCGCAAGCAGAGGTCACCAGAGTCCCTGGGCTGGAGGGAGGATTGTCTGTCTGAGTTAGAGCAGACCCTCGGGAGTCTGGACAGGTGCGGGCTGACTCAGTGGGCGTGGGTGCCCACCAGGGTGCGTGGCTGGGGTGCCACAGTGTCCAGGGCACAAGAGTGTGGCTTTCCCAGGCCTGGGGCTTTGGGGCCAGGGCAGGGGGCAGGATTCCAGAGGGACCGAGCCTGTGGCTCCTCCTGTGGTCTGGTGGGGCCGTGCCTGACGTCGTGGCGGAAGCTGGGCTGGGGGCTGCCCCTCACTCACGGAGAGGGGCGGTGCGTGCAGGCTAGGGGTGGGCACGCTCACACACACCCAGCAGCCCTGTCTGGGAGCACCTGCTCGGGACGGAGAGCCCTGCTGTCACGCTGGTGCCGTCTGTGCCCCATCGTCACCGTGGTCCTGCTTCTCACGTGCAAATATCTCTATGAAGTGACTCACAGGGACGCCTCCCGGCTGCTTGCCTCTCTTCCGCGGGGGCTAGGATGGGAGGCCCAGGGGTCTCACAGGGGAACACGATGGCCTTCAAATTCAGGCAGCACCCGCCAGGCCGAGCCCCTAGGCCGCCCGCCTGTGTCCCATAGCCCCTCTCCCCCCACATTGACCCACCCCAGGCTGGCTCAAGGCTCTGGGTTGGCTGGACGCCCACGGCAGGGTCAGGTGGGTGGGGAGACTTAAACTCAGTGCCCCGGTGGCCGAGGAAGGAGGGTGACAATGGGACCAGGGAGGCTGACGTGTGTGCTGGTCTTGGCGCTTATGCCTGCTACGGGGTCCCGGCCGCAGGGACAGCTACCCAGGGAGTCCCACAACCTCAACTGGAACAAGGTGAGCCACACACCTGCGTTCCCCAAGGCTGACAGCCAGGCCGACCGGGGCCAGGCATGCAGTGTGTGTGGTGGCTGGAAGATCACTCCCTGAAAATCTCCAAAGGGCCATCCTGGAACAGGGGGCAGTGCCGCGAGGGCGGAAGGGGTTTCAGGCCCTGGCCTCTCTCTGAGGAGCTGGTGGCCACGCAAGAGGGGGGAGGGCCGAGGGCTCCAGGCAGGTGCTGCCTCAGGGCCCCAGGGATGCTAGGTGGGCAGAGGCCGAACGAGCAGAGCGTGTTCCAGAACAACCAGATGGCTGGCAGGTGGAAGGTTCTAGTGGAGGTGGCCGTGGGAACTGACTCCCCGGGAATGTGGGTTTGTGGCAGGAAGTCAGAGGGATGGGGCCGAGGGCCGAGCTGGAAGGAAGGGGGAGGCCTTTCACGGGAAGGGAATTCCAGCACATGGTAAGCACAGCCCAGCCCTCGGGGCCCCAGCACACCCGGCACCTGCCCGCCAAGGCCCAGAGGGGCAGCCGGGGCCCTGTGCAGGGGCTGTGCCGACCTGTGGGTGCTGGACCCGGCCCGGGCCTCAGGCCAATGTCAGTGTCCGGTGGCTTCCTGAGGGCCCGGCTGGGAGCCTGGCACGGGCAGCTACGCCAGCACGCTCTCCACAGTTTTCAGGGTTCTGGTACATTCTGGCTGTCGCCTCTGAGGGCCAGAGATTCTTGCCAGGCAGAGACAGGAGGAAGCTGGGGGCATCGATGTTGGAGGTCCACAAAGCGGGCCAGCTGAAGGTGGTCCTTGCCTTCAGCCGGTGAGTGGACCGGGGTGGGGGCCCAGCACACTCTTCACGGAGCCCTGACCACAAACAGCCCAGACATCTCCCTGTCAAGAGGGGAAAGGGAGCCGGGGGCGGGGGGAGCCAGACCCACGATCACCCGCACATCTGACAGACCATCTCTGCGGCCCCGAAACCCTTCCTGCCCCTAAAAATTAAGGCCTGATTTTGGGAGAGGCCACCACGTACACGGGAGCACTCGGCAGAGAGTGGGTGTTCCGAGGGTTTCCCTTGAGCTGTGGGACTGACCCTGCACCAAACTGGAAAATTCCAGGAAACCAGAGCCAACAAAGGGCTCCCGCCTTGCCCCCCCCCCCCCCCCAGGTCACAGGGGTGTCAGTCACACACATTAATTCTGCGGAAAGATAGGAAAAAGGCGATGTTCAGGAATACTTGTGCGTATGAAGGCCCGGGCCTGGAGAGAAAGACCTGGGGGTGGGCGTGTCCCCGGGTTCAGGGCCACAGGCCCGGGAGAGGCCGCTCCTCTGTCCCAGGGCTGGGTGGATGGGATGGACAGCGGCCCACGGGGCGGGCAGGCAGGCCACGGTCCCAGAGCCCACAAGCATGCAAGTGCCCGCCTAGGCCTGGAAGGTGGTTGGGTGTGTGGGAGGGACTCCTGACCCTTCCCAGTTGCCCCTGCTGTGCAGGCCTGATCGGGCGGCCCCACGCTTCTCTTCCGGTCCAGTGAAGGGGGTCGAGGGCTTCCACGTGCTGTCCACCGACTACAGCTACGGCGTGGTCTCCGTGCGCCTGGGCCGGGCCGGCCGGACCTCTAAGACCCTGCTGCTCCTCAGTGAGTCCAGTGGAAAAATCTGGGGAGGGGGCGTGCGGGGTGCGGGTCAGGTGGGGGACGGAGGGGCGACAAGCTCAGAGGGCAAGGTATGGAAGCACCTGCCTCAGCTCGGGCTCCCTGACAGAGCGCCACAGACCGCACCGCACGGGCGCCCGCGATGGACATTGATTGTCACGGCTCAGCGCGCCAACCCGGCGAATTCCGGGGAGGTCCCCATTCCTGGTTTGCAGATGGCCGCCTCTTCACTATGTCAAGTGTCGGGGAGAGGGCTCCGGTGTCTTCCTCTTCTTATACGGGCACTGACCCCATCATGAGCACCCAGCTAACCCCACACACCTCCCAAGGCCCCAGGACGTCACACCATCCCTCTGGGGCTCTGATGGATGAATTTGGGGGGACACGAACACACATCCATTCCTGTCACGGCCCTTGCGCTGCGGGCTGGCAGGAAGTGGGAGGTAGGAGGTCAGGGCCGGGACACACACAGCAAACGGGTGGCCAGGTGGGCGGGCGGAGCGTGGCGCCCGGACGGGGGGACCGGGTGGGCGGGTCTCTGGTGCGGCTGCCACGGGGCTGAGTGCGGGCGGCCAGTGCACGGGCGGAGCCCAGAAGGCAACAGGCCCGGAGTGGGACTGACCCTCTGCATGGAGGCAGGGGACCCCTGGGCTGAGGGCAGGATCGGGGGAGCAGGGGGAGGTGGTGAAGGGAGGGTGGCGGGGAGCTGCTGTCCAGGGAGGGGTGGGGGGAAGGGGGCACAAACCCACTTCGGGGCACCGAGGCCTGCAGGACAGCCATCGGAGAGGTCGGAGGGGTCCCGTGGAGTTTCCGTGGAGGAGGGCGTGGCCAGGAGCGCAGCGGGAGGGGCATCAGGCTCCGGCCCATGGGTCCTGTGAGCAGAGGGGCCTCCCCAAGTGGCCCTGTGTGGTGCCCGCCTTGGGGCTGCACTGGGGACACCCCCTACCTCGGAGCACAGAGGGGACAGAGGCACACTCCCCATCACCCGCCTGTTGCCCCCTCCCTTGGCAGCACACTGGCTTCTCTGTCCTGCCAGCTCGGACGGCGCTGCGGTGGCCACGGGCTCGGGGACAGCCCCAGAGGGCCAGAGCTGGGGACTCTGACCTTGTGACTCTGCTTTCAACTGCAGGCAGACAAAGCAGGTCCAGCTTCCCGAGCATGAAAAAATTCGTAGACATATGTGAGATTTGGGAGCTCGCAAACGGTGTGACTGTTCTCCCAAAGATGGTAACAGACGGCCACGGGCCCTCCCGTGCAGGCCAACAGCACGCCCGGCCCCCATCCATCCCGTAGAGCTCAGTGCTTCTCTCCCTCCTGCAGCCTCGTGTGCCCACACCATCCTGCCCTGAGAGCCCGCGTCCACCCACCTGTCCCCTCGCGGCTCCACCCGCGGTCCCCCTTGTCCCCGGGAACATCGCTCAAGACTGCAGGTGTGCACAGCCAATGGCCTATTGGGACGCGTTGGAATACCCCAGGCCACTGATGGGGTGAAGTCCAGGGCCATGGCCGTAGCCCAAGCGGGATCCTTTATGATCTTGGAGAGATGGGGATAGGAAGGGGGTAGGAGGGCAGGTGTTGTCCAGGCAGGAGGATGCCCGACCGGACCCATTCTGCCCACGCCCTCCAGATTACGTGGGGGAAAGAGTCTGCCACACTTCTCTGCTGGGAAGTAGACCACGGCTCTTGGACCAATGTCGTCCTTCTGTATGCGTCCCACAGCGCGTCTGCCACCAGTCCCCGTGGGCCCTGACGTCCTACACTTCCTCAGGAAGTCTTCCACTTATTCGCCCAACATTTCCAAGCACCCGTGGCATGCCAGGCATGTGCTAGCTGCCGGGGAGAGGCAAACTGGCAAATTCGGTTTCAGAGATCTGATGCCAGGACAGGCTCGCACCAGCGCAGCCGCCCTTCACACGACCGCAGACTCGGGGAAAAGTGTCTGGAGAGAGTGCAAAACAACGGCAGGTCTGACTCATGCCGGGTGGAGCAGGAGGGGTCAGGGAGGGCTTCTCGGAGGAAGGGACATTCGGAAGAGAGCTGAGGCACAGAGGTAGTTAGGGAAGTTGGGTGGGCTTCCGCGGAAGAGGAGACCACTTGTGAAAAACCCCAGAGTGGTGGAAGCGGAGGGAAGGGTGAGGGGGGGGAGAGCACAGGCCGTGGAGGGAGGTTCAGTCCGAGGACAGGGAGCTCCGGGCAGGCTCGGGAGCTGAGCTTGGAGCCCAGGACCCCCAAATGGAGATGCCACGTGGGGGGCTGGAGTTCAGAGGACAGAGAGATGTGGGAGCCGGACACGTGGAGTCACCAGTATGTAGTTGGCGATGCAATTCGCTGGTGCAGTTAGGGCCACCCGAGGAGAACACAGTAGAATGGCATCAGTCAGCTACTGCCACGTAAGGACCACCCACAGGATCTCTGTGTTATGAACCGACACGAATGTACTTAGCTTTCCCGTCTGGGCAGCGTGGGGTCAGGTGGCGCAGGCCGGCCCTGCTGGGCGGCGGGGGTCTCCGCAGCTTGCGCCCGCCTTGGGGGGTGACTGTCCGTGACTGGTTCGCGCCGGCTCTGCTGCCATTGTCCCCCTCCCACCGAGGGCGGCCACGTCCTGCTCGTCTCACGGCCACGCCGAGGCCACAGCAGGCGAGGCCACAGCAGGCTGGGAGGAAGGGCTCAGCACAGGACTGCATTTCTGCCTCAGCGGCTAAGTGAAGCATGTCGAGGGGCCAAACCCCAAGTGCAGAAGGGCCTGCACAGGGTCTGTCGAGGGTCACAGCCCTGGGCACGCGCAGGAGCCCAAGCTGAACCCAGCTCTGTGTCCTCACACAAGGGCTGCACCCAGGCCTTGCGTGGGGTGTGGGTGGGGTGGGGTGTGAGGGTGTCACTGTATAGATGGGGCATGGGGGGGGTCAGCATTGAACAGCTGGGGGAGGGGCCCTCGCGGCTGGGGCTCTTGTCTGAGGAGGAAGTTGGGTGAGGGGACCCCGGCCATGGTGACCTCACTTCCCTGACAACAGAGCCCATCAGAATTTGGAACCCAGGTAACCAGGAACCCACATTCCAGAGACAGCCCCCGGCCCAGCTCATTACATTGCAGATAGTGAAACCAGGATGTTCACGTGCTGTGTTCCCAGATCCGGAGGTTGCCGACGGAAGAAAGCGCGCCCAGCAAATGCTGTCTCAAGATGTCCGTTCAGGGCTCCCCACCGCCTCTGGCCGTTTGGTCGGAAAGACCACAAGGTGACACCAGGAGTCCCAGGGCCGGCCACCCAGCCCCACAGGGTCTAATCCACCTGTGCAGCCCCAGGTCCCTACCCGTGTGTGTGTGTGTGTGTGTGTGTGAAGAGGGGTCATGTAGGGTGGGCTAACCCCATTCAAGCGCAGGCTGATGAGGGGTCAGATACCCAGTGGGCAGGTCTTGTTCAAGGTCAAGTGTGGCTGGGTGGGATGGGGTGTGTGCGGATGCGAGCTTCTGCCCTGGGTTTATCCCAATTGCCCTGGAGCGGGGGTCACTGTACCGCGTGCAGGGCTGGGCACGCACAGGTGTGTCTGATCTGGGAGCAGGAGGGGGACAGGGCAGGGGGACAGGGAGGCTGGCTGGGCAGGGCTGTGATGCCTCTGGGCCGGCTACCCGTCCCTGTCTTTGCAGACCACGGATGAAATCGGGAGGAGGCTGGCGGACAGCCATGACAATTCCGGGACCTGGGGCATGACCCCACAGGGGTCCCCAGGAGCAGGTGCTGCGGATTGTGGGGAAAGGCCTCCGACACCACCCAGACCACTGTCCCTGGTGGTCATTGACTGGATTGTGCTCCAGGAATGGAGCCCACGGAGACCGAGCTCGAGGCTGAGAAGCCTGGGGCGGGGTGCCTGTGGGTGTGTGGGGACGGGTCGGGGCTGGCCCCACAGGGAGGAGCCCCGAGAGGCTGGTGTGGGGCCAGGAGCAAAGACTGTGTGCAGAGCACCCAGCGGGTGGACTGCAGTCGGGGAGACGTCCCGGGGAGGGCACCTTCCTGGCTGCGGCTTCTCTGGGAGGCTCTGGGCTGGGCTCTGTCTTGCAAATACCCACGGAGAGCAGGCACAGGGGTGAGCTTTTCTCCTCTCACAGATGTTCCACGACCTAAGGAGCTAGAGCCGGCTCCAACTCCATCAGCAGCTCTGCAGGGAGGGGTGGTGCCTGCAGAGACTTCAGCAGGAGCCCAGGAGCCGGCAGTTGACCCGGCACCTGCCCACGGAGAGCCGGACGCTGACCAGGAAGGGCCTGCTCGAGAACCTGTGCCCGGAGAGCCTGCCCCTGTTCCTGCCACTGTTCCTGCCAGAGCCAGTGCCCCTGTGCCTGCCCCGAACTGTGGCCCTGCTCCTTCCCCAGACCCCGCTCCTGCCCTGGATCCTGACCCATCCCTACCCCTGCCAGTGCCCCTGTCCCTGCCCCTGACCCAGATACTGCCTTGGTTCCTCTATATGCCATTGCTGCAGACCCTGTCCCTCCCCTTGCACCTGCCCCTTCCCCTTCCCCTGTTTGTGCTCCTGTTCTGGCCCCTGACCCAAGTCCTGCCCCTTCCCCTGCCCATGCCTGTGTCCCTGTTTTCGCCTCTGACCCAAATCTTGCCCCCACTCATGTCCCTGCCCCTGCCCGTGCCCCTGCAGCTGCCACTTCCCCAGCACCTGCCTGTGCACATGTTCTTGCCCCTGCTCCGGATCCTGACCCAGCTCCTGGCCTGGATCCTGCCCCTTCCCCTGCCCCTGCCTCTGCTCCGATTCTTGCCCCTGACCCGGGTTCTGCCCCTGCACCTGCCCCTTCCCCGACGTGTGCAACTGTTCTTGCCCCTGACCCAGCTCCTGCCCTGGATCCTGCCCCTTCCCCTGCCCCTGCCTGTATTCCTGTTCTTGCCCCTGTCCCGGGTTCTGCCCCTGCAACTGTCCATTCCCCTGCTCCTCCCTGTGCTCCGGTGCTTGCCTCTGACCCAGCTCCTTCCCCTTTCCCTACCCGTTTCCCTGCCCCTGCATGTGCACCCATTCCTGCCCATGACCCACCTCCTGCCCCTGCACCTGTCCGTTCCTCTACCTGTGTCCCTGTCCGTGCCCCTGCCAGAGCCAATGCCCTTTCCCCTGCCTGGGTCCCCATTCCTGCCCCTGCCCCTGCCAGAGCCAATGCCCTTTCCCCTACCTGGGTCCCTGTCCCTGTCCCTGTCCCTGCAAGAGCCTATGCCCCTTCCCCTACCTGGGTCCCTGTTCCTGCCCCTGCCCCTGCCAGAGCCGATGCCCTTTCCCCTGCCTGGGTCCCCATTCCTGCCCCTGCCCCTGCAAGAGCCAATGCCCATTCCCCTGCCTGGGTCCCTGTTCCTGCCCCTGCCCCTGCCAGAGCCGATGCCCTTTCCCCTGCTTTCCAGCACCGCGGGCCCTTCCCTTGGCCCTGCCTGTGCTCCTGTACTTGCCCATGACCCAGCTCCTACCGTGGATCCGGCCCCTGTCCCTGCTCTTGTATCTGGCCCTGCTCTTGCATCTGACCCTGCCCCTCCTCCTGTTCCTGCAGGGCTCCCAGAACCACAGCCAGAGCCCACATCCTCGTGGGGAGAGCCCCTTGTACAATTCCCCTTATTTCCATCACCCGACCCTGATGCCCCGCCAGATTGTTTCATCCCCTCCCACTGTGTTCTTTCTCTCTGGTACATATTAACTGTTATATTATCTTTCCTTATCCTCTACGCTGTTTATTATTTATTTTAAATAAAATTAATTGTTTTCTGTTGGACAAGTCTGCAGCATTAATTATATTCCCAATGCTGTGCCACCGCACCACAGAACATTGCTGCACAATATCTGCTTCCGCAAAGGACACCCTGAACCAGAAGGCCTTCCTGCCCGTTCCTCCCCGAGCCCAGCCCCTGGCGACCCATAAGCTGCTTTCTCTCTCTGTTCCTTTCCTGGGTGTTTCCTGTACGTGGAATCACGCAATAGGGGCCTTTGTGTCTGCCCCCCTATTTTCAAAGGGAACTCGTTTCCTTCTGTGTTTATTGGACACAGAATTTCCCTTATTCGATATTGAAATGCCTGGGGCTTACAGATCAGACGTAATCAGAGAGGCCACTTTAGGAATTATGGGCACAATCTTGGGGCCGAGACCCCTGTTCCTGCTGGGACACCTCAGCCTGACCCCAGACAGGACAGGGCTGGTTCCTCCTGTGGCCCACACAGAAACCAGGGAAATGCAGAAAGCTGGAAGACACACCCCAAAAGGCAATGCATTGCTCACAACCCAAGGCCAGAGAAAAGTTTCAGTGGACTCTGCTCCAAACCATGCTCCAAGTCACTGGGTTCCACAGGGAGAGACCACACGCATGCAAGTCCAAGTGGGGACAGGCACGGGGGGAATCAGAGAAGCGGAGCTACCAGGTAAGGACTCTGGGAAAACAAAAAACCCTATGGAGGCAGCGCTGGTCACCCTCAGACCGGCAGGTGTCTGGTCTGGGGACCAGCAGCCCTGGGGAGAACGTGAGGAAGCGGAGGTCCCCTGGAGGAAAGGGTGACGGCACCCCTGTCTGGGAGGACAGTGCGCAGCACCCATCCCAGGCTGCAGGTGCACCCATCACCTACTGTGGGCAGCTCAATCCCAGCCTGTTGAAGGGAAGACCCGTGTCCATAATCCCCTATTTGCAACAGTATCCATAAAGGGGAGTTTGTGGGTCAACACGTATACAGTGTTTAAGGTACAAGTCTCGAATTCCAACATCCATGGTCTGCTTGTCCACCTTGAGCCTTGTTTGGGAAGCAGGGGTGGGGACGCCCGGGGCTGTGACCTCTGGGAGGGGTGGGGAGGGGGAGCTCTGAATGGAGTGACCAAAGCACACGGGGTGACCTGCCCAGGAGGGACCCTCTCGGTCCCCAGCCCCTCTCCTGACCTCGTGCACGATGGCGAGGGTGCGATGATGAAGGTGTTGGCCCTTGGCTGGCAAGATCCGTAGCTGGTGTCGGAGCTGCTCAGGCTGCACACCGGGCTCTGATCCCAGAGCTGGAGCAAGAGCTGAAGCTGCAGCTGCCCCAGTCTCGGGAGCTGCGGCTCGCATCGCTGTTGGACCTGGCTCGAGCTCTGGGGCAGGTGCTAGAGCTGAATCCCCCTCCAGAGATGATCTAGTTCCGGTTCCGCACTTGGATAAGGCTCTTGAACCCACAAACGGCTTTCCTCCCCTGCCCATTTCATGGATGACAAAACTCGGGGCGGTGACGGGACCGGCTACCTTGGGGTAATGGCTACGGGGGGATTCAGCCCAAGGATCCTGCATGACCTTCACCTCGTGCCTCATACAGGTCGGTCCTGAGCTGCCCGACAGGGGCAAGGGCCTGAACCGCTGCTCCCGGCACCTGATCCCACCTGATCAGAGACACTCCCCTGGGTCGTGAAGTCCTCGTTTGACCTCTACTCCGGCCAGCCCCACGCGAGCAGGGACCGTGCTTCCTCACCGCTGGGTCCCCAACCCCAGAACAGTGCCTGGTAGTGGTATCAGTTCACATTGTAGTGAATCACAGGGATCCCCCAGCAGCCCCTTGATGTGGGGGATGTTGCTTACAGAAGAGAGATCTGGGCCACAGACTTGTGTTCACTCTCATCCACTCGTGCAGCATCCCCACCTGTGTCTGTTTGCTGGAATGCAGAGGGGACCCCCAGACACCCTCCCTGCCCTCGGAGCTCCCAGCCCAACCAGTAGGTCAGCATCTCACCTACAGTCCGCAAGGGGGCGATACAGAGCTAGAGCATCTCTAGCACCAGACCTTGCAGGAGGCATGGGGCCGGGCACGCCCTGGTGGCAGGTAAGATCTAGAACCATCTGACGCACTAGAACCTGTCCCAGTGCTGACTCGAGCCAGCCGTGGAAGGAGCTCGAGAGCCTGAGCCAGTGCCCCCACAGACTAGAGCCCGTCCAGCTCCGACCCGTGGACCCCGTCCACAGGCAAAACCCGCTCCGGCATGAGGTCCAGAGCAAAGCCATCTCCACACCAGTTCTCCCACCCGATCCGGCACCATTCCCAGAGTGAGAGCCAGCCCGAGATCGAGAGCCACTTCTCGAGACAGCTCAGCGCTGCTGTGGGAGGCTGTGGGGGGTTTCCTGTGAGATGGCACAGGGACAGGCTGTGGGGATCAGCAGAGGGTGACCACACTGGCAGGGTGGTGATCTGCTCTCCTCCTGCTGCTTGGGCACCATCTCCAGATGGCGGACTGGCCACTGCAGCGGGGTTGGTCACCACTATACCGTCGACGTGGATGCAGGAGCAGCTACAGGCCCAAAGCCCGCTCCGCAGCTCGAGGCATTTGATCTTCTGTTGCGGTGCCACTGCTGGGAGCTTGGGAGCCCGGGAGCTGGAGCCAAGTGCGCCCCAGTGTGAGTAAGCCCGCTGGAACCACGGCTCCATCACCAACTCCAGAGCTAGAGCCACTGCAAAATCCGAGCTGGCCCAGCTCCACAGTCAGCTGCGGGTGTTCCCCGGACACGGAGCAGGCGCTCGCTCCCCCTGCAGAGCTAGAGCCAGTGGGCTCCGCGCAGCAAGCCCCAACCCAGGACCCGCTGGGTTCCCTCTTCCCTCACAGACTTCTGCAGTTCCTCTGTGATTCCCCAGCGCTGGGACAGAGCAGACACTGCACCCACACCACCCCCTCCTTGGGTTTCCAGTTCAATAGGAGGGACCCCAGACAGATAGAGGCGTGGGGCACGCTCCCCTGAGGAAGGCAGGGGTGCTCACACCCGTGATGGAGGGCTCCCTCTCATGCAGATTGCCGGCCCCCCGCACCTGCTGGCCACACCTGCCCCTGCCTGGATGGCCAGTGTGGGTGGGCTGGGGGGGGCCTGACCTCTGGATGGAGCATCCCCAAGGCTGCCCAGGGAGTGTGTGGAAGGGCAGGCCCGGCCACTGACTTTGCTTCTTGCCCACCTACCTCCAGGGCCATCTCCTCCGTTCTGGGCACATGGCTGGACTAGACTCGGAGGACTTCTATCAGCCAAAGACGTTCCCTGCCTCAAGCAGCTGGTGGCCCATGTGCAGCTCAACATGCCCTGTTCCGACCTGGAGCGCCAAGCCCACCTTCTGCTGACCCGGCTGGAGCACGCAGAGCCCACAGTGGCCGAGCCTGAGGGTGAGAACACCGGGGCTGGGTGCCTGAGTGTGTGGGGGGAAGGGTCAGGGCTGGTCCCACAGAGAGGAGCCCCGGAGGCTGGTGTGGGGCCTGGAGGAAAGACTGGGCTCCGAGTGCCCAGTGGGTGGACTGCAGTCCGGGAGACGTCCCAGGGAGGTCTCCTTCCTACCTGGGGCATCTCTGGGAGACTCTGGGCTGTGCACGCACAGGTGTGTGTCTGATCTGGGAGCAGCAGGGGGGCTGGGCAGGGGGACAGTGAGGACGTCCGGGCAGGGCTGTGATGCCTCCGAGCTGAGTGACAGTTCCTGTGTTTCCAGAGCCCCATGGAAGCTGGCTTGGATTCTGCCCCTGCACCTGGCTCCTCACACGAGTTAGGGACACAGGTGGAGCCTGGCTCTAGCTCCTGAGATGGTGGAGCAGCTGAGAGAGGAGAAGAAAAGCTCAGCCCATGGCTCCTCTCCATGGGCCTTTGCAAGACAGAGCCCAGCCCAGGGCCTCCCAGAGAAGCCGCAACCAGGGAGGAGCCCTCTCTGGGGCGTCTCCCCGCTTGCCATCCACCCGCTGGGCCCTCTGAGCCCAGTCTTTTCTCCTGGCCCCTCACCAGCCTCCGGGGTCCTCCCTGTGGGCCAGCCCCGACCCGTCCCCACACACCCACAGGCACCCAGCCCCAAGCTTCTCAGCCTCGGGCTTGACCTCCGTGGGCTCCGGGTCCTGGAGCACAATCCAGTCAATGACCACCAAGGACAGTGGTCTGGGTGGTTTCGGAGGCCTTCCCCCACAATCCCCAGCCCCTGCTCCTGGGGACCCCTGTGGGGTCACGGCCCAGCTCATGGAGTAGGAGGAGGTGTCCGCCAGCCTCGTCCCCATTTCATCTGTGGCCTGCAAAGACAGGGACGGGTAGCCGGCCCAGAGGCATCACAGCCCTGCCCCGCCAACCTCCCTGTACCCCTGCCCCGTCCCCCTATTGCTCCCAGATCAGACCCACACCTGTGCGTGCACAGCCCTGCACGCGGGACACTGACCCATCCCCGCAGGGCCATCGGGATAAACCCTGAGGCAGAAGCGCGCAGCCCCCCACACCCCGTCCCACCCACCCAGCCTTGACCTTGAACATGACCTGTCCACTGGGTATCTGACCCCTCATCAGCCTGCTCTTGAACGGCTTGGCCCACCCCACATGACCCCTGTTCACACACACACACGCACACACGGGGAGGGGACCTGGGGCTGCATACATCGATTAGACCCTGTGGGGCTGGGTGGCTGGCTCTGCGCCTCCTGGTGTCACCTTTCGGTCTTTCCAGCCAAATGGACAGAGACGTCGGGGAGCCTGACACGACATCCCCAGCGAGGGAGTGTTTGCAGTTTGCTTTCCTCAGCCTGTAGCCTCCGGTCTTTGGGATGCAGCATGCAAACATGTTTTTGGTTCGAGGATCTGCAACGAAATGAGTTGGGCAGGGGACGGTTTCTGGAATGTGGGTTCCCGTGGCAGCACTTTGTGCATCAGGGGGACCCCTGGCAATCAGCCCGGCAAGTTACCCCTCCCCATGCCATGGCCGCGGGCATGATTCCAAGAGTTCGCATAGGAGCTTGCCTGTCCCAGGGCTGTGACATGGCTCCGCTGTGGCTTTGAACCCAGGTCAATCTGACCCAAGCCTGAGCTCATGCAGGAGCCTGAGGAAGTAGCCTTGAATGGTACAGCTGAAAGTGATGGAAGCTTAACTTTTACTGAATCTAAATATTAACTGTTAAATGTAAAAATCATAAAACCTGTAACAGAAAAGGCTGAAGGGTGGGGACTCCTGGGTGGCTCAGTCGGTTAAAGCGTCTGCCTTCGGCTCAGGTCAGGACCTCAGGGTCGTGGGATCGAGTCCTGGTGCCGGCTCCCTGCTCAGCGGGGGGGTCTCTTTCTCTCTCTCCCTCTGCTGCACCACCTGCTTCCGCGCTCTCTCCCTCTCTCTAACAAATAAAATGCTAAAGAAAAGTTTCTCTTGAAAAAATAAAAAGATTGGGTGACAGGTGGACCTGGGCAGAGTGGCTCGAGCCATGGGCCGGAGCTACGGCCGATGCCAGGGATGCCCCCGGCTCCTGCCGTGGAACCAGCCCAGGACCTGAGCTGGAGCTGCAGCTGGAGCTGGCTCCGTCCCCGGTGGTGGGGCTCAAGCTGGTTCTGGAATGGACTCCAGGGCTCAGTGAACTCTCAGGCTGGCATTGTTGCCAACTTTGGTGGAGGCACCGGCAGCAGAGAGGACTGGTGCACTGGAGCTGCATGAGGACTACACAAGGAGAAAAAGTAGGAAGCAGAAGAGATGTGGGCCGATGATTCAATTAGCGATGCAGGGAAAAGAGAGGGTCACAGTGAGTGCAGGTGAGGATGCAAAGGGTCACAGCAGAATTCTTAGTATGACTGAACTAGGAAGCTCAACAGTTAACTCGAAACAGAAATCAGGATATAAAATGGCAAGAATAAGCCCGAAATGTACTGATGATCCCAAGTGTGAAGAGGTTAAATTCCCCTGGTAAAAGACGCACAGATTGTATGACATGCTTTTTAAAGAAAAATAACTACATGACAGCTCAAAAAACAATAGCAAGGAGCCAAAATATTATAGGAGAAGGTCAATCAAGAAAAGCAGGTGTGTGGAGAGCCTGGGTGGTTCAGTGTGTTCGGCGTCCGACTCTCGATTTCCACTCAGGTCATGATCTCGGGGTCCTGGGATGGACCTCCACATGGGGCTCCACACCCAGCAGGGAATCTGTTCAGTTTTTCTGTGTGCCTCAGACTGCTCTGAAAAAATAAAACCTATTAAAACAAAAAAGGCAGTAGACATGGAGCATTTGAACAGAAAGGCTGGTTTAATCCATGCTACAGTAGAATAATGTGCCCCCCAAAATATAGGTTGATGTCCCAACCCCTGGCACCCGTGAACGCGACTTGGTGTGGAATAGAGTCTTTGCAGGTGCAATCAAGACACAAATTAAAGTGAGGTCAGAGAGGAGGAGAGTGAACTGTTACCCCAGTGTGACTGACGGGCTCCCACGCAGAGGGGAGCTGCGCAGAGGACTGCAGCCACAGAGAGACGGAGCGGGGCAGCTGCGAGCCAAGAAAGGCTAAGGCTGGGTGGCCACCACTGGACGCTGGAAGACGCAGCGAGGGTTCTTCTAGAATCTCAGAAGGAGTGCGGCCCTGCCGACACCTGCAGCTCTGATTTCCAGCCTCCAGGACCGGGAGAAAACAGATTTCCATTGTTTTCAGCCACTCGGCTTCGGGTACTTGGTTATAACCATCCTCAGACACGAATCCAATCCCAATATTGAGTGTGCTGTTACTGACACACAGGGAGAGTCTTGGTCCTCTTAATTGGCATCTCATCTACAACCAATAAACACACCGAATATGTTTGGCAATTGCAATACGCCCTTAACCACCTATAGCTGGATGAAAACCGTGTCCATCACCTCCAAAACGTCCCCTCCTGCCACTTGTCCAGACAACTACTGCCACCTCCCTCCATGGCAGCCACTGTCTGGGATCGGTCACCATAGAGGGCTATTGCACCTGCTTGGATAGGACACCCAGAATCCGACAGCCTGTGTGCTCTTGGGTCTGGTCTCTGGCTCAGCGTCATGTTTTGGAGACTCATCCACATTCCTCATGCATCTACAGTCCATTTCTTCTCTGTGCTGAGGAGTTTTCCACTGTGTGAATGCTCTGCTTTGGTTGTCTGCTGTTCTCCTTGTAGACATCTGAATTGTTTCCAGTTGGGGGCTTTATCAACAATGCTGATAGAAATGTTCCTGTACAAGTCTTTTTGTGGACATGTGTTTTCAGTTTTCTTGGGCAAATACCGGGGCGTGGAACTGAGGGTTTACAGCGTAGGTGTATATTAACTTTCCAAGAAACTGCCAGACAGTCTCCAAAGTTTGTACCATTTCACATACATTCTTTGCAACTACCCATAACGATGTTTTGAATGATCCATCAGGAAGCCATAAAAGAAGTTCAACAAAATCCCCAGAGTTGAAATTGTACACTCGCTTGAGTCTTGCTACAAAACTATACAACCACAAACACACGACTAAAGGAGAGCAACAGGAATCACAACCAACTATTGCAAGTTTTAAGATTTCTTCTAAATAATTTTGAGTTAAAGACGAAATAAAAGCCGAGTGATTAGAAAGGAGTGACAATGTGGACACTGGCTAGAAACGCCCAGGACCACAACTTACTTGCGCTGCACTCAGAGAGAAAGTCAAAGCCACATGCTTTTCTTAGAAACAAGAAGCATTCTCAACAAATGACTCTGTTAACTAAGCATTCCACTCGAGGATGCTAGAACAAAGTACACCAAGCTAGAATTAAGGAAATAAACTAATAAGCATAAAGCAGAAACCACCATTTAAATAAACAAGCCAACAATAGGCGAGATGCTTCTTTCAATAAATAAAATAAAGCAGATAATCTTTGATACTCATGTAAAAAGATCAGAAAGAAAGAGATAGCACAAATAAACAGCATGAGAGATAAGACGGTCTGAGTTTAGATTATACAGATTGAAAGTTACTGTAAAGTGAAAATCCTGTTCTTTTGGCCAACAAATTTGAAAATCAACGTGAAGTGCACAACTTTCCAAGAGAATGTAAATGATCAAACTTGACTCAAGAAGTAGAAACTTGAACGTGACTCTTGAAGGAACTGCATGTACCAGAGAAAGAACGAGAAGAGCCCACCAGGTATTACCGCCATAGATGTCAGTGGGTTCCACAGGCTTTTTGAGCAAGAACAAAAACCTCGAGATGATTCAGCTATCCCAGAGCATAGAAAATAAGGTTCTGTATCCAATCTCCCAGACTCTCTGGACCACGATGGCAAAGTCTCCCGAGGAGATCCCAAACGACCGCCATAGTTGGGTGGGTCCTGGTGACTACAGACAGAAGAAAGAAAACCAAGATGGCAGAGTAATGCACCACGACCAAGTAGTGTCAATCCCAGTCTGCGAGGGTAACAAAGTCCAGAAATAAGGACTTCGCATTTATAAGTCACTTATATTAACAGTAAGAGAAACGTTAGATGATTCTCACAGGAGACTACAAAAAGACTTGACCCAACTCAAAATCCACTCCTGATTTAAGGGACAAAACTACAATTCTCATTTAGCAAGACCAGAGGGAAACATTCTCAGTGTAACAAGAGAGGGTACCGGGCAATAACCACAGGCACAGTCTCCTGCGCTGAATCCCCAGCGACATTCCACTTCAAGTAAGAAAGACAGCAGGGCCAGCCCGGCCCAGCGACGGAGGCTCCGCAGGGCGCTGTCTATGGGTGACTCTGGCTGGACACGGTCTGGGGAGCTGGTCTTGATTTGTTATTGCATTTAAGACGGAGGGAGTGTAAACTGTCTGCACCAGAGGGCGGGGATACTCAGGGCAACATGCTCCAAGGCATGAGAACAATGGACAAGAACAGGGAGAGAGAAAATGAACCGAAAATGAAAGAAATGGGGAAACTCTGATTTTTCGTTTTCAATCTCAAGAGCTGGTTTCTTCAACAAGCAATTTTTGAAGGAAGTGTTAAGAGTTAGTTGGACAGTTAGGTAGTCAGGGCCAGGGTGCCCAACATGAAAATATGGAGTCGGGACAGCTAAGATAAAACAGCACTAACATCCTGTTTTGCTCTCAGACACCACCACACTAACATTCTGCTTTGCAGCCTTTGCAGACATGACTTCTGCAAAACGTCCTAAGATAAGGCAATTAACCACAAGCCATTTGTCCCTATCATGCGTAAGGGGCAGTTAAGACATAGCCCTCGGGTGTCAGCAAAAAAAGACCATCAACACATTGACATTAACCTAATAGGTAGACAGATACGCGACCAAAGCCTTGATTTGCAGGACTCAGCATTGCCCTGGTTGCTTAAGATGGTTTTGCAAAACAGCTCATAAAAACCCCTAAACTTAGAAACTCCAGGGAAACCCTCTCAGCCCCCCTCCACTTGGGCCCCCCTCCATCTCTGGGAGCTTTACACTCTTGCTCAATAAACTTTGCTTTGCTGCCCACCACTCTTCATCTGGTCTACCTCTTCATTCTTTGAAGTGGCAGGACCAAGAACTGCGGGCACTAAAGGCAGAGAATTCCTGCAACAGAAGGATCTTGTGTGTTGTGTTCTGGGAGCTGTCACCTGCTCAGGAAGGGCCAGACGGGCACACAGGGAGGATGGCCTGCAGAGATGGGGGCAGTTTTGGGGGACGCACCAGCCCTCGAGGAGCACCCATGGCCACCAGCAAACCCCCAGGTGCTGGGGCAGAGGAAGCGGCAGTCTCCATCCCAGCCTCAGAAGAACCAGCCCTGGCTCGTGAGCCTTCGGGTGGACGGGAGGGGCGCTCCTGTGGCCTCCTCCGGCAGCCACTGGGCACCGCTGTTCAGCTCAGCACAATTCTGACGAAAACTCCAGCCAGGGGTACCTGGCTGGCTCAGTCGGTTAAGTGTCTGACTCTTGATTTTGGCTCAGGTCATGATCTCAGGGTCGTGAGATCGAGCCCCCATCAGTTTCTACAGTGGGCATGGAGCCTGCTTAAGATTCTCCCCATCTGTCCTACCCCCAACTCTCGCCTGCACGCTCTCTCGCTCACTCGCTCTCTCTCTCTCTCAAAAACATAAATAAATAAATTAAATTATATGAAAACTCCAGTTGGCTCCTTTCTGTAATTTGACAGAAGATTTAAATGTGAGATGGAAATGCAACAGGCCAAGAGCAATCAAAATACTCTTAAAGAATCAGGCGGGAGGACTTGCCGGACCAGATAGCAAGATGTGATTATGTGCCTAGAGTAACGAAGATGGTGTGTCATCGCCACAAGGACAGACCAAGAAACAGACCCAGGCACATGGGGACAGTTGACAGTAGGAGGCTGAAGATAGTGCAAGTCAGGGAAAAGAACTTTCCTGAAAGTTTTCAAACATGTTTTCAATAAGTGGTGCTCAGATAATGGTTATCCAGAGAAAGGAAAATTAAATCAAATCCTTACATTAAAAGCACACACAAATCATTATCGGTAGATTAAAGACCTAAGTGTGAGGCAAAAACATAAAGCTTTTGGACACTATCTTCTAACATAAGGCACTATCTTCAGGATTTCAAAGCAGGAGATGAGTTCTTAAATTTACCTATGGTAAAAGAGTTGAAGTAGCAACATACAAACTAGAAGAAGAAATTTTTAGCATGTGTCTGAGAAAAGTACTAACACCCAAAACACAAAACAAACTCCCCAAAGTCCATAAGAAAAAGACAAACCACCCAGAGCAACAAGCTATCATACACACAAACGAAACCCAGGAAAGTGCTTTCAGGCTGGGCCTCTCCCATTGTCTGGGGACAGGATACAGCAGGTGTTTAGGGGTCATGCTTTGAGAGTCTCTGGGCGTAAGGCACCGTGGTAGGTACTGACCTGTAAGAAGAAGTCTTAGCTTCTGCCATCAGGAGCTCACATTGTAATGAGCAAGACCAATGGGCAAGGTGAGCAGAATGGCAGCAGATCTGGCCAAAGGAATACACTAAGTGCTTTATAGGGATGCAGAGTGAAGAGCAGTGTATTTCAATAGGAGGAGGAAGAGACAATCAAAGAAACTTTCCTGGGGAAGGGGACCTTGTGGGCACCATGAAGGATGAGCCCAGTTTCAATACAAGGACAAGTGGTGGGAGCCTCTCGAGAAGAGGAAACCGAGGCCCAGGGACTCATCCATAGCATCAAATCTTTGGTTGATCCCTTGCCCAGGGCAAGACCTGCTAAGGCTGCAGCCTTGTATGGAGACCTCCCTGGGCCCCGGGCTCTTCAGTTCCGGATTTCTGTATGATTCTTAGGCACCGCCACGTAGCGCAGTTTCCTGAGGAAAGGAGGCCTCTGCAGCATCCGTTCATCCCACATCTCCCCTGGGTCCGGGGAGAGCACCTTGGTGGGCTTGTGGTAGAGAAGGTACCTGTTCAGGTGGCTCTCGTCATGGCACACGGCCTCGATCGCATTGGCCCGGTCGACCACCATCGCCTGGTGACAGGCCGTGGTCAGCTGGAGAACCTCGACCACCGAACCCCCAAAAAAGCCTCCTGCGTAGTAAAAGTCACCCTCTTCTCTCAGAATGTAGGCCTGGGACCGCGGACGACGCTCGTAGGTGAAGCCCTCGCGGGCCACCCTGTAGAAACCGGGGTGCAGGGTGCCGAAGAGGGGGGACAGGATCTCCACACCCACGTGGTCGCTGAACTTCATGTCCACGTCCACGCACACCAGGTAGTCCACCTCGCGGAGGAAGCACTGCCGCGAGAAGTTGCTAATCATCTCCATGCGGTGCATGGACACATCCTGCCAGCGCGCATAGTTTCGGACCTCCAGGACCACCAGCTGCCTCCCTTCAGCGAGGGGCACCCTGGGCACATCGGCGGGCCGGTCGGTGAAGACATAGTAGGTGACCCTGTGTCCCACCATGAAGTGCTTCTCCGCCGTCTGCAGGAACAGCTCCAGGAAGATCGTGTATCTAAGGCCAACAACAAGCACCCCAGAAAAGGGAGGATGGGCGTTAAACAGAATCAGACAGCAGCAGAAAAACAGACTTGGGCAAAACCAGTTTAGAATACCATAGCCACGCCTTGAGGACATCATGCTAAGTGAAATGAGCCAACGGCAAAAGTCAAGCACTGCCTGATTCCACCTCGAGGGGGCGCTCTAGAGTGGGCAAATTCAGAGAAACAGACCCCAGAGGCGGGGGGAGGGGACATGGGGAGCTGGTGTCTAAGTTTTGCAAGAGAAAAACACTTGTGAAGATGGGCAGCCCTACGGTGGCACAACAATGTGAATTGGTAGCACTACGGAACTGTGCATTTCAAAATACTTAAAATGTTACATGTTATGTGCATTTGACTACAATGAAAAATCAAAACATAAAAATAAAAACCTTAGCCCATCTACTAGCTAAAGACAGTGTATCAACTGGATAGTAAGGGGAGGCATTCAGATCCCTTGGTATGGAGCACTTAGCCTCAACCGTAAGGTATTTTCTTAATCCATGAGGTCGGCAAAAACTCAAATGATGGGTAATATCTAAAGGTTGATCTCTCCCAACTCATGACCCTCCAATGGCTTCTTCTCCTTAAGAAAAAAGAAAAAAGCAAATCAAGACCCTACAGTGGTCTACCAGACCCCACAAGATCTGCCTCTGACCTCGTCTCCTCCCCTCTGTCCTCCATCTCTTTGTCTGGGCAGGCGTCTCTTTGACGTTCCTGACACAGGCCAGGCATGCTCCTCTGGACCTTTGCACTTCCTATTCTCTCAGGCTGGGATCCTTTCCCTGCGATGCTCACCCCTACAGTGGCTCCCATCCTTTGACTAATGCCAGAACCATCCGTGCCCAATAGTTCCTCCTGCTGGCACCAACGCAGAGGCTAGCCGATGTAAAAACGCAGCGGTATGTGCAACTTGACCGGTATATTTTTCTGGGTGGAAATCAGAACTCAAGAGGAAGGAGCAAATAAATACAAATAAATATGGAAAGAAACCACTCTACCTTCTAACCCAACCTTAGTTATTTTAGAGCCCAAATCACCATCGAACATATTTTATATTTGAGTTTTACTTGTTCTTCTGTCTTTTCCCACTCGAATAAAGCTCGGTGGACACAGGGCCTTTCCGTGGTTTGGGAACAACCTCATCCCCGTAGTCCACACATAGTAAGTGTTCAGGAAAGACCTTTGTAACAAACAAGTAAGGGAATACTTCCGGGTGTGGTTAAGGATAAGGGAAGGCAGACACGCTCATTTGCCACTAATGAAAATATCCATTTTTACAATCCTTTCAGAGGGCATATGAGAAAATATGTCAAAACGTTTAAGATTGATATATTTATTTATTATTTATATGTGGGGGGGAGCAAACTCCCCACTGAGCACAAAGCCCAACATGGGGCTCGATCCCACAACCCTGAGATCATGAGGCGAGCTGAAATCGAGACTGACTGAGCCCCCAATATATCAAAACTTTAAATGTGTACATTCCTTTCCCAATTCCACTTCCAGGACTCTATCCCACAGACCTCGTCATATGTCTGCACAAAGACCCAAGTATAAAAGTTTACAGGCAGCGCACCTCAGAAAATGGTGTGGAGCATGGGGAGCTGCCAACCTTCCATATATTGTGGGTGGGGGTGTAATATGCTACAACTAACTTACGAAAATGTCACGTTGTTTTATGCAGATACACATACAGATATGTATCTGACCTAGGACAGAAAAATTCCACTCCTGGATATTTAATCAAGAAGAGATAGAGAGGAGGAGCAAGATGGCAGAGGAGTGGGAGACCTAAATTTTGTCTGGTTCCAGGATTCAGCTGGATAGGGGTCAAACCATTCTGAACACCTATAAACTCAACAGGAGATCGAAGGAAAGAATAGCAGCAACCCTCTGAACAGGAAAGCGACCACTTCCGTAGGACTTGCGAAGAAGTGAATCCGAGGCGATATTCGGATATTCGGGAAGATAGACCACGGGGGGGGGGGGGGGGGGGAGAGCCTCCATCAGCCAGCTACCAGCTACTGGCAAATGACAGAGCCGCAGAGCACAAAATCGGAACTTTCAGAAGTCCGCTCCGCGGAGGGACGTCACTCCAGTGGCTAAGCGGGAGGTGGAACCCTCGCGGGACAGTGTGGTCTCAGGACCCTCGGGGTCACATAAAGACCGGGGGTGCCTGAGTGCGGCAGAGCTCCCAGGTATCGGAGCGGGGAAGCCGGCTGCAGAGACGGAGCCGAGGCGCGGGCTCTCAGCTTGGGGTGGCCATAAACCGTGATCCGCGGCCCAGTCGGGCCACTGCTCCTCCAGCAGGGACCCAACAAGCAGCAGAGCCGGGGAGACTCCCCTTCCTCCCCCGGGGAGGAGCGGCGCGGGAGCGCACCGCAGGGATCTGCTGGGTTTGGAGACTCCACACGGGGTCGGGGGCCAGAGATAGCAACGCTCGGTCACAGGCCGGGTGAGCACGGAGTGCGGCCGGAGACCGGGGAGACGGGAGTGACTGGCTGCTTTTCTCTGGGGGCGCACTGAGGAGCGGAGCCCCGAGTTCTTGCCTCCTCTGGGGCGGAGATTGGGAGGCTGCCATTTTCACTGTCCTCCTCCAAAGCCCTACGGAAAGCTTGCGGAGAACAAAAGCTCCCGAGAGCAAACCCCAGCAGCTTGCTTAGCCCGGACCGACAAGGGCGGGGCAATTCCACCTCCGGCAAAGACATTTGGGAACCATGGCAACAGGCCCCTCCCCCAGAAGATCAGCACGAACAGCCAGCAAGCCAAGACCAAGTTTACCGATCAAGGAGAACGGGAGAACTCCAGCGCTAGGGGAGTACTGCCCATAGAATTCATGGCTTTTTTTCACCATGATTCATTAGTTTTTCAAAGTTAATTTTTTAACTGTTTTTTTAATTTATCTTTTTCCCTTTTTCAACGAACATCTTATCAATCCCTTTTTTTTAAAAAAACATTTTTTATTTTTCATTTTTAGAGCCCTATTTTATCCCTTCATGGTAGTTACCCTTATTTTTGGCATATATATATATAAGTTGTTCTCTCCTTAAAATTTTGAGATCCAGTTTCTTCTAACAGATCAAAATATACCCTAAATCACTAGTGTATGGCTTTGTTCTAGTCTCCTGCCTGATCACATTCTCTCCCTTTTTTTTTTTAAATCTTCTTCTTTCTTTTTTCAAACAACTTCTTATCGTATCAATTCCTTTTATAAAATCTTTTATAATTTTCATCTTTACAGTCATCTTCCATCCCTTCATTGTATCAACCCTTATTTTGTACATATATGTCTTTCTTCCTTTAAAATTTTAGGAGGCACTTTTTTCTAACAGACCAAAATACGCCCAAAATCTAGTGTGTGGCACTGATTTATGCACTAGCCTGATCATATTTGATCATATTCGGGTTTTTTTGTATTGTTCTGTTTTTGTTTTTAATCTTTTTCTTTTTGTTTTTTTCTTTCTTTCTTTCTTTTCTCTTTCTTTTTTCTTTCTTTCCCTTTCTTTTCCCGTGGTTTCAGGCCTTTTCTGATTTGTATAGAGTATATTTGCTGGGGACGTTGTTAACCTGTTAGCATTCTGTTCTCTCATTCACCTATTCTCCTCTGGACAAAATGACAAGACGAAAAACATCACCTCAGCAAAAAGAACAAGAGATAGTACCGTCAGCCAGGGACCTACTCAATACGGACATTAGTACGATGTCGGACCTAGAGTTCAGAATCATGACTTTAAAGATACTAGGTGGACTTGAAAAAAGCGTGGAAGTTATTAGAAAAACCCTTTCTAGAGAAATAAAAGAACTAAAATCTAACCAAGTCGAAATCAAAAAGGCTATTCATGAGGTGCAATCAAAAATGGGGGCACTAACTGCTAGGATAAATGAGGCAGAAGAGAGAATCAGCGATATAGAAGACCAAATGATGGAAAATAATGAAGCTGAGAAAAAGAGAGAAACAACTACAGGGTCACGAGGGCAGAATTCGAGAGATAAGCGATATGATAAGACAAAACAACATTAGAATAATTGGGATCCCAGAAGAAGAAGAAAGAGAGAGAGGGGCAGAAGGTATATTGGAGCAAATAATTGCAGAGAACTTCCCTAATGTGAGGAGGGAAACAGGCATCAAAATCCAGGAGGCACAGAGAACCCCTCCCAAAATCAATAAAAATAGGTCAATACCCCGACATCTAATAGTAAAACCTACGAGTCTCAGAGACAAAGAGAAAATCCTGAAAGCAGCTCGGGAGAAGAGATATGTAACCTACAATGGTAGAAATATTAGATTGGCAACAGACCTATCCACAGAGACCTGGCAGGCCAGAAGGGACTGGCATGATATCTTCAGAGCACTAAACGAGAAAAATATGCAGCCAGAAGACAATATGCAGCTAGGCTCTCATTGAAAATTGAAGGAGATATAAAAAGCTTCCAGGACAAACAAAAACTAAAGGAATTTGCAAACACGAAACCAGCCCTCCAAGAAATATTGAAAGGGGTCCTCTAAGCAAAGAGAGAGACTAAAAGCAGCACAGATCAGAAAGGAACAGAGACAATATACAGTAACAGTCACCTTACAGGCAATACAATGGCACTAAATTCATACCTTTCAATAGTTACCCTGAATGTAAATGGGCTCAATGCCCCGATCAAAAGACACAGGCTATCAGATTGGATTAAAAAACAAGACCCATCCATATGCTGTCTGCAAGAGACTCATTTTAGACCCAAAGACACCCCCAGATTGAAAGTGAGGGGGCGGAAAACCATTTGCCATGCTAATGGACACCAAAATAAAGCTGGGGTGGCAATCCTTATATCAGACAAATTCGATTTTAAACCAAAGACCGTAATAAGAGATGAGGAAGGACACTCTATCCTACTTAAAGGGTCTATCCAACAAGAAGATCTAAAAATTGTAAATATCTATGCCCCGAACATGGGAGCAGCCAATTATATAAGGCAGTTAATAACAAGAGCGAAGAAACACATTGACAGCAATACAATAATAGTGGGGGACTTTAACACCCCCCTGACTGAAATGGACAGATCCTCTAAGCAAAAGATCAACAAGGAAATAAAGACTTTAAATGACACACTGGACCAAATGGACTTCACAGACATATTCAGAACATTCCATCCCAAAGCAACGGAACACACATTCTTCTCTAGTGCCCATGGAACATTCTCCAGAATTGATCACATCCTAGGTCACAAATCAGGTCTCAACCGGTACCAAAAGATTGGGATCATTCCCTGCATATTTTCAGACCACAATGCTTTGAAACTAGAACTCAATCACAAGAGGAAAGTTGGAAAGAACTCAAATGCATGGAGGCTAAAGAGCATCCTACTAAGGAATGAATGGGTCAACCAGGAAATTAAAGAAGAATTAAAAAAATTCAGGGAAACCAATGAAAATGAAAACACAACTGTTCAAAATCTTTGGGACACAGCAAAGGCAGACCTCAGAGGAATGTATATAGCAATACAAGCCTTTCTCAAGAAACAAGAAAGGTCTCAAATACACAACCTAACCCTACACCTAAAGGAGCTGGAGAAAGAACAGCAAAGAAAGCCTAAACCCAGCAGGAGAAGAGAAATAATCAAGATCAGAGCAGAAATCAATGAACTAGAAACCAAAAGAACAGTAGAACAGATCAATGAAACTAGGAGCTGGTTCTTTCAAACAATTAACAAGATTGCTAAACCCCTGGCCAGACTTATCAAAAAGAAAAGAGAAATGACCCAAATCAACAAAATCAGGAATGAAAGAGGAGAGATCACAACCAACACCAAATAAATACAAACAATTATAACAACATATTATGAGCAACTCTATGCCAGCCAATTAGATAACCTGGAAGAAATGGAAGCATTCCTAGAGATGTATCAACTACCAAAATTGAACGAGGAAGAAATAGAAAACATGAACAGACCTATAACCACTATGGAAATTGAAGCAGTCATCAAAAATCTCCCAACAAACAAAAGCCCAGGGCCAGACGGCTTCCCAGGGGAATTCTATCAGACATTTAAAGAAGAATTAATACCTATTCTCCTGAAACTGTTCCAAAAAATAGAAATGGAAGGAAAACTTCCAAACTCATTTTATGAGGCCACCATTACCTTGATCCCCAAACCAGCAAAGACCCCATCAAAAAGGAGAACTACAGACCAATGTCCTTGATGAACATGGATGCAAAAATTCTCACCAAAATACTAGCCAATAGGGTCCAACAGTACATTAAAAGGATTATTCACCATGACCAAGTGGGATTTATCCCTGGGCTGCAAGGCTGGTTCAACATCCGCAAATCAATCAATGTGATACAATACATTAACAAAAGAAAGAACAAGAATCATATGATCCTCTCGATAGATGCAGAAAACGCATTTGACAAAGTACAGCATCCTTTCTTGATCAAAACTCTTCAGAGTATAGGGATAGAGGGTACATACCTCAATATCATAAAAGCCATCTATGAAAAACCTACAGCGAATATCATTCTCAATGGGGAAAAGCTGAGAGCTTTCCCCTAAGGTCAGGAACGCAGTAGGGATGTCCACTATCACCACTGCTATTCAAAATAGTATTAGAAGTCCTAGCCACAGCAATCAGACAACAAAAAGGAATTAAAGGCATCCAAATAGGCAAAGAAGTCAAACTCTCACTCTTTGCAGATGATATGATACTGTATGTGGAAAACCCAAAAGACTCCACCCCAACACTGCTAGAACTCATACAGGAATTCAGTAAAGTGGCAGGATATAAAATCAATGCACAGAAATCAGTGGCATTCCTATACACCAACAACAAGACAGAAGAGAGAGAAATCAAGGAGTCGATCCCATTTACAATTGCACCCAAAACCATAAGATACCTAGGAATAAATCTAACCAAAGAGGCAAAGGATCTCTACTCAGAAAACTATAAAATACTCATGAAAGAAATTGAAGAAGACACAAAGAAATGGAAAAACGTTCCATGCTCATGGATTGGAAGAAAAAATATTGTGAAGATGTCAATGCTACCGAGAGCAATCTACACATTCAATGCAATCCCCATTAAAACACCATCCACTTTTTTCAAAGAAATGGAACAAATAATCCTAAAATTTGTATGGAACCAGAAGAGACCCCGAATAACCAGAGGAATGTTGAAAAAGAAAAGCAAAGCTGGCCGCATCACAATTCCAGACTTGCAGCTCTATTACAAAGCTGTCATCACCAAGACAGTGTGGTATTGGCACAAAAACGGAAACATAGATCAATGGAACAGAATAGAGAATCCAGAAATGGACCCTCAACTCTATGGCCAACTCATCTTTGACAAAGCAGGAAAGAATGTCCAATGGAAAAAAGACAGTCTCTTCAACAAAGGGTGTTTGGAAAATTGGACAGCCACATGCAGAAGAATGAAACTGGACCATTTTCTTACACCACACACAAAAATAGACTCAAAATAGATGAAAGGACTAAATGTGAGATAGGAGTCCATCAAAAATCCTAAAGGAGATCACAGGCAGCAACTTCTTTGACCTCAGCTGCAGCACCTTCTTCCTAGACACATCGCCATAGGGAAGGGAAGCAAGGGCAAAAATGAACTACTGGGACTTCTTCAAGATAAAAAGCTTTTGCACAGCAAAAGAAACGGTCAACATAACCAAAAGACAACCGACAGAATGGGAGAAGATATTTGCAAATGACATATCAGATAAAGGGCTAATATCCAAAATCTATAAAGAACTTCTTAAACTCAACACCCAAAGAACAAATGATCCAATCAAGAAATGGGCAGAAGACATGAACAGACATTTTTCCAAAGAAGACATCCAAATGCCCAACAGACACATGAAAAAGTGCTCAACATTGCTCAGCATCAGGGAAATCCAAAGCAAAACCTCCATGAGATATCACCTCACACCAGTCAGAATGGCTAAAATTAACAAGTCAGGAAACGACAGATGCTGGCGGGGATGCGGAGAAAGGGGAACCCTCCTACACCGTTGGTGGGAATGCAAGCTGGTGCAAGCACTCTGGAAAACAGTACGGAGGTTCTTCAAAAAGTTGAAAATAGAGCTACCCTATGATCCAGTAATTGCACTCCCGGGTATTTACCCCAAAGATACAAATGTAGGGATCTGAAGGGGTACATGCACCCCGATGTTTATAGCAGCAATGTCCACAATAGCCAAATTGTGGAAAGAGCCAAGATGTCCATCAACAGATGAATGGATAAAGAAGAGGTGGTATATATATACAATGGAATACCAGCAAAGGGAATGAGATCTTGCCATTTGCAATGACGTGGATAGAACTGGAGGGTGTTATGTTGAAAGAAATAAGTCAATCAGAGAAACACATGTATCATATGACCTCACTGATATGAGGAATTCGTAATCTCAGGAAACAAAACTGAAGGTTGCTGGAGTGGTGGGGGTGGGAGGGATGGGGTGGCTGGGTGATAGACATTGGGGAGGGTATGTGCTATGGTGAGCACTGTGAATTGTGCAAGACTGTTGAATCACAGACCTGTACCTCTGAAACAAATAATAAAATATATGTGAAAAAAAAAAGAAGAAGAAGATAGCAGGAGGGGAAGAATGAGGGGGGGAATCGGAGGGGGAGACGAACCATGAGAGACGATGGACTCTGAAAAACAGGGTTCTAGAGGGGAGGGCGGTGGGGGGATGGGTCAGCCTGGTGATGGGTATTAAAGAGGGCGCATTCTGCGTGGAGCACTGGGTGTTATGCACAAACAATGAATCATGGAACACTACATCAAAAACTAATGGTGTAATGTATGGTGATTAACATAACAATAATAAAATAAATAAAAATAATTAAAAAGAAAATTAAATAAATAAATGCCAGGCATAAAAGAAATAAAAATAAAAATGATCAAAAGAGACAAAGAAGGTTATTATATAATGATAAAGGGCTCAATCCAAATGGGTGAGGGGGTCAGAAGAAATAACAATTGTAAATATTCATGCACCCAACGTTGGAGCACCTAAATACATAAAGCAAACACTAACAAAACTAAAGGGAGAAATAAGCAGCAATACGATATTGATTGGGGACTTCAATAACCCACTCTCAAAAATGGACAGATCAGACAAATGGTAAGGAAACAGCATGTTTGAACAACACTACAGACCAAACGGACCTAACACAGATACATAGAGCATTCCATCCAACAGCAGCAGAACACACGCTCTTCTCAAGGGCCCATGGAACATTTCTAGGGTAGATCCTATGTTAGGCCACAAAACAAATCTTAGCGAACTCAAGAAGTTGAAATCATACCAAAAGAAATAGTCACATGGCCAACAGGTCCATGAAAAGGTGCTCAACATCACTCATCATCAGAGAAATGCACATCAAAACCATGATGAAATGTCACCTCACACCTGTTGAGAGGCTAGTGTCAGAAAGACAAGAGATAACAAGTGTTGGTGAGCAAGTGGAGAAAAGGGACCGTTTATGCACCTTTGGGAGGGAAGGCAAACTGGTGCAGCCGCTGTGGAAGACAGTAGGGAGACTCCTCCAAAGTTAAAAATAGAACTGCCCCGGGGCGCCTGGGTGACTCCGTTGGTTAAGCATCTGACTTTTGGTTTGGGTTCAGGTCATGATCTCAGGGTGGTGAGACTGAGCCCCCACACCGGGCTCTGTGCTCAGCAGGGATCCTCCTTGGGATTCTCTCTCCCTCTGCCCCTCCCCTGCTCACATTCTCTCTCTCTCTTTCTCTCTCTCAATTAAATAAATAAAATCTTTTTGTTTAAAGATATTATTTATTTTTTGACAGAGAGAGACACAGTGAGAGAGGGAACACAAGCAGGGGGAGTGGGAGGGAGAGAACAGGCTTCCCGCGGAGCAGGGAGCCCGATGCGGGGCTCGATCCCAGGACCCTGGGACCATGACATGAGCCGAAGGCAGATGCTTAATGACTGAGCCACGCAGGCGCCCCTAAATAAATAAAATCTTTTAAAAAATAGAACTACCCTATGATCCAACAATCCTACTTCTGGAGGCATAGAAAGAGATAGATGGTAGAGACAGGGCAGAAAACTAGATCAGTATCTTGAAGAGATACCTGCACTCCCACGTTCACTGCAGATTACTTCCAGTAGCCGAGACATAGAAACAACCTAAGTGTCCATCAACAGATGCCTAGATAAACAAAGCGTGAGATATATATTTCTCGGCCATAAAAAAGAAAGAAACCCTGCCATTGCAGCAACATGGTTAAAACCTGAGGCCATCAATGCTACGTGAGACAGTCAGAGAGAGACAGGTGAATACAGTACGATCTCGCTTACATGTGGAATCTAAGAAAACCTGAATCCATAGCAACAGAGAACAGGTAAGTGGTTAACCAGAGGCAAGACATGCAGCACTGGGGACATGGGTGAGGGGGTCAGATGTACAAACTTCCAGATGGAAGATAAATAAGCTCTGGGAATGAGACGCGGCATGGTGACACTCGTTGACGTACCGTGTATACAACCATCAGATCATTACCTTGTACACCGTACACTTGTACGATGTTTGTGTCAATTTATGCCAACAAAACTAGGGAGAACGAGGGGGAAAAAGAAAGAACAACATCAGTGGTGGGATGTAGGTGGTGGGCATACACACGCTCACCGTACAAGGCTGGCAACTTCGCGGCACAGTGGAAAACTTTCGTGATAAAATGTTACTTGTAATGGTGCCGCGTAGGCAGCTCTACCAAACAGCCCAAGCAGGGAACGAAGCCTCTGGAATAAGAGCGGGCAGCCATTCAAAAGAACGAGGAAGGTCCACAGGCGTCAGTGTGCAAAGGTGTCCAAGACACTGTGCGTGAAGACGCAGATGCGGTACATAAAATACAAGCCAGTTTTCAAACCAAACAAGCCCACCCCGAAGCCGTCAATGCAGCCTGGAGGTTTCAGATCCAGCTCTGCCACATGCTGAACCCGCCGTGGCTACTAGGAAAGGAAGCCTCAGGCGGCGTCTCTGGGAATGGGTCAGGGCAACGGAGCACCTGCCTCGGGGCTGCTGGCCCGGCGGCTGGCCCCTGTCAGTGGTCAGTGGAGGCTGCATGGCTCTCAAAGGCCCACACACTGACCTCTGGAGCAGGTGACTCTGGGGTGTGGGGCTGCTATTTTGAGCGGGCGTGTACCTAGTGGCCCCCTGCAATTCCCACCAAGTTCACCTGCACACCAAGCCACCCATGCCTCCCCACCACCCCGAGAGCACCTCATTCCAGAAAAGAGCGACACCTAGTGACAGGTGCCCCCCTCCCGGCACCGCAGGTGGGCTTCCTGGTTTCCCCTGGGCCAGTGCCCCTCTTCAGCATAGCTGCCCAGACCTTACTTACTTTTTGATGGCAAACACGGTCAGCCCGATGGTGGCGTTTTGGAACTGCGCGTCCAGAATTGTAGAGTCAAAGACTCCGTCCCAGATGATGGGAGCAAACCAGGGGGTCATGACCAGTACGTCGGCCCTCCTGGGGAAAACGAGGCACACTGTGTTAGAGCAGGGCATGGACACGTGGGCCACGGAAGGGAAGCATTTGTGCAAAGGCTCACAATCTGGGAGCAGCAGAGTGAGAAGCAGACAGGATTCCAGACTCCCATCCAGTGCTCTCTGCTCCATCAGCTCAGCACCTGAGCCCTGACATTCCCATTCCCTCACTGCCCTCACTGGGAGTGTCTGCTATGCACCAGCCGGGTGCTGGGTCCCACGCACACTCCTTCTAGGAGGCCACCAGCCCTGTTTCCCGGGAGGAGCTCTAGCTCAGTGATGCAAGAACTAAGCCCCTTTCCCAGCAAACAGGATATTTTACATTTGGGAGGATATTTTAAATCTGGGGGGACTAAGTGCTTCAAATCCAGTGTGTTTCCCACTGACAGCACTTCTTACTCCAGAGTGGTCACGTGTCGAGTGCTCGTGGCCTCCCGTGGCTGGTGGCTCTAGAACTTCAAGGAGATGCGGGTACTGGTTTCAGAAACGACAGCGTGCACTTCCAGCTCTCCTGGCAGGGAGGTGCCATGGCCTGGGCTGGATCCCGACCTGTCCCTCCCAGCTGCGGGGCCTCAGGCAAGTACGTCCACTTCTCTGAGCTCAGTTTTCCTTCTTGTACAACGAGGGCTAATCAGAGAGGCCTCTGGGTGACATTGCTGTCTGAGGCCAGATGGGCTGCCACTGGGTCTTGGGCAGACCAAGCAGGAGGCGGGGGCGCTGGCTCCGGAGGCCTGACTGTGGGGAGCGGCTCGGAACCGCAGTTCCTGTGACATCAGCAGCCGCGGAAAGACCTCGGGGCCAAGCCAGCCCAGACTGCTGTCCTCCGTCCCCATGAAGAAATGAGAGGCTTCTGTGCCTTCTGTGGACATCTGTGGGCCCCAGGACCAAGAGTGAGAGGCGCCCTCCGTGGTGCCAGACCCATTAAAAATGAGCCCGGTCACGGCAAGATGGTGAAAGAAGGAAGAGAAAAGGCACGGAAAGGTTACAGCCCTGGACAGGAGCGAGAGAAAGCCTAGGCCTCGGGGACAGGGAGCCACCATGGGCCGCGGCAGGGACTTGCGCACTCACGTGGGCTTGAGGACCTGGGCCTTGGCGTAAACCATCCTGCGGAGGAGATGTGCGTCAGGGAGAAGTGACTGGAGACTTCTCAGAGCCCCTTAGTCTGTGCCCAGAGCTGCAAGGTGCTGTCCTCCCAACCGGCTGACGACTCTGCCGGGAGCCCACCCCGAGCCGCAGGGCGCCCGCCTGCCCTCCTCCTGCCCACCTCCCTCCCTCCCTCCCCCCTTCCTTCCTGCCTGCCTGCCTCCCTCCCTTCCCCCTTCCTTCCTCCATCCATCACTGTTCACTCACAGAGGTCCATGGAGCGTGCCCACCCAGCCCCGAGGATGCTGCAAGCTTCCCAGTGATAAACTGATGAGGCTAAAGCCCAAGCAAAGGAAAGGGGGTCACCCTTCATGGTCTGTGAGAACTGCTGAGGTTCTAGACACCCCACATCTCCTTCTTCCTCCCTGTGCACTCTAAGTCCTCACGGGAGTCTACCTCGTTGTGACTAAGGTCCCATCCCGTGTCCTGCTTTTATTTGGGCGGGGGGGGGGGATGAGGGTTGGCCCACCCCCCATCCAGCCCCTACACTGTGCCAGGATGTACTTCACTGCCCACCCCCACCCCGCCTCCTTTGTCCCCCACACCCTCCCTAGCCACATCGTCCAGTTTTCCACTGAGCTGAGGGTTGAGGAGGCGGGACTGAGCCCACCACGGGTCCCACACCTGAGCTGGGGCAGCCACAAAGGCTGGGGTCAAGTGGAAAACGCCTGTGACTCCCACCATCAAACATCTCCCCCTGTTCTTCTTTGACCCTCATTACCCTCCTCTCCCTGGACCCCTTGTTCTTCCCTCCCTGTGAACCAGCCTTGGGAGGGGCAGAGGGTTGCAGAAGGGGAGGGGAGAGGCACAAGTTCACTTGCTTGGAAAGAGGCACAGAAACAGCCCAAAGAGGTGTCCCCCATACCTGGGTACCTCAGGTACTCTGCAGGTGTCCAGGTGGCAGTTGCTTCCACTGAGGGAGGGAAACAAAGTGCTCAGAGCCCGGGGCTGGGTCCTGGGAGAAACACTGCCCTGCCAGACAGGCAGGGCTCCTCCAGGGCCACCCACGCACAGCCCCTGCGGAGGAAAGCTCCTCGTGTGATTCAAAGCTTGGGCCGTGTGGCCAGGTGAGTAGAGCAGGGGTCCGACAAAGGACAGAGAAACCTGGACACACTGGCCGTGTCTGGGAACTTGGGGCACAGCTCCACCTAAGGGGCATTTCACACCGGCGGGTGACAGCATCCTGGGGAGAGCCCCTCTCTGCAGGGAGGAGGCGCGGAGACCAGAGGGCAGGAGCCAGGGCCACCCAGGTGGGCCCTGGAATCCCAAGGGAGCTCTGGCAACATCCCACCCCCCTGCCCGCGCCCTCCCATCCGGGGGAGCCCAGGTCCGCGCCCCTTACCTGAACTGCTTCGTCTCAAGCATCTGCTGTGGGACCACGCAGCGGTCATCCTGGCTGCGGAGAGGAAAGGTTCCATCTGAGTCACTTCATGAAAAGTAGCGATTGCTAACAAAGTGCCGGGTCCTCAAGAGGGGGCGCCCCAGGCAAAGGTGAGCCCCCTATCCCTGCTGACCCCAAGCAGTCCCGGGGAAGGGAGGAGCGGAGGTAGGCTCCCGGAGGAAGCGTGGTGGGGTCGTCCTCCATCCTGACGGCCAGGAAGGCCAGGCTTGGTGAGTGGAGAGCCAGGAGTGAAAGCCACGACCTCAATGGCAGGCTGTCCCTTTGGCGCTGCGGGGGGTGGGGTGGGATGTCACAGCTGCTGGAGAGAGTTAGTCATGCCGGCACGGCCCCACGACCCACCCGTCCGTCCAACCAGCTGGACGGCCGGAGGAGAGCTGGGGCCAGGATCTGGCTCCCAGGCCGAGCCCCGCCACACTGGTTGGGCGATCTCAACTCACCTGTCTGTGGGCCGGCCAGAGAGGCCTGGCCCTGGAGGAAATGAGCTCTGAGTGGACAACCGCGCCTCCCCCTGCCTGGGCCCTCCTGGGATCAGAGAGCACCCCATCCCCGGTCGGCCCCACTGAAGCAGCTGAAGGGGACCCGGAACCAGTGCCACACGCCATCCCTCCCTGAGGCCCGGCCTTGCCGTGCAGCCTGCTGGGCAGTGCGCTACCTCTGCGAACGTGTCCTCTCCAACAGAGGTCACAGCTCTGCCTTGTCCTTGGCAAGGTTTGAGAAAGCACAGTAGAGGGAGGAGCTTGGAGTCACCCTAGGAATTGAGTATCTCTTTGGCTATAATTATCTCCACTTCAATACATACGTCTATTTCTACTTCCGTTCTGGAGCTTTCTAGAAGGAACCACCCTGACTCCAAAGACTCCGCCATTACCTTTGAGACTGTCTTCTCTGCCCCCATCCGGGAATCAGGCTGAAAACATTGCTGGGCAACAAACAAGAGTGTGAAGTTGAGTCTTCGCTGGGCAGGAGGACAGACAGGCTGCGACTTTAACACACATATTCTGACGCTTTTGGTCTCTGGCTCCTGAGAACACAGATGCGGGGCCCAAGCAGAGCCCTGCTGGCCCCCTCCCCACCCCGGCCAGGCAACCGGACCATTGTAACACAATCTCATCACCATAGTAACCAATAGCATGGATGGGGACCCCGGCATCAGATTCACCTAGAGGCGATTCCAGACCCCCTGCACAGCCCTGAGCAGTGAGCAGGGGTGTGTGTAGAAATCTCTCTTCCTAACAAGCTCCCTGGGGGTTCTGCGGACACTCTGAAGTCCAGAGCCCTGCCTCCTTCCTGTTTTCTAACAACACTGTCACATAGAGAACAGAAGCCGAAGGGCAGGTCACAAGCTCCGTGGCTCGCTTGCTGAGCGTCAGAGCTGGAGGAAACCACAGTCTTATCTGTGGCTCGACCGCTCGCTCAGTGAATACTGGGGACACGGTGGGGGGGTGTGATGTAACGCTGAGTAGCTCTCCTGCCCTCCCCTCCCCTGCCCTGACTTCCCCCATCCAAGCACTGCTGGTCCCAGAATAAGCACGCCCTCCTCCAGGAAGCGTCTGTGTGTCCCTGTGAAGTGGTCTCTCCCTGCAGCGTGGGTGGGATTTGGGTTAGCGTGTGAGCGTCTAACCTCAGGCCCTCCACATTGCCACCTTCGGGGCAGGGACAGTGCCTGAATCGGCTCGGGGTCCCAGGCACCCAGGCTGGAGCCTCACAGGTGTGTAGGGAGTGAACGCATGAGCAAGACAGGGGTGAGGGCATGAATGCAGCTGAGCTGATGATGCCAGCACAGGGCGACCCACGGGGAGAACACGGGAGCTACATCCCCCACGACCTTGTCCACCTCCTCATGACCTCATCAGCTCTCAGACTGCAGCAACCCACGTGTGCGGATACCTCACATTCTCTCTTTCCACGCAGACCGCTCCCTGGAGGTCCGCAGGCTCCTCAAGCTCAAATCGTCCAGACGGACTTCACGTCATGCCCCCTCCCTGACTTCACCCCCTGTATGTACCACCTCTCCTGGTGACACCACTCTCCAGCAGACGCTGGTGAGGATGGAGGGGCCCCGATGGCCACAGACCAGAGAGAAGTGGTGTCGACAGCCCTAGGAGCCTTGCGGCAGAACCCTGGGGAGCCAAAACCGCGACGTGGCTAAGGCTGGGGCTCCGTCGGTGGGGGACGTTTTCCTTTTTCCAAATTAGAAGGTAATTTTGCCCATTGAAGAATTCTGTCCTAGGACTTATCCTAGTTTGTGTGAATTAGAAAAAAAAAAAAGGCAGCAAGAGATTTTTAAATCGCTCTTTGCACATTGAGGTCATATTTTAAAATCTAAATGTTCATTTGAAGAAAGAGCTCTTATTGTGAGCTTTTGAAAAGTGCCAGAGGTGCTCATATAGCTCATCCTTACTCACATCAGGATGGGGTTTTTAAGTTACACTCAAACAGAACATGTAAAAATTCTACATCCACAAATATTTTATGAAAGGAACACATGAGGAGGCAAAGTCCAAAGGGAAACAATCTGCTCTAAAAGAAAATTTTCCAAGAAGAAAATAATCAGATGAATCTTTTGAGTTCTAAACATTTATCCGTCTAAAACAATTAAAAAGACAATCCAAGATATGTCAAAATGAGGGGAAAAGAAGATAAAATGAAATGTAAACACAGAACAATGCAGAGGCACAGGGTGCTGGGTGAGTAAGTCAAAAGAACCATGGCATCGAGATTGAGAATAGAGGTCAGACCCCGACCCCTGACCCCTGACCCCCGGACCCCAACCTCCAACACCAGACCCGTCACGCCCAACCCCAGAGCCGTTGGGCTGCCACTCTGGGCACCTGAGTGTAACAGACGGTCAGGCCAGACGGGGTGAGGGGTTTCAGACTGGGTCACAGAGGAAAACTGCAGGGCACGGTGACAGGTGGCTCCAAATACTCGAAGGCATGACAGGGAAGGTGCCACAGGGTCTCGGTGCTCCCTGAGGTCCTTATGATACAAGGAAGGATACTTTCATGCAAAGTGAGGACACGTTCTCAGAATCAGACTTTGGGACGGGCTGTGTTCAGAGAACGGCGTTCTCCTGCCACACAAAGTTCAGGTGGACCCGGGCTCACCTACCGGACAGGCCGTGGAGCCAGCTCAGCCCCGTGGCCCGCAGCACGACACAGGAAAGCTCTGGAGTGGGGCTGGGCCCCAGGAGGCCAGCACGGCAGCTCGGGAGGTGCCTCTGCGGGTCGGCAGCCCCCACGTAGTGGGCAGAGACCACCTGCAATGTCACGCCCCGCCCCAGGCCCGTCTCTGCTCCCTAGGTAAGGGGCTGCACTTGTTGCTTAGAACAGACTTGCTCTATGAAGCCCCGGCAAGTCTCCAACTCTGGGAGGTCAAGGCGGGTCTTCCTCCCAGGAGATCCAGGAAACCCTGTATCCACTCACGTGACAGCCTATCCCCTGCCTACTCCCCCTACCAGACCCGACACTGCTCAGGACAGGGGGCTGTCCCATTGACAGTGACATATCCATGCCCCCCACATCCCCCCGGAGGACCAGGCTCAGTAAACACCTGCCTAGGTCAATGTGTTGATGTGTCCAACAGCACAAGAGCATCATTTTCCAAATTATGCACTGGCTGGACTGTCAGCCCTGAGATGAGAGGCTAGCCCAGATGGACTCTCCCTCAGGGGCCTGGGAAGTGGGTTTGGAAGGGTCTCCATCTTGGCCTGGCCACTTCCTACCTTGGAACCTGGGTGTCACCCGAACCTCTGGAGCCTCAGTTTCTCAGGTGTAAAATGGGGATAGTAATGCATATCTTATAGGTTGTCCAGAGAAGATACGAGAATGTCCATCAGCATTTTGCTCAGTGCCTAGCACAGAATAAAAATCCAAAAAATGGAATCTCCTTCTAACAAATTTCTTTTTTTTTTTTTTAGAAAGACAGAGTGTGAGTGGTGTGGGGTGGGGCAGAGGGAGAGGGAGAGAGAATCTCAAGCAGACTCCCCACTGAGCGTGGGTCCCGAATGAGGCTCGATCTCATGACCCTGAGATCACGACCCTGAGCCGAAACCAAGAGTCAGACCCTTAACCGATGGTGCCGCTCAAGCGCCCCACTAACAAATTTCTTTACAAAAGTCATCAGTGAAAACGTGTATAGCTCTAAAACTTAACCACTAACCGCAAATGCCTTCTTGTGGTCTGAACTATATATTCAAACAGTCAGCATCCACCACAAAGTGGAGGCTAGGGACAATTTCACCTTGTGGGGTAAGACCTGCTGAATTGAAAAAGTATCCACTCAATTCTACTTTTTTAAGGGGATGAAATTTTACTAAATTTGTTTTAAAACATTACTGTTTCTTTTAAACTAATGAAATGCGGTTAAAAAAGAAAAAAAAAAGATGTTATCTGTCAAATACGCCATAATAAATCCCACCCTGCCATTGGGACCCCAGGACCACCCCCCACTTACCTGAAGAAGCCCAGGAGAGCGGCAAAGAGCAGGGACCCGCACAGCCAGAAGTTGGCACTCTGTCCCCAGAAGCCTGTGGAGAGGAAGCCTCAGTTATTCAGGGCTGGGTTACCTAAATCACCTTGCTGCGGCCAAAATTGGGCCCTGGCCAGGGATGGGCTCACCCCGGTTCCAGTGGAAGCCCTCTCCTCTTTAGTACTCACAGGGGAGGTGGGTTAACCTCTCCTGCAGGCATTGAGCCTCGCCCTGCAGCCCCCGGGCACCTGCCCTGGTGCCCCTCCTTGTTGGTACGCCCCCAGGGAACGGATCCACTCTTACTTTTTTATTTTAAAGGTTTGATTTTATTTATTTGAGAGAGAGTGAATGAGCAAGCGCACACAAGCAGGGAGGAGGGGCAGAGGGTGAAGCCGACTCCCCGCTGAGCAGGGAGCACAACGCCAGGCTTGATCCCGGGACCCAGGGATCATGACCTGAGCTGAAGGCAGATGCTCAACTGACAGCCCCCTAGGCGGCCCTGGGCCCGCTCTTTACACTCCAAAGGGTGGGGGCAAGGGGGAGGGCAGCGGTAATGCGACTGGCACAGTATGGATGGCAGGACACGTGAGGGCTGGCACAGACAAGGCTGAGCAAACCCAGCTCCACTGAGGGGGTCCCAGACCCCACAGGCCTCTCCCAGCCCTAACGCGGTGGGAGCTCTTGCCAGAGCCACACACGATACTCCACGGCCAGACAGCCCTCTGCAGGCACAGCACTCCAGGAAAGGTGCACCTTGGCAGGAAGCCGTATTGCTTGTGTTAGTTAACTCTTAGCTGAAGGTGGTGGGTGTAGCCAGACCCAGCCATGACCAGAGCAGGGCACAAAGCAGAGGGATGCAGCCCGGCGCCGTGTCTGTGCATCATTCATGCTTGTCTCCTGACCTTCCCTCCCCAGGGCCCCCCCAGTTCTCCCCGCTCCCTGCAGAGAACAGCTTCAAACGCCAGCCCCAGGCCCTCCATCCCTCCTCCCATTCTCTCGTCACCCTCCCTAACCAGCCTGGCACGCCAACCACCCACTGGGACTCCTCTATCACTGGCTGGTTCCGGGACCCCACAGTCCTAACCCCGTGCTCTCTCCTCTGCCCTTGGCCAACTTGACTCCTCGACGCCATTGAACTCTGCTCCCTCTGGTCTACCCACTGGCCACAGCTGCCCGGCCACCTCTGCACCTCCTCCCCCAGGAGCTCGAACGATGGAGGCTCCAGGCTTGGGCCCAGGCTTCCTTCTGTCCCCACTGTGCATCAGACCATTAACTCTCACATTTCTGCTGCTGTCCCGCCATTCCCCAGCCGTTACCTGTCTGTGGACCTCGGACTTGGAGACCTACCCCCTCAAGGGCCCTCCCCACGGAAGGCACAGCAGCCCTTTCATGGCCAAGCAGGACTGTGGGTCCCCGTCACCCATGCTCCCTGTGGGGCTCTCTTCCCATCTCAGGGCCAGGCACCAGAACCCACTGAAAGCTCACAGGCATCTTTCCACCTTCCTTTCCTTCCCACCCCAAACTCAAGCCACCAGCACACCGTGTCAGCCGCACCTTCAAAGTGCGGGTGCAGCTGGGGTGCAGCAGCTAGGGGAGAAAGTAAGGCGATTCCTCAAAAATTACACAGAATTACCCTATGATCCGGCAATTCCACTGCTGGGGCTCTGCACGTTCACTGCAGCATTATTCACAGCACATTCAGCGTCTGTGACACTGAACTGACAACAACGAATGAAGGAGTCAAGGAAAGGAGGTCCGTCCCCACCACGGAACATCTCGCAGCCTCAGAAAGGAAGGAAATCTTGTCCCAGGCTCCAACAGGAGTGGGCTTCAGGGACATTAAGCTGAGTGAAACAAGGCAGTCCCCGAGGGACAAACCCTACAGGATTCCACTTACCTGAGGGACTTGGACACAGAAAGTGGATGGTGGGCGCCATGGGCTGGGGTTGGGTGGGGTGGTCAGTGTTTAACGGGGACAGAGTTTCAGTTTGGGAAGATGGAAGAGTCTGTGGATTATGCTTGCACAACAGAATGAATCTGCTTGATGCTGCTCAACTGTGCACTTAAAACTGGTTAAAATGGTCAACTCCTTCTTATGTATATTTTACCATAATAACGAATTTTTAGAAAGGGCAGGCAGGCAAATGGGATTGGTCTGGAGGCTCTTCCTGCCCCTGAACTAGCTGATGGGGCATTGGCTGAAGGTGGCCCCTATCCAGCAAGGCAGCTTCCTGACACGGGGAGCCCCCTGTTCTCATCTCTCTCAGGCCGGGGGGGTCGGGGGAGGGCTGGCGTCTGCAGTCGGCCTGCCCCCGACCTACCCTGCGGGATGCCAGAGTCAGGCTATCGGGTACCAACCGGATCACTCCACTCTTTCTGTAGCAAGTTTCCCCCAGTAGCCTGCGTGGTCCCCGCCCTGCCCGGGGCCCTGGTGCCGTGGGCTCTGACACTTCTCTTGTCGCCCTCTCTAGACGGTGCCGGCACGCAGTCGGAGCTCGCCAGGCCGCTGTGGATGGCATACTTCCAGCCCACACCCTGTACAGCACAAGCTGCCCAAGGCTCAGGGCCGGGGGCGGGCGGGGTCCTGGCACTTCCCAGTTGACTTTCGGAGTCCCCCGTTCTGACACAGAGCAGGCTGGCCCAGGTGAAGCTGAAGGTCCCATCAGCTCACTGGTCGTGTTGGCCGTGTGCAGGGAGCTCTCTTGTGATCCCGGATGCAAAGCACGAATGTCACGCGCGTCTGGGCAGGAAAGGAGGAAACACCGAGGCGGCTGGCCCGGTGGGGCTAGTGGGCCAGACACAGAGAACACAAGAAGGAGAGGCAGGAGGCGCGCAGCAGGTGGGCAAGATCAAGGGAAGGGAGCAGCCAAGCACAGCAGCAGGAAAGTACCTTGTGTCCAAGGACCTGGGGTTTGGCAGAACAGAGGCCATCCCCAGTCGGACTGGAAGCTGGAACACCAAGCCCCAGGGGGTGGTGGCAGTGCTAAACCCAGGGCAGGTCTGAGCAAACTGGCATGAATCGGACACCCTCCCAGATCCCCGACTTTCAGACCAGAGTTGTCCCTGCCTGTGGGACACTCACAGACAGGTATCCCTGGCAGGCTGGGTGGCCTAGTGGACCCCACCAGGTCATGATCGTCCCCAGAGCTGTGGTCCACACCTTCCAGGGAACCAGGAAACCCTGGGATTCTGCCCAGGCGCTCGTGCCTTCTGGGCCATGGGGTTTGGCTGGCTCTAGGAGTTGCCCTGCCCACCACCCACCGCCCACACCATGTCTCTGCTTTGGTCATGAAGAGCAGACACACTTTAGAACGAGGACAAAAATTAACAGTGACGGCCCAGGGCATCCCCCCCAGCCAGTCTGGGACAGGGTTTCCTTAAGGGACCCTGCTCCATGCCCAGCCCAAGACAGGCCATGTCTGCCTGCCTCCTATCAACAAAAGAATTTCAGTGACTAGACGTAAGGAAAAGCAGCGGCTGTTGTCTTTGGTTGTCTCCCCCGGGAAGACGTGTGCCCTCCTGCCCAGGCTGGGCCCTGACTCCGCAGGCGGCTGAAGAAGCCCCGTCCCTCTCTGCGCCTCCTCCCAGGATCTGGCAGGCCCCCACCCAGCCAGGCCCTGCCCCAGGAGGCAGGAGGGAACGGAGGGAGGACTCCAGGGCTCTGTCCCGGTCTCCCTGGACCGTCCCGGTGTCTCTCCAAGTCCACTTTCTCCTGCTGTCAGGGGAGAGGGCTGAGCAGAGCATGGAAGCCTTCCCAGAGGCCCCCAGGATGCCATCTTTCTCCTCTGGTCGAAGAAGGGCTGACCCCAGGTCACAACCCCAGCTGTGGGGCACCCCTGGGAGATCTGGACCCACCCAGCCCACTTCATGTACACTAAGGTGGGGTTTGGACTGCTATTCTGGAAGGTTCCCTGAGACCACACTGTGTTCCACGCCCCTGCACAGGGCCACGGAGGAGAGGGTGAATGAAGAGTGCCAGGTCCTGGGCGTTCCTAGATGCGCACGAAGGTCAGATCCTTGCCCTCCTGGTCACTGAGGAGAGGCAGCTGGGCACAGCGTGGCCCCGGGCAGGAGCTCTGAGCAGGTGGACCTGCTGCTCTCCGTGCTTCCCTGCGCGTCCCCTGAGAGGGCGCACTACGGTTCCCGTGGGGCGGGGGCTCCAGATGCCCAGCACTCCGCCAGGGTTGCCCATCTACAGCCGCAGGGGCTGGGCCCGGGGCCTGCCGGTCCCACTGACAAGACCCTGAGTTGTTGAGCTGGTTTGTGTCCACGGAGCAACAGAGATGGCCAGGGAGGGAGGGGGGCCAGGCAGGGAGGGGGGCCAGGCAGGGAGAGAGGGCCAAGGGCCAGACAGAAGGCTCCATCTCTCAGCCAGAGCGGCAGAGACCACCCTCTGGGGAAAGTGCAGCAGACCGCACCATCCTGGCCAGGTTGGGAGGAGAGGGGTCGGGGCGGGAAGGGGCCTTCCTCCTGGCTCTCCATTCCCCTCGCCTCCACTCTCCCTCCTTCCCTCCCCTCTGCCCTTAGATGTCAGCCTCACAGGGTGACCTTGGGCCAGCTCCAGGCGGTATTACTGCCCTCGGGGAGCCAGCCTGCGCCCACAGGAGACTCCTGTCCCCTCAGGCTACTTCCTCCTTCCCTTTCCCTCTCTCCCTGCTTCTGTCCCCACATCCCCACCCCCAGCAGGTGCCCCACGTCCCCCACTCCAAGCCCTGGCGATGTCGGAGATCTAAGCAGAATTCTGGAAGGGACTCTGAGCCCCCTCTGTCACAGGCAGACTTCACTGCAGGAGGAAGGCCCCTCCTCGACCGCCTTCTCCACCCCTAGGGCTCAGACAAGTAAAGAAAAGAGAGCCCAGGAGAGGGGATGGGGACAGGAAGCCTGGGCAGGAGGCCTAGGGAGGAGGGCTGGGCAGGACGGCTGGGCAAGAGAACTGAGCAGGGGGCTTTGCATGTCAAATCAAGACATTTCCCCCAAGGGTCTGCCCCACCCCACCCCCAGCTAACACCGCTCAGGCCACATTCTGTGGTACTTCCCTGGGTACCACCATCGACCCCGCCCAAGACCACACCCACTCCCACCCACAGAGGCAAACATAGCCCCCAGACCCTCCCTGCTCCCACTACACCCAGCTGTCCCCACCAAGGCCAGTTCTGGACTTCCGGCTCTACGTAGCTGGGAAGCCCCGACCAGACGGCCAGAGGCCCCTGGAGATAACCATCGCCCCATCCTGGAGCCCCAGCCTGGAGTTCCTCCCCATTCATCTCCCCACTCACCTCTGGGGTCCATGGCTCCTTCAAGGACCCACGGGCACGTGCCCTGGAGGCAGAGGCTCAGATAGGAGGTGGAGGGCTTCCTGGCAGAAGCTAAGCACAGCGTAGCCCTTAGGCTCAGAGCCAGACCAGCCCGAGGAACAAAGTCCCGGCTCCTGCCTGGGCCCAACCCCACCTGTCCCTTCTGGGTGGGAGGAACCTCAGCAGCTTTCCGGTTTGCCCAGATCTGGCAGGGAGAGGCAGCTAGGTCAGTCCCATGACAAAAACCAGACTTTTCAGCCAGATGCCCGAGGCAGGCTGCCCTGCTGGAACAGGGGCAGTAACATCCCCTACCTCAGATCATGGAAGGACCCATTTGGTGGCTTCCCCTGCTCTCAGGGCCCAGCCTGCCTGCATTACAGCCTCCGAGCCCTGGGAGATTTGGCCCCTGCTCACCTCTCCAGCTTAGGCTGGTCCCCGCCCCACTCCCACTCCCCTCCCCGACCTCTCCACCTTTCCTCACTTGTGTCTCCAGCCCGGCGAGCTGCTTTCCTCACCTGGCACTTCGTCTACCCAACCTCCAAACAGCACAGTGGTCTCGGATGCTTTCTGGGTCTCCTCATTTTCTCTGGAGGGGGAGGTCCCAGAGATTTCTGACACACTGGATTAAAGAGGAGCTTCAGTGAAGGCATAGGAGAGAGTGTCCCTGGGGTGCAGGGACACCAGGGTATGGGGAGCCCACTCAAGGATTAAACACGGCACACCACAGAGCCTGGGAGAGAGAGGACATCCATCTCTCTGTCCCTGTTCTCCTGCTAAGACTTTCGGTGCACGCTCCCATCTGGCCCAGAGGGAGGGATGATGGAACCAGTTGGGACAGGGCAGAGATGCCACACCACCACTGCCAACCAGCCTGGCCCCACCGCTAAGTGCCAGCCACTGGGAATGGAAGAGACAGTGCTTCCATGCATCATACCAAAGGCACACGATGGCCTGCCTCTGGCTGAGGGCAGGGGAGCAGAACTGCGCCCACGGAGGCCCCTTGTCAGGGTGATACGGGAGCAGGAGAAGCTGAATGACAAATCAGTGTCACACCTACTTCACTCTGTGTACAAAACTTAACTCAAAGTGGAGCAGTGGCCTAAATAAGAGCTTAAAAGATGGAAAAATAATCCAGTCAAGAAATGGACAGAAGACATGCACAGACATTTCTCTGAAGAAGACATACAAATGGCCAAGAAACACATGAAAAAATGCTCCATGACCTGGAGTCACTGAGGTCAACACTAAAGTAAGTGATGCTTCTGGAAATCCCCTGGAAAAACAGAAAGGTAAGAAACCCCAATGGAGAGGTGGGCTTGTTGGAGGAACCTTACCATGTTACCTGCTCATCCACCCAACAGATGGTCAGAGGAGGATCCAGAAGACACACCTTTGCCACACGCAGAGCTCAAACATCCTGGAAAAGCAGAACGGTGGCTCTTCTCTGAACCTGGAACACAGGTAAGAGACCGTAACTGAGCTCCCAGGACCAACACAGGTGTCACAACCCAACAGCAGAGAACACGCAGCAAAGTGTTATTTCCACAGGCAACGTATGCGAGGTTCCTGTGACTTTCTCCCAGACTAGTGCAGTGAACTGGATGAGACGACCCACCGGGGTCTAGAGACCCCTATCTCTGCCCCCCACCCCCAGGTCTGGTGACTAGAAGCCTCACTTGAGCTACCTGATTGGTCACAGCCCCTCACTGAACTTCTAAACATGCATTAGTTCAAGTCCTGGGGCCCCAGACACGAAGAAAGGCTGACTCTGATCCTTCCTCCAAGCCCCACCGAAAGAGCCAGGGCCAAAAGGAGATTACTGTTGACCTTAAAACCGCCGGTACTTTACCAACAAATGGGTTTATTCGGGAATAGCAGAGAATTGCAATTCGGGACATGCAAGCTACAGTAAAACCACAGACAACTCCAACAAAGAAAGAAGTGTTATTTTACGAGGAGAAAGTTAGAAGGGGCTGTCCTGAACCGAAGTCCACTGGACAAGAGCAGGAGTTCAGTGTGAGGGCAGTTTCCCACTGGCTGAGTTGCTGGAGCAGTGGTTTTCTCACAGGAGATGAAGCGTCCATCCTTCTGTCGGGTCTGTAGACATGATTCCCTCCCGTGGAGGATCCTTCTGCTGGGGTGTGTGACAGTTCTTTCTGTGACTGACTCCGGGTGACAGAGTGCACGAGAGCTCCTCTTTCTGGCCTCTTGATTCTGTTTTAGTGAGCTTTCCCTTATTACTTTTCCTACTACCACGACCTTTGGGATGTTGGAACCCCAGTTCCTGCGCAGGAGGGGTTCTGGTTAGGGCAATCTTCATCCGCTTCCCTCCGCCCGAGTGGGGGGTACCTTTGAAACTGGGGACTGCCACCATTTGGTTCTGGAAACGTTCCTGACATTCAGCCCCAGAGGTTTTCTCCCACGATGCTGCACTCGGCTCTTCCCCACCTGAGGCACAGAGCATCCGAGCGTCTGTCAGGCCTCCCCGACCCACTCTGTGCTCTTCTATTGTCCATGTGCTATCGCCCACTGATGCCCCTGGATGCGCTGCTTGTGTTGTCACCCGCCCCAGAGCACGTCACGTGCCGCCCTGTCCCGCACACCGGCAGCCCCGAAGCTCTGGGCCAGGGAGGGGGTGACGGCCAGGCCTGGGGAGGCCCAGAAGGTGAATCAGGGCATTTTCAGTGTTGACACTTGGCGATAGGTTCCATCTCCCACAATGACACACAGGTAACTCAGAAGTACGTTTTTAAACTTCTGAACACGAAATTTCTACAATCACGTCTTAACTTTAACAACTAAATCATGCCGCGGCCAGACAACACCCCTGGTAGGACGTCGGTTCCTTGAAACAGAGAACTTGCTTCATGGACCAGGCAGTCAGTTCTCGCTGCTCCAGATGTGGGTGGAGTCTGCACCTTGTTCCCACTCACACCGCTCTGTGTCCTTAGATCAAGCTCATCAACTCTCATCTAGACCTTCCGTATCCACCAGACTTCTGCCGGGTGTTTCTAGGCCTAAGAGAGGCACCAGAAATCCTCCGCTTTTGTCTGTGAGCGGATTTCCCCTGGGAGACTTGCAGCTCCATCACTGGGGGCGTCAGAATCGCTCTGCCTGCCGGGGGCGCAGAGCCCCTCCTTCCCGCCGTGACCTACCTTACCCTCCACAGCGCTGTTTATCCTCTGGTCCGCTCTGCCCAGTACAGCCACACCAGCCTTTGTTACAGTGTTTCTTACCTGGAGCTCAGTCAAAAGAGTTATGGACGGCTTTACTGAAACATTACTCAGGAGCCATGAAATCCACCCCCCCACCCCCCGGGGTCCTGTGCATCTGCAGCGGTTCTGCCTGCCCACAGGCGTGCGGGGAATTCCACCGCCTCCCTGGCCATCTTCCATCGCCTCGCCGAGTCGTAGCTTCTAGCCTTCCTTGTCTCCTGCCTTCTCCTGGACTGACGTCCTCCAGCGCCACCCCCCGTCTCCCCCTTCCTCCCAGCATGGCGCACACTGTGCTGAACTTCCAGCCCGCATCTATTTTTTTCCACTAAAGATTTATTTATTTTAGAGAAACAGCAGGAGCGGGAAGAGCAGAGGGAGAGCAAGACAGAATTTCAAGCAGACTCCATGCTGAGGGCGGAGCCTGATGTGGGGCTGATCAGAGGACCCTGAGATCCCAACCTGAGCCAAAACCAAGAGGCAGGCACCCTTGAACCACTGAGCCCCCCAGGCAGCCCCCAGCGGTCATCTTAACTCTTTTCAGGTGCGTGTTTACCTTAAGCCCTCATTTTTGCTCCTGTTACAAATCAACACAGGATAACTCCCTCCAAGTCACAGGCAAGGTCGGCTCCACCCTCTGCCAGTCACCTGAGGCCACGGAGCCCCCCTTTCCCGAGGAGCCTAGACCGCACAGACCGAGCTCCTGGCCGCGGCCACACGAGGTGGGAGGGCAGCCCCAGTTCAGGGAGGAGGTCTGGGCGCCCGGGCTGCAGGCCCTGATGCCAGGCCGGCCCGCTCCAGGTCCTGGGGCAGGATCTGGCCCTTCTTGCGGGCCTTGTCCAGGCGCCGCTCGGCCTGGGCCGCCTTCTTCTTGTGCAGGTTCTGCCGCCACTTGTCCTGCCTCCTCTGCTGCATCTTCTGCACCACATGGGCCGTGCCCTTCTCCCACCTGCGCTCCCCCTGAGCAACGCTTCTCTTTGCGCTTCAGGGCCTCCCGCCCCAGGTGCTCATCCTCGCGCATGCGCACGCCCTCGGCCTTGTAGGGCAGGTTGGTCCACTGCATCTTGCTCTCCAGCTCCCGCCCCTTCCCCTCGTCCTGGTCCCGCAGCTCCTCCTGCCAAGCCTGCCGCGCCTGCAGGCGCTCCAGCAGCTGCCGGTAGTACCTGCCCGTCAGCGGCGCCAGCTTCCCCTCCCCCTTCTGCCTCTTCTCCTTCCGCGCTGGGCCTTGCTGGCTCCATCAGCTCCCCTAACTCCAAAGTGGAGGAGAGCAACACGACCTGTGACCCAGAGTTCCCTGATGGCCAGGAAAAGAAGGTGACTGCCCCATCCCTTCTCCCTGATAGCCCCTCCCAGTGCCAGTGATCCCCACTCCACATGCACAACAGGGGCCGGGGAATCCCAACTCCTAAAAAGAGCTTCTAGAAGTCCTTGAGCTGGACCCCAGCCTGGAGCGCCCTGCAGGATCCAGAGAACCTACCGATCCTACCGTCTTCACAGTTCTGAGCCTCCACCTCTTCATCATCCCTGATGATCTTTGGCACCATTTACCCAACACAGCTCGTCCTCCTCTTGAGCTGCCACCATGTCCCTGACTGCCACACGCACCCGCAAACCCTCTGTCTCAGGGTTCTGCAGCCACAGCTTCTCCTTGCAGCTCTCCACCCAGCACAGGGGCAACACAGCATCGTTCACGTCACGCTGGATGTGACAAGTGCATCCTGGTGAACCCTGTAGCTGGGGAGTCCCCGTGGGGCCCTCCTCTCTGAGCACAGACCTCTTTTGAAAGGCTCCTTGTGAATGAGCCCATCAGGACTTCCTAGCAGCATGCCCCTCCCTGGAAAGAGGGATACCATAGCCCCATGGTCTCCACAGGACGCAAGTGCAGCAGGACTCCTCTAGAGCTAGAACCAGCTCCACAAGTACCTGCAGAGTTAGGGGCAATGCCGGGCTCAGAGGAGGAGCCAGCTGCAGCCCTGGCTCGAGCATGAGCTCTAATGTTACAGCCGGAGGCAGCAGGAGTCTTGCACTGGCTCCAGAGGACAGGGACATCTGGGACAAGCTCCAGAGGTAGAACACATTCCAGCAGCAGCAGCACCACCAAAACTGGAGGCAGAAAATACTAGTCTCTGCTCAAACACAAAGGCCAGAAATAGAGGCAGTTTTACCACCAACTCCCGTGAAAGCTCCAGCGATACTTCTCTAGCACCAGATCTAGAGCTAGAACGAGGTCGGGTCGGAGACAGGTCCAGAACTCGCTTTGGCACACCAGTTCCAAGCTGGAGCCTGGCCAGCTCCAGAGCCAATGCCAGCTCCAGCCGGTGCTCTAATTCCTACACACAAGCTACCAGGAGCTCAAGCACCACCACCACCAACAACTCCAGACACAGAGACTACTGGGTCACCAATCCTGGGGTCAGCACGCTGCCAGCTCTAGAGCTATAATCTGCTCCATCACCAACTCCAGAGCTAGAGCCAACGCAAGACTCCGAGCTGGCCCAGCTCCACAGTCAGCTACAGCAGCACCTCGGACACGGGGCCAGCGCTGGTTCCCCCTGCAGAGCTAGAGCCAATGGGCTCTACGCAGCAAGCCCCAACCCAGCACCAGCTCCAGAGCTAGAGCCGGCTCCGGCCCCAGCTCCCGGACCAGCTGATGAGCTCCACCAGGGCCAGTTCCAGCACCAGAGTCGGCCTGTCCTCACCAGCAAAGGCATTCCTTTCTTCTCTTTTGGCTTTTTCTTTTTCTCTTCATGTTTCCAGGTATATTTCTAACTTCAGATAAAATAAGCGTTATCTTAAACACTTCACAGTGTGCAAACCACTGTTATTAACTACATTTCCCACGCTGGGCACCATCACCACTCTCTAGTCCCAGAATATTTAATGCCCTGGAGAGAAACCCCACCCCCACTGAGCAGGCAGTCCCCGGCCATTCCCCACTCCCCTGCTCCCTGGCAACCACTAATCTGGCACCTGTCATTTACCTGTGATGAATCTCTCATACACGTGGGATCATACCGTATGTGGTATTTGGGGGCTAGTTTCTTCCACTGAGTATAATGTTTTCGAAGTTCGCCCACGTGATAGCGTGTATCAGTACTTCATTCCTGTCATGGCTGAATGAATTCCATCGTATGAACACACCACGCTGTATTTATCCATTCACCTGTGGATGCACCTGTGGGTTGTCTTCACCTTTCCGTTATTGTCAAGAGTGCTGCTGCGAATACTTACGTGCAGGCTCTTGTTAGAGTGCCTGTATTCCATTCTTTGTTTAGATGATGAGTGAAATTGGGCCACATGATAACAGTATGCTCAACGTTTGGACGACGTGCCACACCCTTTGCCACAGTGGCTCCGCCATATTACATCTCCCCCAGCAGTGGATGAGGGTTCTATTTCTCCAAATCCTCTCCAACACTTGTTATTTCTGCTTACTCACTAGAGCCCCCCTCCTGGGTGGGGGAAGGTATGTCACTGTGGTGTTGGCTTGCATTTCCCTACTATCTCATGATGAAATCACCCCATGTGCCCACTGGGGCATTTATCTCTCTTCTTTGGAGAAATGTCTATTTTTTTAACGGGGTACTTTATGTTCTTAAATTGTAGGAGTTTTTACATATTCTAGGTGCAAGACCCTTGTCAGATTTATGATTTTTAAATATTTCCTACCATTCTTTGGGTTTCTTTATATTCTCTTGAGATTATCCTTTCATTCAGAAAAGTTTTTAGCAATAATGAAGTCCAATGTATCTGTTTTTTCTGTTGTTGTTTCTGGTTTGGATGCCGTATTAGAGACACCATTGCCAAATCCAAGGGAATGACGATTTGCCCCTAAGTGCTCTTAGTTTACTTCTGGCGTATTAAGAGTTTTGGCTCTTAAATTTAGATCTCTGATCCACTGGAGTTAACTTTTTTACATGGTGTGAGGTAATGCTGTGACTTCACTCTTTGGTATGCGGATATCTGGTTTCCTCACACCAGTTGTGGCAAACACTGTTTTTGCCTCATTGAACAATCTCGGTATCCATGTTCAAAAACAACTGACCGTAGATGTATGTATTCCTTGATTCGCAATGGTATTCCATTGATCCATATGTGTTGGTCTTCTCTGCTCATACCCTCTGGAAAATGTTATAATCTTACATAGAGGTTTTTTACTCTTAGGAGTTTTTGCATATAAGATTATGTCATATATTAATAAACCCTTTCTTCCTCCTTTCCATTTCAGAGCTTTTAATCATTCATCTTGCATAATTTCTATGACCAAACTTCCATGACAATATTGAAATGAAGTGGTGGACGTGGGCATCGTTGACTTATTTGGGGTCTTAAGGAGAAAACCTTCAGTCTTTCACCACTAAAAATGTACATATGAGCTTTTTTCATCAATATCCTTTATGATAATTTTTAAAGACTCTTTATATGAGAGACTGTGAGAGAAGGAGACAGAGAGAGTGCACGTGAGAGCAGAGAATCTCCAGCAGATTCCCTGCTGAGTGAGGAGTCTGCCACGGGGCTTGATCTCAAGACCCGTGAGATCATGACCTGAGGCCAAACCAAAAGTCAGATGCTCGACCCACTGAGTCACCCAGGCACCCCTCCTTTATCACAATTTAATCTTCTACTTCTATTTTATTGTGAGCACTTATCATGAAAGGGTTTGGATTTTGTTAAAGATTATCCTACATCAATTGACATGATCATGTTTCTTCTGGATGTGGTCTAGGACACCGATTAGCTATGTTGAACAGCCTTTGCATTCCTGGTGTAAATCACACTTGGTCAGGATGTATAGTCCTGTCAGTGTGCTGCTAGATTCGGTCTGCTAGAATTCTGTTGAGGATTCTTGCCTCGCTCTTCATCGTGGATTTTGGCCTGGCGTCCTCTTTTCTTGTAAGGTCTTTGTCAGTCTTTGGAATCGGGACAATGCTGGCATTCTAGGGTGATGTGGGAAGTGTTCCCTCCTCTTGTACTTTTGGCAGACTTTCAGAAAGATTGATATCAGGTCTTCTTTAAACGTGTGGGACAAATCACCAGGGAAAACATCGGGTTCTGGTCTTTTCATTGTTGGGAAGTTCTCATTACTGCTTCAGTCTATTTACTTATTACAGGTCTGCTCAGGGATTCCATTTCTTCTGGAGTCACTTTTGGTCATTTGTGTGCTTCTCAGAATTATCTGCTTCATCTCAGCGAGCCACTTTGTTGGTATAAAATGGTTCCATTTTTGTCTCCTTGTCAATTTTGGTAAATCCGCAAAAGAAAGAAATGTTGTTTTCACTGATTTTCTCACGTGCTCTTCTCTTCCAATTATCTCTGCCCTAATCTTCATAGTTTCTTTTGCTCTACTAACTTTGATCTTCTCCTTCGACTGAAGCAGAGGAACATTCTAACTGCTCCAGATGCCAGCCAGCTGTCCAGGTCTGGGTTGTTGGGTAGAGAAGCAGGACAGACTGGAGTGGATCAGGCTACCTGGGCAATTTCTACCTCACCTGGTGTTCCAGGTCACCCCCAGACTGTCATTTCACGCTGTACCTCTCCTCCTGCCAGGCAACAGACTGACCTGGCTTCCCATGAACCACTCATGACCTTAGGCGCCTTCTGTGCTGTAGGAACAAGAAGACTAGCTGAATTTTGCCAAGGAGCACTGCGCATGAGCAGGAAAGCCTGCATAGCCCAGGGCACTGTCTTCTTTGCATTTCCTTCACTCCTTGCCATGTGTGGGTCACAGCCACCTATGCCCATGGACACCCAAGAGCACCCATTCACCTAGGGTGTCTGATGAATGCAAAGTCAGCCCTTCAATTCTGCCACCACACCCCCAACACAACACCCAAGACCAAAAGGAGCCCTCACTCCAAGTCCTGAGACCAGCTCAGATGCAGCCCCTCCCTGCGCAGCAGGGACATCGCCTACCTGCTTTGCAGTCTCCTCTAGCCTGATGTAGATGTGGAGGACATTAGTGTGGGTTTTGTCCCAGGGTCCCTGATGGCCAGGAAAAGGCCTGGACTTTCCCCACCCTTTCTCCCTGACATCCCTTCCTGGAGCCTGGGTCCCCACTCCACAGCCACAAGGGGCCGAGAAGACTCAGTCTCTAGAACCTTCTGGGCTAGATGCTGACTGGGGTTACCTTGCACAGTCTGGTGTTTCTGCTGGCCTTGCCGTTCCTCAGGTTCCGGAGTTGACCTCCCAGTCATCGCTGGAGACCTCAGGCATCATCTCAGCCTCTGTCAGCACCTCCCCCTCCTCTGCCTCCATCAGATCTGTGGCAGCCTCGGAATCACACGAGCTCCGTGTCTCAGGGTCTGCAACCACAGCTCCTCGCTGCCGCTCTCCATGTAGCAGGTGGGCGCTGCTGCCTCATCCCCATCAGCCTGGACATGAAGATCGGCACCATGTACAAGAGCATCCTGCTGAACTGGGCATGTGGGGCATCCCCTTGGTCTCCTCACTCAGACCTCTCTGGGTACTGACCTCACTGGAACAGCAAGCTACTCTGACAAGAAGCCATCTCTGGGGGGTGGAGCAAGATGACAGAGGAGTAGGAGACCTGGATTTCGTCTGGTCTCAGGAATTCAGCTGGATAGGGATCAAACCATTCTGAACACCTACGAATTCAACAGGAGATTGAAGAAAAGAATCGCAACAACTCTCTGAACAGAAAAGCGAGCACATTCTGGAAGGTAGGAAGTGCAGAGAAGTGAATCCGAGGTGCTATTCGGGAGGCTAGATGGCAGGGGAGGGGGCCTCCATCGGGCACTTCTGGCAAGTGATAGGGCAGCGGAGCACAAAATTGGAACTTTTAGTAAGTAGTCGGCTCTGCTAAGGGACGTCGCTCCAGCGCCTAAGCGGGAGGTGAAAACTTCGCAGGACACTGTGGTCTCAGGTCCCTTGGGGTCACGAAAGACCGGGGGTGCCTGAGTGCGGCAGAGCTCCCGGGTATCAGAGCGGGGAAGCCGGCTGCAGAGCCAGAGCCGAGGCGCAGGGTCTCAGCTCAGGGTTGCCATAAACCATGATCGGCGACACAGTCGGGCCACTGCTCCTCCAGCAGGGACCCAACAAGCGGCAGAACCGGGGAGACTCCCTTTCCTCCCCTGGGAGGAGCGGCACGGGAGCGCACCGCAGGGATCTGCTGGGTTTGGAGACTCCACACGGGGTCGGGTGCCAGACATAGAAATGCTCAGTCACAGGCCGGGTGAGCACAGAGTGTGGCCAGAGACTGGAGACATGGGAGTGATTGACTGTTTTTCTCTGGGGGCGCACTGAGAAGTGGGGCCCCAAGTTCTCGGCTCCTCCGGGGCGGAGACTGGGAGGCCACCATGTTCACTCTTGTCCTCCAAAGCTGTACCAAAAGCTTGCAGGGAACGAAAGCTCCCGAGAGCAAACCCGAGCAGATTACTTAGCCTGGACCAGGCAAGGGTGGGGCAATTCGACATTTAGGAACCATGGCAACAGGCCCCTCCCCCAGAAGATCAGTAAGAACGACCAGCCAAGATCAAGTTTACTGATCAATGAGAACTGCAGAATGCCAGCGCTAGGGGAATACTGCACATAGATTTCATGGCTTTTTTCCCATGATTCTTTAGTCTTTCAAAGTTAATTTTTTTAACTTTTTTTTGAACTTTTCTTTTTCCCTTTTTCAACCAACATCTTATCAATCCCTTTTTAAAAAAATTTTTTTTATTTTTCATTTTTAGAGTCATATTCTATCCCTTCATAGTAGTTACCCTTATTTTTGGCATATATACTAAATAAGTTGTTCTCTCTTTGAAATTTTGAGATACAGTTTCTTCTAACAGATCAAAATATACCCTAAATCTCTAGTGTATGGCTTTGTTCTAGTCTCCTAGTCTCTCCCCCACCCTTTTTTAAAAACCTTCTTCTTTCTTTTTTCAAACAACTGATCTTATCAATTCCTTTTATAACATATTTTGTAATTTTCATCTTTAGGTCATATTCCATCCCTTCATCGTATCAACCCTTATTTTTGTACATATATAAGTTTTTCTTTCTTTAAAATTTTGGGAGGCACTTTCTTCTAACAGACCAAAATACACCCAAAATCTAGTGTGTGGCACTGATCTATGCACCAGCTGATCATATTTGACCATATTCTGTTTTTTTGTTTTGTTTTGTTCTTTTTTGTTTGTTTTTATCTTTTCCTTTTTCTCTTTTTTTTTCTTTTTCTTTTTTCTTTCTATCCCTTTCTTTTCCCCTGGTTTCAGGTCTTTTCTGATTTCTTTAGAGTATATTTTCTGGGGACATTGTTACCCTGTTAGCATTTTGTTCTCTCATTCTTCTAGTCTCCTCTGGACAAAATGATAAAACGAAAAAAATCACCTCAGCAAAAAGAACAAGAGATGGTACTGACCGCCAGGGACCTAATCAATACAGACATTAGTACGATGTCGGACCTAGAGTTCAGAATCATGGCTTTAAAGATACTAGCTGGACTTGAAAAAAGCATGGAAGTTATTAGAGAAACGCTTTCTGGAGAAATAAAAGAACTAAAATCTAACCAAGTCGAAATCAAAAAGGCTATTAATGAGGTGCAATCAAAAAATGGGGGCTCGAACTGCTAGGATTAATGAGGCAGAGGAGAGAATCAGTGATATAAAGACCAAATGTTGGAAAAGAAAGAAGCTGAGAAAAAGAGAGATAAACAACTACTGGATCACGAGGGCAGAATTTGAGAGATAAGCGATACCATAAGACGAAACAACATTAGAATAATTGGGATCCCAGAAGAAGAAGAAACAAGAGAAGAGCAGAAGGTATATTGGAGCAAATGATAACAAAGAACTTCCCTAATGTGGGGAAGGAAACAGGCATCAAAATCCAGGATGCACAGAGGACCCCTCTCAAAATCAATAAAAACAGGTCAACACCCCGACATCTAATAGTAAAACGTATGAGTCTCAGCGACAAAGAGAAAATCCTGAAAGCGGCTCGGGAGAAGAGATATGTAACCTACGATGGTAGAAAAAAGATTGGCAACAGACCTATCCACAGAGACCTGGCAGGCCAGAGAGGACTGGCATGATATATTCAGACCACTAAATGAGAAAAATATGCAGCCAAGAATACAATATCCAGCTAGGCTCTCATTGAAAATAGAAGGAGAGTAAAAGCCTCCAGGACAAACAAACACTAAAGGAATTTGCAGACACGAAACCAGCCCTCCAAGAAATATTGAAAGGGGTCCTCTAAGCAAAGAGAGAACCTAAAAGCAGCATAGACCAGAAATGAACACAGATAATATATACTAACAGTCACCTTACCGGAAATACAATGGCACTAAATTCATATCTTTCAATAGTTACCCTGAATGTAAATGGCCTAAATGCCCCAATCAAAAGACACAGGCTATCAGATTGGATTAAAAAACAAGACCCATCCATACGCTGCCTGCAAGAGACACATTTTAGACCCAAAGAAACCTCCAGATTGAAAATGAGGGGGTGGAAAACCATTTACCATGCTAATGGACACCAAAAGAAAGCTGGAGTGGCAATCCTTATATCAGACAAATTCGATTTTAAACCAAAGACTGTAATAAGAGATGAGGAAGGACACTATATCCTACTTAAAGGGTCTATCCAAAAAGAAGATCTAACAATTGTAAATATCTATGCCCCTAACAGGGGAGCAGCCAATTATATAAGGCAATTAATAACAAAAGCAAAGAAACACATTAACAACAATACATTAATAGTGGGGGACTTTAACACCCCCCTGACTGAAATGGACAGATCATCTAAGCAAAAGATCAACAAGGAAATAAAGACTTTAAATGACACACTGGACCAAATGGACTTCACAGACACATTCAGAACATTCCATCCCAAAGCAACGGAATACACATTCTTCTCTAGTGCCCATGGAATATTCTCCAGAATGGATCACATCCTAGGTCACAAATCAGGTCTCAACCGGTACCAAAAGATTGGGATCATTCCCTGCATATTTTCAGACCACAATGCTTTGAAACTAGAACTCAATCACAAGGGGAAAGTCAGAAAGAACTCAAATACATGGAGGCTAAAGAGCATCCTACTAAAGAATGAATGGGTCAATCAGGAAATTAAAGAGGAATTAAAAAAATTCATGGAAACCAATGAAAATGAAAACACAACTGTCCAAAATCTTTGGGATACAGCAAAGGCAGTCCTGAGAGGAAAGTATATAGCAATACAAGCCTTTCTCAAGAAACAAGAAAGGTCTCAAATACACAACCTAACCCTACACTTAAAGGAGCTGGAGAAAGAACAGCAAAGAAAGCCTAAACCCAGCAGGAGAAGAGAAATAATCAAGAGCAGAGCAGAAATCAATGAACTAGAAACCAAAAGAACAGTAGAACAGATCAACGAAACTAGGAGCTGGTTCTTTGAAACAATTAACAAGATTGCTAAACCCCTGGCCAGATTTATCAAAAAGAAAAGAGAAATGACCCAAATCAACAAAATCAGGAATGAAAGAGGAGAGATCCCAACCAACACCAAAGAAATACAAACAATTATAACAACATATTATGAGCAACTCTATGCCAGCAAATTAGATAACCTGGAAGAAATGGATGCATTCCTAGAGATGTATCAACTACCAAAACTGAACCAGGAAGAAATAGATAACCTGAACAGACCTATAATCACTAAGGAAATTGAAGCAGTCATCAAAAGTCTCCCAACAAACAAAAGCCCAGGGCCAGATGGCTTCCCGGGGGAATTACACCAAACTTTTAAAGAAGAATTAATACCTATTCTTCTGAAACTGTTCCAAAAAATAGAAATGGAAGGAAAACTTCCAAACTCGTTTTATGAGGCCACCATTACCTTGATCCCCAAACCAGACAAAGACCCCATCAAAAAGGAGAATTACAGACCAATATCCTCGATGAACATGGATGCAAAAATTCTCACCAAAATACTAGCCAATAGGATCCACCAGAACATTAAAAGGATTATTCACCACGACCAAGTGGGATTTATCCCTGGGCTGCAAGGTTGGTTCAACATCCTCAAATCAATCAATGTGATGCAATACATTAACAAAAGAAAGAACAAGAATCATATGATCCTCTCGATAGATGCAGAAAAAGCATTTGACAAAGTACAGCATCCTTTCTTGATCAAAACTATTCAGAGTATACGGATAGAGGGTACACACCTCAATATCATAAAAGCCATCTATGAAAAACCCACAGCAAATATTCCCAATGGGGAAAAACTGAGAGCTTTCCCCTAAGGTCAGGAACATGGCAGGGATGTCCACTCTCACCACTGCTATTCAATATAGTACTAGAAGTCCTAGCCACAGCAATCAGACAACAAAAAGAAATCAAAGGCATCCAAATCGGCAAAGAAGAAGTCAAACTCTCACTCTTTGCAGATGATATGATACTGTATGTGGAAAACCCAAAAGACTCCACCCCAAAACTGCTAGAACTCATACAGGATTTCAGTAAAGTGGCAGGATATAAAATCAATGCACAGACATCAGTGGCATTCCTATATACCAACAACAAGACAGAAGGAAGAGAAATTAAGGAGTCGATCCCATTTACAATTGCACCCAAAACTGTAAGATACCTAGGAATAAATCTAACCAAAGAGGCAAAGGATCTCTACTCAGAAAACTATAAAATACTCATGAACGATATGCAGGAAGACACAAAGAAATGGAAAAAGTTCCACGCTCGTGGATCAGAAGAACAAATATTGTGAAAATGTCAATGCCATCTAGAGCAATCTACACATTCAATGCAACCCCCATCAAAATACCATCCACTTTTTTCAAAGAAATGGAACAAACAATCCTAAAATTTGTATGGAACCAGAAAAGACCCCGAATAGCCAGAGAAATGTTGAGAAAGCAAAGCAAAGCTGGCAGCATCAGAATTCCGGACTTCCAGCTCTATTTACAAAGCTGTCATCATCAAGGCAGTATGGTACTGGCACAAAAACAGACACATAGATCAATGGAACAAAATAGAGGGCCCAGAAATGGACCCTCAACTCTATGGTCAACTAATCTTTGACAAAGCAGGAAAGAATGTCCAATGGAAAAAAGACAGTCTCTTCAACTAATGGTGTTGGGAAAATTGAACAGCCACCTGCAGAAGAAGGAAACCGGACCATGGCAATAACATGCTCACCAGGCTCCTTCTAAATCGAGGATGATGTGGCTCTGATAAGAATGCCCGGATTGTGTCCCCTGAACCCCCTAACCCACACTGTCCCCTGACTCCTTGCCCAGCATCCAGAGAGCCCTGCATGAGCTGGTCTAGACATGCTCCCCAGTGTGCCCCCCTCACCCCACTCCAGCCTCTGTAGAGCCTTCCCTCCCCAGGGAGCCCATCAAGAATCTGCCCTCAGAGCCCCGAGCTGTCCCTTCATATGACCCCCATCCGGGATGACCTCACCTCCAAGCCTGGGCTCAAAGGCTACTTCCTCAGGCTCCTCTGGAAGCTCAGGTTTTGGGTCGGATTGATCTGGATCAAACTAACAGCAGGGCCATGTCACAGCCCTGTGACTGGCAAGCTCCTATGGGAACTCTTGGGACCTCCGTTTTCTACTTTGAAGATGGTGTCAGTGACTCCCACCTCAGGAGGATGTGTTGGGGATTAAAGCAGGGAGATGAAAGTGTTTGAGGGCCGGACCTTGGGGAGATGGGGTGCTGCAAGGAAGACAGGGGAGGGGATGTAGAGGAGAAAAACGCGACCTGACCTCCTCCCTGCCCAGACGTGTCCCCATTCCCCCTCCCCTGACCCAGCCATGCACCTGGACGAACACTGGAGTGGAACGTGGCGGCCAGGACGGCAAGGTGGGGGGTATACTTCATTTCTCTCTAGTCCCCAGGTCTCCATGTCCACTCGGTCCAGCGGCCCTGCCTGGCGGGAGTGGGGCTGGCCCCCGGCCTAAGAGGACGTAAGGGTCACTGACCAGACAGTGGAGATCGGGACCCGTTGGACCGACCCCACAGCAAGCCCCTCGGTGTTGCTCATGCCGGCTGAGAGGTGGGGTCCCGCGCATGCGCCGTCTGCTGGGCCGTGTGCGCGCCTGCGCAGGCGCGCCTGCGCAGGATCCACCTGCCTCCGACCGACCGTTGGTGGGAGGACCCCGCCCACCCGACCCCGCCCACCCAGAGTGCACCTGCGCCATGTCCACCCAAAAGGTGGGAGCCGATCGGCCACCCAGAACCACGCTAATGGAGTTCCTCCTCCAACCCCTCATGGGACAGTCCGCAAACTGAGGGCAGGAGACGGAGGGACTGGCCTGGGACGCACCAGGTGAACAGAGGCTAGAGGAACGGGGAGGGTTCCAGCTTCCGAGGCCAAGCTTCACCTCCCCTGGGGTTTCCTTTGGGAATGAGGGCCCCCAAGATCCTGGGGGACCATGGCCCACACTCCCGTGTGGGGCCCTTTCCTCTGGTCATCCTCGCATGGGCACACACACACACAAGGCTCTACGTGCACATTCACACACACACACACACACACACCCATCCACAAACACACAAACTAACTCCCCAGGGGGGTCAAAGGGGGCATGAACCCTGGAGGTGACAAGGGGGTTGGAAGGAAGAGGTTGGAGGCAGCGGGGTCCTGGGGTGTGGACATTGTCTCCTGGGAACATGCCCGGGGCCATAGCATGGGGGATGGGGGAGACATGCCAGGCTGATGGCCAGGGCGTCCCCAAGATGCCCAAGGGCTGTCACTGGCACCCGCATTCTAGAGACAGCCCCCTTCCAAACAGTTCACTTGGCTGGAGATGCTCCGATCCTGCTGTACCCCGATGTCCCGAGGATGTGGTCTCAGGAAAGTCACTGCATCCCAGGTGCAGGGCTGTGCCCGCACGGGGCTGCGTCTGATCTGGGAGCAGCAGGGGGACTGCGCAGGGCGACGGTGAGGACGGCGGGGCCGGGCTGTGATGCCTCCAGGCCGGGCGCTGCTCACTGTCTTTGCAGAGCCCCATGGAAGAAATTGGGGAGAAGCTGGTCAACAGGAACCTCCCTCTACGGCTGCCCAGCGTGGGGCCCGTGCAGCAGGCAGCCAGTAAGGGCTGGTGCAGGCTCAGGGGGAGCGTGGGGACGACGGCTCTCCAGGCCCGGGCTCGGGGAGGGCCAGGAGGGTCTCCTACCCCAAAGCCATCCAGGTCACCGACCCCCCGGGCTGCCACGACGGCTGTGCCCCTTACCTGGCCATAATGTCAACCCAAGGAGTCTGGGCTGCTCCCTTCACACACACCAGACACACACATATCACGCACACAAATCACACACACACTCCACCACACACACTAACACACAGACACACACAGACACACATGGACAGGAAGCCCCTTCTAGACATTTTGCATAATTCAGGGAACAGGGCAGACAAATCACCCTGCCCCGTGGGCCTCTGTTCTAGGTGGAGGTCCACCGGTAACCCTAGACGACAAAGCAGAGATGGGCACAGGACGTTGCGTGGGACGCCCTGCCGGCCTCCTCTAGATGGGGATCCCTCTGCTCTCATTGTCCAAAGGATGACGGGCCCTAGGACGAAGAAGAGCCCCTGTCTCCAAGGTGGGGGACATTTGGGGCTTTGGCGGGGCTGGGGGTGCTGGGCAGAGCCCTGGCTCCACCGCGTCTGTCATGGCTGCTGGAGGGCAGCGGTGTGGGGGCCTCTCCTGCAGGACAGGAGTGAGACAGCTGAGGCTGTGGGCCCGGGGCCTAGGGAGCGGAGGGGAGGCTGGGGGCCTCGCCTGCTCTGACCCAATCCGGGTGCCACCAGCTCACACTGGGTCCCCCAGGCCAGCTGCATGTGGGGCCTGGACAGGCCGGGCAGACATCCCCGAGAATAGTGTTGGTGTAGGAGACCCCACGGGCCTGCAAGGGGGTCAGGCAGCCGTCGGAGCAGGGGCTGGGGGCCAAGGGGCCGTGAGAGCACAGGCGGGCTGGGCCGAGGGACACTGCCCGTTCCCTCCTCCCTCATAGACTTCTGCAGCTCCTCTCTGTGCCCCAGGGCCGGGACAGAGCAGACACTGCATCTCCCCGCCCTCCTGGAGTTTCCAGTGCAGCAGGAGGGACCCCAGACAGACAGTGGATTGGGGCAGGCTCCCCTGAGGAAGGCAGGGGTGCTCACACCAGTGATGGAGAGCTCCCTCCCGTGGAGACTGCTGGCCCCCGCACCTGCTGGCTACACCTGCCCCTGCCTGGATGGCCGGTGCGGGTGGGCTGGGTGGGACTGGCCTCTGGATGGAGATTCCCCAGGGCTGCCCCAGGGGGCTGTGTGGAAGGGCAGGCCAGGCCACTGACTTTGCTTCCTGCCCGCCTACCTCCAGGGCCATCTCCTCCATTCTGGGCACCTGGCTGGACCAGTACTCAGAGGACTTCTGTCAGCCCGGACGTTCCCTGCCTCAAGCAGCTGGTGGCCCATGTGCAGCTCAACATGCCCGGTTCTGACCTGGAGCGCCATGCCCACCTTCTGATGGCCCAGTTGGAGCACGCAGAGCCGACGCAGGCTGACCCTGAGGATGAGAAGACCGGAGGTGGGTGCCTGTGGGTGTGAGGGGAAGGGTCAGGGCTGGCCCCACAGGGAGGAGCCCCAGAGGCTGGTATGGGGGCAGGAGCAAAGACTGGGCACCAAGCGGGTGGACGGAAGTCGGGGAGACGTCCCGGGGAGGGCTCCTTCCTGGCTTCAGCTTCTCTGGGAGGCCCTGGGCTAGGCTCTGTCTTGCAAAGGCCCACGGAGAGCAGGCATGGGCTGAGCTCTTCTTCTCCTTTCTCAGCTGCTCCACCATCTGAGGAGCTAGAGCGACTCCATCTGCATCTCTAGCATGTGTCAGGAGCCAGGTGCAGGGACAGAAGCCAGGCCAGCTTCCACGGGGCTCTGCAAACACAGGAACTGTCACTCAGCTCGGAGGCCTCACAGCCCTGCCCGACGTCCTCACTGTCCCCCTGCCCAACCCCCTGCTGCTCCCAGATCAGACACACACCTGTGCGTGCACAGCCCAGAGTCTCCCAGAGATGCCCCAGGTAGGAAGGAACCCTCCCCGGGACATCTCCCCGACTGCAGTCCACCCGCTGGGCGCTCTGAGCCCAGTCTTTGCTCCAGGCCCCACACCAGCCTCTGGGGCTCCTCCCTGTGGGGCCAGCCCCGACCCTTCCCCCCACACACTCAGGCACCCAGCCCCGGTCTTCTCACCTGAGGCTCAGCCTCCATGGGCTCCGGCTCCTGCAGCACAATCCAGTAAATGACTACCGCGGACAGTGGTCTGGGTGATGTTGGAGGCCTTCCCGGCAATCCCCAGCACCTATTTCTGGGGAACCCTGTGGGGTCACACCCTAGGTCCTGGATATGTAACGGCTATCCGCCAACCTCCAGCTGGTTTCACCCGTTGACTTCTGCAAAGACAGGAACAGGTAGCCGGCCCGGACGCATCAAACCCTGCCCAGCCAACCTCACTGTCCCCCTGCCCAGTCAGTCCCCTTGCTGCTCCCAGATCAGACACACACCTGTGCGTGCACAGCCCAGAGTCTCCCAGAGATGCCCCAGGTAGGAAGGAACCCTCCCCGGGACGTCTCCCCGACTGCAGTCCACCCGCTGGGCGCTCTGAGCCCAGTCTTTGCTCCAGGCCCCACACCAGGTTCTGTGGGCTCCTCGCTGTGGGGCCAGCCCCGACCCTTCCCCATACACCCACAGGCACCCTGCCCCAGGCTTCTCAGCCTCGGGGTTGGCCTCCATGGGCTCCGGCTCCTGGAGCACAATCCACTGAACGACTACCGCAGACAGTGGTCTGGGTGATGTCAGAGGCCTTCCCCGGCAATACTCAGCTCCTGCTCCTGGACAGCCCTATGGGGTCACGCCCCAGGTCATAGAGATGGAGTGGGTGTCTGCCATCCTCTAGTCCATTACATCCGTTGACTACTGCAAAGACAGTGAGGGGTAGCCGGCCCGGAGGCATCACAGCCCTGCCCGGCCGTCCTCACTGTCACACTGTCCAGTCCCCCTGTTGCTCCCAGATCAGACACACACCTGTGCGTGCATAGCCCAACACCCCAGACAGTGACCCATACCTGTGGAGCTCTCGGGATAAACCCTGAGCATAAGCTCCCAGCCCCCCACACCCCATCGCACCCAGCCAGCCTTGACCTGGGGTGTGAGCATGATCCACCCACCGGGCATCGGACCCATCATCACCCTGCATGAGACCCCTGTACACACACACACACACACACACACACACACACACACACACACACAGGAGGAGAGCTGGGCTGCACAGTCGGATCACAGCAGTGTCTGACTGGCCTGGCTGGCTCTGGGCCTCCCTTGTTACCTTTGGGTACCTCCAGGCAAATGGCCAGAGATGTCAGGGGTGAGACCTGACTCCGGTCTGCAGTGTAGGAAATGGCTCTCACTGTTGGCTTTTCTACCACATCCTCAGCATGTAGGGATACAGCGGGAGAACAGTTTGATCATTGGAGCATCTCTAGCCAATTGAAGGGAGTAGGGGTCTGTCTCTAGAATGTGGATGCCTATGGCAGCCCTTTGGGCATCGTGGGGACCCCTGGCCTTCAGCCTGGCAAGTTACTCCTCCCCACACCATGGCCCCAGGCATGTTTCCAAGAGTTCCCATAGGAGGTTCCTGTCACAGGGCTGTGACATGGCCCTGCTGTGGGTTTGAACCCAGGTCAATCTGACCCAAGCCTGAGCTCATGCAAGGAGCCTGAGGAAGTACCTTTGACTGGTACAGCTTAAAGTGACAGAAGCTTAACTTTTACTGAATCTACATATTAACTGTTAAATGTAAATATCATAAAGCCTGTAACAGAAAAGGGTGAAGGGTGGGGACTCCTGGGTGGCTCAGTCGGTTAAAGCGTCTGCCTTCGGCTCAGGTCAGGATCTCACGGTCATGGGATGGAGCCCCATGCCGGGCTCCTCCAAGCTCATCAGGGAGTCAGCTGGAAGATTCTCTCTCCCAGTCCCTCTCCCCCTCCCCCTGCTCTCTCTCTCTCCTCTTCTAAAATAAATAAATGAATCTGGAAAAAAACAACAACATAAAAGAAGGTATGCTGTGGGGAGGGGGTCTAACTTCCTCCCCAGCCTACCCCTGTGGGTGACGAAGCTCTTTAGACTCCAATTTATCCTTCCTGTGTTTCTTCTTGCAGAAATAGGCAGACAACGTACATTTCCTTATCATCCTTTCTGTCTCACCTAGAAGGCTGTGTGCTTCACATGCCCTTTGGCACTTGGCTTTTTCCACTTTACAATACACCTTCATGTCATAGCACTCACCCCATGTTGGTTCACAGAGACCTTCGGGTTATTCTTTTATAGCTGCATAGGACTGTTTGTGGGTACACCATCTTTGATTCAAACAGTCTCCTGGATGTGGGCACCTAGCCAACTTCCAACAGTTTTCTATCACAAACAATGCTTTACTGAGTAACCACTGTGTGTATATATAGTTTGTATTGTCTCAGGTACTTCCTTAGGATAGATTCCTGTGAGTGGGATTTCTAGAACAAAAGACAAACGGGCAGGTAGTTAAGTTTTGTTAGATGTTGCCACATTCCCCTTTGTAATGATGGTACCATTTGCAGTCTGACAGGCAGTGCATGGGCATGCTCGTGTAGCCAAATTGTGGGTGGTGTGGCTAAGCTCTGCAATTTTTGGCAGGATGATAGGTGATAAATGACATCTCCGCATTGTTTTAATTTGCATTTTCTTACTGTGAATGAAAATGAACATTGTATCCATTCACCAGGGCTGCCATTACAAAGCACCACAGACTTAAACATCAGAGGTGTATTCTCTCCCAGCTCTGGAGGCTGGAGTCAGATCCAGGTGTGGCAGGGCCAGTTCCTCCCAAGGCCTCTCTCCTTGGTGTGTACATAGCCATCTTTTCCCCATGTCCCCACATGGTCGCCCCAGTTGAGTGTGTGTGTGTGTGTGTGTGTGTGTGTGTGTGTGTGTGTGTGTATACCTTAATCTCTTCTGATAAGGACCCCAGGTACGTTTAAACTGAACAATCTCATTTGGACTTAACTAACTCTTTAAAAGCCTCCATGTCTGAACAGAGTCATATTCTAAGGTTCTGGGGTCAGGATCTCAGCATAGAAATTGGTGGGGGCGGGGGGTTGGTGGAATGCAATTCATAAGAAACATCTTTTCATGTTTAGGGGTCATTTTAACTTTTTCGTGTGAATTATCTGGTTATGTCATTTGTCCTTTTTTTGTGATGCGTTTTCAGCCCTGTTTTTCTTTAATTTCTAAAAGTTTTGGTAGAGTATGGCTATTAGCCCTTGCATGTGATCTGTGTTGGAAATATTTTCTCCAGACTTGTCACTCATCTTTTGACTTTGTTTATGGCTTTATTTTTGCTATAAAAAATTTAAAAATATAGTCAAGTTATTTATCAGTACTTTCTTTTATTACATCTGGATTTTATGCATAGTTAGTGTGGCCTATGGGTTTGTAGTGGCTTGATCTGCCTGGGCTGCATGACAGAATCCCCAGAAGACAAAAGCCTTACGGGGCCTGTGAAATGAGCTCCTACAGTGATGTGAGGTCAACCTCCTGCCACAAACCCCTTATTTGTGAATCTATATGCCTCCTGATGGTTCCGCCTTCAGGAGTGAAATCTGATACAATTAGAAAGCATTTCCCTACATCCACATCATACAGAAACCCACCAGTGATTTCTTTTGTTACTCATATGATTCCATTTCCATGTTTAGCACTGAGATTTCTGATCCATTTCATGTTTATTCCCATGCATGAGGTGAATATGCTTCATCTTAATCTTCTTCTAAATGGATATCTAGTTGTCCGGATTTATTGCCAAAAATCAATTTTTTCCCAGGATTTAAGATGTCTCCTTTGTAGAACAACCTGTGCATTCTGGCTCATGAGAGCCTACTGTATATATTTTTCTCCAAATCTGCAATCTGTAAGATTATTTTGGGTTACACAGATGTCTTTTATCTATACCACTTTTTATGGTTTCCAGCTGTATTATGAGAATTGCAAAAATACCATAAAATTTCAAATGTGGCTCCCATCTTGTTAAGCAAGGTGATCATAGCTGTTTTCACAATCTGTGTGGTCCTGATGTGTGTGTCTACCCCCAATACTCATGTTGACGTCCTAGCCCCCAGTACGATCGCACTGGGAAGTGAGCCCTTGGAAGGGGACTAGGTCATGACGGTGGAGCCTCTTGAATGGAATCCATGCCCTTATGAAAGAGACCCCACAGCAGAACTTCCCTACCCCTTCCACCATGAGGACACTGTGAGAGGTCTGTGACCCACAAGAGGCCCTCCTTGACCCTGCTAGCACCCTGACTAGAACTTTTCGCTACCAGAACTGAGAAATAAATGCCTGTTGTTTATAAGCCACCCAGTGTGTGGTATTTTTGTGATATCAGCCCAAGTGGACTACGAGAGCCTGCCTTGTAATTCCAACGCAGGGAGCATTGGTGGGTCTGCTTCCCTTATCTCTCTTCTGCTGTGATTCTCTTCTTTCATCTTTGTCTCCTCAAATGTTGCGTCAGGAAACTGTACTTGAAAAAACATGATGAACAGGATTAATTTGAAGAGTAGGGTGATATTTTTGTCCTTGTATCCCATCTTCTTCTGCCAGGCATTGGGGAAGCTGGTAGTCACGGGACACCCTAATCCGTGGTCGAGGCCTGAGACTCCCCAGGTCCTGGGGTGGTGCAAAGTTGAGCTGCACATTTGTACAAGGGCTGGTTTCCTTTTGTTCACCAGTAAACTCATCTCCCAAGCAGGGGCTGGAGTGGTGGCCTAGCAGAGGTCCCTCCTTAAAAAGGCCTGGCAAGACAAATGGCTTCATCTTTCCTCCACCCGCCAAATCTTCCTTGTCTTTGTGTTGATAGAACCCCTGGAAGCCAGCCAGCAAAGGGGTCTGGAAATGTAGTCTGAACATTCCACCACTCCCTCCAACCTCCCAAGGAAGGACCTTCCTAGCCGCCTCCCCTTGGATTTCAGGGGCTCAGACAGATCCTACCAAGCCCTCTGTCCTCTGCTCCCAGCTAGGGGCTCAGATGATCCAGGGCTGAGAAGCCAGGCCCATACAGATCTCCGATGGGACGTTGGGGGCTGTGCAGCTCCTGGGGTGTCTGGCCAGGGTCATGGAGTGCAGAGGTGGGAGGCAGCAAGGCCAAGGTGGGCGAGAGGGTGGACACGTTCAGACGGGTGGAGTGGAGCGACAGAAGGAACGGGACATTCCGGGCTGGGTGCTGACTGGGGGTGGGGGCAGGAGGCCAAGACCCACAGAGCAGGATAATGGGTAAGCCATGAAGGGGTGGGAGCTTTTTCAAAAAATTTTGGTTTCTGTTTTTTTTTTTTTTTTTTTTTTAAGATTGAAACAAAAGATCGAACCTTCAGCTTCTGGAAGAACTGTCTGTGCCTCCGCTGGGACTTGGCCTTGGCCTACTGCCAGCCAGGGTTAAGGACCAGGGTTACTGGCCTACCCAGACTGAGCAAGGCTCAAGAGTGTTGAATCCCCAGGGAGGAGTGCAGGTGGTGTGACTGGGAATGGGATGCTCATTCTGGAAGCTTCCAGTGGAAGGAAGCATACAGAACCAGGGATTGGCATGGCAGCGTTGACAAAGAACGCTTTGTGTGTGCTTGGCACACATTCGCCAGGGGCCCACTCCCCCTTCTCTAGCACATCTGGGCAGGGCACAGAGGCCACCACTGAATAATAATGCCACCCGCCCTTGGGTAATTTCCCCACCTTGCAAAAAGGGAGGCCAGGATGGTGTCGTGGCGATTAGTGGCCGCCCACAGAGACCCATGCAGAGACATATAAATGGGTATTCAGGGGCTGGAGGCACTGCACACCCCTGGCCCCGAGGCATGTGTGCTGGTGTGCACATACCTGCAAGGATGAGGCTGTCCTGTGAGCTGTCCTGCTGGCTCTGGTCTCAGTGCCTAAGACCCAGGCAGTGTGGCTCAGGAGGCTGGACCCTAAGCCGGTAACAACACTCCTGTGGGTCCTAGGGGCCCAGGCCCCTCCCGTGGGGCCACACAACCTCTGGGTTACCCTCCCAGAGCCAACCCAGACCGGCACTGGCTATGGGGGGATGGGCTAGCCTGAGGAAGGGGCCCTGGGTTCCCAGATAGAGAGAGGATGCCTCCAAGGGCTTGAGGGACTGGCCCCCCTCACCTGCTCCTCCTCCACCAGCTTCTGGGGTCCTGGGATGTTTTTGCCGTGGCCTCAGGTGAGAAGGGCTTTGCGTTGGAGAAGGCCACGAAGAACGTCGAGGGCGTCATGGTGACCCTTACTCCAGAAAACAACCTGAAAATGTTGTCCTCCAGGCACAGGTGAGTGCGGTGTGTGCCCTGTGTCTGGGTGGGACTCATGCCGGGGTGGGAGAGGCCTCCTGGGCAAATCCTTCTCAAGCTACTGCTTGAAGTGGGTCATGCCTTGTGCTGAAGAGCCGCGGGTTCTTGGGGGACTCCAGGTACCCTCCCTCGCATTCCTGCATCTGCCTGCAGGAGATGTGGGGCCCGGGTGTACCTGGGCCAGGCCTGGCCTTGGGACAAGCAAGGGCAGGGGAGGTCTGGGGTAAGATGGCAGCTCCACGGTGTTGGGTGAGCTTGGTCCCACGGGCCATGGTGTTGGCCCCAAAGCCACGTGGCTGGGTCGTCCCAGTGAAGCTGGTGGAATCAGACATCCAAATACAGAAGCTGGGCCTCTGGAGGGCCTTGGGCCCTATGCAAAGCCAAAGATGCCATAGGAGCCATGGGGATGCCACAAGGCTCAGAGCCGATTTTTGGCATCTGCTCAACGGAATGATTGGTCAGCAGCCTCTCCTGGTGCCAGTGTCAAGGCGCATCTCTGTCCAGGGACCTGGGCCAGAAGCTGATTTGGAGAGGTGGATTGTGCTGAGGGCCCCCTGCAGATACACATTCGGATCAGGGCTTGGAGGAGAGGCAAGTGGGCCTCTCACGTTTTGTTGTGTAATGAAATTTCATTCGTTGGCCTTTGGACAGCAAACATACTTGCATGGCTCAAAAATCAGGGTTCCTCAGGGTGTACCGTGGGGGTCCTTCCCCACCTGCCTCAGCCAGCCCGTCTCCTCCCTGAGGGTAGCCCGTGTTAGGGACGTGGGGGCAGGCACACACCAGCACCCATGTGTCATTTGCCCACGCACGCTGGGGGGTTGTTCCGATCAGTCCACAGAGGCTCTGCTCTCTTTTAAAACATTTCAAAGTTTGTTCTCTTTTGTCTTTATGACATTTTTCAAAGTTGTAGGAAGATAAACACAGCGCAGAGATTTACTGTCCTCGCTACTTCTAAGCGCACAGCACAAGGGCGTCAAGCACATTCACACTGTTGTGCAGCCGACCCCCTCCATCCGTTTCCGTTGAACACGGACCCATCCCCTCCCCTGCCCCTATTTCTGTGGGTCTGACTCCTCTGGGGCCTCCGGGGAGTGGATCCTTGGGGATTGGTCTGTCTGCGCCGGGGACCGGGCTGATCTCACTCGGCACCGTGTCCTCCACATTCATCCGCGTTGTAGCCGGTGTCGGGATTTCCTCCCTTTTTAAGGCTGAATTATGTTCCATGGTGTGGACAGGCCACATGGTTTCTTCCACCGTCTGGTTCGTCAATGGCACTGTCATAAACATGGGTGTGCAAGTCTCCCTTCTGTTCTCCTGCGTGTGCGCCCTGCAGGGGATCGCTGGGCCGTACAGTGATGTCCTTTCGCATTTACCAGGGCGCTCTGCTCTTTTGGATCGCTGTGTGAGACTCCATAGGCCTTCTGCCAGGCTCTGCTGCTCGACAGACAGTGCTCTCCAATCTTCGGCAACTGGAAACACCTTTTGTGGCGTGGGTCCTGGTGTTCTCACCTCCAAGAGGTCCCCACGTGGCAGGTTCCCTGAACCAGCGCCCCGGCATTCCCGTGCTCTTGCTTCCACGACATCTGATAGGCAACAGATGGCCCCCTTCAGCTTCTACGTGGCCCTTCTAAGGATGGGAGCGTCGCAGCGTACGTGCTCCCTGCCCAACGCACTGCCTGGTCACATCTCTGGTATGTTTTCCTCTAAGGTGTGTTTTTCCTCCTTTGTAAGAACCCTTAAGGATTAGGAATATGAGGCACTTGTCTGTGACAGAAACCAGTTGCAAATATACTTCCCAGTTTGTCATTTTTCTTATAACATTGAGGAGGACTTTTTTTTTTTTCATACATGAAGGATTTCTTTCCATTTCTCTGAGGATGCACACTAGCTTTCTCTTTGCGGGGCTCCTGGCTTTTGTGACACCGTCAGTTAGGAAACGGCTTGCAACTCCCTGGTGCTTCTGGCATCTTCGCTGCATTTGGGATTTGACCCTGGGAAAATAGGAGGAACCAGTTGGTTTTTTCTAGATCACTATCCAATTTCTAACGTCATTAATCGAATTGCCTCTCTGTCCTCCACGGACTCCGGCTGACTTTGTCACGTGCTAAATTCCCATGCTCCCATTTTGCTTTATTATTGGACTTTTTTTTTTTTTTAGGATTTATTTATTTACTCTTGAGAGAGTGAGAGAGCACGAGCGGGAGGGGCGGAGGGAGGGGTCGAGAATCTCAAACAGAGTGTGTGCTGAGCGCGGAGCCCAACTCAGTCTCACGATCACGAGATCACAACCTGAGCCAAAACCAAGAGTTGGACGCTTGATGGACGGAGCCACCCAGGCGCCCCTGTTTCTGGACTTCCCATTCATTCCTTTGATCAGTCTTCTGATTTTCCAAACCCCGTTGTTTCACCTGTTGCAGCTTTGTGCCCCACTGCCTCAGTTTACTGGATGGCTCTTGCCTGTTGTTCTTCCTTCTGGAATTTCCCAGCCATGAGCTCATCTTAGTGAGCAAAGACCGCTGCATTTCTGTGGTTGGTTCACTTTATGGACTGACCGCTTCGGGGACGTAGGCCCCTTTGGATACTGGGTGCCTTTACCCAAAATTACAGACGACCTTGTGTTTGTCCGAGGCTCCTTTTGTGCCCGTCACGTGGCTTCTAGCGCGCGAGGCCTCTTGGGAGGTGGAAGGAAGTCGATTTGCACTTTGCAGGGCTCTCGTGTCTGCTCATTCCCCGGCCAGGTTGGATTCGGTGCAGAACAAGGCTTCCGGGCAACGGGCACCATCAGCGGCAGCCAGGATCCCCTGCGCGGCATGCTGGTGGCTGGCCAGGTGCAGTTGGTAGGACCCTTGTCTCTTCTGGGCCTGAGTCCAGACCCTGAGCCGAGGACAGACGATCGCTCTTCCAGCTTGGAGAGGCGTGACGTGAACGTGGTGGAGCTGCTGAGACAGAGCTCTGGATGGGTGTTTGAGAACTCCTGTAAGGCGACGGCCTCCACGGTCTCATGCGGGGCGTGGGGCATGGGGCGGTGCGGGATGGGCTGGCTTTCTGGGCCCTCCCTAGTGGGATCCATCACCAACAGCCTGGGCTGGCGTCCCCTGCCGCCTGGCCAATGCCGTGGGATGGGGAGCGGGCCCATCCCCGAGACTTCCACTAGAAAGTGAAAGGATGCATTTTGTCAGAGTTTGGAAGACAGAGGGCTCACCCTGGCGTGCCCCGCGGTGACCCTGGGCCTCCGTCGGGGGTGGTGCCCCCGAGGGGACATGATCGGTGGAGGGTTCCCCCCGGCATGAGTTGGGACAGGCACTCGCCGGGCATCTGTTCCTGAGGCCCTCTGTGTGCTGGCTCTGGGGTCAATGGGACAATGCTTTCCGGGGGGGCCTCTCGTGAGGTCTGATGCTCCGCCCTGGGGGGGTGCACGTATTTCCTAGGCCTAGGAGTGTTGGACTACCGGGGGCTGGGCACCAACTTCAGGAACTACGCCATTGTGTTCACCCAGCTAGAGTTCAAGGACGAGGCGTTCAACACCGTGGAGCTGTACAGTAAGTGGTGGACACCACGGGCCGGCCCCACAAACTCCCTGCCACGGGCGGCCAGGCTGGGCAAACTCCCGCTGACTGTGCTGAGCCCCGGGCCTCCAGGGTCCCAGAGCAGCATCCCTGCCCTTTGGCCCCCTGCAGGAGGGGTGGCTGGGGCACGGGGCACACGTGGTGAGGGCTCCCCTCCCGCCCCACAGGCCGGACAGAGCTGGCCAGCCAGGAGGCCCTGCGCCTCTTTGCTAGGTGGAGCCAGTCCTGGGCTTCCTGTCTCAGCAGCAGGCCACATTGAGGCCGGACCGTGAGTGTCACCCGATGCCCACGGGCCCCTGGCTGACTTCTGTGGGTCTCGGGGTCCCTCCGAGCCTCAGGGAGTCAGGCAGGGTGGGGGTGGGGAGCTCTACACGGAGTCCCCTGCTCCTGCCCAAAGCCAGGCCTGCAGGGCCGGCCCCGTCTCGGGCGACGCCGTGGGCAGAGCGGGGTGGCCGCGGTGTGTCCTGGGTGCCCACCCTCAGTAGTCCTCTTCCCCCCCAGTCACCTGTGCGCACAAGACTTTCCAGGTCAGCTGTCCTCCTGAGCATCACCCCAGATCCTACACCCCAGAGCTCTGCCCCGAGAAGGCCCGGGGCCCGGGACGGGGCTGACACCCCTCGAGGTGAATCTGGGGTCCTGCAACACTCTGCTTGGGTTTCAGTGAATGCATCGACCTCCCGGTGGGACTGTGCCCGCCGAGTCCTGTGAGGCTGGCCAGGCGCTGGCCTCCTTGCTCAGCCGCCTGGGAGCTTGGTGTGGGGCGGGCTGCTCTCAGGACTCACGGCAGTTCCAAATAAAACGATCCCACAAGGCCCTACAGATGCCTCTCACCTGTGTGCCGAGGGCGGACGGCAATGTCAGACGGGGCGCTGCCCTCTCGGGGCTCCGGTCGGTGCAGGGGAGGAGATGGGCGTGGGGCTCACCGAGGGCTGGGCCATACAGCCCAGAACCAGCTCTGGGTGGGGGGCACGTGGACGTGGGTCTTGGCTCCTGAGTGGGGGCTGGGCTGGGGGCAGCTGCTCCGCAAGCAGAGGTCACCACAGTCCCTGGGCTGGAGGGAGGACTGTCTGAGTTAGAGCAGACCCTCGGGGGTCTGGACAGGTGCGGGCTGACGCAGTGGGCGTGGGTGCCCACCAGGGTGCGCGGCTGGGGTGCCACAGTGTCCAGGGCACAAGAGTGTGGCTTTCCCAGGCCTGGAGCTTTGGGGCCAGGGCAGGGGGCAGGATTCCCGAGGGACCGAGCCTGTGGCTCCTCCTGTGGTCTGGTGGGGCCGTGCCTGACGTCGTGGGGGGGGTGCCCATCACTCACGGAGGGGGGCGGTGCGTGCAGGCTAGGGGTGGGCACGCTCACACACATCCAGCAGCCCTGTCCGTCAGCACCTGCTCGGGACGGAAAGCCCTGCTGTCACGCTGGTGCCATCTGTGCCCCATCGTCACCGTGGTCCTGCTTCTCACGTGCAAATATCTCTATGAAGTGACTCCCAGGGACGCCTCCCGGCTGCTTGCCTCTCTTCCGCGGGGGCTAGGATGGGAGGCCCAGGGGTCTCACAGGGGAACACGATGGCCTTCAAATTCAGGCAGCACCCACCAGGCCGAGCCCCTAGGCCGCCCGCCTGTGTCCCAAAGCCCCTCTCCCCCCCCATTGACCCACCCCAGGCTGGCTCAAGGCTCTGGGGTGGCTGGACACCCACGGCAGGGTCAGGTGGGTGGGGAGACTTAAACTCAGTGCCCCGGTGGCCGAGGAAGGAGGGTGACAATGGGACCAGGGAGGCTGACGTGTGTGCTGGTCTTGGCGCTTATGCCTGCTACGGGGTCCCGGCCGCAGGAACAGCTACCCAGGGAGTCCCACAACCTCAACTGGAACAAGGTGAGCCACACACCTGCGTTCCCCAAGGCTGACAGCCAGGCCGACCGGGGCCAGGCATGCAGTGTGTGTGGTGGCTGGAAGATCACTCCCTGAAAATCTCCAAAGGGCCATCCTGGAACAGGAGGCAGTGCCGCAAGGGCGGAAGGGGTTTCAGGCCCTGGCCTCTCTCTGAGGAGCTGGTGGCCACGCAAGAGGGGGGAGGGCCGAGGGCCCCAGGCAGGTGCTGCCTCAGGGCCCCAGGGATGCTAGGTGGGCAGAGGCCGAACGAGCAGAGCGTGTTCCAGAACAACCAGATGTCTGGCAGGTGGAAGGTCCTAGTGGAGGTGGCCGTGGGAACTGACTCCCCGGGAATGTGGGTTTGTGGCAGGAAGTCAGAGGGATGGGGCCGAGGGCCGAGCTGGAAGGAAGGGGGAGGCCTTTCACGGGAAGGGAATTCCAGCAGATGGTAACCACAGGCCAGCCCTCGGGGACCCAGCACACCCGGCACCTGCCCGCCAAGGCCCAGAGGGGCAGCCGGGTCCCTGTGCAGGGGCTGCGCCGACCTGTTGGTGCTGGACCCGGCCTGGGCCTCAGGCCAATGTCAGTGTCCGGTGGGTTCCTGAGGGCCCGGCTGGGAGCCTGGCACGGGCTGCTACGCCAGCACGCTCTCCACAGTTTTCAGGGTTCTGGTACATTCTGGCTGTCGCCTGTGAGGGCCAGAGATTCTTGCCAGGCAGAGACAGGAGGAAGCTGGGGGTATCGATGTTGGAGGTCCACAAAGCGGGCCAGCTGAAGGTGGTACTTGCCTTCAGCCAGTGAGTGGACCGGGGAGGGGCCCAGCACATTCTTCACGGAGCCCTGACCACAAACAGCCGAGACATCTCCCTGTCAAGAGGGGAAAGGGAGCCGGGGGCGGGGGGAGCCAGCCCCAAGATCACCTGCACATCTGACAGATCATCTCTGCAGTCCCGAAACCCTTCCTGCCCCTAAAAATTAAGGCCTGATTTTGGGAGAGGCCACCACGTACACGGGAGCACTCGGCAGAGAGTGGGTGTTCCGAGGGTTTCCCTTAAGCTGTGGGACTGACCCTGCACCAAAGTGGAAAATTCCAGGAAACCAGAGCCAACAAAGGGCTCCCGCCTTGCTGCCACCCCCCGCCCCCAGGTCACAGGGGTGTCAGTCACACACATTAATTCTGCGGAAAGATAGGAAAAAGGCGATGTTCAGGAATACTTGTGCGTAGGAAGGCCCGGGCCTGGAGAGAAAGACCTGGAGGTGGGCGTGTCCCCGGCTTCATGGCCACAGGCCCGGGAGAGGCCGCTCCTCTGTCCCAGGGCTGGGTGGATGGGAGAGACAGCGGCCCACGGGGCGGGCAGGCAGGCCACGGTCCCAGAGCCCACAAGCATGCAAGTGCCCGCAGCCTAGGCCTGGAAGGTGGCTGGGTGTGTGGGAGGGACTCCTGACCCTTCCCAGTTGCCCCTGCTGTGCAGGCCTGATCGGGCGGCCCCACGCTTCTCTTCCGGTCCAGTGAAGGGGGTCGAGGGCTTCCACGTGCTGTCCACTGACTACAGCTACGGCGTGGTCTACGTGCGCCTGGGCCGGGCCGGCCGGACCTCTAAGACCCTGCTGCTCCTCAGTGAGTCCAGTGGAAAACTCTGGGGAGGGGGCGTGCGGAGTGCGGGTCAGGTGGGGGACGGAGGGGCGACAAGCTCAGAGGGCAAGGTATGGAAGCACCTGCCTCAGCTCGGGCTCCCTGACAGAGCACCACAGACCGCACTGCACGGGCGCCCGCGATGGACATTGATCCTCACGGCTCAGCGCGCCGACCTGGCGAATTCCGGGGAGGTCCCCATTCCTGGTTTGCAGATGGCTGCCTCTTCACTATGTCAAGTGTCGGGGAGAGAGCTCCAGTGTCTTCCTCTTCTTATACGGGCACTGACCCCATCATGAGCACCCAGCTAACCCCACACACCTCCCAAGGCCCCAGGATGTCACACCATCCCTCTGGGGCTCTGATGGATGAATTTGGGGGGACACGAACACACATCCGTTCCTGTCACGGCCCTTGCGCTGCGGGCTGGCAGGAAGTGGGAAGTAGGAGGTCAGGGCCGGGACACACACAGCAAACGGGTGGCTAGGTGGGCGGGCGGAGTGCTGCGCCCGGACGGGGGGACCAGGTGGGCGGGTCTCTGGTGTGGCTGCCACGGGGCTGAGTGGGGGCGGCCAGTGCACGGGCGGAGCCCAGAGGGCAACAGGCCCGGAGTGGGACTGACCCTCTGCATGGAGGCAGGGGACCCCCTGGGCTGAGGGCAGGATCGGGGGAGCAGGGGGACGTGGTGAAGGGAGGGTGGGCGGGGAGCTGCTGTCCAGGGAGGGGTGGGGGGAAGGGGGCACAAACCCACTTCGGGGCACCGAGGCCTGCAGGACAGCCATCGGAGAGGTCGGAGGGGTCCCGTGGAGTCTCCGTGGAGGAGGGCGTGGCCAGGAGCGCAGCGGGAGGGGCATCAGGCTCCGGCCCATGGGTCCTGTGAGCAGAGGGGCCTCCCCAAGTGGCCCTGTGTGGTGCCCGCCTTGGGACTGCACTGGGGACACCCCCCTACCTCGGAGCACAGAGGGGACAGAGGCACACTCCCCATCACCCGCCTGCTGCCCCCTCCCTTGGCAGCACACTGGCTTCTCTGTCCTGCCAGCTCGGAGGGCGCTGCGGTGGCCACGGGCTCGGGGACGGCCCCAGAGGGCCAGAGCTGGGGACTCTGACCTTGTGACTCTGCTTTCAACTGCAGGCAGACAGAGCAGGTCCAGCTTCCCGAGCATGAAAAAATTCGTAGACATATGGGAGATTTTGGAGCTCGCAAACGGCGTGACTGTTCTCCCAAAGATGGTAACAGACGGCCACGGGCCCTCCCGTGCAGGCCAACAGCACGCCCGGCCCCCATCCAATCCCGTCGAGCTCAGTGCTTCTCTCCCTCCTGCAGCCTCGTGTGCCCACACCATCCTGCCCTGAGAGCCCGCGTCCACCCACCCGTACCCTCGGGGCTCCACCCGCGCCCCCCTTGACCCCGGGAACATCGCTCAAGACTGCAGGTCTGCACAGCCAATGGCCTATTGGGACGCGTTGGAATACCCCAGGCCACTGATGGGGTGAAGTCCAGGGCCATGGCCGTAGCCCAAGCAGGATCCTTTATGATCTTGGAGAGATGGGGATAGGAAGGGGGTAGGAGGGCAGGTGTTGGCCAGGCAGGAGGATGCCCGACCGGACCCATTCTGCCCACGCCCTCCAGATTCCGTGGGGGAAAGAGTCTGCCACACTTCTCTGCTGGGAAGTAGACCACGGCTCTTGGACCAACGTCGTCCTTCTGTATGCGTCCCACAGCGCGTCTGCCACCCGTCCCCGTGGGCCCTGACGTCCTACACTTCCTCAGGAAGTCTTCCACTTATTCGCCCAACATTTCCCAGCACCCGTGACAGGCCAGGCACGTGCTAGCTGCCGGAGAGAGGCAAACTGGCAAATTCAGTTTCAGAGATCTGATGCCAGGACAGGCTCGCACCAGCGCAGCCGCCCTTCACACGACCGCAGACTCGGGGAAAAGTGTCTGGAGAGAGTGCAAAACAACGGCAGGTCTGACTCACGCTGGGTGGAGCAGGAGGGGTCAGGGAGGGCTTCTCGGAGGAAGGGACATTCGGAAGAGAGCTGAGGCACAGAGGTAGTTAGGGAAGTTGGGTGGGCTTCCACGGAAGAGGAGACCACTTGTGAAAAACCCCAGAGTGGTGGAAGCGGAGGGAAGGGTGAGGGGGGGGGAGAGCACAGGCCGTGGAGGGAGGTTCAGTCCGAGGACAGGGAGCCCCGGGCAGGCTCGGGGGCTGAGCTTGGAGCCCAGGACCCCCAAACGGAGATGCCACGTGGGGGGCTGGAGTTCAGAGGACAGAGAGATGTGGGAGCCGGACACGTGGAGTCACCAGTATGTAGTTGGCGATGCAATTCGCTGGTGCGGTTAGGGCCACCCGAGGAGAACACAGTAGAATGGCATCAGTCAGCTACTACCACGTAAGGACCACCCACAGGATCTCTGTGCTATGAACCGACATGAATGTACTTAGCTTTCCCGTCTGGGCAGCATGGGGTCAGGTGGCGCAGGCCGGCCCTGCTGGGCGGCGGGGGTCTCCGCAGCTTGCGCCCGCCTTGGGGGGTGACTGTCCGTGACTGGTTCGCGCCGGCTCTGCTGCCATTGTCCCCCTCTCACCGAGGGCGGCCACGTCCCGCTCGTCTCATGGCCACGCCGAGGCCACAGCAGGCGAGGCCACAGCAGGCTGGGAGGAAGGGCTCAGCACAGGACTGCATTTCTGCCTCAGCGGCTAAGTGAAGCATGTCAAGGGGCCAAACCCCAAGTGCAGAAGGGCCTGCACAGGGTCTGTCGAGGGTCACAGCCCTGGGCACGCGCAGGAGCCCAGGCTGAACCCAGCTCTGTGTCCTCACACAAGGGCTGCACCCAGGCCTTGCGTGGGCTGTGGGTGGGGTGGGGTGTGAGGGTGTCACTGTATAGATGGGGCATGGGGGGGGTCAGCATTGAACAGCTGGGGGAGGGGCCCTCGCGGCTGGGGCTCTTGTCTGAGGAGGAAGTTGGGTGAGGGGACCCCGGCCATGGTGACCTCACTTCCCTGACAACAGAGCCCATCAGAATTTGGAACCCAGGTAACCAGGAACCCACATTCCAGAGACAGCCCCCGGCCCAGCTCATTACATTGCAGATAGTGAAACTAAGATGTTCGCGTGCTGCGTTCCCAGATCCGGAGGTTGCCGACGGAAGAAAGCGCGCCCAGCAAATGCTGTCTCAAGATGTCCTTTCAGGGCTCCCCACCGCCTCTGGCCGTTTGGTCGGAAAGACCACAAGGTGACACCAGGAGTCCCAGAGCCGGCCACCCAGCCCCACAGGGTCTAATCCACCTGTGCAGCCCCAGGTCCCCACCCGTGTGTGTGTGTGTGTGTGTGTGTGTGTGTGTGTGTGTGTGTGTGAAGAGGGGTCATGTAGGGTGGGCCAACCCCATTCAAGAGCAGGCTGATGAGGGGTCAGATACCCAGTGGGCAGGTCTTGTTCAAGGTCAAGGGTGGCTGGGTGGGACGGGGTGTGCGCGGATGCGAGCTTCTGCCCTGGGTTTATCCCAATTGCCCTGGAGCGGGGGTCACTGTACCGCGTGCAGCCCTGGGCACGCACAGGTGTGTCTGATCTGGGAGCAGGAGGGGGACAGGGCAGGGGGACAGGGAGGCTGGCTGGGCAGGGCTGTGATGCCTCTGGGCCGGCTACCCATCCCTGTCTTTGCAGACCACGGATGAAATCGGGAGGAGGCTGGCGGACAGCCATGATATTTCTGGGACCTGGGGCGTGACACCACAGGGGTCCCCAGGAGCAGGTGCTGGGGATTGCGGGGGAAGGCCTCCGACACCACCCAGACCACTGTCCCTGGTGGTCATTGACTGGATTGTGCTCTAGGAATGGAGCCCACGGAGACCGAGCTCGAGGCTGAGAAGCCTGGGGCGGGGTGTCTGTGGGTGTGTGGGGACGGGTCGGGGCAGGCCCCACAGGGAGGAGCCCCGAGAGGCTGGTGTGGGGCCAGGAGCAAAGACTGTGTGCAGAGCACCCAGCGGGTGGACTGCAGTCGGGGAGACGTCCCGGGGAGGGCTCCTTCCTGGCTGCGGCTTCTCTGGGAGGTTCTGGGCTGGGCTCTGTCTTGCAGATACCCACGGAGAGCAGGCACGGGGGTGAGCTTTTCTCCTCTCACAGATGTTCCACGACCTAAGGAGCTAGAGCCGGCTCCAACTCCATCAGCAGCTCTGCAGGGAGGGGTGGTGCCTGCAGAGACTTCAGCAGGAGCCCAGGAGCCGGCAGTTGACCCGGCACCTGCCCACGGAGAGCCTGACGCCGACCAGGAAGGGCCTGCTCGAGAACCTGTGCCCAGAGAGCCTGCCCCTGCTCTTGCCACTGTTCCTGCCGGAGCCAGGGCCCCTGTGCCTGCCCCGAACTGTGGCCCTGCTCCTTGCCCAGACCCCGCTCCTGCCCTGGATCCTGACCCGTCCCTACCCCTGCCAGTGCCCCTGTCCCTGCCCCTGACCCAGATACTACCTGGGTTCCTGTATGTGCCACTGCTGCAGACCCCGTCCCTCCCCTTGCACCTGCCCCTTCCCCTTCCCCTGCTTGTGCTCCTGTTCTGGCCCCTGACCCAAGTCCTGCCCCTTCCCCTGACCATGCCTGTGTCCCTGTTTTCGCCTCTGACCCAAATCTTGCCCCCACTCATGTCCCTGTCCCTGCCCGTGCCCCTGCTAGAGCCGATGGCCCTTCCCTTGCCCCTACTCGTGCCCCTGCAGCTGCCACTTCCCCAGCACCTGCCTGTGCACCTGTTCTTGCCCCTGCTCCGGATCCTGACCCAGCCCCTGGCCTGGAGCCTGCCCCTTCCCTTGCCCCGGTCTGTGCTCCGATTCTTGCCCCTGACCCGGGTTCTGCCCCTGCCCCTGCCCCTTACCCGACGTGTGCACCTGTTCTTGCCCCTGACCCAGCTCCTGCGCTGGATCCTGCCCCTTCCCCTGCCCCTGGCTCCATTCCTGTTCTTGCCCCTGTCCCGGCTTCTGCCCCTGCAACAGTCCATTCCCCTGCCCCTCCCTCTGCTCCGGTGCTTGCCTCTGACCCAGTTCCTTCCCCTTTCCCTACCCGTTTCCCTGCCCCTGCATGTGCACCCATTCCTGCCCATGACCCACCTCCTGCCCCTGCACCTGTCCGTTCCTCTACCTGTGTCCCTGTCCGTGCCCCTGCCAGAGCCTATGCCCATTCCCCTGCCTGTGTCCCCGTTCCTGCCCCTGCCCCGGCCAGAGCCAATGCCCTTTCCCCTACCTGGGTCCCTGTCCCTGTCCCTGCCCCTGCAAGAGCCTATGCCCCTTCCCCTGCCTGGGTCCCTGTTCCTGCCCCTGCCCCTGCCAGAGCCGATGCCCTTTCCCCTGCTTTCCAGCACCACGGGCCCTTCCCTTGGCCCTGCCTGTGCTCCTGTACTTGCCCATGACCCAGCTCCTACCGTGCATCCGGACCCCGTCCCTGCTCTTGTATCTGGCTCTGCTCTTCCATCTGGCCCTGCCCCTCCTCCTGTTCCTGCAGGGCTCCCAGAACCACAGCCAGAGCCCACATCCTCGTGGGGAGAGCCCCTTGTACAATTCCCCTTATTTCCATCACCCGACCCTGATGCCCCGCCAGATTGTTTCATCCCCTCCCCCTGTGTTCTTTCTCTCTGGTACATATTAACTGTTATATTATCTTTCCTTATCCTCTACGCTGTTTATTATTTATTTTAAATAAAATTAATTGTTTTCTGTTGGACAAGTCTGCAGCATTAATTATATTCCCAATGCTGTGCCACCGCACCCCAGAACATTGCTGCACAATATCTGCTTCCGAAAAGGACACCCTGAACCAGAAGGCCTCCCTGCCCATTTCTCCCCGAGCCCAGCCCCTGGCGACCCCTAAGCTGCTTTCTCTCTCTGTTCCTTTCCTGGGTGTTTCCTGTACGTGGAATCACACAATAGGGGCCTTTGTGTCTGCCCCCCTATTTTCAAAGGGAACTCGTTTCCTTCTGTGTTTATTGGACACAGAATTTCCCTTATTCGATATTGAAATGCCTGGGGCTTACAGATCAGACGTAATCAGAGAGGCCACTTTAGGAATTATGGGCACAATCTTGGGGCCGAGACCCCTGTTCCTGCTGGGACACCTCAGCCTGACCCCAGACAGGACAGGGCTGGTTCCTCCTGTGGCCCACACAGAAACCAGGGAAATGCAGAAAGCTGGAAGACACACCCCAAAAGGCAATGCATTGCTCACAACCCAAGGCCAGAGAAAGGTTTCAGCGGACTCTGGTCCAAACCATGCTCCAAGTCACTGGGTTCCACAGGGAGAGACCACACGCATGCAAGTCCAAGTGGGGACAGGCACGGGGGGAGTCAAAGAAGCGGAGCTAGCAGGTAAGGACTCTGGCAAAAACAAAAAACTCTATGGAGGCAGCGCTGGTCACCCTCAGACCGGCAGGTGTCTGGTCTGGGGACCAGCAGCCCTGGGGAGAACGTGAGGAAGTGGAGGTCCCCTGGAGGAAAGGGTGACGGCACCCCTGTCTGGGAGGACAGTGCGCAGCACCCATCCCAGCTTGCAGGTGCACCCATCACCTACTGTGGGCAGCTCAATCCCAGCTTGTGGAGGGAAGACCCGTGTCCATAATCCCCTATTTGCAACAGAATCCATAAAGGGGAGTTTGTGGGTCAACACGTATACAGTGTTTAAGGTACAAGTCTCGAATTCCAACATCCATGGTCTGCTTGTCCACCTTGAGCCTTGTTTGGGAAGCAGGGGTGGGGACGCCCGGGGCTGTGACCTGTGGGAGGGGTGGGGAGGGGGAGCTCTGAATGGAGTGACCAAAGCACACAGGGTGACCTGCCCAGGAGGGACTCTCTCGGGCCCCAGCCCCTCTCCTGACCTCGCGCACGATGGCGAGGGTGTGATGATGAAGGTGCTGGCCCTTGGCTGGCCAGTTCCGTAGCTGGTGTCGGAGCTGCTCAGGCTGCACACCGGGCTCTGATCCCAGAGCTGGCACGAGAGCTGAAGCTGCAGCTGCCCCAGTCTCGGGAGCTGCGGCTCGCATCGCTGTTGGACCTGCCTCGAGCTCTGGGGCAGGTGCTAGAGCTGAATCCCCCTCCAGAGATGATCTAGATCCGGTTCCGCACTTGGATAAGGCTCTTGAACCCACGAACGGCTTTCCTCCCCTGCCCATTTCATGGATGACAAAACTCGGGGCGGTGACGGGACCGGCTACCTGGGGGTAATGGCTACGGGGGGATTCAGCCCAAGGATCCTGCATGACCTTCACCTCGTGCCTCATACAGGTCGGTCCTGAGCTGCCCGAAAGGGGGAAGGGCCTGAACCGCTGCTCCCGGCACCTGATCCCACCTGATCAGAGACTCTCGCCAGGGACGTGAAGTCCTCGTTTGACCTCTGCTCCGGCCAGCCCCACGTGAGCAGGGACCGTGCTTCCTCACCGCTGGGTCCCCAACCCCAGAACAGTGCCTGGTAGTGGTATCAGTTCACATTGTAGTGAATCACAGGGATCCCCCAGCAGCCCCTTGATGTGGGGGATGTTGCTTACAGAAGAGAGATCTGGGCCACAGACTTGTGTTCACTCTTTCATCCACTCGTGCAGCATCCCCACCTGTGTCTGTTTGCTGGAATTCAGAGGGGACCCCCAGACACCCTCCCTGCCCTCGGAGCTCCCAGCCCAACCAGTAGGTCAGCATCTCACCTACAGTCCGCAAGGGGGCGATACAGAGCTAGAGCATCTCTAGCACCAGACCTTGCAGGAGGCATGGGGCTGGGCCCGCCCTGGTGGCAGCTAAGATCTAGAACCATCTGACGCACTAGAACCTGCCCCAGTGCTGACTCGAGCCAGCCGTGGAAGCAGCTCGAGAGCCTGAGCCACTGCCCCCACAGACTAGAGCCCGTCCAGCTCCGACCCGATAATACTGGTATTATCAAAATCATTCTGTAGACAGAACCCGAGAGAAATATTATGCTTGTATATACCCCACCCACTACCATACCGTACAACACTAGTAAAAAACAAGAACCACTAATCAATCACCAATTACATAGGATATGATCTGCACTATCTTCACAACTGATAAAGGCTAAAATATGTTTAATTCTAGCTTTGTTAACATAGGTATCCTTCTTGAAATGATCCTAAATATCTTCCTAGCTCTGGGGAAAATCTGAAAGAAGCCCAGAGCTTATATATTTAATGTCATTCAAACCCAAACTACTTATTCCCAACAAAACAATCAATTGTGAGAAGTTGATGGACAAAGCAAAAGGGTAGAAACCCTATATATGTATATCCTTTCAGCTCCCTGATGAGGTACATTCATAAAAAGCAGTCTCAAAGCATGTAACTCCTATCAGGTATCAAATCTGCCTAATTTCTATAAAATTTATTTAGAGCAATCCAATAATTCCCAGTATTTCAACAAATAGTGATAATCCCTTATTATCAACAGGTTTAACACGCACAGCAAAATAAAATAGTAAAATAAGAATAAATACCAACACACAAATAAATAAGTAGAAAAGCTGACCGACCTAGGAGAAAAGGGTGGGGTGACCCACTTCAGCAGGCCACCACTGAGGGCCTCCCCCAGGAGATGACCCTTGAGTCCTAAATGGGAAAGACTGGGCAGATGGACAGCACCGGTACAGGCAGCGGACTGGGCTAAATTAATCCAAGACAGGCTCTGAGCCTACAGTAGGCAGGGGCCCTATCTTTGTGGGTCATGATATCAAGCTTCTTTCCCATCAATATTCTCACCATTTCTACCATTTGGATCACAATCCAGTTTTTACTTTTCTTAAGGTCTAGCCCATACAAAAAGATTTCCTCTTACGATGCAAACTATCCATCAGTGACTTACCACCATGGGTCTGTCTTCATGTGAGTGAGTGACAATGAATGGCACACCGATATTTGTGTTAAATGCTTGTGTGCCTCATCCCCTTGATGCTACAACAATCCAATGTAAAACAGACTGTTATCACCCCCATCTTATAATATGCCAAGAAACAAGGGTTTGGCAAAGAAAAGTTATCTTCCTTTTAAAGCCTATACTCTTAAACACTCTGAGCTGATGGGGACCTAAATATGAGTCAAACACAGTCCCTGACCTCAAACAGCTTACGTTCTAGTGTCCAGGAAAAACAGAATGAACTCAAAAAAGTAATTATAGGGTGAAAATAACTGTCATAACTGAAGCAAAAATAAAATGTTACAAAAGTTCAGAGGAAGAAAGACCCCCAAATTCTAGGTGGGAAGAAAAAAGTTTTGGCGAGTGTTTTTGATAATAGTAGCCTCTTAGCTGATAGCTTAGCTTACTAAAAAGGGGAAAGGCATTTGGATCAGAAAACACTTTGTAAGCAAAACACAGAGATGAAGAGGTATGAAGTACACTCAGCAATAAAGCGGTTCGAGTATTCTGGAGCTTATGGCAGAACAAAACAGTGGTCCAGAGCCCAGGGTCTGTAACCAGTCTCTGGGTTCAAATCCCACCCCATCATGACTGATCTGTAATCTCGTACAAGTGACTTAATCTCCCTGAACTACAGTTAATTCAGCCATAAAATAAGACCACCACCTAACTTATGGGTTTGTTAACACAATTAAATGAAATGTGTGTAAAATATAGTACTTATCACAAACATAGAGCCTACACTGAATTCAGTATCATTAATATTGGATGTTAGGAACAAGAAAAGAGGTGAAGATAATTAAAGTTTCGAGAATAATGTTAATAAAGAGACAAGTTTAGGACAAAAATCAGCTTTGGGAAGGGCACTAAGTAAGTAGTTTGGTTTTCTATAAGCTGAGCTTTCAGCTCCGTTGAGTATTCGGGTATAGCATTTACAATGTGGTGTAGTTTGTTTTCGGTGCCTTTTGCTCCCTAGAGCTACACATTTAGAAGTGTCATGAAAGTGGCAGAGGTGGTAAGGAGAACAGAGCAGAGCAACTTTAGACCAAGGACAGAACTTGGAACATTTGCCTATCTTAGGGGGCTAGGAAATAAAAACGGAAAAGGAGACCAAAAAACAAAAAGAAAAGCTCTGCCAGAGAATCAGGAAAAAATTAAGAATGCAGTGTCATGAAACCTCTTCAAGAGGGAAGTGAATTTCAAGATTTGATAGCATGTTTTGAGTGTGTATACATTTATGTAGCAAGTTAAATAATCCAATTTTATTTTTTTAAAAGACAGGAAAAAATTATTTGTCACTTATTTTTTTAAATCTTTCAAAATTAAGCAAGCATTACTAAAGGAATGTCTACTACAATATTTCCTCAAATTTTTTCTGATTAATCACCTCAATAGGAAAGACAAACATATAACCAAAATAATTTAATAGGTACTAACAAAGGGGAATATGAAAAGTGCAGAGAAAGGAGCTTGATTATCTCAACTTAAAGAAGAGGTGAGGCAAGGTTCAAGAGTAGGTAGTGGGTGCAGCAACATCAGAGCCAGGCCTTGAGGAGGCGGTCGGGCGGCTGCAGCAGGCAGGGGGCACTGACAGGAGAAAGCCCCGGACACGCCTGCTAAGTGAAAGCACGCGGCCCGTTGGGAGCACAGCCCATTAGCAGCGACTGTGCAGTCCGAGCTGCGGGGGCAGGAGCACAGGTCAGCGGACGAGGGAAGAGGCTGTGAGTCATTCAGACCTGAGTCTGTAGGCAGTGAGGACCCATGAAAAGAATGTAAATGGCAAGTTCCTTAAATGCAGCTAAGAATTACTACCAACTGAAAATCAAAAATGAATATATGGCAACTCTGAGATTCAAGTGAAAAGTATAATCAAAATGTAACATGCAGACAACTTCTCAGAGACATAACTGCTCTGTAAATCAAGGAATATATGTGGTAAATTTTGAAACATAACAGAGTTACTACTGATACAACAGACACCTAAAATACCTGTAAGTATTTGTAAATTTTGTCTTAAAATTTGCCAGAAGACTTTCTACCTGAGTGTCTATAGTTAGTATTTTAAAAGCAAAAACAAATTTGTTTCCAAAGATGAAAAAGATTAAAATAAAAGCAACAATAACAAGGAGGTCACAAGCCCACAGAAATACACTAATGTTTCTGATTGCTAATTCACAACCTAAAAGATGTTCAAATGTAAACACATTTAACAAACAAGATGACACACTTACTGTTCGCTTCACCAGCAACTGACCCATCACTGTGAACATGCGGCAAAGGCCAACAGGGGTACACACTGCAGGAGAGGTCACAGAGAGGAGGCTGATAAATGGCTAGTGCAAAATACAGAACAGACTCCAAGACGATCGTTGTAAGAAAAGTCTTGCCTCAAATTTAGATTCTCTCAGTGTTTTATCAGAGGAGCCTTCATCAATAAAGAAGCTAGAGAGGATGACAGGTGAAAGATGAAAGATACCCAAAGACTGAAGAAGGCTTAGCACGTGCAAGACTCTAGCAGTTGAATAATAGTATTTTCACTTAAAAAATTAAAAAAAAAAACTAAAGAACAGATTAAAATTTCAAGTACTGATGGAGTTGAGAACCAAACAACTATTATCTTAACTCCTTTTAACTACATTTATCTGCTTATAATATCCCTGAGATATGCTGTAATGCCTCAGGTAAAACTGAGTACATTTTAACTAAATTAAACCACAAATTCACCACACAGGGTCTATGTTACCACTCAAAAGTAGAATCTAATGCTTCAGTGAGTGTGGGCCTGTGTGTGTGTCTCTCCACAAGAGAGGCTTTCCTTAAAGAACAACACATGAGTATTATTTCATGGCTTCAGTTTATCAAAATTTATCTTAACATAAAAAAAGTTAAGGGCCAATTTTAAAAACATCTCCAAGTTGTTAAGTAATTTCATCAGGAACCTTAGTATAATTTTCTAGAACAAAGAACTCCATTTTCCCATCAACATTAAGCCAGAAAAATACTTACAGAGAAGTAACAAACATCCCGTCCGAGATATACAGGAATATAAATAGGGTAGGTAGAACTCCCAGAGATCTGTAAAGAAACACAAATATATTTCAGTAAATCCAAAATATTGTACATTAAGATATAGGTTGACTATAATGTTTGATAAACATCATAATTGTCTATTTGAGTCTACTAAACCATATAATTTCTAAATTGTACAATAAAAAGATCTAAAACAGAAAAGGAAATACCCCTTTTGCAAAACCTGTTTGGAGGGAGAAAAAAAGTCTCCATGGAATTTTAAGAACAGAAACCAACTAAGAAACAAAGAAAAATCTTAAAAAGCTGCTTGCTCGTTCTGAATACAGCAAACACAGGAACACTCATTTATGTTCTTAAACCTGTCTAAAGACTTCTTAACTCTGTAAATTAACAACAAGGGCTGACCACACAAAGAATCACTACAACGTTCACGACAGCGAACGTGTAGTCATAGGCCGGTTCAAGGTCCCGGAGAGAAGCCGACTGACCGTACAAAGACTCCATGCTCGCGGCGTCCTTGTCAACGAGCGCGGAGGCCACCCACACCATCCCCAGGATGAGGAGCGCAAGCAGGACAAGCATGACCAGAGTTTCTAAAATTCGGGCTCGGATTCCCTGAAAAAGATAATGGAGATCTAACTGTATTTCATTTCATCTCATGATTAATTAGGCTTCTATCTGTAAGAAAGCACAAAAATTCTTTGGAAAGGGAAGAAATTTCTATTTATAAGGAAGACAGAAAACACTAGCTTTACAGTGTCATGTTTAGACTACCTTTGTTTTACCAAATTATGTAGAATACCATCAAGCTTTAAAAAACCAAAAAAATTCGTCACGAAAACATTTTTCAGAGCAGTGTTTTAAGGGGCGCCTGGGAGGCTCAGCCCATCGAATGCCTGCCTGCCGCTCAGGTCATGGATCCAGCCCCACGCGGGGCTCCCTGCTCAGTGGGGACCTGCTTCTCCCTCTCCCTCCCGCTTGTACTCTCTCTTGCTATCTCTGTCACCGCCTCTCTCTCTCTCAGATAAATAAAATCTTAAAAGAAAAAACAAAAACGGGTTTTAAAACACAGATTGATGAATTTTTGTCTGTGGCTCTAAGCAAGGGCCTCGAGGACGACCACGGTCCGGGGCCAAGCAGCCATGGGAGCGACAGACCCCGCGAGCACACACAGCCCCCAGTCCCCGGGAGCCAGCCACCTGCACCGCTCCCGCAGCCGCGGGTGCAGCGGCCAGCGCCCCCTCCCCCGCTCCCGCCAGCGCCCCCCTCCCATCTCCCCCCGCCCTGCAGCGGCCAGTGCCCCCTCCCCGACTTCTGCCAGCGACCACCTCCGGCTCCCGAAGCCCGTGTCCCCCCTGCTCCCGCCAGCAGCCCAGGGACTCCCTGAGCAAAGCCCACAGCAGAAACCAAGGCCAGGCGCAGTGCACGGTTATCGATTATGTACTACACTTCTTTCTTCACATTAGATAAAACCGCCATTACTTCATGTGCCTGGAATATAATAAACCATCTTTCTGCACAATTTTGTTTTAAATATAAAACAAATTCTGACCTCAGGGCCAAACCAGAGGCCAGGCTCCTAAACTTGAAACCTATTGGACAAGCCAAACAAACAAACGAATAAAAACAACTTTCTTATATTCCTGAAAAGTCACCAAATGATTGAATCCATACTAAATTCAAAGATTCACATTGTTGTTTTATACTATAATGTACATGGAATACAACAAACAAAATTAGAAGTAAATCCATGTCTCTCGATAAAAGAGTTGGAGGGGCCTGCTCTTATAGCCCAGTCTTACACAGGACTGCCCTCGGCCGGTTAAAAGATGTCCCCAGGTGTGGAGTCAGCACACCTTAAGTGTTTCCAGTAGGGAGGTCGGTGGACCAGAGTAAATGACGCTTGTATTTTATTTAACGCATCAGATCTAACAGTAGTTATGACTCAAGTAAGATGAAATATGAACAGTCCCCAAACATACTACTAAAAAACACACTCCAGCTTTCCTAAAGAACTCTCCAAACCCGCACTTCACAACTTTCAAACCACTTAGGATACCAAAACATGACCACCACCCCCCTTTTTTCTTTTTTAAGTAGGCTCCACGCCCAGTGTGGGGCTTGAACTCACAACCCTGAGATGAAGAGTCACAGGCTCTACCAAGTGAGCCAGCCAGGTGGCCCAGACAGCCACCTTTTAATGGTAATTTCTTTTTCCTTCCTTCTCTCTTTCTGAGCAATAGTCTTTTTTTGTAAGCAAGAATCTTCTTATTACACATCAAATATTACGTAGAAAGCTTGTAACAGATAAAAAGAACAGGTGCTTTGATGAGAATGTGTAACACCCTTTCAGCTTGTCTCCTCCTATCTCTGACTGGAGCCCAAATCCTGCCTGCCTCCAACCAGAACTTAGGAATACTAAGGGCTCCCAAAACACCTAACACATGTGTCTTAAGTGTTATGACATATGAGCTAAACACTGCAACCATGTTTGATACAAAACAGTAGTGATCCTTGGAACCATCTGAGACCCACTGTCCCCAAAAAGTGTTTTAATAATATAATTATTAAACAATTGTAATAACGTAATAAGTATATAACCATTACGATGATATTAAGTGTTGGGGAATCAATCTACCATAAGATTTACACACTTCCTCTGTTATTTTGGTAAGAAATATCTGTTGGCAATTAAATGTATTTTTCTTCAAATATGTTATTCTGCTTCGGGAGCTAATGCTCCATGGGCCTCTCTCATTTCTGTGCATCTCAGAGGCAGGGATAGACCTTGTTCTGGACTTTATTTTTTTAAGATTTATTTATTTTGGAGAGAGAGCATGCATGCATGCAGGGGGGAGGGGGAGAGGGTGAGGGAAAGAGAATCCCAAGCTGACAAACCACTGAAAGTGAGCCCAACAAGTGGCTCAATCCCATGACCCTGAGATCATGACCTGAGCCGAAATCAAATTGGATGCTTAACCAACTGAGCCACCCAGGAGCCCCTGGACTATCTTATTAAGGATGTCTGGATAGCAAACAGCCTTGGAAAATAGAGACACTGTCTCTCTGAAGCAGGTCTGTTTCATACAGAGCAAAGCACAGACAAGTTTGCTTGAAGCCCATTTGTGGGTTCCCCTGAGATTCCTCAGCTATGACTTGAGCCCACTGTAGGAACAGCCTCCACCTGAGCCACACTGCCCCCATGAAGCTGGGGGGTGGGGGTGTTGTCCTGGAGAACAGGAAACTCATGGCTTGCCTGTTCTGAGTAATGAAGTCCTTTGTCTCTGATCCAGGAGTCTCATGTCTACAACTACCACGCAGGAATCTAGCAGACTGTCAGCTTGCAAGTACAGTAAAATGTCAGACCCTCCACAATTCTTGCAGCTTTGGGTGACAAGGGTAGGCAGCTAACATGGCTTTCTAGAGAAGAACAAATAAGGGCCCACAAGGTTGGGTTAGGGGCAATGAGAAAACTCCCAAGATCTAGCAGGGAATGCTCTTACCCAAGCAGTAGGCAAGTGGGAGAAGTATGAGTCCCCCAAGGACCTGACGTGCTAATGCCTGTCAGAGGCTGAGCTACAGGTGGAGCTTGGTCATAGCCCCTTCTCCCAGAGAGTAGGGGTGTTATCATGTTCGTGTAACACCAAGCCCTACAAGGCCAACTAAAAAGACTATGATTACAAGGAACTATTTTTCTTGTATACTTTGTCCTTTTCTGTATTTTCCAAATTTCATAGAGTGAATGTGCAGGGCTTTAAGTAATATGAGAACAAATTAATGCTGTTTTTAATTTTTAATTTTTTTCTTAAAAGAACTAACTTCTAAGAGATTGACACTCAGAAAAATAATTTTTAAAATATCCAACTTCAGTTTATGAGACAGTATAGCGAGCTAGTTCAGGACCCCAACTCCAGCAACAGACTGCTTGGGTTCAAAGCCTGGTCCCATCACTGACCAACTGTGTAACACTGTGCAAATTTCTAAACCTCTCTGTGCATCAGTTTATTTCTTCATAAAATAGGTTTATCCCTACCTTATGGGGTCATTATAAGGATCAAATAAGTTAAAATAAGTAACATGCTTAGCATTAGGCTAGGTGTTTAGTAAGCACAGTATAAGGGTTAACTGTAACGGCTCAAATTACTGCCTTTGTTTTTAAATTTTCCAAGGCTTTGTAGTTCACCTATCATTTGTGTTTCTGGATTAAATTTATTTCTCCTAATGCCAGCTTATCAACTTCTTTCCATCTGTCACCTATCATTCACAGACCTGTAAGACAGCACATCCACTAGCCTGACTCCCTCGTCTCTCAGACCCATCCTGAGATCTCAGACTGTGAGACTGCTCCATATTTCTCTGATACCTCCAGTCCTCTAACCTACACTGTGTCTTCATCATTATAACCTCCACTCCCTCAATCCACCCAACTCCTCCAATCAGTCTTGTTTTCACTTGCTTAAACCCTATGTTGAACTGTGTATTTTAATGAAAATCCAGTACCAATAATATTCTAATATTCCTGGTCCCTTTGATTTCCACCAGACTACCTTAATTCCACTGGCGGCTCATTCCTTTGAATTCTCAGTCCTGTGAAAGAAATTTACAAAATCTTGAGAAACATGTGCTACTACATTCCAAAGTGGGTCTTTGCTGTTACCTGGCAATACTTATGCTGATCTCTGGCTAACGATTCCCTCAATGATTTTTTAAATGTTTTCCATTCTCCTTGACCCTAAATCTCATCCCCTGCTTTCTAGCAAATTGCAGCTGCCCTTACCTCTTCCTTAGTAGGACATAACTGGGGAGACTGCACATCTCTCAGCTTCCTTCCCCTATCTCTGGTCTCTCTGTCTCCATTCTTTCTTTCATTCTTTATATAAAGGAAAATGCCTCAGATCCCTTTTTTCCATGGCTCAGGCTTAGATGTTCATCCTTTCAACATGCCGGATTAGTGCTTCTCAAACTTCAGCGTATGTCAGCATTACCAAGGGGCTTGCCAATCCCTGAGAACCAGCCCAAAGACACTTCAGTCAATTCTGACGAAGCCAGTTCATGTGATGAAGACACCAGATAGACTGCTCTGTTCTTCCCCTGGGTGATCTCGGCTCCTCACGTAACCAACGGCTCTAAAGTTTCCATCTTTAGTCCAAATCTCACCACTGAGACCAAGATCCATACATCTAAACGGCCACCTCCCCTCAAGTATCTCACAAGTACATAAACAATTCTAAAGTCAAACTCATCACTTTATCCCCTAAACAAGCTCCTTCAGTGTTACATACCCCAATTAATGGCACCATTACCCACTGTTTTTTCCAGATGCTGCAAACATCCTTATCATCCCCCTTGCTGCTGCACCCTCTCTCTCTCTCTCTCGCTCTCTCTCTCTCTCTCTCTCACACACACACACCTTGGACTCTGATCTATTCAAACACCAAGTCCTTCTGATTCTACTGTGTCATTACAACTAAATCCATCCGCTTCTCTTTCTGCCACTACATCCAACTCACCTGGACAACTCCCTACTTTGCTAGCTAGTAGTCCAAAATGCAACTCTTAACTCTTTCTGCCTGACCTGTTGCCTACATTGCAGTGGGAATGCAATCTTTGCAAAACACAACTCTGATCGTGTCACTCTTAGTCAGAACTTGCTAACAGAAGTACAGGCCAGCAACAGGGAAACAGGTGCATTAATGCAACAACACATAAACATCAAATCTCATTAGCATCACTTCTAAGAAAATGAGGTGCTATACACATAGATCCTTAAAGCTGGGTCTTACTCTGTCTTCTGCTGTTTAGATGGTAGACAAAATAATTAAAGACAAAACAAATATAGATGAAACAAATTATTTATGATTTAATAGCATACAAAAGTGCTGTCCAAAAGACCCTTCTGTGATGATGGAAATGTTCTGTGTTATCCAATAAGAAGACAGCAACTAGCCATACGTGTTTATCAAGCACTTAGAATGTCGTTACTATGAACGAAGAGCTGATTTTTAATTTTATGTAATTTTAGTTCTTTTAAATTTATATAGCCACACATGGCTAATGGTTACCATATTGATCAGAGAAGATTATTAACAGCCTGTTGCTAATAAAATCTGATATAAGTACTCTCTGTACTCTCAAGTACTTTCTGGTTATTTTTTTTTAATCCATTTGTTATTCTGTTTTTTTTTAAGATTTTATTTATTTATTTGAGAGAGAGAGAAAGAGACAGCACAAGAGGGAAGAGGGTCAGAGGGAGAAGCAGACTCCCTGCTGAGCAGGGAGCCCGATGTGGGACTCGATCCCGGGACTCCAGGATCATGACCTGAGCCGAAGGCAGTTGCTTAACCAACTGAGCCACCCAGGCGCCCCTACCTTCTGGTTATTTTTCTAAATTTAACCTTGATATAAAATTATTTGAAAAACAGCTTGGTTAAAGTAACCTCATTTAACATGCTATTGCTCTACTTAGTATTTTCATTAGCATTTATGTCAAAAAGAGGTAATCTACTTTTAATTCAAAAACTGCCCCCTTCTGTTTATATTAAGAAAAATTACATTCTCTCAGTAAGAAAAAGTTTTTAAAATGCAGCCTACATATGACCCATCTAACACTGATACTAAGGTTCAAGACCCACACACTTATTCCCATACACTGACAAACCAAGTCCTTAAATAAATCTCTTTGTGTTAACAAAAAAAATAAATTATATGTGAACAGTTTTTCTAAAAAGAAACAAGCTGTGTAATTCCAAGAAGATGCTTTTTTCTATTACAGATATATGAATAATATCAAGAAGAAATGTCTAAAATGTATACTCACATGCTTAAGCAGTCATATAAAAATCATTTAGCAAAAAAAGACCTCTGTAGTCAAATCACATAAGTGGTTCAAAATTTACTATCAATATTTCTTTTGAAAAGTACTAAATAGGGCGCCTGGGTGGCTCAGTCGTCAAGCGTCTGCCTTCGGCTCAGGTCATGATCCCGGGATGCTGGGATCGAGTCCCGCATCGGGCCCCCTGCTCCGTGGGAAGCCTGCTTCTCCCTCTCCCACTCCCCCTGCTTGTGTTCCCTCTCTCGCTGTGTCTCTCTCTGTCAAATAAATAAATAAAATCTTTTAAAAAAAATAGTAAATAACACAAAAAGAAATCTGCTCATTTTCAGTTATCAATCTAAGCACAAAAGAGTGAATTAGCAATATTACATGTACAGAAAAGGCTGCCACAGAGCAGGTCATCAAAACTGTTGGATAGGATTATGCCTGTTATGAAATACTGATAACTGCTGTAGGAAGAAATAACCGTTATTCTGACTCAGTCCACTAGGAGGCCAGGACAGTTATGTTTTTCTTTTAATTGTATTCTTTTTTTTTTTAATTAAACGAGACAAAAATCAGCCCAACTTGAAATCAGTGAAGTGTCACATTTATGAGCTTTAGCAACACCAATAGAAAAATATAAATTTTTTCATTAAATGCAACGTGGCAGCTTTTTTTTATCCTCAACAACTTTAGGACAGAGAGAAGAGGGGTAATGGGGCTGTAAATAACCAGAGACTTCATCTGTTAATTCAGAATTGACTGGCTCCTGCAAGTGCCAACAATACATAAACTATGGTTACTACCTTTCTTGAGACCATAAAAGTATGACAAAGCCTAAAAAGTACAGGCTTTGTGGCATGGAATATGTGAGATTTTTAAACTTTTGTACGTGATTCTGCCTGCAAAAGTAATGAAAGCATTGAGAGAGCTTTTATCGCTACCACTAATCACCAGCAGGACAGCATATAAGCAAAAAATATGCCTACTGCTCATTTTTCCATTAAGAGTCAGAATGAGGAGCTAGGATCCCCAAGGGGAAGGTTCCTATCAACTCTATTCTCGCATATGCTGAGCTGAAAGATGTGCCAGATGTCAGAATAACTTACTGAAATACCCTGCAAATAACAAAGTGGCAAAACATTGTCAGAGGGGAAAAGGTTTCCATGTTTATCTTAAAAAGTAAGGAAAGTCTCCTGAATATAAAAAGATCACAAACTATAAGAACTTGAACTTAAACAGTTGTACTTCAAGTACTTTGAATGCTTATCCTCTATCATATATTACTAAGATTTCAAGAACTCCATAATATTTTTATCCCCAGTATAAATACTGGGATAATCCCTCCCAAAAACCATGAACCTAAGTTACTTTAATGAAACTCCACCCCTTTTATTAAAATCATAGTTCAATAAGCACTCAATGTACTAGTTAAAAACAGCATCGAAACTAAGTACTTCTTTCTGCTAACACTTTCTGAAACACTACATTGTTTTTAAGAAAAGCAAGCTACATAATTACACTAGTTTCATATCAATATCATTTTGAAAAATTACAACCATCACAACATAGTAACAGGTTAAATTAAGTAGGCTAATAAAGACGAAATACATGTAACCAGAGATTTCTTTTTACATTTAAATAAGCACTGAATGGGTAAAAGTCTAAAACATTAAAATAGTTATTGCTTTTTGAACTTTTCGTGCTGGTCAATTACACATTTAATTGCTTTGTGCTGAAGATCAATGAAGTGACAATTACAACGTATACACAAAAGCTCTAACAATAAGCTGACATGTTTCTGTGGTGATGAACATTTAAACATGATTTTGCCTGGACATCTTGACCTCTCAGAAGGTATGTAAACACCATATTATATACTATGGCTCCACCCATCAGGAAAGCCCGGTAAAAATTTCTACAATTATAGAACATTTAAAATCTGTATCAAGCCATTGTTCATTTAACAAAAAGAGTCTCTTAGTAACACTAAGATACGGTTTGCTCAGCATGCCATCAAGACTGCACCAAACAGGCTCAGTCGTTAGGTGTCTGCCTTCGGCTCAGGTCATGATCCCAGGGTCCTGGGATCAAGCCCCACATCGGGATCCCTGCTTGTCAAGAAGCCTGCTTCTCCCTCTCCCACTCCTCCTGCTTGTGTTCCCTCTCTCGCTGTTTCTCTCTCTGTCAAATACATAAATAAAATCTTTAAAAAATAATAAATTAATTAAAAAAAAAAAAAGACTGCACCAAACATATATGCTGTCATCTGGGGAAGATTGACAGAAACACTAATAAGGAACAGAAAATAAAGGCAGGTCTTAATTATTTTAAACCATGAAAATAGCTACAAACAAGCATCAGTAGAGTGTCACACATTTCCCCCCTTTGCTCCCAAGGTAATCATTAAGAATTTGGACAAAAAAAAGTTTTGGTCCCAGGGCAAAGAAAACAGCTTTACAGAAAGCTTTGTTAAGCTACAGTGAAATATTTTTAATATTAATATTTTCTGCATTTAATCTATTTAAGATGGAAAGATTAAAACTATAAGATGTTCAAGCTATTAAAATTTGACAGAGAGAATATATTTTAGGATAAGATAAAATAAAAACACTATGATTGCCAGTTTATTTAACTAAGATGTTCACTGTATTCAAATTTATAAGAAACTTCCCATGATGTTAGACAAACAAAAATCCTCAAGATTGCAAGTAAATAAATTAATACAGCAAGTAAATGAAACAAGTAAATAAAAGAACTGAACCATAAAAAGATTGCAAAGAATTTATATTAAAATTTTAAAACGTAATTCTAAATTTGGAAAAAAACTATTTCTCGGTATACTACATCATATCAAAATAACTGAATGGACAGCCAGTAAAGACCTTTCCTTCTACTTCTTTTCCAATAATCTTTAGTTATCAATTTCACAGAAAAGAGATGGGAAATGACATTTGCCAAGCTCCTACCAGTTGTTTTATATGTGCTCACTGAACCTTCATGATAAATTAGAAGGTAAGTTGTATTATAAATGAGAAAGCTCACACCCCAAAAAGTTAAATAATCTGCCTACAGTCACCCTGTTCAAGGTTTGCCTGCACTCACAGTAAACACAGGTCTGTCAGCTTTCAAAGCCTGTGCTTTCCACCTCCTCACACAACAGAAATAAGACACCAAAGACAAACTGACATGGAAATAGGGAGGTGGGGGAGAATGCTTAAAACATATTTAAGACAAACCTCTAATTTAGTAAAAGAAATAAAGCAAAATACATAAAAGCTTCTTTTACTAGAACATTAATTTTCAATCCCATAAGAGCAAACTCATGCTGAGGTCAAATCCTCAGTAGTCCCGTAAGACACTTAATACAAAAGAAGTCAATACCTTACTATTGGTTTCATAAAACACCCAAGCATAAACTCCAATAAAGACACAACAAAACAGAGATTAGGGTTTTTATCACATTACTAGAGCAAAATGTACAAAATACTAAAGTGTAGAATATAATAGAAAATACTGCCCCATGATTTAGATGTAGCGTCACATCGCTTATATGGCAAACAGTACATTCACACAAAAAGCACTAGGAATTCCAAAATACTACATAAACCTTAGGGCTATCTGCCCTCACTCCATTATCTGAGTTGGGCCCATCTCTCCCTGATTTCCACATTCCCTCCAGCTCTCAATAAAAGCTGCTTTGGGTGGATAGGTGTGCACGCATGTGTATTTTACATTTTTCCACTGAAAACCAATAAATTGGCATTTTAGTTTTACCTATCAGCTTCAATTTGGGTAATGTGAGCCCATCACCAAGAAATAAATAGCCTTTCGTTCCTTCCTATTTTTAAATAATGACAGGATACTGTTTAGCTCTGTATGTCTATTAAATACTTGTGGATTTACCACCCAACTTAAAGGAACATCATCACAACCACTGCGGCACCCATGTGGCCCTCCCAACTGCACCAAACTTCCATACCAAAGTGGCCAAATGGAACCACTAATTTGAACTGCCATCTTTGTCATTTATTTACTTTTATTTTTGATTGTGGTAACATACACAGAACATAAAGTTTACCATTTTGAACATTTTTAAATGTACAGTTCTAGAGCATTAAATACATTCATTCACATTGTTCTGCCATCACCATCACCATCCATCCCCAGAACTTTTTCACATTCTCCAGCTGAAACTCTGCACCCATTATAACAATGACTCCTCATTCCTTCCTGCTCCTACCCCCAGCCCCTAGCACTTACCATCCTATTTCTGTCTCAATGAATTTGACCATTCTAGGGACCTCATATAAGTGGCATCACAGTATTTACCTTGTTGTGTCAGCCTGACCTCACTCAGCATAATGCTCTCAAGGCTCACCCATGTTGCAGCATGTGTCAGAAGATTTCTTTACTTTTTAAGGTGAAATAATATTCCATTGTAGATGCAAACTACATTTTGTTTATCTATTAATCCATTGGTGGATACTTAGGTTGTTTTCACCTTTTGGCCATTATAAATAATGCTGCCAGGAAAATAAGCATAGAAAGGTCTGTGAAGGAAAGAGAGGAAGACGGCGGTGGAGAAGGAGGACCCTAGGCTCACTGGTTACCAGAGGGCAGGTGGGCGAGAGGACGGGGGAAATAGGTGATGGGGGTGAAGGAGTGCACTTGCGATGAGCACCAGGAGGTATATGCAAGTGTTTCACTGTGCTGTACACCTGAAACTAACATTACTCTGTATGTTAACTGGAATTTGAATAAAAACTTTTATAAATAAATAAAGGAATATCTGTGGAGTTCTTGCTTTCAATTCTTTTGTGTGTATACCCAGAAGTGGAATTGCTGGATCATATATAGTAGTTCTATGTTAATTTTTTGAGCAACCACCATGCCGTTTTCCGCAGCATCCACACAATCTTACATGCCCACCAACAGTGTACAAGAGTCCCGTTCTCTCTACATCCTCACCATGACTTGTTATTGTTTTGGGGGTTTTGGCAGTTGTTAGCAGCCATCCTAGTGGGTGTGAAGAAGTACCTCACTGCGGTTTTGATTTACGTTTCCCCAAAGACTAGTGCTGCTGAGGTCTTTCATGTGCTTATTGGTCACACGTATGTTTTCTTTGGAGACATGTCTATTCCAGTCCTCTGTTCCTTTTTTATTTGATAGAACAGGTACCATCACCATGTTCTTCAAAATTGCTTTGGCTATTCTTGGCTCTCTGTTCCTCCATAAGAATTTTACTATCTGCTTATTACATTCTTTAAGATAATTTGCTGGAACTCTTTTTAGAATTGCATAAACTCTAAAAAATAATTTGAGAACTGTTATTTTTACCATATAAAGAAAGTCATAAACACAGAATAACCTATCCATTTGTTTAAGTCTCCTGTAACATCCTTCAATGAGATTTTTTCTTTCCATATATTATTTCCATAAAGATTCTGCATATCATTTGTCTAATTTATTTCAAAATACCTTAAGGCTATCTTGCTACTATAAAAATATTTTTAATTAGATTTTCTTTGTTATTTGATTTTTCTATATTAATTTTCTATTTTAATCTATATTAATTTTTTCTGTTAATCTTTTTTTTTTAAAGATTTTATTTATTTATTTGAGAGAGAGAATGAGATAGAGAGAGAGAGACCATGAGAGGGGGGAGGGTCCGAGGGAGAAGCAGACTCACTGCTGAGCAGGCAGCCCGATGCGGGACTCGATCCCGGGACTCCAGGATCATGACCTGAGCCGAAGGCAGTCGCTCAACCAACTGAGCCACCCAGGCGCCCTTTCTATGTTTATCTTATATCCAGGTTCCTTGCTAAATTTTTTTTTACTTGAATAATTTTTCTTTAGATTCTATGGGATTTTTCAATAGACAATATCATCTAACAAATAAAATAATGACTATTTTATTTGTTCCTTTCAAGTTTTCCTTTTCTTGTCTAAATTGTACTACTAGTAACTCCATTACAGTGTTATTATTAGAAATAAAGGATTTAAGATGGCATCCCAATTTTAAAGTAAATACTATTTACATTTTTACCATTAAGTACAATGTCAGTTACAGACTTAGAGTAGATATCCATTATCAAGTTAAGAAAGTTCACTCAAGTTCTTAGTTTGCTTTTTAATCATGAATGGTTACTGATTTTGCTAAATGTGTTTTGTGTCTCTTTGGAGGTGCTCGCTTGACTTTTTTTTTCCTCATTTACTTTCCTAATATGAATTACAGCCATTGATTTTCTAATGTGAAACCAATCTTACATACCTGAAATAAAATTTTCCTTGATGATGATTTTTTGCATACATGGCTGAATTCACCTTAATATTTTCTGATTCACAAGTATTCGCAAATAAGAATGGCCTATAATGATCCTTTCTTATACTGTCCTTGTCTACTTTCAGTATCGAGATTATATTAGTCCCATAAAACTGTGAGTGTTCGTTCCATCTTCAAATCTCTGAACAAATTTGTATGAAACTGAAGTCATCTAGGGGCGCCTGGGTGGCTCAGTCGTTAAGCATCTGCCTTCAGCTCAGGTCATGATCCCAGGGTCCTGGGATCGAGCACCACATCGGGCTCCCTGCTCATCGGGAAGCCTGCTTCTCCCTCTCCCACTCCCCCTCCTTGTGTTCCCTCTCTCGCTGTCTCTCTCTCTGTCAAAAAATAAATTTAAAAATCTTAAAAAAAAAAAAAGAAACTGAAGTCACCTATTCTTTGAAGTCTGGTAAAAATATCTTGCAAACTGTCTGGACTTGATTTTTTTTAAATCTAATGACTATAGTTCATTTCTGGCAATATTGAGAATAAGATATCCTTAATTCCCTCTGCCAAAAAATGTCTAAAATGCTAGATCAAATATTTTTAAATCTCCCTGAAATCTTCTCTTTGTCTATTTATTCTGAGCAATACATTGAGTTCGGTACCTCTCACAGTGTTGGCTTTTCCCAATGTCAGGTCATCTTCTGAGTCCCTACTCATCCTTATATTTAAGAGTTTTTGTCCCTCCCAGTTCTCTTTATCACCTCCTGACTCTGGTGATGGTAGAACTAGTAAGTGAATCTAGAAAATAGATCTAGATAGGCAGGATCTGATTCTGAGTGACGTGTCTTGGTAGCTTGTATCCTGGTGGACACTTTTGAGTATTTACCAGACGCTCTACCACCAGAACCCCCATTTTCTATGTCGTCTACAGTATTACTGCTGCTTGCTAACTGCAGCTCCCCTCTGAGTACCCTGATCCTTTCTGTTCCTCACATCCTTTACCAGCAGAGCCAGATGGTTTTAATTTTTGTTAAGACCAGGTCAAACAAAAATGTGAAAAACAGGGCGCCTGGGTGGCTCAGTTGGTTAAGCAACTGCCTTCAGCTCAGGTCATGATCCTGGAGTCCCGGGATCGAGTCCCACATCAGGCTCCCTGCTCTGCGGGGAGTCTGCTTCTCCCTCTGACCCTCTTCCCTCTTGTGCTCTCTATCTCTCATTCTCTCTCTCTCAAATAAATAATAAAATAAAATCTTTTAAAAAAATGTGAAAAACACAGATATACTTAGGTAGCTGGAAATGCTAAAATCAATTTGCTAATAGATGCAAAACTGGATAGTATCCTATGGGACAACATAATAAAATGTTTGGGGTTATCTTTTGTATAGAAAAGGAATCAATTCTATCAGACAGAATCATTTTCATTGCTCTTACTTTCCTACAAGTTAACTCTAATCCTAAAGAGATGTAAAATAGTCAAGTCAATAGAAAGTCAGCCAAAGATACACACCCCTACAAAATCGGATGACCACCACGGTCTACTACACAATGCCTAGGACTCCACTGACAGAACACCCAGGATCTCCTCTGCCCATTTCCAAGTCTTGGACAACTCTTCCTGGCACCAGAAAATTTATGTATGCAAAATAAATTATTAAAATAAAAAGGATATAAACTATATGTACACACTAATTATAATTACACAATACTCCAAACACAAATATTGACAGGTAATCTGAATGATATAAAGTATAATGACAGATTAATTGGCTTTCTATGAAATTGTCTAAAATTAAAATATTAATGAAAAAGCAACAAAAGTCAAGATACATAGGACAATCAAACAAAATCATCAGCCTCATAAGTATGCTTCATGCAAGCCCAATATGACATAGGAAAAGTAAACATTAAGGATCCTACAATACAGATGCATTCAGGAAGGATTTGTACATTTGTAGAAACCATCTTGGAATCTTGAGGATTTCTGAACATTAGATTGAAAAAGATCTTCTTTGAACAGTAAGGCCATGAGAGGCCAAAACAGTTTACAAAGCTAAAGAGGAGAGGCCAAAAGAAAAGACTGGACCCCCATATTTGCTGACAAAATCAGAGACAATTCAAACAGAGACCACAAAATCTCCCAATCTGGAAAAAGACCCAAGAATGTCCCCAAATTAACAATTAGCAAATTAACACTGTATTCCAGATAAAGGGCCAGTAAAGTTAACAGGTAGAGAGAAAAGAGGAATCAGGGAGATTGGTTCAAGATGATGAATTATCATAGAAGACAGGAAAAATATATAATAATCAATCAATTAATCCGCACCATCCCTAGCAGCTATAATAATACCAAGCATACAATAAATGGCCAACAGGAATTAACTGAATGAACTATGCTAGAAGACAAGACTGCCATCAGTAGACTAATAATGTTAAGAAATCCCTAAATGATAGAAAGTAGATGGGATCAAATCTATAGAGAAATTATAGTCTTAAAAAAAAGGGGGAAATAAGAAAAGAGCAGTGATTCTAAGAGCTATAAGCTTCTAGTCAAAAAATCCAAAAATTATAGATAAATATAGAAAAGATCAGAACACAATAAAATATTTAAAATAATAGATAAGAGTAATATTCTTATATAAATTGCCTTAGAATTGAATAATACAGAGAAAAATAATTTAGATTCATTCTTTTTAATCACCTCACAAAATTAACTACATAGATTAAAATACTAGATCTTTGTAAAAACTCACAGAAAAGGGTAGCTAAAATAAAAGAGACTACGTTATTCATTCTTGACTTTGAGGGATGATAACACTTAACAAACTAAACCAATATCAAATTACTAAGAAAGAGTAAAAGTTTAAAGTGTACAAAAACTAGGATAAAATGAAACCAGGTTTTATTTAGGTCTGCTTATGTAACATTTATTGTCAGGCCTGAGTTTTCTCACACAATTAATTTAAAGGCAATTAAACAACACATGTCATAGTTAAATAGGACCAGGTCAAAAACATATATGGAGTATGAATCTTGAATTATAGTAAATGAACTTTCTAAAACCAACTTTAATTACATATTTATATAAACCATTTTTAACTAAAATTTACTTAAAAGTATTACACATTAGGTTAAAATGACAAAATGATGCATAATGCTTTGAAACAAAAGCTTTGTCTGCAGTAGGCTAAGTATATATATTTGGGAATACCATGGTAAATAAGAGAAAAAGACACACCTACAAACAATCACAATAGAATTACAATCCCTAACTGCAGGGGGAGGAAGCAGGTCACCACAAAGGAGGCCCACCGGAAAGACTTAAGGAGCACCAGGAGGTAGCACTAAAAGACAGATTCCACTGGGAAGTGAGTAGAGGGCTTCCTGGCAGAACAGCACATGAAGACAGGAGGCCATGAAAGCACCTGGAAAGTCCTGGGAAAGGTGAGGAGCTCAGGGGGATACAGCTTGGGGAACAGGGGAGCCTCCTGAAAAATGTGGCCGAAATGACAGATGGAAGCCAAATTTCCAGAGTTGTAGATATAACGTTACAGATTTTAGACTTCATTTTGTTGGCAGTTAAAAACTATCAAAAGATTTTATGGAGGTTAGTTACACAATATCATTAAGAAAACAATGCTGGAAGGCAGTGTGGAGATTACATTGTATAGGAAGGAAACTGGAAGCAGAAAAAACAGTAGGACAGTGGTTTAAATAAATCCAAGCAAAAAATGATGAAGCCTGAACTAAGGTAACGGCAAAAAGAAAAGAGGAACATTCAGAACACTTATTCAGAAGTTATTCATAGCAGTGAATCCAGTACTTTTAAGCTATCTAATGCACTAAGTTCTTATTACAAGGTAAGGTACTTTATTGCATCTCTTCTAAAAAAAATAAATCAGAAGTATAATTTAATTCTGGGCATTTAAGAAGGAAACAAAAGTCATCATGAGATCAGACAAATCTTTATGATAACTCAAAAAAGCTTTAAAAAATTTTAAGCCCTTCCCACGCCTGTTAAAAAAAAAATCCCACGCTTATAATAAAAATAAATACTCATTAATTAATGTGTAAAGAGAAACATTAAATATCAAGTAATCCCAACTAAAATATGAAAGTATACAAGTATTTAAATCTAGCATTCTGAACAACTTCAAATTTCTTCTTTGTGTTCTAAAAAAAAGATAACAGGAAATGTTTTCTAAGAACTGGTCATTTCAGTACTTAATTCTAACTTTTTCTTCTGTTGATATAGCCTTATTTTTTCAGTTTTTGCCTGCTAATCTTATTTTTAATAACTAAAAGAACATACATTCATATATATACTTCTGACAATTCAGTGCTTTAAAATTCAATCATTCTAGAACAGTAAGAACTTGTCTTTTTTAGATAAGAACTTCCTTTGCTTACCAGATGTGCAAACCAGTAAATTTGTAAGTAATGAAACTGCTAATAACTTCAGTTTTTAAAAAAAGTAGGTATATCACAACCTAAAATATTCCCTAATGTCAAAACTATCAGGGGCGCCTAGGTGGCTCAGTCGTTAAGCGTCTGCCTTCGGCTCAGATCACGATCCCAGGGTCCTGGGATCGAGCCCCGCATCGGGCTCCCTGCTCACTGGGAAGCCTGCTTCTTCCTCTCCCTCTCCCACTCCCCCTGCTTGTGTTCCTGCTCTCGCTGTCTCTCTCTCTCTGTCAAATAAATAAAATCTTTAAAAAAAAAAAACTATCAAACAATCCAATCGCCTTTGATTTATCTGCTTATGCAACATTTATTTCCCATACAAATGGGCCAAATAAATGGGTTGGTAAAGTAATATACCAAGTTTCAACTATACACTGGCAAACATTTCATAGAGATCAGAAGATTAACACTGTACCATGCTGAATAAATTATTTTATAGACAAATAAATATGTTTAAATGCCAAACAGATTTTAACAGCCCAAACTCCAGCCGTCCTGTGGACCTGTGGGCATGTGCCATAACGTGCCATAACCAGGTAAGCAGCTCTCTAGTCAGCATGAAATTAGACATTAATTTTACTTTCAAATAAAGTTTATTCCAGCCAAGGGTAGATAGTTTTCAAGTCCCCTCCCAAGAAAAGTTTTGGAAAAGAGACTCTAATCGACAATGATTATTTCCATAAAATTGTTTCATGAATGTTGGAAGTAGCAGGGCCAATTTAATTACGAGTATAATTACTTTAAAATCTGAACCTATTTTTTATTTCCTCCATACTAAAACTCTTCATTTAACAAAGAGCCCCAAATTGTGAGACTTTTAGTTAATAATTTATTCATCATATAAAATAAAGTTTGAAGTCTAGTTACCTATTAAACATAATACCTATTTTTTTACAACTTATACTGTTACAAGATAAGGCAGTTCCTATTTCAAAAAGTAAATAAATAAAGCTATGTTGACACCACAATAATATCTTATATGTAGCTTTGCTATCATATGTAAAAAATAATCCTACACAAATCTTCCTGATGTTTCATATCAACTTCCACATAGCCAATACATTTAAGCACTTACTAAGAGTGGCTGCTCCTACTGCATCTCATATGGTAGGTGAGACAAACAAGACCCTCAGCAACTCCACACCGAGATAAGTACTGCCAGCCCATTTTACAGATGCAGACACTAAGAAACATGCCTGAAGTCCCACGTCAGTAAGGAGAAGAGTCAGGATTTAAGTCAGTCTAAATGCCAAAGCTCACAATTTGTGCACTATACTATTATGCAAATAAAGAGAAAATTTAGCCTTAGAGTAGAAATCTCTCATTTTCGGATAGGACAGAAAGATGAAAGTGCTATATATTGGTCCAATTCAACACTCATACCATCTCAAAGTATATGGGTATACCAGTGATAACTTTTAGAAACACAGCTGCTATTTAACAGTAACAGTTACTGTTACTGAAATTATAATTTAGTTCCCTCCAATATGCCGTTATACTAAAAACAGTGACAAAATTAAGATCATTTCATGAAGTAAATGATTTTTAGTTCAAAATCTTTATAAACTCAAATAATTTTAAATGAAACAAATGTATTCTTTTCCTCACAGTAGTACTTTTATACATCTTTCTCTGAGATCCCATATGCCAAGCTTCAATAAATCATTATAACCACGCCTTTTACAGTAGATTAACAATTCCGAAAAGAACCCTGAGCATAACAACACTACCAGAATCAAACGTTTTAAAAATAATCATCTTTATCCATGTTGTTTCTATGGAAAACAGGGAGTGCTCCCAAGTGGGGGAGGGCAGAGGAATTCTATTAATAAATTACTGAATGATTTTTTTTTTCTTGAAGGTGTTGGGAAAATCAAATTAACACATAACAACAGTTAGTGAGATATGACTCCATTTTCTGTAATAAACACCAAGATCAAAACGCACCCAAGGTAAATTTCCTTGCAAGTTCCCCAGCAGGAGTTTTCCTTTTTGTATGCGATTTCCTCTCACCCACAAAAACCAGGCCAAACACGCGCATGTGCCGCTAACACTAAGCAGCACTTCCTTATTCACTCATGTCCAACAATTTATGGATGATCAGTGGCAAAAATGAGCAAAAATAATGAAAGAATGCCATGAAAGCTCCCTGAGACCAAGCTGGACTTCCCACTCATTTCTGTGTCTCTTTCAGATGGAGGCCTGATACAAATTAGCCACTGGGGGGAAAAGTCATCTGGTCATAAAATACAGTACAAGGTCACTTTTATGTAAGTTTGCCAAAAGGGACATAAACCAGGACAATTTCACACTGTGACACAGGATAGAAACATATTCAAACAATCTCTGTTCCTCCTCCATTGTGCTGTCACAGTGCTCAGCTTTATAGGCCTTCCCGGCACCGGCACCGGGCTCTTTGCTTCCACCTGGTCAGTCTAATTAATTAAGAAAGGAAGTTACCTCAAATTCTGTGCTTTTTGCTTTTATTATCAAGCACTTCATTTGAAGTTATAGGAGTTAACCTCTTAATGCTACAGACCGTGTGCTATGTTCTGGACATTTGGGGATGTCTGCATATAGCTGGATAATTGGTCAGGATGTTGCTGTCGCTTATGTTAAATTTTATGCCAAGGCTTCAAATCAAAGATAGGCACTAAGGTGAGGCACAATATAAAGTTACTCCCAGAAACATCTTTGGTTTGCGAATTAATCTGTCACTGATTATATTTTTTTCACTTTCATTAAATTGTTGAATTTTTACTTCGTAACATCTGAACTCAAAGTAAGATGTTAAAATATAATATGAAATAAATATATTCCTAACCCTTATTTCAACCCTGGCCGGAGGTTAGAGCCTCAGAGTTCACGATGCAATCAGCAAACATCTTCTGACATCATCCCACATAATCCAGAGGCCTCCCCGAGGCAGAATGGGAAGAGAAAACCACACAGCTGATCTGAGGTGTGACAGGAACAGCAGTGCTGTCGGCCCCAATACCCTTGTACTCTGGTATATGACTGAGTGACCAAGACAAAAACTGCAGAGAAAGGATCTCCACCACAACACACAACACTCAGCAGATGCAACCGTTTTTATCAGAACTGAAACAAACATTAAGATGCAAGCATGGGATCAGGTTCAAACACACATGAACAAATATAATGCTTGACACAATACGTAAAGGTGACTAATAATATAAATTTGATAAACATTTAGGTGCTAATAATAAGTTAGAGTTCTAAGATAAAAATTACCTTCTTAATAAAAAAATGTTTTGCTTTATCCAAACCATTTACATTCTCCTACCCTTGAGAATATAAAGAATGGGAATAGTGAGGAGATGGTCCTAATAAAATAGAAACATGCACCATGGTAAGAAGAGAGAAGAAAGGCTCATTTAAGGCCCTTAAAAGGGTATGGTCAACCCCCCAGGCCTAAAATGTCCTGTTTGATTTAACATAGTGGTTTAATTAAAAACTAAGTAGAGAATTCTGTTTAATTTGATTTTCAATTCAAGCTCTGCATCCGCCCGTGGCTAGTGGCCAATTTCCGCGTCTCGGCACAATATGCAAGGGGCTGTTTTAAAATCGATTGCCCGGGGGAATCAATGGGAGTATGGTGGAGCCATATGCCATTTAGGGACTCCACCAGACTTAGACATAGTAAAACAGCACCAGGAGGGTGGCCAAAGGAATAAAAAAGAAATTTAACTTAACCATATTTCAAGTTTGTCATTACTCAAATCATTGTGCGGAATCTACTAATTAGAAGTGTTTTCTAAGCCCTCTTCAATATCCCTTCAGACTAGATGTGTCTAATGCCAATGAGCAAAAAGCTTTAAAGGATATACACAAAGGAATATCCTTGCTAGCCAGCTGTGTTAAAAGTCAATGTCTGTGATACATTCGCTTCAGTGAGGCAGCAGTACAAGTCTGGGATACAGTCTACAACACCGTGTAAAGAACTACAGATCTTAACAAACACGATGTAAAACCTGCACAACTCAACTCCTAGGATCGTGTATTAGAGCAAGGCCTAACAATGAAAGGCTCAAACATAGTTTACACATTTAAGACTTAACCATGCAATGCTAATAAGCCCTGCAACTTTCACGTAATTGATTTTAAAACTGAAAAATATGAATATTTAAAATAATATGTCACAATTACCTCAATTTTAAAGCTTTCCAAACAATTCTAATAGGGTCTAGAATGCACCTTATCTTCAAGCAGGTTTGATTTTGCTTCAGTCCATGTCATTTCAAAATGGGAAAAATAATTTGTAACCTTAAAATTGCCCAAGATAATATGTGAATAATTAAGAACTGACTGTACTGTACTCCGTTGCTTTCTGATGGCCCCATAGAACACTTACTGGTGAAATGCATTAAGCTCTAGAATGACAGCACTAATAGCTACCATACCCTGGGCTGTGTGTTCTACATGAATAATCTCCTCTCATTTAATCCTTAAATAATACAGTAAGGTAACAATCATTACTATACTCATTTTACAGAAAGAGAACGTGAGGTCCAGATGAAAAAACCAGCCCAGGCTGTGAGACTCAAAGGGCAGATTTCCTCACCTGAGCACCCTCACCCTCCATCTCTCTGCCACAGGCCCCTCAGTGCAAAAAGAGCAGAATCATTCTGCCTCTTCTGCCTCCAGGCTACAGCCCCATTTTCCCTTCCCTCCTCTAAGAGTTTTAAAGACCAAGTTCTTTCATTTGGTTCCTACAACGCCCAATCATTGTCCAGAGATGCAAGTTGGACAAATGGTAACCACCCATCCTGAGCTCTGTCTCCTTGCCCTCCTTTAGATCCTTCGCTGAGTTGGGGAATCACCTGGACTGGTCATGTCGACTGTACCCTACAGTCATCCAACACATCAGTCCCCTCTGAGATCACGAAATGGGGCTGGTGATGTTGAGGGATTCTGAGGAGACTAACAAAGATGTGCTTAGAAAAGAATAGTCTTTTAAGTGCGTATAGAGAGACTAGACGTAAAAAACTTAGAGGAAAGAATGCTCTACAGTGGTAGGTATGAAATATCTTCAGGTACCTTCTTGTGTCCTTCCTCAAGCTGCTTCTCCCCTTGGACCTTAGTCTACAAGGGGGAACAAGAGAACAGTGACGTGTCACTGGGGTTTTTGTCAGTTTTTTTTTTTATTCTAGAGATGGTAATTCTACTCCAATAAATGTAGCCAAGTCCCTCTTCTAGTTGGTTAGTTCACAACAAGGGAGGAAGACAATTTGGAGACAAGAGGTCTGTCCACATTACACACTGTTTTTTAAAATAACCTATTTAACTAAAAACTAGAATTTTATAAAGAGTATAAATTAGGTAGAGAAGCGTATACTACCAAATATGAAATTACACTTAACACTGAGCTTTACCAATTGTTTTTGTACTTGGCAAGATTACACACAAGGCAGAGATAGGACAAAAGAACAATCTGCATATTTAACGCAAACATCAGCACAACAATGTTGGGGACCTATGCTGCAAGGCTGTTTAGCAGGACAAGGTGCGTGACCGATTCAGTATGGTGGTGTCTCCACATGTACTCCTTCCCTTAGTGACGTATGTTTAAACTCTGACATGTGCATTTATCTCCATACTCAAATAAAACAGTAGATGCAAAAATCTTTTTCAAAATTCTGTTGCCAACTCCATTATCTATAGATAATGGAGCACAAAATCCAAACTAACTGGCAGAGGATTCAAGGCCTCCAGGATGTGACCCCAACAAGATTCCACGCACCCTGATCTCTCACCAATTCTCCGTTCTGTAGCTAAGGGTCAGCCATTCCCGCAATCCAGTCAGAACCCGTGCCTTCCCCCAATTCCCTAGGCAAATCAAGCTCTTCGCTCCGCAGTGCCCCCCACCGCAGCGGTATGAAAGTCCATCACACTCCGTCCTGGCAGACTGCACCTCTTCTTTCTCCTTCCGCCTACCCCTGGGAGGCAGAAGCCCTGACTTCATTTCTGTCCCCAGCAAGGTCCTACAGTAGCATAATAATTACTTTCTAGTAGGTGCTTAGTAAAACTCTGTTGAATGAATGAATATCCATCAAAAGCTTTGGCTCTAAAATTATACAGAAATCGCTTTCTCAAGTGTCTCCTATGCTCTCACTTCTTCTTGATGTTCTTTCCATTCCATTCTTCTAGAAACTCTGTCTTCTGGCTCCTAGAAAACCACACTTCTCTTGCTCCCCTGCCTTCTGGCAGGACCTGCTCAGCAGTCCCCTCCGCTTCCTCCCCGCGCAGCAGGCCGTGTAGCCCTCTTCTCTGCTCCAGCCTCACTTGTCCTCGGCCACCTCATCCCCTTGGGCGGCCTCAGTACACTCCACAGTGTTGACGTGTGAAGATCACAACCACTTTGGGGTGGTTAAAAGTGACCCTAGGTTTTAGTACCAGTTCTGGAATTGTACATATATGGCCCTTAGACAATTTAATAATATTTAATATATTTGGACCTCAGTTTTCTCCTTACAAAAGGAAGGTTTGTATTAAATCCCATTCAGCAAAACTCCTATAATTTCTTCAAGAAGTCATAAACACTCAAAGAGCTTTTTAAACTGAAACTACACAATTCTTTCACATTATACAGATGACTTAAATAATTCAAATACATCATGATAAAAAACAATTCCAATATACCAAAGCCAGTTTTCTCAATGTCAGGGTTGACTACCAAATACAACCATCCATTCTGATCTCAGTACATTTACTATATATGAAATCAACGCTGAGTTTTTCAGCTTCAAACTATTCAAGCATGGAATAATATCTAGAAAGCAAAAAGGTGCATCCACTAAAACAATACTTTATCACCTCTGTGACTCTTTCCCAGCATCCTTCAACACACAGACCTAAAAAGTGCTGCACTTAAGGTTTAAAATCAGAAGACTTATCAAAATGTGAAACTAAACAATTTCATTCCTAAGTATGTACAAAAAGTTATATGAAATAAAAAGTCATATAAATTCACAGTTTATGGCTTCCCTTGCCAAATTTATGGAACTGGCATTATAGTATTATTCAACAATAACATACATAGGCATACTTTCACTTCATGTATCACAATATGACTAGAACTAACAACTAAAAAGGTGTAATGTGTCTATAAATAAACTGTAACCTAGAACTCATTTTTGCCAAAAAGTATTAACTACTTAAATCTTTGCATTATATTCCAAATGTTTATAGCAAAGACCTCCACAAGCTATAAACAGAAACATTGTTCATTTCACTTTAAAATGTTATATTCAAAGACAGATGAAGTTATTACCACTGATACAGTCTGGACTGATTGTTTAAGATGCCCTTGCAAAGTCTCCTGTTTTGCTCACTTCTAACCTCCCACATTCACTAAGATCAGTAACTCACAGTATCTTGAGAATTTGACTATCTCCAGGGCATGTTTGATTTTATAAAATGCTACTCTTCTGAAAATACTAGATATAAAATAACTTTTACATCAAGGTATGTTTTACTATTTTGAGAATTTCATGTCATGCTTTAAACTAAATGCGAGAGAGCCTAGGAAAGGAAGAATGGCTATTTTATCAGCTTTATTCTCTACAAACATTCCACCAAGTAAACATTCAAAGGCCAAAAGATGACTTCCTCCCTGTGGGCACACAAAATCATTCAATATGCACTATTATTAATAGTATTGTCAACATGATTAATATTAATAAGATGTTATTATTACTAATTAAACTTTTGTATTTCAAATGGTGGCTCAAGCCTGCTTTTACTAGTTCAACATGAATGACGTATACTTCTTAATTTGACAAGTTTAATTCCAAAATATGATTCCCTGACCTTTTTCAGGCCAGCAAAACCTTCTGATTCCAGAAAGAAAAAGGCAAAGGGCATCAACACAAATAAACAAAGGTTGGAAAAGAGAGGAGCAAGATTCCACAAGCCTATAAGGAGATAGCAAAAAAAAGAATAAAGATTAGAGACAGGCCTTGTAAAAAAAAATGACTATGCTAAATTATGGTATTAGTCGAAGATCTATACTTTTTACTAATAAAAATAAACATAAACTTGAGGACAGTGGACTAACGAATCACCTAAACTTAGAAATGAGAAAACAATTACACATCCAAATTTCTGTAACTTTGTAACTTGTAACCTATTAGGAAAAGCCAATATAGAAACTAGAAATATTTTTCCTCATGTCCTAAAACAAATTCACTAAAGATATGACAAATGCAGAGATCCAAAGACACAGTCTCTTTAGACATACTGGCAACTGAATATTTAAATTAGATCCACTAGCATTTACTGAGCACTTAATAAATGCCAGATACTCTACTAGACATTGTACATGCATAATATCATTTAACTTAAGCCTAGTAAAAACACTAAGGGTAATAATTAGCATCTATTGAGCCCTTCTGTGTCAAGCACTATTCTGAGTGATTTACCAATATTATACAAACTCACATACTCTTCATAGGAATCCCCCAACAAGACAGAGGAACAGGCTGGTTATATAACTTAGCCAAGGTTGCAGAGCCAGTGGCGGAACTAACTCCTGGGATTTTTAAAAACCACTATATCATAGAAGTTTAAGTAAGCAATTCTAAGTGGGAAGGAAAATGTAAGAGAGGCAGGCAAATTCATATTACCTTTTCCCTTTTTGACACATTCTGTACTCTTGTAAAACCACAATAAAAAGGTACTAAGATGACAATAAAAATAGATTTAGAAAAAGAAGACTAAGTCTGTCTTTGGGATTATGTTTGGCCAAACATCTTATACCTTTTATAGGTATAACACTCAAATTTAAAACAATTTTCAAAATAATGCCTACTTTTTTTTTTAGATTTTTATTTATTTGAGAGAGAATGAGAGAGAGAGAGAGAGAGAGAACATGAGAGGGGGGAGGATCAGAGGGAGAAGTACACTTCCCACTGAGCAGGGAGCCCAACGTGGGACTCAATCCCAGGACTCCAGGACCATGACCTGAGCTGAAGGCAGTCGCTTAACCAACTGAGCCACCCAGGCGTGCCAAAATAATGCCTATAATACTTATAAAATCAAAAGTTAAAGATAAAATTATGCTAAGCATAAATTCAATCTATCACATGCACTTATCATTCAGTGCTTTGGAAAATGGGAAACCAACGTTCTTTCAACACCCTTATGTAGAAGGCACCGTTCCAAGCACAGGAGACACAGGAACAAACAAAACACAAAACCTTTGTTTTCACCAAAATATGCTATGAGGAATCTTTTCAGTTTTAGCCATTCTAACAAGTATAAAGTGGTATCTCCTTACTGTTTTAATTTACATTTCCCTAATCAATAAAGAATAACATGAACATCTTCATTAACTTATCTGCCACCCATGTATATCTTCTTTGGTGAAGAGTCTCTTCAAGTCTGTTGCCCATTGTTTCATTAGATTGTTTACTTATTGTTGAGTCTGTCAAGTTCTTTATATATGCTGAATACAAGTCCTTTATCAGGTATATAATTTGCAGATATTTTCTCCCCATCTGTAGAGTGTCTTTTCATTTTTTTAACAAGTATCTTTCAAAGAACAAAATTTCTTCATTTTGACAAAGTCCAATTTACCAATTTTTTCTTTTACAGACCATCTTACCCAAGAAATTATATGGTCTAGCCCAGTAACACTAAGACTTTCTCCTATGGTTCCTTCTACAAGAGTTACAGTTTTAAGATTTACATTTAGATCTACGATCCCTCTGAGTCACTTTTGTATATGGTGCCAGGTATGGACTGAAGTTCATTTTTTTCCCTATGATTATCCAATTGCTCCAACACCATTTGTAGAAAAGAATACCCTTTTTCCACCAAATTGCCTTTGCACCTTCTTTGAAAGTAAATTGACAATATATGTGTAGATATATTCCTGGATCCTCTATTCCATCGAGTCGATCTATTTATCTTTATGCCAATACCACACCATCAATGATTACTATGGCCTGAATATAGTCTTCGAGTTGGGTAGTAAGTCCTCCAATTTTGTTCTCTCTCAAAGTTGTTTTGACTATTCTAAGTCCTTTGAAGTCCTATCTGAATTTCAGATCAGCTTTTAAATTTCTACAAAAAAAAAAAAAAAGCCTGCTGGGATTTTGAATGAGGTTGCATTTAATTGGGAGACCCATCTGGGGAAAACTGACATCTTAACATTGTCTTCTTATCCATGAACATGGTATATCTCTCCATTTATTGTGGCATTCTTTAATTTTTGTCAGCAGTGTTTTATAGTTTATGGTATATAGGTCCCACACATCCCTAAGTATATCAGGTTTCTGATGCTACTGTACACAAGTGGGCTTGTTTTTTTTAATCAATATCCAATTATTCATTGCGAGAATATAGAAATGCAATTGAGTTTTGTATATTTATCGTGTATCCTGCAACCCTGCAAATTCATTTATTGGTTCTAATAGCTTTTTAAGAACAGATTCCATCACAATTTCTATATAGACAACCCTATCATCTGTTAATAGAAACAGTTTCACTTTTTCCTTTCCAACCTCAATGTCCTTTACTTTCTAAAAATCACCAGAACAATGTTGAATAGAAGTGGTGAGAGGGGACATCCCTGCCTTATTTCTATTCGCAGGGAAAAGAGCATATTCAGTCTTTATTAAGCATGATGTTATCTGTAGGGTTTTTACAGATGCTCTTTATTAGGATGAAGAAATTCCTTTTCATGCCTAGTTTGCTGATTTTATCAAGAATGGATGTTGAGGGTGCCTGGGTGGCTCAGTCGTTAAGCGTCTGCCTTCGGCTTAGGTCATGATCCCGGGATCCTGGGATAGAGTCCTGCATCGGGTTCCCTGCTCTGCGGGAGACCTGCTTCTCCCTCTTCCACTCGCCCTGCTTGTGTTCCTGCTCTTGCTATGTCTCTGTCAAATAAATAAATAAAATCTTAAAAAAAAAAAAAGAATGAATGTTGAATATTTTTTCTGCTTTTTCTGCATGTATTGTGGTGACTTTTCTTTTTTAGGGTTTGAATATAGTAATTACATTCATTGATTTTTCAAAAGTCATACTGTATTATCCTTTTTATATATTGCTGTATTTGATTTGCTAAATTTTGTTTAGAATTTATGCATATATGTTCATGAGGGATATTAGTCTGTAATTTTCTTTTCATGTAATGTCTGTCTGGTTCTGGAATCAAGGTAATGCTAGGCACCATGAATTAGGAAGTGTTCCTTCATTTCTAATTTTCTAAAAGAGTCTGTGTAGAACTGGTATTGCTTCGTCCTTAAATATTTGATAGAATTGACAGTGAAGTCTTCTTGGCCTACAGTTTTATTTGTGAGAACATTTGTAACATTTTTACAATGTTTGAGAGACTTTAGTAGTTTTTGCCTTCCAAATTTTTCCATTTCTCTAAGGTGTTGTATTGGCATAAAGGTTTTCACAATGTGCACTAATTATCCTTTTAATACCTGTAGAATCCACATGTATCATATGACCTCACTGATATGAGGAATTCTTAATCTCAGGAAACAAACTGAGGCTTGCTGGAGTAGTGGGGGGGTGGGAGGGATGGGGTGGCTGGGTGATAGACATTGGGGAGGGTATGTGCTATGGTGAGCACTGTGAATTGTATAAGACTGTTGAATCACAGACCTGTATCCCTGAAACAAATAATACATTTTATGTTTTAAAAAAAAGAAAATAGTAGGAAGGGAGAAATGAAGGGGGGGAAATAGGTGGGGGAGACGAACCATGAGAGACTATGGACTCTGAGAAAGAAACTGAGGGTTCTAGAGGGGAGAGGGGTGGGGGGATGGGTTAGCCTGGTGATGGGTATTAAAGAGGGCATGTACTGAATGGAGCACTGGGTGTTAAACGCACACAATGAATCATGGAACACTACATCAAAAACTAATGATGTAATGTATGGTGATTAACATAACATAATAATAAAAAAAAATACCTGTAGAATCCATAGTGATGTCATCTATTTCATTCCTGATATTGGTAATTGGTGTCTTCTCTTTTTTTTGCTAATCAACCTTGCTGCAGCTTTATCAATTTTATCGATCTCACTTTCTCTGTATTTTCTGTTTTCTATTTCACTGATTTCTCCCCTTATCCTTTTTTTATTTCCAATTTTCCTTTTTTTTTAAGACTTAATTTATTTGAGAGAGCGAGAATGAGAAAGAGAGAGAGTACATGAGAGGGGGAGGGTTAGAGGGAGAAGCAGGCTCCTCACTGAGCAGGGAGCCCGATGCGGGACTCGATCCCGGGACTCCAGGATCATGACCTGAGCCGAAGGCAGCCACTTAACCAACTGAGCCACCCAGGCGCCCTCCAATTTTCTTAATTCGGTATTCATTTGTTCCCCTCTTCCTGTTTTCTTAAGGTGGAAATTGTGGGCACTGATTTGAGACTTTTTTCTTTTCTAAAATAGACATTTTAGTGCTATAAATTTTCAAATGTTTTATTTTTGTTTTCATTAAGTTCAAAGAACTTCCAAACTTCCCTTCTAATTTCTTCTTTGACCTATTATTTAGTTACCAAATAATTGAGTGATTTTCTAAATATGTTTCTTTTACTGGTTTCCCATTTAATTTCATTAGAGAACCTATCTTGTATGACTTAAATTCTTCTAAAAGTACTGAGATTTATTTTATGGCACAGAATATGGTCTCTCTTGGTAAATGTGCCTACTGTACTAAAAGAATGTATATTCTACAACCGTTGGGCAGAGTGGTCTATAAATGCAAATTAGGCCAAATTAGTTAAGAATGTTATTCAAATCTTCTGTGTTGTCTTCTTAATTTGTTCTATCAATTATTAAAAAGAAGATATTGATAAATCTGAACAGAACTGTGATTTTGACCATTAATCCTTTCATTTCTATTAAGTTTTTGCTTTATGTATTTAATAGCTACTTATTAGGTAGATACATGTTTATTATGTTTTGATGAATTTCGTCATTATGAAATGATCTTATTTATGCCTGGCAAAATCTATACCCTTTTCTAATAATAATAATATACCTACTCCAGCTTTCTTTTTATTAGAATTAGCATGGTATACCTTTTTTCTTCTATTGCTCTAAACCTATTTGTGTCTGTATATTTAAAATGCGTTTACTGTAGGCAGCATATACTTGAGTCCTTCCTTTTTACTCAGTCTGATAATCTTTGCCTTTTTTTTAAGTTTATTTATTTGTTTATTTTTAAGTAATGTCTACACCCAACGTGGGGCTCGAACTCACAACCCCAAGATCAAGAGTTACATGCTCTTCCGACTGACCCAACCAGGTGTCCCCAATCTCTGTCTTTTAATTGGAATGTTTAGACCACTAATGTTTACTGATATGGTCAGGTTTAAGTCTATTGATTTGCTCTTTGTTTTCTATTTGTCCCATTTATCTTCCCTTTTTCTTCTTTTTCTGTGCTCCTTTGGATTAATTTTTATGATTCCATTTTATTTCTTACAGTTGCTTATTGACTGTATCTCCTTGTTGAGCTATTTTACGGTTATCTGCAGGTTTATCACATACACCCTAACTCATCACAATCTGCTTTCAAGTGATATAATACTTCATGTACAGCATAATAACCTTCCAATAGTATATTTCCATTTCTTTCCTTCTGCCTCTGTGCTATTGTTGTCATGAATTTTGCCTGTATATACTATAAACTCACAATACATTGTTACTACTTTTTAAGCAGCCAATTATCTTTTTATTTTTTTTAAAGATTTTATTTATTCGAGAGAAAGAATGAGAGATAGAGAGCATGAAAGGGAAGAGGGTCAGAGGGAGAGGCAGACTCCCTGCTGAGCAGGGAGCCCGATGTGGGACTCGATCCCGGGACTCCAGGATCATGACATGAGCCGAAGGCAGTCGCTCAACCAACTGAGCCACCCAGGCGCCCCTCTTTTTATTTTTTTAAAGATTTTATTTATTTATTTGAGAGAGCACAACCGGGGGGGAGGGAGAGGCAGGCTCCCCACTAAGCAGGGAGCCCGATGCAGGGGCTCAATCCCAGGACCCTGGCATCGTGACCTGAGCCGAAGTCAGACGCTAACCAACTGAACCACCCAGGTGCCCCCAATTATCTTTTTAAAAGACATATAATAAAAACTTTTATATTTTGCCACAAAATTCAGCCAATAACCTGAATGAGCCTGGAAGCAAATTCTTACCAAGAGCCTTCAATAAGGAATGCAACCTCATGAAAACGTTGTCTACCAATTCTGAATCTGTGTCAATTGTAAGTCAGTTTTGACTTATTTTTCTCTTTGTTATGAGTTTTCCTTTCCTGCTTTGTACTCAGTTGTAGACTCAAGGTAGGCAGAGTGAACCTCCAAAGATGTCCATATCTTAATCCCTGGAATCTGTGAATATGTTACATTACATGGTATATTAGTTTTCTAGGGCTGCTCTAACAAAGTACCACAAACTGGATGGCTTCCAACAACAGAAATTTGTTCTTTCACAGTTCTGGAGGCTGTAAGTCCAAAATCAAGGTATCAGTAGGGCCATATCCCTTCGGAAGGCTCTAGACAAGAATCCTTCCTTATCTCTGGTAGAGACAAGGTAGCTGCATTCCTAGTTCTTATAGAAGTATCTCTCCAAATCTACTTGTCTTCACATGGCCTTTTTCAGGTGTGTCTGTGTCTCTGTTTTATCTTCTTATAAGGATACTAGTAATTAAATTAGGGCCCACCCTAACCCAGTGTGACCTTATCTTAACTAATTACAACTTCAAAGACATTATTTCCAAATAAGGCCACATTCTGAGGTTCGAGGTGGACCTGATGGGGGAAAGAAGGGTGGGCAGGAAAGAGGACCATTATTCAATCCAGTATACATGCCAAAAAGACTGCAGGTATAATTATTAAGGCTATAGACCTTAATATAGGGAGACAGATCATCTTAGATTAGCCAGGTGGGTGAAACCTACCCAATGAACCTTTAAAAGCAGAGAACTTTCTCCAGCTGAAGTCAGAGAGAAGCAGTAGAAGGGTAAATCAGGGAGGAACTCAAGCCACTTCTTCTGGAGGGGGTCACATGAAAAACATAAGAGGTGGGCAGCCTCTAGGGCAAAGACCAGCACCTGGCAAGGAAATGGAGGACTTCAGTCTTACAACCACAAAGAACCAAATTCAGCCAATAACCTGAATGAGCCCGGAAGCAAATTCTTCCCCAGAGCCTCCAATAAGGAATGCAACCTCACGAAAACCTTCATTTCAGCTTCCCCCCACAAAAGAACATCCATTTCATAAGATCTTACAAAGAGAAATGTTTAAACTGAGATTATGATAGTCCCTTAATTCTATTCATCTGTAAAACAAGATGTTTCTCTGTGCAACTCTCACCTGTCTAGTACTCTGCCCAGAACCTCCAGCCACCTGCCCCCCAACTATAGCCTGCACCCCCATTCTCTCGGCAGCACCCTCCAGCAGTTGAATGTATTTATTTATATGCTGAATTGCTATTCTTCAGTGCCTAGGTTTTCTTGAAAACTTAGTTGTTTTAGGTGACAGGGTATATACAGTCTCTCTTACTTCATCTTGGCCAGACTATATGTAGCTTTTAAACTTGAATGCTGATTTTAATTTTTCTTACTTCATACCTGAGCCTTAGTTTTTGATAAAACAATAAACACAGGGAATGTTCTGGGCATAAAATACCATAGCAGATCACTCATTCTTTACTCACTGTCCTCATGGATTTGTTAATCTTTAAAAAGCTGTTTTTAACGGGTAGTTACCCACTGTTTGAAGTTGACTTCCCAAATACTTATTGAGGTCCTTGACCCTTTTTTAAATTGTTTCAACACACAACTCAATAAAGCCTAAGCCTCAACTCCTATGTCTTAGACAAAATTGTTCCCTATTACCCTATTGTAAAATATCCATTCTCTTTACTCTCTTGCCCTAAATTCCTAAAATATAACTGCTCCAGTACACATTCTATAGTGGGCCTCTAGGATAGTTCACAAAACCATCATGCTTATTCTTTTTTCTCCCTGTTCTATACCCTGCCCATTATATTCTTTGATACACTTAGAAAGTGCACTCTAATCAAATAGGATAGTATCTTAGGGGCGCCTGGGTGGCTCAGTCAGTAAGCATCTGCCTTCAGCTCAGGTCATGATCCCAGGGTCCTGGGATCGAGTCCCGCATCGCATCGGGCTCTCTGCTCAGCAGGGAGGCTGCTTCTCCCTCTGCCTGCCACTCCCCCTGCTTGTGTCTCTCTCTCTCTCTCTCTCGCTGTCAATAAATAAATAAAATCTTTTTTAAAAAAACATAGTGTCCTAAAAACATATTAAACATAATGAAATCATTGCAAAGCCTCACTTTGTTAAGCTCCTATTATACTATTCAATACCTGCTACTTTCAATTTACACTCTGAAAGGAAAAAAAAAATCACTTAGGGAAAAAAGTACCAGTTTTATATCTTCTCAAAGAATTGTGTTAAATTAAAAGGACCTCTCTTCCTGTTTCTACTGGTCTAAATAAAGATCTCTTTAACAAAATACTTAAGCAGGGTAGACATACATTTGTAAGATTCTGAAATTAAGATTTATTCAAAATAAGCAAAAGTGTACTTTTAATGCACCAAGAATAACAAGTAAACACAGAATTTTGGAGCAGAAAAGAACTTTGAGATCCCTTGTTTAATTCACTCAGAAACCAAATTCTTTTTTTAAAATTTTTAAAAGTGGTTAAATAAATGCCACACAAATTCCAAAACTTACAAATAATGGACAAAGGATTAGATCCAAGATCTCTTGCTCTTTCTACATTACTGTATGGATCTCACACTTACCATTCTGGATGAAAAAAGCACAATATTTTGAATTTTGTTAATATTATCTGCTCAAAAAAGCAATCAGTTTAATAAGATTTTACTAAAGGAAATGTTTAAACTGAGAATATGACAGCTTATTAATTCTATCCATCGGTGTAAAACAAAATTAGTGGAGCTTCTGATCAGTTTGAAAGACACTGAAACAGAATTCAGCACTAGTTTGAAAGACACTGAAACAGAATTCAGCACTTCTACATGTAGCACTTCTACATTATATGTGAGCACATGTACACCCAAGCCTCTGAAAACATCAAATACAGAAAGGTTTTAACAAATCCAACTCTGATAAAACACTGACTGTACTATATGTACTCTGTGTGCTATAATGTCCTCTAACAAAACAAGGCATTCACACTATTCATGATTTAAAAAGCCTAAAAGTCCTGAGGCCAGATGTCTGAGTAAGTGGCACTTTATGTCTGACTAGCCTAAGATTGCATCTATCAGCTATACATGAGCTGGAAAAGGAACTTCAACTCTGTGTCCTCATAAAATAGGCTACAACTTAACTCATAGGGCTCTCATAAAGAAGAGAAATAACATACCAAATACTAAACAAATGTCAGTGCCTCCCGCCAGCCATCTCAAAATAATGTAAATGTTCCAAACAACTGAAAAATTCTAATGCACACCAGCTTTGACCTGATAAAGACAAGACAGTGATTTACAGCTAAAATCAGCTCTCAACCTTTGCCTAAGGAATTATTCTCATTAGGGGCTTCCTGGGTGGCTCAGTCAGTTAAGCATCTGCCTTCAGCTCTGGTCATGATCCTGGGGTCCTGGGATGGAGCCCCGAGTCTCTTCGAGTCTCTTCGGGCTCCCTGCTCAGCAGGGAGTCTGCTTCTCCCTCTCTCTCTGCCAATTCCCCAGCTCATGGTCTCTCACACTTGCTCTCTCAAATAAAATCTTTTAAAAAATTTTTTAAAAAGCATGATTCTCATTAATTATACCCCAAAAAGCTTACAAAACAAAAACCTGTATACACACATTAAAAATATATAAAAACAGGGGCGCCTGGGTGGCTCAGTCGTTAAGTGTCTGCCTTCGGCTCAGGTCATGATCCCAAGGTCCTGGGATCGAGCCCCGCATCGGGCTCCCTGCTCAGCGGGGAGTCTGCTTCCCCTCTCACACTCCCCCTGCTTGTCTTCCCTCTCTCGCTGTCTCTCTCTTCATCACATATATAAATAAAATCTTTAAAAATATATATATATAAACATATATATATATATATATAAACAACGACCAAAAACAGAAACAGAAAATAAGCTGCAAAGAAATACACCAAATTACTAACAATGTGAATGTACTAAAATTATGGATGATTTGCTTCCTACTTTTCTACATATTATTAGTTTTCTATAAGGAGCAAATAAAGACCCTTAAACAAAATGAAATATATTTAAACCTTGTTGTGAAACTCACAATTCTCCAAATCCCTGTTAGGTAATCTCCCAACAAAATGCTGGGCTTCCCGTCAGCCATGCCATTCACTCTATTTACCAGCCTCACTGACAACACAGTTCAAATCCAAGCTTCAGCCAAGTCACAGATTACCACTTAGGAGGGAGCTCAAAGCTTGCTCTCAAATAGTTGCCACCATGAATATAAACCCCTGAATGCTTAAAATCCACTATACTTTTATAATAAGGGGTAAAACTTTATTAGTTTTTGTAATTTGAAACAACATTCGTACCACAGAAAGGAACTTTTTTATTGTTATTGAACTATAAATACACGTACTCCCAGAATTCATCCTTCTGATCATATATGTCTCCTTTCATGCAGGGAAAACTACAAATTGTTCTCTGAAAATCAAAAGTTAAGAAATAAAACGCTGGGGGCGCCTGGGTGGCTCAGTCGTTGAGCATCTGCCTTCGGCTCAGGTCATGACCCCAGGGTCCTGGGATCAAGCCCCGCATCGGGCTCCCTGCTCCGCGGGAAGCCTGCTTCTCCCTCTCCCACTCCCCCTGCTTGTGTTCCCTCTCTCGCTGTGTCTCTCTCTGTCAAATAAATAAATAAAATCTTGAAAAAAAGAAAAAAGAAATAAAACTCTGCCTTGGGCAAAAGCTCACAAATCAGAAAAAGTATCTGCTCTGACTAACCTACACACTTAAAATGAAGATAATTAAGAAAAGCTAAATAAAGAAATCTGTATCAACAGATATCAACAAGCAGCAATGTCTGCAGAACAAGTGGAGAAAATGATGAGTATGATCACAAAGATTCTGAATACCAACTCATTTAGTTTGACAGGAAATTAGATGCCTACATTTTTACATACTGAACTTTATATATAAGTAATATATGTGTGTACATATGTATATGCTCTATATGTGTGCATATATAATACATAAGTGTGTGTGTATATATATACATATATCATTTAAATTTTTTTTTTATTTTCCCCCAATTGCCCCTTTTCCAGGAGACTCAACATTACTACTAATGGTTTTGACAACCACAATTGTAGAAAGGGATATGTGATACAGAACCTCCACTGTATTTATTTTTGCAAGAAATATTCACTTAACACAAAGAATTTGAGAGCTGAGGTCTTATCTTAACAGAATAATCATCTACACAAATAACCAGTTTTTATTCAAAGTCTAAATAATTAAATGCAAAGAATTAAGTGTATTTACCAGAGTAAGTAAATGTGAAAGTTTCAGGCTTAGCTTATGCTAATTTAATTATTAAATCTACAACATATAAGTTAAAGTTACTATGAGAAAAACATCTAATATAGAGAAATATATCTAACATACATTCCTAAGTAGTAATTATATTCTTGACAATTAAGACTTAATTAGTTTCCAACAGTTTACAAACATACATCAGACATATATACGTAAATATCCCTTAAGAATTATTCTGTAATTTTGATGAAACTTTCCTAATTTTAAATTAGGACTAATATTTATAATATAACTTATTTATATGACTACATATTAATCTATAAAATAAAAATAATCAAATTTCTCTACTTCAAAAGGCTAAAATTACTTCATATAGCTAAAATCCTTCAATATAACCCGAAAAATTCAAAAACCTTGTAGTTTGTCTAAATCAGTATCAGTGACAACCTTTCTGAAAGATGTCCTATGCCTATCTCCCAAAGATGTATCTGAACTTAAACAAAGGTTATTTACTAATCCTAGAATACTTCATTTCAAACCAAACCAAACTGAATTGCCAGATCACCGTAGGATGCATTAACTTCTAGCTCCATCTGCTGGAGTCACAAAATATTCCAAAATCTGACATAAAATACTATGAAACAAATGATCTACAATTTATCATATAGACCAAACACTTCATGAATTTAAAACAGAAAATTAATCAGAGTTCAGCCATATTCAATAATTTCTAAAATGACAAATCTAAGTTAAAATCAGTATTGCAGTGGAATTGAGGATCTAACGCTATTGTCAAAAAGTGAGTTATATAATAAAAAAATTCTACCAAGAAAGCAGAAGCCTTAGAGAAAGACAAGTTTGCTTTTGAACAGTAAGTATTGTGTGAACCTCAGAATCAGAACAGCTTCCGTCTATTAGAAGAAAAACAAAAATTAAAAAACAACTTTAGCAATGAGTTGTGAAACTTTTTACCTTAATATAACTTTTTCTTGTAACAAAAAAGCAATACATGTCCATTGCAGAAATATTATACAATACAAGCACCAAAAAAATGTCTATATCCTGTAATTAATCCTACCACCCAGGGAAAAACATGTTTTTCAAACATCTTTCTCTATCAACAAATACTCTTCTACATCATCATCTATAATGGCCAAGAAAGCACTCCACTGTTAGGATTTACCAAAATTCAATTAAGCAAATTTCTTACTTTGACACTTAGATTGTTTCATTTTTAAAATTTTTATAAACAATACCTCCATTACTATCCAGTAACTACGGTGATGCATACCTTGACAAATGACTATTAAGACCAATTAATTAGAAACTACTAGTAACATTTAACTAATAATGGTATATTAAACTTTATGAAGGACTGACTTTGATTTAATATCTATACATAAGTAGATGTAATACTTATTTTTAAGTTTAATTGCTTATAATCTAGAAGTCTGATTTTTTTAATCTTCTGTGGGACTTGAAAATGGCTAAATTAAAGATGGATTTTGCATAGTTCCTTCATGATATCCACAATAGCATATTGTCTATTCCTGTTGAAAAATCAAAATAAAACACCCATACCTTGAAAAGACTAGTCAGGTTCATGGTGGTTATCTTTTAACAGACCTAAATGTCAACTAGGCAATCATGTTATAAACGTGTGTCTCTGTCTCTTTCATAAATAAGTATGAACGGCTTAGCAAAAATTGGCCCCCAGTGGGGGATACCTCAAAAAACTGAAGAATTATTTCCTGACTTTATTTAAGGCTACAACTTAACTCCATCATTCTCCTACCTTCCAAAGATTTATTCCTGTTTATTTTTTAACTTTAATCTCACATTACATAAAATTACCATTTAAATAAGGAAGTAATTCAATGCATTTAGTGCATTCACAAATCATACTACCACTACCACCATCTCACCCCAAAACATGTCTATCACCCCGAAAGGAAAACCCATTAAGCATTTGTATCAGTTTTTCAATTTATGGAACTGAAAAGTTTCGTATTTTTCTGCTAAGTTTTTAACAAGATACAAAGAAAGTGAATACAAATAGATGCTTTCTTTTTCTGTCCATTTTTTACCCTTTTTCAATTTTAACAATAAAAGTGACAATACAAATTTTAGCTACCATTTTGTCATCTCTGCTCTCTTTGTACCATCCTATAACTATCGTTGCCGGCATGTCATACCCACACTAAGTGAATGATGGGACACACCTCACGACATCCAGCTGACAAGCAAAAAAGACCCTGGGCTAAAACTGCCAATGACCAGATTACCATTCTGCCCCATTCTAGCTCCAATATCATTTTTGTATATCACATTTTCCAAGCTATTTTATTCATTTTCCCCTTGTAGACAGAGATACATCTTGCTACACGATACAGATTTAAAACTAAGGGTAATATTTTATTTATTTATGTTATTAAATTCTGGCCCACAGAAGTGAAGTGGCATTCTAACGTAATCTGGTTAACATGTAACATCTCAAACCCAAGTGGCCCAAATCCAGACACTATATTTAATTCAAACTAAATATTTTTATACATACTAAAGCATTATCAACACATACAGTGGCCTAATCCATATGATTTACACACTAAAGGCACAAGTGATCAAAACCATCCATACTGACAATTTTACAGGATAAGCCATTACATTTGTTTTCAAATTAAGTTCCTTTTTACCAAGGTATTCCTAATGACACAATAAATAACTTTTATTCACTCAACGATGAATCTTTATTGGACAATTTCAGTGTGAAAGTACTGGAGCAGTGATCCCTGGGAGATTAAGAGAATTTCAGACATATTCTGAGATCTCAAAGAATTTGGCATAAATTCACAAAAGCTTAACACAAAAAGACAAGTAACAACTTAAGAAAATCTCGTTAAGTGTTACAAGATGGTAAATGATTGACAAATGAATATGGATGATATAACTGCACTGGGGTAAAGGAAATCATCAGACTTTTCAGGGACTGCTTTTGGAGACCCAACACATCACTGCAGCCCACCAGTCAGAGCAAAGGCTTATGGAGGTCAGCTGGTCAACTGAGTGTTAGCTCAGGTCTCACATGTGTCACAGTGGGTCTGCAAACCAGGTCTGTGGTCATATCCCCAGTGCCAGAATGCATAAGGAATAGATATACTTCACAGCTAACAGAACCCCTACTCTGGTCCCCTGACCTGTGTAGTAAGGGCTATTACAATGGGAAACGCCAAGTGGAAGCCCCCAGAATTGCCTCTAACTAGGAAAACAGTAAACCAAAAGTCATGCCACATCCCCAAAGGAAATGCAGAGATTAATGCCACCATCAAGGGTTTGAAAGACGCAGAAGTAGTGACTCCCACATCCCCAAAACAGACAGACCTTAGGACAATGACAGTGGATTACTGTAAGCCTCACCAGGTGGTGGCTCCCACTGTAGCTGCTGTTCCAGGTGTGGTTTCACTGCTTAAGTAAATTAACACATACCGTGGTACCTGGTGTATGACTCCTGATGTGACAGAGGCCTCTGTCTCCATCTCTGTCCATAAGACCCACCAGAGGAAGTTTACTTTCAGCTGCAAGGCCAGCAAAGCACCCTCACTGTCTTACCTCAGGGACACCCCAACTCCTCAGCCCTGTTACAATTTAATTTGCAGGAATTTTGATCGCCTTTCCCTTCCACCAAATGTCACAGTGGCCCATACTAATGATGACACTGTGCCGACTGGATGTAGTGAGCGAGAAGTAGCACTACTACTTAGAGCACTACTCTAGACTTATTGGTAAGACATTTTCATGTCAGAAGGTGGAGAATAAATCCAAAAATAATTCAGGGGCCTTCAGTGAAGGGTCAGTGAAATTTCTAGGGGTCTAGTGGTGTGTGGACGTGGGGATCTCTGTTCTCAGGCGAAGGATGAGTTGTTGAATCTGGCTCTTCCTACAACCAAGAAAGGCACAAAGTCCATGGGCTTCTTGGGATTTTGAAGGTAACATATGCCCCCTATTCCTCCTCTGGGTGTGTTACTGCAGCTCACTTACCAAGTGACACCCAGAGCTGCCAGTTTAGAGTGGGGTCCAGAACAAGAGAAGGTTCTGCAACAAGTATAGGCCGCTGTACAAGTTGCTCTGTTATGTAGGCCATCTGATCCGCAAACCCAGAGATGCCTGAAGTGTCCACGGCAGGCAGGAATGCTGCGTGGAGCCTTTGGCAGGCGCTATAGATGGATCACAGCACAGGCCCGTAGGACTTTAGAGCAAAGCCCTACAGCACTACAGCCCCTCTGGGATATACCTGAAGGACAGCCCTGCACAGATAACCATTCTCGTTTAAGTAACACTTGTAATTTAATTTAATTAACACAGTAAATCTTGGCCTGTTACTGGGCCTTAGAAGAGACTGTACACTTGACCATGAGCCACCAAGTTACCATGTGACTGGAGCTGCCCATGATGAACAGGGTGTTTGTTATCTGACCCACCGAGCTGTAACATCAGACATGCAACAGCAATACTCCATCATCAAACAGAAGTGGTATACATAAGATCAGGCCCAAGCAGGCCCTGAAGGTACAAGTAAGTTACATGAACAAGTGGCCCAAATGCCCATGGTCTCCACTCCTGCTCTACTACTTCTCTTCCCCAACTTGCGCCTAGGGCCTCATAGGGAGTTCCCTACAATCAGCTGACAGAGGGAAGAAAAGACTCAGGCCTGGTTTACAGATGGTTCTGCATGACACCACCCAGAGTGGACAGCTGCAGCACCAGAGCCCTCTGAGACAGCAGTGAAGGGAAATCCTCCCGATGCCCCTGGTTGTTCACTTTGCTTGGGAGGAGAAATGACCAGACACGTAATTATAAATTCATGGGTTGTGTCCAGTGATCTGGCTAGAAGGTCAGGAAGAAACATGACTAGAAAACTGGTAACAAGGAAATTGAAATTTGGGGCAGAGGTAGTACAGACAGTGCTCTCTGAATGGGGAAAAAAAACATGAAGATATTCATGTCCCATGTGACTGCTCATCAAAAGGGGACCCTGGCAAAGGAGGAGTTTAATAATCAAGTGGATGGGACTCCCTGTTCTGCAGATACCAGTCAGCCTCTTTCCCCGCCACCCGTCATGATCCAATGGGCTCAGAAGCAAAGTGGCCACGATGGCAGGGTAGAGATTAGGCACGGGCTCAGCAGTGTGCACGTCTACTCATCACACTCACCTGGCTATGGCTACCAACTGCATGCCTAATCACCAGCAGCAAAAACCAACACTGAGACCTCAATATGGCACCACACCCAGGGGAGATTAGCCAGCTACCTGGTGGTGGGTTACCTGAAATGGGCCACTCCCATCATGGAGAGGGCAGCAATTTGTCCTTATTGGAACAGACACTTACTCTGGGTACAGATATGCCTTGAACTTCGCGCAAAGCTGCTGCCAAAACTACTATCTGTGGACTTTCAGAATGCCTTGCCCACCATCATCACAGCAGTGCTTCTGATCTAGGAAATACTTCACAGCAGAAGAACAACAATGGGCCCATGCCCTCGGAATTCACTGGTCATGCATGTTTCCCACGATCCTGAAGCAGCTGGTTCGACAGAATGGTGGAATGTCCTTCTGAAGACTGTTACGGTGCCCGCTAGGTGGCCATACCTCGCAGGGCTGAAGAAAGGTACTCTAGGAGGTTGTATTCGCCCTGAATCTGTATTCAATATATGGTGGTACTTCTCCCATCGCCGGGGTTCACAGGTAGAATCGAGGAGTAGAATCGGGAGTGGTAGCACTCACCATTATCCGTAATGACCCACTAGCAAACTTTCTGTCTCCTGTTCCTGTAACCTTAGGAACCAGTGCTGCTAGACTAGAGTTCTAGCTCCAAAGGGAGGAACGTTTCCACCAGGAGACACAACAATGATTCCACTGAAATGGAAGTTCAGACTACTGTCCAGCACTTTGCGGTCCTCATGCCTCTCAATCAACCAGCAAGGAAGGGAGTTCTGACCCCCAGGGGGAACCTGGACGCCTCCTCCACAATAGAAGTGAGGAAGAGCGTGTCTAGAACACAGAACATGCCTCAGGGCATGTCTTAGTATTACCATAATTTGGCCCCATTAATGATTTTTTAAAAGCCAAGAAGCAAGTATGTCTAAGGTTGACAAATCTTCAACCCCAAGACAATCTAAGGGACTAATAATAAGCACTCCCTTGAATGTCATCGACAAGGTTAAAGAAAGCTATGAATTTAGAAGAGAAAGATGAATTTAAAAGATTTACGAAATTCACTACATGCAGCAAAGGATACAGACCTACCAAAGATTTAGCAGAAACAAAGCCAGGGGTCATAAAACCCTCAAGGAAAATGTCCAGGGCTTACATCCCAGGCCTCCTGAAACCTATTCCTAAGGGTACATTTAGAAGCAGTGACATCATTTAGAAGGTTCTTCCTCTAGTTCCCCAACTTTCAGATGATGTGGTTTATTGGAGTTCAAAATTATTGTCTATCACATATTCATTCAATAGGTTTATTAGGCAATCACTATGTGGGAATCATTGTTCTAAGCCCTAATTTATAAACAAAATATTTGAGCTTACACACCTTACATTATAATGAGAAAGACTACCAATAAAACAAATATATTTACTTCCAGAGTTAAGGCCTCCAAATATATGGCATGTCATGTGTTAGTAGCTCTTACTTACAGTCCATAAACAGAATAAAAGAAATAGCCTTGATTTAGAGTATGTGAAGGTCACTAAGTATAGCATGCAATTTCTACTCAGTAAAACTGGAAACAAAGGCCAGTTCACCTGTCATACTGGTTAGCCCAGCTTGAGACCACCTGCACTGCTGGTAAGAACACCTGGAGCCCAATCCTGAAAAATGTATGTGCTATAGTACCTATAGCTTTACAGAAAGCTAGGGCCAAGGGGAACCATGCCAAACAGTCTTCCTCAAACATTTTAGACAATACATATAAAAACCATTTTCTAAATTATATATTATCCAAGTATTTTTAATAACAAAAAACATGTCATCTAAAAAAAACTCACCAAAACATTCATAGCCATTACTTTCCAGGTTGCCTCCTGCCTTTCATAATAATAGCTGACTTTTCAGTAGAGGATTTATGTTTTGTATCAATTTCAGTTTGCTTATTCAGTTTTTTTCAATTGCTAAGCAAAAAAATGGAGTAATTTCTTTTTATTCAGTTAATAATTAGTCCTCATTTTACTGAATTCATTTGGTCTTCAGAGCATCATGACTCCATTTGTTTCTACTTTCAAGCATGACAGAAACCACAAAGGCCAGATTCAAATATATGATTAAACTAAAATGTTAAAATTTTTCATGTTAAAAAACAGTTTAAGCAGTATTAAAGGACAAATGGGAGGAAAATGTTTGCAATTAACCTCTGAGAGACAACTAATTACTTAAAAAAAAACTGCAAGTGTAAAAAGGAATGAAATCTTGCCATTTGCAACAACATGGATAGAGTGAGAGTATAATGCAGGAGAAATAAGTCAGTCAGAGAAAGACAAATACCCTATGATTTCACTCATATGGGGAATTTAAGAAACAAAACAAATGAGCAAACGGACAAAAGAGAGAGGGGGGGCAAGCCAGGAAACAGACTCTTCCCTATAGAGAACAAACCGATGGTTACCAGAGGGGAGGGAGTCGTTGGGGGATGAATGAAATAGGTGATAGCGATTAAGGAGAGCACTTGGGATGAGCACGGGGCAGTGTATGGAGTGCTGAAGGACTGCACTGTACACCTGAAGCTAATATTACACTGTATGTTAACTAACAGGAATTAAAATTTTAATTAAAAAAAAAAAGGAGGGGAAAACACTGTAAAAATGGGCAAAGGAAACATAGGTAGGCAATTTACTAAAAAATAACTATGAATGACCTCTGAGTATGTTTTGTAAATGTCTATCCTTACTAGTAATTAAAGAAATGTACATTTAAGAGGGGAAATGTTTCATATTTCTGACCTGGAACTTTTTTTTTTTTTAAGATTTACTGCAGGGGGTGGGGGGTGGGCAGAGAGAGAGAATTCAAGTAGACTGCACTGAGCATGGAACCTGATGCAGGACTCAATCTCATGACCCTGAGCAGAAACCATGAGTTGGACACTTAACCAACTGTGACACCCAAGCACTCCTTGAATTGGCAGGTTTTAAGTACCACCCACAGTTGATGAAGATACATTCTGGGAAGAGGAGCCCCTCAGTGAAAGTGAAACCACTAGTGGAATTCACACAGCTTTTCGGAATCAGGAAACATCTTCTCAAAACTTTTAAAGTGTGCTTACCTAGAAAGTGAATTGCAGAAATTTATCCTAAGGACAAATATTTGTAAAGATGTACACTGGAGCTCTTTTAGTTAAAAAAAATTGGGAACAATCCATGCTTATAACAGCTCCAGGCACTACTATAAATTGCACAGAAAAGTAGTTAATGGCATGGAAACCTCCCACTCACATGTTGATTTAGGAAAACATAAATCATCAGTGAGTCCGTGAAGGTTGCCATCTGGTTATGTATTCACAGGAAGACACCTTACTGAAGATTACAGACCACAGTATTCACAATAGCTCGGTGGGTTGTAGGATTGTGGGTAACATTAATTTTCTTCACCATATATTGTTTTCCAAATATTCTCCAGCAAACGAAGCATTTTTTTTAAACACAAAGGAGTGAGAGAAATGGTAGTTGTCTGTATAAATTCCAGACGAATTAAACAGTTATGCACAAAAAAAGTCACCTTTAGAAAATGAGGGGGAAAAAGAGAGTATTTGTCACATATCAGGAAGGGAAAGGATCTTCTAAACACAAAACAATTAGAGAAACCAAAGGAAGAAAAAAGACTGGACCCTGGACAATATACAAATGTTAAAAATTCTGTCAATAAAAAGCAAGTAAAGTTAAAAAGAAAAATAACTAGAACATATTTACAAAAATTTAATAAAAAGCTGATGTGCTTTCCATATAAAGATATCACAATTCAAAAAGAATAAAAGGGGGAAGGACAATGAAACATATAAAAAAGATCTATGTATTAGATCTTGTAATATATTTTATAAATTAAAATTAAAATGTCATACACCTCACTAAAAATCTCCAGGAAATGGCAGAGTCAAGATTGGAATGCAGGTCTAATTGGCCTCCAAGCAATATACCATGTTGCCCACAGTAAGTAAGTCACTTTTTTAACCACATTAATTTTAAAGTTTGTACTTGACAAAAGAGTTTTTCCCCCTTCAATTATACATTCTTAAATAACAAAAGTAACAGAAAATAAATTAAGTAGAAAACTATGGCTAGTATTCTTAGGTCTTAAATGGAGGCTGAGTTCTTTTGACATATCCAGATAAACCAAAATTCTCTTGCTAAATATTTAAATGAGAACTTACCAAATCATTAAGTATAAAGACTGCTTCTTGATTAAGTAAAACAGAAAAGCCTTTCACAACTAAGAATAGGAATAGTAAGTAAAAATCTGGTTTTCTGATTTTATGAAGGACTCATGGTTTATTGGAGGAAGATGCAAATTATGAAGGAAATTAAGAAAAGGCAAATCTAAAAATACAGTGCAGTAAAAAATGAAAACATTCATTGTGATATTAAGCAATATATACTAACCATGAATCAGGGAGCCATTTAGCCATTGAATATAGTAGTTCTGAGGAAAAGAAAGCAGGATTTCATTGCTGATTATTGAAAAGGGTAAAAGCAAAACAGCCCCAGTTGAAACTGCCAGAGTGAACGTGCTCAAAAACAACCTGGAAGAGAAGAGATCATTGTCACCAGCAATTGAAAAAAGCAAGGAATACGGTAGGAATTTAAAAAGGATAAAAACTCTTAAATCTTTTTAAATCTTTTAATCCAAAAAGTTACATAAGATTTTCATTAAATATGTGTAGTTGGGAGACAAATGATATATATATGATACTAGAAGTTCAATTAGGTATACTCTAAAACTACTCACTCTGTGAAAAGGGTCATTAACTTGTTGAACGAGCAGGCCCTAGAAGAATCACATACAGAAGACAGAGTACTTTGCACATTTTACAAAGAATAAGCCATAGTCTCTTTCCTCTTTTAAATTTAAATATTTATTTCACAATTGCATTTAATTAACTACATTGGCAAATACATCCTAACAGCAATGCAAAAGCTGATTTCAGATGAAAAAAAAACAAAAACTTGTGAAAACAGTATGAAAAACAAATCAATTCAAAATGGTTATTTCAAGAGAAAAAAACTTAACAAAGCCATTGGTCAGCTACCTCTTAAAATGGGTAAAGGCAAAATAAATTATACTAAGAAACCGTAGAGAACTATTAAACAATATTCTACTATTAAACAGTATTTAAAACACTATTTGTCATTTTTAAAAATAAGATATTGCTCATAAATACTGATACAGAGAAATGTCTAAGATAAATTAAGTTAAAAAAACTGAAAAGGCACGGACAATAAATAGAAAACATGCTCCCCCCCCAAAAAAATGCATTTATACACACAGGAAAATAGAGGTACACACACACACACACACACACACACACACACACACACACACACCTAGCACAATATATAACAATCCCACAGGAGAGTGGAATTCTAAAGGGCTTTCACTTTCTCAGTTATATATATGTCTGAAATGTTTAAAATTTTTTATCTAATTTTTAAAAGATTTTTTTAAGACTTAAAAGGCAAAGGAAAAGAAAACCTCACCAACATTAGAGATGGAATCTTAATTTAATATCCATCCCATTAAAGTCAATATAGGAAGAACGTGAAAATAAATGTAACACATAAGAAAAAAAAAACACGTAATAAACGATTGAAATACACATCCACTAGAGTAACTTTGAGACCAATGCCATCTTGTGGCAACCAACAGAAGTGTTTTCCTACTTAAAAGCCAAAACAACCACGAAACCTCTGTTCAGTAAATCATGGATAATGTTTAAATGTAGACCATATCATACATACCAAAAATACAGCTCAAATCAGACACAGAAGAAGGCTTAGAAGCTGTTTTGCTGAGTGGGCATGTTTCCTGGGAAACGCACTAGGAAAAATGTCCAGCCAGGTCCACTGCCAACTCTGGCAACTACCAGCCCGTGGCCTGCAGCGTGCTTCTCTGGTTTTGTCCTTGCAAGTCAAGGGAGGAAGTTATCCCAATCGCTACCATTGCTTCCTTCCAATGCCAAAAATAGGATCAAACCCACAAGGTCACCATTCCAGGTCCTGAACAGCTATTCCAGTATGTGTGCCAGGCTCCTCTTGCCACGACAGACTCCCACATACAGTGTGATGTACCCACCTGCTCACACACCAAACCTCAATGCGTCTCACGGTTCTGTGCTCTGGGGCACAGTCAGCTCTGCCCCTAGGGTCGCTTTATGTCATCTGCCCTGCGAAGCAGCCTCAGCACCACTCTCCACACTCCTCTCAACAGTCAATGCTTCTCCTCTCAGCTCACACGACACTGACCACATAACCAGCAAGACCAACCAGAGTTTCCAAATCAAAAACCGGGACCAGTAATCTGACAAAAAACTAAGCTTATGAGGGCAAATAGGTAAAGTATTTGAAATCATAAACGATCCAGAAAAGCCTAACTATAAACAAACACTTGCAGAATCTACTGCATCTCAGGTACTGTGCCTGGGCTCTGGATACAGAGCGCCGCTGCCACCCTCTCACCCTGCCTGTGAGCACCTAGCACGAAAGCTACTCAGAAAAGGCCGATGCAGGTCAGGTCAATGCTGGCAAGGGGTCCCCAAGGGAAGGCCAGATCGAAAAAGAGCAGTAGTGGTCATAGCTTGCAGACCTCCTGAAGTGCCCTTCAGATTAAAGTGCCGTTTCACAGAAGTCACCTTCCGAAACGGAGCAGATTCTGAGGACAGCACCCACAGGACTTCCTGGGGTCGGGGCAGCCAGGGCTCAAGGCTGACGCTGAGCCTTCAGCCTGAGAACGGGAAGGGTAGAGCTGGTATCGCCCGTGACGGAGAAGGCCCCAGCTGGAGCGGGCCGGCGGGGAAACACGGGACTCAGCTTTGGCCCGGCCTCGTCTGTCATGTCCACAAGGCAGGAGCACCACGGAGGCCACGCTTCACACCTCTCCGCAGGCTACCAGGTGGCCTAGAACTTCTGTCTGCCCCATTGCTGGTTACGTTCTGACTGACCACTGGGCAGGACGGTGTCTGCCAGGGCTCTCTGACTCTATCATCACTCTTCCACTTTTAATTAGTAAGTATTTTGTGGGAAGCTAAGTTTGAAACTAGGAAAAATACCCTGTTCCTTCCCAAAAAGTTTATTCATTTACTGATGCCTATCAGGATGGACTCAAGATTGTTCTATTTTATTCTGTGCAGGATCCATTACAATCGTTCTCCGGACACTCAGATTGTCCCTGATTGATGTGAAAGCCCTTCAAGGCTCTTGGGTCTTTTAGACATGCACCCCATCGTTCTTGGAGCACTTCCTTGCATTCTGGCAGTACCATACATACAAAATGAGCCTGGAACTTCCCCTCTCCTACCCCTGCAGTCAGCTTCTTCCCCAAGGAGCCCTGGTTCCTATCAGTGGAAAGTTGTATTTAGAAGCACAGATCTAGGGCTAAGTATATTCACTGCTCCTGGGGTGTCATGCTCCCAATGGACAGGCAAGGAATGCAAGTATGCACTACGCCTGCATGTACATATACACACTAACACACACCCACCTTCACATCTAGATCTGGTGCAACAACTCTGTATTGAAAACCGTGAGTCCACACTGATAGTTCACTTGCAAGTCCAACTGCAATGCAACAACCCTGTTCATTTTCATTTTTCTCCCTTTCCCTTAACTACAGAATGGTTCCCCTCACCTTTAATGGACCAACCCCCTGGAAATGATCTGACACCCCGCCCCCTGCGGAGGCGCCCTCCTACTCAGGTGACGCCCCATTCTGGACCGTCCCACCTCCCTCCCCACGGACCTCTGATGCCTAGGCCAGGCCATCCCTCTGGGGACACCCTCCTCAGCCTGCTTGGGCTCTGTCATCCTGCCTGGATGCCCTCCCCAACCTCTGACTCCCTGTAACAGAGCACCCCTGAACACACGCGAGTGCCCCTCGTCACCGCTCAAGCTGACACTCCACCAAGGATTTCCCTCTGCAGGGAAAATTCCCTCCCTGCTCCTGGACCCTGAGAGCCCACACCAGGTCACCCCCGGGCTCTGATACCTCATGCCAGGCCTACTTCCTGCAATGGAGACTCTCCTCTCACCTGCAAGGGCTCCCAAAAGTTTCACCAGTTAGGCATTCCATTTTTATATCAATAACTTAAATCCAAATCAAATCAACTAATTAGCCAACAGTAGCTCTCATAAAATGTAGTTTTTGGTTGCAAAGTTAATTTGGGGGCACAAGTAGATACAAACAGAGAACAGAACAAAGGAGCAAAGGAGAAAGCAAACGTGGGTCTAACGGGAGGTGAGAACGGCCAAGGGACAGGCTTTCCATTTTGACATGGGTGCTGAACCAGCTGCAGAGATCCCTGTTTCAAGTGGCCAGGTAGTGCTGCCAATCATTACACTTAAAAACTTGTCTGAGGGCGCCTGGGTGGCTCAGTGTGTTGGGCGGCTGCCTTCGGCTCGGGGCATGATCCTGGAGTCCTGGGATCGAGTCCCGCATTGGGCTCCCTGCTTGGCGGGGAGTCTGCTTCTCCCTCTGACCCTCTTCCCTCTCGTGCTCTCTATCTCTCATTCTCTCTCTCTCTCAAATGGATAAATAAAATCTTAAAAAAAAAAAAAACTTGTCGGAGCTCTTCCCCTTTTTTCTCTTTGTTCAGCAGGACTCTCCTTCCATTTCCTCCTTTTTGGTGGAGGGGGCAAGGCAAGGAAAGACGGTGGAGAGAAGGGAGGCAACCCCAAATTCCCACAGACTGTGCACGAGCACCAACCCTGGATTGTTTTGCAGATGTGATTTAATCCACACAACAGCATGACAGAGTAAGTGGCAGCTCTCCTTCACACACAGAGAAAACAAATCTTTCTCAATCTCTTCTGATCTTAAGTTAATCTTGAGTTCGGAATTTGAACCCAGATCTACCTTCCTCTTCCATTCTCACTCATTCTATCACACAAGGGGGAAAACAGGCGGTGAAAGCCAAAAGGATTACTGGGCAAGGGGGGGGAACGGACCAGCCCTGATTCTCTCAGGTGCCCCCCCCCCCCCCGCCGCCCCGCGCCCTCTCCTGTCTTTATTGTAAGTACACCCGTCTGCCTGCAGGAAAGGGATGCCAGCTCCAGGCACGTGATGCAGGAGCCACCTGCCAGGAGAACCCTCAGACCCGCCACAACAGCGATGGCAGCAGAACTGATGAAAGCAGAAGGGGAGGTCAGGGCTCCTGAGCCTCCTCACAAGGAAACGAGGCACAGCCACCGTTTCACAGAATACACTGCAAGGTACAGTCTAAGTGATGTGTTCTGGTCTGTTGTGCAAACACCACCACTTTCTAGTTCCAGAACATTCCATCACCCCAAAATAAAACCTTGTATTCATTAAGCAGTTGCTCCCCATTTTGCCCGCCCCTCAGTCCCTGGTAACCATCAATATGACACTGATGGGTTTACCTATTCTGGATATTTCTCATAAGTGGAATCCTACACTACATGGCCTTTCATGTCTGGCTTCTTTCACTTAGCATGATGTTTTCAAGGTTCCTACATGCTGTAGTATGTGTCAGTACCTTATTCCTTTTTATGGCTGAATAATATCCCCGGGGACACGAGAGTATCCGTGAATGTGTGCGTAAGTGCGGGCAGCCTTTCTCCCTTCCCCTCACCTCCTCCCCACCCCAGGCAAAAGATGAATAATCTGATACTAATCGTGAAGAAACAAATCCAAATAACTGGCCTGTCATCTTCAGAAGTATCAAGGTAAGGGAAGTCAAGAAAATCCTGAAGGGTTTCAGTCTGAAGGCAACTAAAGGGACATGACAACTACAAGCAGTGTGTGATTCTGAGTGGGATCTTTTTGCAACAAAGGACATGAACGGGACAACTGGTAAATCTGAATGGGGCAGGAGTGGTACAGCATCAGTTTCATTATCTTGATGTTTGTATGGTAGCTACACAGGAGAATGCACTGTTTACAGGCATTATATACAAAAGTATCCTGAGGAAATGGAGAACCAGGTCAGCAACTTCTCAAACAGTTCTGGGGCAAAAAGGCTCTTTTTTGTTATATTTCTAACTTTTGTCTAAATTCAGGACTACGCCAAAAATTTTTCAAGAATCCAAAGAATCCTGGAATAATAATCTCTCCAATGTAGTTACATCTGTGTGATTTCAAATTTTAGTCAAGCAAAATATGATAGAAAGAAACTCGCTGCTTCCCATCTGGTTTGATACCTCAAAAAAAAAATTAAAGGGTACATCAATCATATCTCAGCATATATAAGCAGAAAAAGAGCTATCGGGAACCTAAAGAACCATCTGAGTCCGTCTCCCTGCTCACAGCAGGTAGATGTTCGATTAACTAGAAGAGATGTCTGTTCCCTATTCCAAGACTGTCACAGCCTTCTCAGCAGACCATTGAACAGCCAAGAGTTTTCTTTCTTATGGCCCAGCAACTTCCCCAACCATAAGCCCACTTCCTGGTTAAAACCTCTGAAGGTAAAATTGTCAGCTCCTCAAACAAGCAAATTTTAACAGGAGACAATCAATCCTCATTTTTCCATGTACAGTTGATCCTTGAACAATATGGCTTAGAAATGCACAGGTCCACTTACAAGTGAACTTTTTTAATAAATATAGTACAGTAATATAAATGTATTTTCTCTCCCTTATGATTTTCTTAATAGTTTTCTTTTCTCTAGCTACTTTATTGGGAGAATACAGTATATAATACATATAACATATAAAATATGTGTTAATCAGCTGTTTATGTCATCAGTAAGACTTCCAGTCAATAGTAAGCTATTAGTAGTTAAGTTTTGGATAAATCAAAAATTATACACAATTTCCAACTGCACAGGGCCAGCGTCCCTCACCCCCACGGTGTTCAAGAGTCAACTGGGTATCTGTCTCTATGTGTTTCTAAGGATAGGGTTAATATCGATAAAAGCATTGTAATACTTCAGGTGAATTTTTTCCACATTTATGGCCAAAGGTGTGAATTAAATTTGAAGAATTTATGACATCAAAATTTGAAACAGAACAAATGAATTTTAAAATACATACGAAATCCTGTTGACTATGGCATCTTCGTCTTCTTGTTCATCTGTAAAAATGGTTAAGGTATTAATTTTTTTATCTTCAATAAAATGTTTCATTAATTTATTAGGAAATTAAACAAAAATAGAAACTTAATTATTTTGAAAAGAACTGATTTTCAAAATGCACTGTATTTATTTCAACATGGATCCAAATTTAAATCTCAGTAAATCACGTAAGAGAGAATGTAGCTAGGTAAGAGTGTTGTGATTAACCAAAATCCTGATTAACAAAACTACCATATGTAAATTGAAATTTTCCAAATATTTATTGCTCAAGAAAATAAAACTTAGTAGAACCTTAGGACCACTATCAAGTTTACTGTCATACGATATAAGTAAAATTATAATTGCTAATGAATGAAATTTTTTAGTTGATAGTATCCAACAAAAATCTTTACTATAAAATTAGAAGTCAGAATCTTAAAACTCATGTAGTTTTCTATGATTTGAGTTTGTCATTATTAATGGTAATAAGGAAGATTCTCTTTGACCAGTCTAAATCATTTAGATACAACTGCCTCAATACTTCATAATTACTGTGCAAGTTATAGAGTGGAAAGTATCAAGTTCTGTATCTCTTACAAGTAGCAGATACCCTCTGCCCCAATGCTCGCTCACCTCCTCTACCTCTCCCTCATGGCTGCTCGCCTTCTCTCTGTCCTCCCACATAAATTTACCAGCTAAAGAAAGTCTGATCCAATTACAAGAATACTGCACAGCACCCCCTGGCCCCTCCTTCTCCTCAATACCTAACTGGGGTTGTCCTCAAAGGCTCTCTCTCTAAGTCTCTGTAATTATGAGTGTCCACCTGCTTCCGTGTCAATGGTTTATTTGAGCCATTCTCTTACTCCAATCTCCATTCTTAATTATGGGCTGCCCAAAATAGCTTTACAACCAAAAGGACCATAAAATAACAGTCACAATTTTTATACTGTTGTACACACCCCCAATTAACCATCCACTACTGAAGAACGTTTTAATAGCTTCATATAAATTTCAATTCTTCTCCCTACACTCTACTAAAGTCCAGGGTATTCATCACCTCTCCCTGCCATTACTTTAAAAATCATCTGATAAGGGTGCCCAGGTGGCTCAGTCAGTTGAGTATCCAGGTCTTGATTTCCACTGGGGTCATGTCTCGGGATCATGGATCAGGCCCTGCGTCAGGCTCCGGGCTGACTGAAGGGGTCAGGGGAGTCTGCTTGGGGCTCTCTCTCCTCCTCTGTCTCTGCCCCCCACCCCTGCTCACTCTCTCTCAAAATAAATAAATACTTAAAAATCATCTAAATCATCTAATAAATCTCTAATTTTCCTGCTCGTCATCCCCTAATTTCCCCTAAAATGATGCATTTATATTCATTAATTCTCCCCCCACCTTCTATGTCCATAATCATTAAAACCTGATGCCAAAACAACTTTAAAAATAGCTAACATGCTGTGTTGAATCTGCAGGTCTTCAAATTTTTGAGAGATTATAGATTCTAGGAAGTATTTTAGTGTAATCATAGAGCCAAACTAAAACACTAGAGAGCAAGCATTTACTGACTGCTTTCAAAAGTCTAACAAGTTTAATATTATGACATAAAGAGTCCCTATTATATGGAATCCTTAAGTATTCATATGGTACCTACTATTAGCCCAGCATCACAGGTAGAAAATCCTGTGATTTATAGAAAATAGCTGAGATTTAACAGAAGGCAGTAAGGCAACTGTTTAGGTCCTTACAAAACCCTGGCACAAAAATCTGTGAATGAATTAGCACAAAGTTCATTTTTAAAAAAAGAATAGGGGATGGGATGCCTGGGTGGCTCAGTCAGTTAAGAACGTGCCTTCAGCTCAGATCACAATCCCAGGGTCCTGGGATCAAGTCTCACATCAGGCTCCCTGCTCAGTGGGGAGCCTGCTTCTCCCTCTGCCTGCCGCTCCCCCTGCTTGGATTCACTCTCTCTCCCTCTCTCTACAAATAAATAAAATCTTTAAAAAAAAAAAAAAGAACAGGTGCCTGGGTGGCTCAGTCAGTTAAGTGTCTGCCTTCAGCTCAGGTCATGATCTCAGGGTCCTGGGATCGAGCCCCACACCAGGCTCCCTGCTCAGCAGGAAGTCTGCTTGTCCCCCTCCCTGTCCCTCTGCTCCTCTCCCTGTTCGTGCACATGCACATTCGCTCCCTCTCTCTCTCAAAAATATAAAATCTTTAAAAATAATAATAACAATGCTGGAGTGGTGGGGGGTGGGAGGGATGGGGTGGCTGGGTGATGGACATTGGGGAGGGTATGTGCTACGGTGAGCACTGTGAATTGTGCAAGACTGTTGAATCACAGACCTGTACCTCTGAAACAAATAATGCAATATATGTTAAAAAAAAAAAAAAAAGAAGATCATAGGAAGGGAAAAATGAAGGGGGGGATTCAGAGGGGGAGACGAACCATGAGAGACGATGGACTCTGAGAAACAAACTGAGGTTCTAGAGGGGAGGGCGGTGGGGGGATGGGTCAGCCTGGTGATGGGTACTAAAGAGGGCACGTTCTGCATGGAGCACTGGGTGTTAAACGCACACAATGAATCACGGAACACTACATCAAAAACTGATGATGTAATGTATGGTGATTAACATAACATAATAATAAAAAATATGAATAAAAATAAAAATAATTTTTTTAATAAAAAAAGAACAAAGATTTAGTGGTCCCTCTGGTAGACACGATATATATGAAATAATAAAAAGAATAATATATGATTGAATCCTAAATTGATACTAAATGGTATCATGGAGACTCTACATTCTGTATTACTTTAGAGAAAGAAAAGATAGTCTAGTAGTCAGAGAAAAGATGGGATAGGGTATGCATGTTCAAACTCAGAGCCAGTCACAAGAACTCATATATCCTTATAAACTCTAGAATTTCCCAGATACTGAGCAGCCCCACACTGTTCTTGGTTGGACATAAGAACGGTAGTAAACGAGGGCTCAGGTCTGAGAATGACGACCCTGCAAGCAGTCAGATTCCCTGAAGGTTACTGTTTACTCTTAGTACCAGGCTATCGTGTCCTTCAATCATGGCCATACTGAATATATATACTACCACACTGACAGGCACAGTATACAGCCCAAATACCACAGACCAGCTGACATGATGATCTAAGTTTTAACTACAATGTTTCTACTTGCCTGATTTTCTCTTGTATCTTGTGATGATGAAGTAGGAAACAATATAGAGAATGGCAAAAAGAAGGAAACATATCTGGAAAAAAAAATTAACAGTTCATTTACATTTGTGGCATTTTTTTAATAAATTATAGAAGATACATCTTTGGTATTTATATGCAAGAAGGATTTGATCTATTAAAAAAGTAAAAATTTTTAGATATTTTGCTAATATAAAGTTTTGATAAAATACTAACTTATATGAACTAATAACTCAAATAACCCAGTGTTTAATATCATTGCAGAAGAAAAAGCCCAAGGAAGATCTTTCTTTTCATAACTTAACCGAATTGTTTTCAAAATCATATGGAAGTGTAAAGAGCAAGACCAACACCAACAATTCTGAAAACCAAAGTCAATGAGATGCTACTATCCCTTCCAAATATCAAACACACTATAAAGCTTCAGTAACATTTAAAGAGTGTGATGGCACCAAAACTTGACAGACAAATGAAACATCTACTACACAAAATTTATATAATTTGGTTCTACATATAGAAAGCATCACAAATCAATGTGGGGGGAATAATCATTCAATAAATAAACCACATATCAAAATAAACAGCAGCTGAATGAGAAACTTCTTAAATATTAAATTCAAATTAAATTCCATTTAATTTCATGGGAACGATAGGTAAAAGAGGGTGGGTCAAAGAACGGGAGACCTCGTCCCTGTCAAAGACCAAGTGTGCAGAAATACAGTCTCACTAGAGCTATGAACCAGGGTAAAAATAATGTGAAGACTCTCAAATGAAACAATTCAAAGTGACGATAGTCTAGGGAGCACCCCTATGCATAGATTTCTGAAGGACTGTTGGCCACATGACTAAAAAGGACCTTAGATCTAGGTGTGAACAGCCACTGTGAAATGTCATCTAGGAAATGACAAACTAAGAGTGGACAGGAAGACCACGAGCCTCATGTTCTTCCAATACCAGTGGAGTGGGAAAGTGACAACGGACCATAATGACAGTGACCAAAAAGGAGCTAAGAGTCAAAAGCATCAAACTGGCCTACTGCTGGGAGCCCACTAAGAACTCCAGATGGATAAGAGAATGTTAGCACCATCACTACTTCCTCCCAAAATCCTATGAGTAGGGGAAATGGGTCAAAAAAGGAAACCAGTTATTGGTGAAGAAATGTAAACGGAGGGGGTCTCCTAAGAAGATGTTGAGGGCGCCTGGGTGGCTCAGTCGGTTAAGTGACTGCCTTCGGCTCAGGTCATGATCCTGGAGTCCCGGGATCGAGTCCCACATTGGGCTCCCTGCTCAGCGAGGAGCCTGCTTCTCCCTCTAACCCTCCCCCATTTCATATACTCTCTCTCTCTCTCTCATTCTCACTCTCTCAAAATAAATAAGTAAATCTTTAAAAAAAAAAAAGAAGATGTTGAGTGTCGGGGGAGACTGTTTATAATGGAATGGTGAAGTCTGAGTAGGGCTGCAAGAGCACTAGAAACAGGGTAACTGGGCAGAAACTCCGTGACTTACAAGGTTAAAGTCAGAGGGATCGGATGACCAAGGCAATTAATATTTATTACAGAAGCTAAATGAAATTCAATTCATTCAACAATTACTTGTCATGAGCTTACTGTACACCAGGCATTCTTTTCAGAACTGAGAACACAGCAGTGAACAAAACAAAACTCCCACCCTCACTGAGCTTACACTCCACTAAGAAAACAGCCCATCAATAAACAGGCAACAGGGCAAATGACAATTGGTGCAGGATTACGGGAACAGGGAGTGCGAGCTCAGGTGACGGGGCACGCTTCACAAATAAGGTGACATCTGAGGAAGGACTTATGGGAGAAGAGAGAGCAAGACATGCAGAAATCTGGAGGGAGGGTACTCAAGGGACAGAGAACAGTCACACCAAGGGTCTGAGACAGGAAAAGCTCTGGTGTGTTCAAACAGCAAGAGAGAAGTAAGAGATGAGGTCATACAGGAGTTCGTACTAAGCGTCAGTTCTCACAAACAGTGAAGAGTTGGTTTTCACCCTGAGTGAGACAGGAATCCGTGCGACGAGACTCTGAGCAGAAGGGTGACAGGATCTGACAGAGGGCAAAAGGCTCACTCTAGGTACAATGTGGAAAGTAACTTAGAAGGGACAGGTCAGAAGCAGAGAGACCAGTTAGGAGTGCCCTGCAATCATCCAGAAGACAGGTCACTTGGACCTGTGTAGTAGAAATATCAAAAATTATTAAGTTCTAGGTATGTTTTGAAAACAGACTTGAGAGGGCTTGCAGGCATTAAGGCTTGGCCGAAGAAACTGGAAAGAGAGAGTGGCCATTTCCTGAGTCAGGAAAGATTATGAGTAAAGTTAATTTGTGCTGGAAATAAAAAGTACGGTTTACACTGATGAATGTGAAATACTTATTATTCACTCAGGTGGAGAGGGTGGATGAGCTGTTGGATATACAAATCTGTACAGTCCAAGGAAAGGAGCCTGGCTAGAATTTTTTTTTAAGCTGAGGAGCAGGGGGGACATAAGCAGATAGATAGCTAAAGCCCTGAGACCAGATGAGATTTCCACCCCAGGGAGTGAGTACAACCAGAGAAGTCGGAGAACCAAGCCCCGGAGCTCTCAAATATTTAGAAGTCAACTTGACAGAAGGAACCAGGAAGAGCTAACTGAGAAGCAGCAGTCAGCAGGTAGGAGGCAAACAACAGACTGTGATGTCCCAAAAGTCAAATGAAGAAAGTTCATGTAGGAAAAGGGAATTATCAGCTGTGTCAAATGCTGCTGACAGGCCAAGTTAGACGAGCACTGAGAATTGACAACTGGATTTAGCAACATGGAGGTCATCGGTGACCTTGACCAGAGCTGTTTTTCTGAAGCAGTGAACGTAAAACCCTGACTGAAGTAAATTAAGACAGAAGAAGCACTGAAAATAAAATGTACATAGACAGTTCTTTCCAGGAATTTTAAGGTAAAGGGAAGCAAAAGAAATGGGATGGGAACTATGAAGAGGGCTTTTTTTTTTTTTAAGATGAGAAAAGTTACACATTGCAATAATAATCAGGTAGAGAGAAAAATTATTGATGCAAGAAAGAAAAAGGAGAAGTGCTAAAGCAATGCATTCAAGGTGAGGAGCTAGAAATAAATGTATCCCTAGTCAGAAGGAGGAGGAGCAGAGGACAGAACATTTGAGTTCCACTGCAGCTAGGTCAACAGATGCGGGGTAAAAGCACAAAAACATTCCCTTTAGATGGTTTCTATTTTCTTAGTAAAATAGAAGCCAAGTTCCTCAAATAAGAGTTACACATGGAGACAGAATGCACACAGGAGGAGGACACCGTAAATGGAGTAGAGAATATGAGGGAATCCTGAGAGCCACGGCAAGATGAAATGGACTTCACAGCTCCAGGCAAGCCCAAGCTGAACCTCCGAGCCAGGCAGGAGGCCTACTGCTGCTCTACAACACGGCCTAGCTCTTAGGTGCTGGGGAAGCTGCAGGTACACCAAGCAGAGCTTTGAGGATTCTAACAACGACCCTATTCTCTCCTCCCCTGTACAGCCTACACTGGCAGACTTGTGCTAGGTACCGCTCACTCACTCCTCCAGTCACAGATCTGACTTCATGTCCACTGACCAACTCCAAGTGCTCTGGCAGTGGTCAGTCAAGACCCAGTATCCGAATTCCACTCTCACAATTTCACCTGATCTCTGAGCAGCCCCTCCTGTTTCAGCAATCATCCTCCTTCTCTGATTATTCACCCATTTTCCATCACTAGCTTCCCTTTTCCTGCCAGTCTTTAAACATTATTCTTCTAAAACAAACAAAACAAAACACAGCACACTATTTTTCTTCTCCATGATTTCAGGGCTGAGCCAGAAATCTGTTCTCAATCCACAAACTCTTCACAGGTAACCTAATCTGCTCCCAGGGTTTTAACCATCAACCCCAGAAATCCCTGGACAACAGTGTGAAAACCACTGGATTAGGGTATTAGCAAAAGTAAGTAAAGGGCACCTGGGTGGCTCAGTCGGTTGGGTGTTTCCCTTAGGCTTAGGTTGCAATACGCTGGGATTGATCCCTGCGTCAGGCTCCCTGTTCATAAGGGAGTCTGCTTCTCCCTCTCCCTCTGCCCCTCCCCCACACAGCTTGTGCTCGCTCTCTCGCACGCTCTCTCTAAAACATAAATAAAATCTTTAAAAAAAAAAAGAGTGAAATGAATGGCCATAAATCCTAAGTAGATTGGGGAGGAAAAAAAGAAACCAAGTACAGAGTGATGGATAAGTGGAGATGTCTATCAACTGAGGCTCCCAGTAGAACTGCAGGAGACCAAGGAACGTGGAAGAAGAAAAGGTTATGATTAAAGAATGTTTATAGATTTTTAAACTTAGTATTTGAATTTAGAGAACAAAAGTGTCAGGAATTCCAGAAAGTTCATGCAGAAGCAGAAGATGAGAAGGCATGAGAGGTAATGAACAAAATGAAATTAAGAAACCAAAATGCATGGCATAAAATGAAAAGACTAATGGAAAGCGATTCATTTAAGAACGGAAATAAGGCTAACAATTATAAAAACAAATATAAGTATTACTAATTTAAGTATAAAAGCCACGCATTAGGAAAATAAAAATACAACTATAACGGATTAGAAAACTCACAGAATGGGTTAGAACTAGAACTATTTTTCTAGTTCCAAAAGTGAGACTAGGAGCAAATGCCTCCCCTAAATGAGTACATCTTCAACAGAAAGCAACCCAGAGATGAGTGAAATGAAAGCAAGCTGTTGTGATGCCTTTTATTGTCCCTATATCTGGTGGGAACAAAAGGAAATTCCTAACCAAAAAAGGAGAAAGGCGGGGCACCCTGGGTGGCTTAGCTGGTTCCGCACCTGCCTTTGGCTCAGGTCATGATCCCAGGGTCCTGGGATCTAGCCCCGCATGGGGCTCCCTGCTCAGTGGGGAGTCAGCTTCTCCCTCTCCCTCTGCCACTCCCCCTGCTTATGCTCTCTCTCTTTCTAATAAATAAATAAAATCTTAAAAAAAAAAAAGAAGAAGAAAGTCATTACAGCTCCTCGCCATTAACAGTAAGTAAGATACAGCTGATAAAAAGGGAGAGGAACAGGCTCTCATGGTTCTCTAAGAAGACTGAGCTCTTCCCTCCTGGTCAGGGAGGAAGAGCAAGGTTACTGAAACTCAAGCAGAAACAATACCAGTTGCATGTCTTCTATGCCAGCTAAACTAGACAGCAGAAAATTCACCCCTCTCGGGGGCCACATGGCTTTAGTCCTGATGATGATCAAGGATGGCTATCCTAGAAACATACACTCTTCCAAAACTGAAACAAGAAGAAATAGAAAATTTGAACAGACCGATTTCTAGTAATAAAATTGAATGGGTAATGAAAAACCACCAACAAACAAAAGTCCAGGACCTGATGGCTTCACAGGTGAATCTACCAAACATTTAAAGAATGGTTAATACCTATTCTTCTCAAACTATTCCAAAAAGATAGAAGATGGAGAAAAGCTTCCAAATTCATCTTATAAGACCAGCATTACCCTGATACCAAAACCAGACAAAAACCTGAGGGGAAAAAAAAACAAGCTGATATCTCTGCTGAACATAGAGGCAAAAACTCTTCAACAAAATACTAGCAAACCCAATCCAACAATACATGAAAAAAATCATTCACCACAATCAAGTGGGATTTATTCCAGGGATTCAAACATGGTTCAATACTCACAAACCAATCAATGTGATACATCATACTAACAAGAGGCAGGATAAAAACCATATGATCATTTCGTAGATGCAGAAAAAGCAACTGACAACATCCATTCATGATAAAAACACTCCACAAAGTGAGTTTAGAGGGAGTAATACCTCAACATAATAAAGGTCATATATGAAAAATCTACAGTTAATATCATACTCAATGATGTAAAACTGAAAGCTTTTTCTCTATGATCAGGAACAAGGCAAGGATGTTCACTCTCACCACTTTTATTCAACAAAGTACTAGAAGTCCTAGCTGCAGCAATCAGGCAAGAAAAAGAAATAAAAGACATATATTGCTGAGGAAGTGGGGTGCCTGGGTGGCTCACTCGATAAGTGTCCAGCTCTTGATCTCAGATCAGGTCTTGATCTCAGGGTTGTGAGTTCAAGCCCCACATTGGACTCCATGCTAGGCATGGAGCCTACATTTAAAAAAAAAAATTGCTAAGGAAGAAGTAAAACTACTACTGTTTGCAGATGACATGACACAATATATAGAAAACACTAGAGACTCCACCAAAAAACTATTAGAACTGATACTGAATTCAGTAAAGTTGCAGGACACAAAATTAATATTCAGAAAACTTGCATTTCTATACACTGATAACAAAGTAGCAGAAAGAGAAATGAAAGTATCAATCCCATTTACGATTGTACCAAAAATAATAAAATACCTAGGAATAAACTCATCAAAAAGGTAAAACACCCATATCCTGAAAACTATAAGACATTCATGAAATAAAGATGACACAAACAAACAGAAAGATACACCATGCTCATGGACTGGAAGAATATTATTAAAATGTCCGTACTAAAGCTATCTACAGATGCACTGCAATCCTTACCAAAATACCAATAGCATTTTTCCCAGAACTAGAACAAATAATCCTAAAATTTGTAGAGAACCACAAAAGACCTTGAATAACCAAAGCAATCTTGAGAAAGAAGAACTGGAGGTATCACAATCGCAGATTTAAAAATATACTACAAAGCTAAAGTAATCAAAATAGTACAGTACTGGCACAAAAACAAGAAACACGGGTCAACAGAACAGGACAGAGAGACCAGAAACAAACCCATATCTATATGGTTAATTAATCTACAACAAAGGAGGCAAGAATATACAATGGGGAAAAGACAGTCTTCTCAATAAATGGTGCTGGGAAAACTGGACAGCTACATGCACAAGAATGAAACTGGACCATTTTCTTACAACATACCCCAAAATAAATTCAAAACAGATCAAAGACCTAAATATGAGACCTGAAATCATAAAACTCCAGAAGCAAACAGAGCTAGTAACCTCTTGGAAATCACCTTAGCAACATAGTTGTGGACATGTCTCCTGAAGCAAGAGATACAAAAGTAAAAATAAACCATTGGGACTACACCGAAACAAAAAGCTTTTTGCACAGCAAAGAAAACCATCCACAAAACAAACAGTCAACTTAATGACTGGGAGAAGATATTTGGAGCAAATATCCAAAATACATAAAGAACTTACACAACTCAATACCAAAAAAACAAACACTCCAATTTAAAAATGGGCAGAGGACCTGAATAGACATTTTTCCAAAAAACACATACAGATAAGCCTCTGTGAAAAGATGCGCAACATCAGGGAAATGCAAATCAGAACCACCTTACACCAAAAACAAACAAACAAATAAATACGACCTCACACCAGTCAGAATGGTTAGTATCAAAAAGACAAAAAATAACAAGTGTTGGTGAAGATGTGGAGAAAGAGGACCCCTCGTGCACTGTTAGTGGGAATGCAAATCAGTGCAGCCACTCTGTGAAACAGTATAGACGATCCTCAAAACATTAAAAAAAGAAATACCATATGATCCAATATTTGCACTACGGGGTATTTACCCAAAGAAAACAAAAACATTAATTTGAAAAGATGTATATACTCATGTGTATTGCAGCATTTTCTACAACAGCCAAGATACAGAGACAACCCAAGTGTCTACCAATAGATGAATGAGTAAAGAATATGTGGCACATATATATAAATAAAATAGAGTATTACTCAGCCATAAAAGAGAACGATATCTTGCCATTTGCAACAACATGGATGGACCTAAGGGTATTATGCGGAGTGAAATAAGTCAGACAAAGAAAGACAAAATACCGTATGATTTCACTTACATGTGGAATCTAAAAAAAATGAAAAGCAAACAACCAAACAAAATGGACTCGTAAATACAGAAAATAAACTGGTGGTTGCCAGAGGGAAGGTGGGTAGGAGGATGGGTGAAACAGATAAAGGGCATTAAGAGGTACAAACTTCCAGTTATACAGTAAGTCAGTCACTGAGATGAAAAGTACAGCATAGGAAATATAGTCAATAATATTGTAAAAATGTTATATGGTGACAAATGGTGACTACATTTATTGTCGTGAGCACTGGGTAATGTACAAAATTGTTGAATCAATAGGTTGTACACCTAAAACTAATATAACATTGTATGTTAACTATACTTAAATTATAATTTTTTAATTAAAAAAAGGGCTAGGCATTTGGGAACTGAATTACCCGGTCACAAATAATCTAATAATGCTTTCAAAATACAATGTTAAAAGCTAAAATTCTTAAATTCCAGGTATAAGATTTGAACCTAAATTCAAACTGGTACATTATAATCAAATGGTACTACCTAGTAGCTTTTCATTCAAGGCCGATAGGCTTCAACTATTTTAGGGTAACCAGAAGGAATGAGTATCATAAAAGAGTCATGGGTGCAAAGACGCTCAAGGACTGTTACCGTGAACACATTTCTGACAAAATCTTGGCAGAGAAATGAGGAAACTATAATTGAGCCAATAATCTCATACCACAGCTGAGAGCCAATAGACACTGCTTTATTTTAAGGTCACTAAATCAAAAATAGAGATGTTAAGTATCCTTTAACATTACAAGCTAACCACTAAAATAAAATTAAAATTCTTCAAGTTACCCTAAGAGCCAGGAAAACAACAATAAAACAAAGAAAAATCCAGACTATGTAGTAAAAGACAGGAAGACACCAACATTATGAAAATAATAATACAACAGATTAAAGATGAAACACTAAAACCAAAATTGTAAATGAGACAAATGATTAAAAGAAAACGCTCACAGATACAGACATATCTACAATAAAGTGACTCATGCGCTTGGGTGGCTCAGCTGGTTGAGCGCCTGCCTCCGGCTCAGGTCCCTGACCCCAGACTTCTGGGGTGGAGCCCCGCACCGGGCTCCCTGCTCCGCGGGAAGCCTGCTTCTCCCTCTCTTCCTTGCTCTCGCTCTCACTCTTCCTCTCAAAAAATCTTTTAAAAAAATGAAATAAAATAAAGTGACTCAAAAAGATTGAAAACAAAAGGATAAACAGAGACAAACCAGGCAGATGCTAACAAAGAAGCTGTCGTCTTTTTTTTTAATAAGGTGTGAAGACAAAATAGGGTACTTTATGAACAACAGTATCGCCCACAATGAAGAAAGAATCCTCATGTACCAAAAACACCAAGATAATTTTTCAAAACTGAGTATGAAAGGGAAAATGTAAACCACTACTTTAGTTGGGAGTCTTCAACTCACCATCAAAGAAAAAGCAAATGCAAACCAAATACATAATAATAAATATGAAATTTTTTACAGTAATAATATTGCTCCAGTAAATACATGGCTTTATCATACTCAATGGTATATACCTATAAATCCATGTCCTGCCACCCCAATGTCCTAGCCCCTCACAACTACTGCTTTCTGTTTCTATGGATTTGCCTATTCCGGATATTTCATATAAATGAAAACATAATATGCGCCTTTTTGTGTCTGTCTTCTTTCCTTAGCATAATGTTTTCAAGGTTCATCCATGCTATAGCATGTACAAATACATCGTTCTTCCAGACTTTTTACAAGAAAAATAAAACACTATGTAATTAAAAACACAGTGAATATTTTGTTGCTAGCAGCTGCAAGCATTCCTTTCAGATACATTTGCATATGTTCATTGTTTATAACTGCAACAAACCACCTTTTAAAGAGATAAGAAAACAAAATTAGCAATATTCTATCTCCCAAACAATTAACATGACTTTGAAACACAAGCGGATATCCACTTTTCTGTTATCGGCACCATCATAATAAATTGCCCTGTGTCCATCAACTTGTGCTTCAGTAAAGGTAAAACAGTATTTCCTCATAAACATCTAACAGAGACCTTTAACAAGGAGTAAATATTCTGTTTTTCAAGATTATCACAGTAAATGTCAAATTCAGTAATGTCATCTACAATATTACACCTTATTACTTATTGAGATTTTTCAGATTCTGTCTAATCTTACATTGTATGTCACCAGCCAAAAGTTCTCTAAAAGAACTTTTAGAGACCCAGAGCATTTGACAAAATCCAATACCCATTTATGATAAAAGCTTCTGAGACCCAGACTCCAGCAAAACGTAAACGAAAGACAGCTTTACCTGAGAGAAGCTGCCACCAGAGCCAGCTGTCACTCACTTTGTCCTTCGTGTTCTACATCCCAAGCACAGCTATTCTACCCACAAAGCCCCCCCTTCTGAACCCTCACAATACTCCTAGTTCACAGTATTTCAGCACAACCACTGATTTCCATTAAATGTTTCATGTAAATAAAATGTGTCTCCTAAAATTCTTATTATATATAGTTTAGGCACATTAAAGGTACTAATACAAACAGGAACTACCTTATACATCTCTTGAATCTTCCTGAGTGCCTAGATAAATAATTTTAAAATAAACAGAGTAAATTACAATCCTTCCCACTTCTGGTTCCTTAACCTCCATGAGGCCCAGTCACGGCGAAGGGGAGACACTTTGAATAGGATGAAAGACAGAAGTTTAAATTAGACTGGACTTGATTTTTCAGTATGTGAGAGTGACCATAAAACTATTAGATGAGCCAAAGTTGTCACCAAAGGAAGGGAACAGAGACCCACCAAAGGATCCTTGCAAGCAGCAGTGGGAGAAAATGAAACTGCTTTACAACTATTTCCTACCAAGTTTACCCACACAATAACCAGTTAAGTACGATCTCTGAACGATACTAAGTCTTCCTTCCAGGAGAGGAACAGCTCTCCACTAATTATCTTCTTTGATTTTTTTAAATCAGAGTAGTTTTCCTCATATAGATCAGGTACATGTTTTGTTAGCTTTATACCTAAGCACTTTTTTCTTCATGCTAATGTTAATGGTGTATTTTTAATTTCAAATTCCAATTTTTCATCCCGGTATACAGGACAGCAACGGACTTTTGTGTATTAACGTTGTATCTTAATGTCTTGCTATAATCTGTTAGTCCCAGGAGTTCTATTGTTGTTATTAACTTTCTGGGATTGTCTACCTAGACTATCATGTCATCTCTGAATGAAGACAGTTTGCTTTTTCTCTCCCCAATTTGTAAACCTATCAGTTCCTTTCCTTTTCTCACTGCATTAGCTAGGACTTCCACAAAAAAGCAGTGATAAAAGGGGACATCCTTGCCTTGTTTCTGATCTTAGTTGGAAAGCTTTTGGTTTCTTCATTAGTGTGATATTAGCTGTAGATATTTTGTGGATGTTCTTTATCAAGCTGAGGAAGTTCCCCTCTATTCTTGGTTTATTGAGAGCTTTTATCATAAATGGGTATTGGATTTTGTCAAATGCTCTCTCCGATAGGATATTAATAGGATTATATGCTATTTCTTCTTGAGTCTCTTGATGTGATGGATTACACCAAGTGATTTCTGAATGTAGAACCAGCCTTGCATACTTGGAATACATCCCACTTGGTCGTGGTGTATAATAATTCTTTTGATATGCTACTGGATTTAGTTTGCTAATATTTTCTTGCAGAACTGTGCATTTATGCTCACAACAGATACTGGTCTGTAGTTTTCCTTTATTGCAATGTTTTTGTCCAATTTTAGTATTAAGGTAATGCTGGCGTCCTAGAATGAGCTAGAAGTGTTCGCTCTGCTTCTAGTTTCTGTTCGAGATTACAGAGAATTGGTATCACATCTTCCTTAACCATTTGGTAGAATTCACCGGTGAAACCATCTAGGACTGTTTGGAAGGTCAATTGCTGATTCAATTTCTTTAAAAGATACAGGCCTACTCAGATTATCTGTTTCTCATTCTATTACACTTTATTTGATTTCTACCATTCCTTCGTTCTTAAAGTTTCCATCTCTTTGCTTACATTATCCATCTGTTCTTGCATATTGTGCACTATTGCCATTACCACCCTTGGCATATTAATTAGTTATTTCAAATTCGGGCTTTATAAACCCCAAGTCTCTGTCATATCTAAAGCTGCTTCTGATGCTTGCTTTGTAACTTTCAACTGTACATTTTGCCTTTTGGTTTTTAAATTTTTTCATTAAAAGTCAAGGCATTATAGGGGCACCTGGGTGACTCAGTCAGTTAAGCATGTGCCTTTGGCTCAGGGAAGATCCCAGGGTTCTGGGATCGAGCCCCACATCGGGCTACCAGCTCAGCGGGGAGCCTGCTTCTCCCTCTCCCTCTGGTGCTCCCCCTGCTTGTACTTTCTCTAACTGCCAAATAAATAAATAAACTATTTTTTAAAAAAGACATTATACTAGAGGAGCTAGGGAAAAAACAGCAAATAAAGCCTAAACCCAGCAGGAGAAGAGAAATAATAAAGATCAGAGCAGAAATCAATGAAATAGAAACCAAAAGAACAGTAGAACACATCAACGAAACTAGGAGCTGGTTCTTTGAAAGAATTAACAAGATTGATAAACCCCAGGCCAGACTTATCAAAAAGAAAAATGACCCAAATCAACAAAATCATGAATGAAAGAGGAGAGATCACAACCAACACCAAAGAAATACAAACAATTATAAGAACATATTATGAGCAACTATACGACAGCAAATTAGATAACCTGGAAGAAATGGATGCATTCCTAGAGATGTATCAACTACCAAAACTGAACCAGGAAGAAATAGAAAACCTGAACAGACCTATAACCACTACAGAAATTGAAGTAGTCATCAAATATCTCCCAACAAACAAAAGCCCAGGGCCAGATGGCTTCCCAGGGGAATTTACCAAACATTTAAAGAAGAATTAATACCTATTCTCCTGAAACTGTTCCAAAAAATAGAAATGGAAGGAAAACTTCCAAACCCATTTTATGTGACCACCATTACCTTGATCCCAAAACCAAAGACCCCATCAAAAAGGAGAATTACAGACCAATATCCTTGATGAACACAGATGCAAAAATTCTCACCAAAATACTAGCCAATAGGATCCAACAGTACATTAAAAGGATTATTCACCATGACCAAGAGGGATTTATCCCTGGGCTGCAACCTTGGTTCAACATCCACAAACCAATCAATGTGATATAACATATTAACAAAAGAAAGAACAAGAATCATTTGATCCTCTCAATAGATGCAGAGAAAGTATTTCACAAAGTACAGCATCCCTTCTCGATCAAAACTCTTCAGAGTATAGGGATAAAGGGTACATACCTCAATATCATAAAAGCCATCTATGAAAAACCTACAGCAAATATCATTCTCAATGGGGAAAAACTGAGAGCTTTCCCCCTAAGGTCAGGAACGTGGGAGGGATGTCCACTATCACCACTGCTTTTCAACATATTACTAGAAGTCCTAAACACGGCAATCAGACAACAAAATCAAAGGCATCCAAAACAGCAAAGAGAAAGTCAAACTCTCACTCTTTGCAGATGATATGATACTGTATGTGGAAAACCCAAAAGACTCCACCCCAACACTGCTAGAACTCATACAGGAATTCAGGAAAGTGGCAGGATATAAAATCAATGCACAGAAATCAGTGGCATTCCTATACACCAACAAGAAAGAAGAGAGACAAATCAAGGAGTCGATCCCATTTACAATTGCACCCAAAACCATAAGATACCCAGGAATAAATTTAACCAAAGAGGCAAAGGATCTGTACTCAGAAAACTATAAAATACTCATGAAAGAAATTGAAGAAGACACAAAGAAATGGAAAAACGTTCCATGCTCATGGATTGGAAGAACAAATGTTGTGAAGATGTCAATGCTACCTAGAGCAATCTACACATTCAATGCAATCCCCATCAAAATACCATCCACTTTTTTCAAAGAAATGGAACAAATAATCCTAAAATTTGTATGGAACCAGAAGAGACCCCAAACAGCCAGAGGAATATTGAAAAAGAAAAGCAAAGCTGGCGGCATCACCATTCCGGACTTCCAGCTCTATTACAAAGCTGCCATCATCAAGACAGTATGGTCCTGGCACAAAAACAGACACATAGATCAATGGAACAGAATCGAGAGCCCAGAAATGGACCCTCAACTCTATGGTCAACTCATCTTGGACAAAGCAGGAAAGACTGTCCAATGGAAAAAAGACAGTCTCTTCAACAAATGGTGTTGGGAAAATTGGACAGCTGCATGCAGAAGAATGAAACTGGACCATTTCCTTACACCACACACAAAAATAGACTCCAAATGGTTGAAAGACCTAAATGTGAGACAGGAGTCCATCAATATCCTAAAGGAGAACACAGGTAGCAACCTCTTCGACCTCAGCTTCTTCCTAGCAACATCGCCAAAGGCAAGGGAAGCAAGGGCAAAAATGAACTATTGGGATTTCATCAAGATAAAAAGCTTTTGCACAGCAAAAGAAACAGTCCACAAAACCAAAAGACAACCGACAGAATGGGAGAAAATATTTGCAAATGACATATCAGATAAAGGGCTAGTATCCAAAATCTATAAAGAACTCATCAAACTCAACACCCAAAGAAGAAATAATCCAATCAAGAAATGGGCAGAAGACACGAACAGACATTTTTCCAAAGAAGCCATCCAAATGGCCAACAGACACATGAAAAAGTACTCAATATCGCTCAGCATCAGGGAAATCCAAATCAAAACCTCAATGAGATACCACCTCACACCAGTCAGAATGGCTAAAATTAACAAGTCAGGAAACGACAGATGTTGGAGGGGATGCGGAGAAAGGGGAACCCTCCTACACTGTTGGTGGGAATGCAAGCTGGTGCAACCACCCTGGAAAACAGTGTGGAGGTTCCTAAAAATGTTGAAAATGGAGCTACCATACGATCCGGCAATTGCACTACTGGGTATTTACCCCAAGGCTACAAATGGAGGGATCCGAAGGGGTACGTGCACCCCGATGTGTATAGCAGCAATGTCCACAATAGCCAAACTGTGGAAAGAGCCAAGATGTCCATCGACAGATGAATGGATAAAGAAGATGTGGTATATATACACGATGGAATATTATGCAGCCATCAAAAGGAATGAGATCTTGCCATTTGCAACGACGTGGATGGAACCGGAGGTTGTTATGCTGAGTGAAATAAGTCAATCAGAAAAAGACATGTATCATATGACCTCACTGATATGAGGAATTCTTAATCTCAGGAAACAAACTGAGGGTTGCTGGAGTGGTGGGGGGTGGGAGGGGTGGGGTGGCTGGGTGATAGGCATTGGGGAGGGTACGTTCTATGGTGAGCGCTGTGAATTGTGCAAGACTGTTGAATCACAGATCTGTACCTCTGAAACAAATAATGCAATATATGTTAAGAAAAAAAAAAGAAGATAGCAGGAGGGGAAGAATGAAGGGGAGTAAATCGGGGGAGACGAACCATGAGAGATGATGGACTCTGAAAAACAAATTGGGGGTTCTAGAGGGGAGGGAGGTGGGGGAATGGGTTAGCCTGGTGATGGGTATTAGAGAGGGCACATTCTGTGTGGAGCACTGGGTGTTATATGCAAACAAGGAATCATGGAACACTACATCAAAAACTAATGATGTAATATATGGTGATTAACATAACAAAACTAATGATGTAATGTATGGTGATTAACATAACAAAATTTAAAGAAAAAAAAGACATTATATAGAGGGTAAGAGGAACTAGGGTAAATAGGTCTTCAGTGAGGTTTATGTTTATCTGGCTGTGAGCTGGGCTGTTTACTGTTTGATGAAGCTGTAGGAGCCAGAGGCTAGAATGTCCTCTAGGGTGCTTGGTTTTGTCTCCCCTGTTGCCTCTGGTTTTCTATAGAGATTTCCTCTTAAAGAGAGTCTGAGCCTTACAGTTCTTTTAGCTGTAATCCCCTGTTATTATACAGAAGCCTGACTGATATGGTAGAAAGGGGTGGTTCTGGTAAAAACAATTTCCCTCGAGAGCAGGCCTTTTGTCAAGGTGAACAAAATGTTCTGGTTATTTTCCAGAATGGTTACTTTCCCTCCCCCCTGCCAGAAGCACTAGGGGACTTTTTTTTTTTTTTTTTTTTACCTGAGAACCCAATAGAGCTCTTAGAAGTAAAACTCATTAAAGTGTAGAAGCACCCCCTATGAAGACTAGACCTCTGGAGGTTCAAACTCTGGTTAGTCCACACTAAACCTCCATCAATTAATTAATTACAGCTTAAGTGTTCCTACCAGTACTAGCTACTTAGCAGGCTTCTGCTATATAGGCTTTTGTTCTGGGTAAGCTATGATTCTAGGTACCCACCTCTCTTTCCAGTTTTCAAGGCAGCAATGTACCCTATGATCTCAATTCTCTGACGAATCTAAGAAGAGCTGCTGATTTTCCAGTTCTTCAGCTTTTCTCACTATTGGGAGTTTGGGAATGATGACTCCAAGCTCTTTTCAAATTGGACTGGAAACCAGAAGTCACCTATATGTTTTATTGTTTTAGCTCTTAGCTTTAGGTCTTTGATTTATTTGGAAATTATTTTTTGTGTATGGTGTATATGATGTAAAATACTGTTTTAAAAATACTTATTCTCTTGGAGAACTCTCTTGGATTCATCATTTGGCAGCTGCTTGGGATCTTCCTCTGATATGCAGTCTCTGCATAGACTTAATCCAGATGAGTTATGCCAGGGCTTCTTTCTAACTTATTCTGTTTTACTTTTAATTTTAAATATAAGTTTCTGGTTGACAGAGTAAACATTATTTTAATCATTTTTTAAAAAAACACAAGGTGTAAGATCATAATGGAAAGTGCTTTCTCCCCCATTTTAATACTAAGTAGTTTGGAATGATCTCTCCTTTAATCTCTTAATGTGCCTATTTTTTTTTTAAAGAGAAAGGAATTCAGTTATTACAATGTTCCAATTAAATTAATATAAGCATTCCCTACCAAGGCAACTTATAATAGAAAACAAGCATTACTTGTAAGAGGCTATTCAAATTGTGTTGATTATGTAATTATTTCTGTGCTTATGTATTTTTTGGCAGTTAGTCTAAAAGAGAGTTCCTCCACCATGGCACTCTTAACATTTTAGGCCAAATAATTCCTTGTTGCTGTGAGGGTCCTTGCAATGTAGGAGTTTAGTATCATCTTGGTCCTCTACCCACTAGATGCCAACACATAATCCACCCCTCAAGTTGTTACACTACTACATGTTTTCTGGGGGGGTGGGGAGGGGACCCAGTTGAGAACCAGTGGTCTAAGAAATGAATGCTAAATGTGGAAAAAAGAAATAATGTAAAAATTATATTACTTGGTTTTAATTTTTTCAAATAATGTAAATTTTCAAGTGAAGGAATGGAAGCTAAATCTCTAAGGAATGACTTAAAAATTGTTGTGTCATTGCGCAAGACTGTTGAATCACAGATCTGTACTTCTGAAACAAATAATGCAAGATATGTTAAGAAAAAAGAAAAAGAAGAAGATAGCAGGAGGGGAAGAATGAAGGGGAGTAAGTCAGAGGGGGAGACGAACCATGAGAGACGATGGACTCTGAAAAACAAACTGAGGGTTCTAGAGGGGAGGGGGGTGGGGGGATGGGTTAGCCTGGTGATGGGTATTAAGGAGGGCACGTTCTGCATGGAGCACTGGGTGTTATGCACAAACAATGAATCATGGAACCCTACATCAAGAACTAATGATGTAATGTATAGTGATTAACATAACAATAATATATATATATATACATATATATATATATATATATATATATATATATATAATTGTTGTGTCAGAGATATACATGCATGTCATATACAGACCTCAAGAAAAGACTGCCAGGGGCGCCTCGGTGCCTCGGTTGGTTAAGTGGCCGACTCTTCGTTTCTGCTCAGGTCATGATCTTGGGGTTGTGAGATCAAGCCCCACATCAGGCTCCGCATTCAGCGTGGAGTCTACTTGAGATCCTCTCTCTCACTCTCCCTCTGCCCCTCCCCCTGCTCACACAAACTCTCTCTCAGGAAAAAAAGTATTAAAAAAAAAAAAAAGACTTCCATCCAACTCTCCTCCATAGGCAATCTGTTGTTTTCCTAAGCCATTTCCGTAATACTAGGAAATGTTTCAGTTTACTGACATTAACAATATATACTGACTACCCAATACAGAAGTTCAGAATTTACCGATTAGCTTTCTGATACTGAGGATTTACGCCAATCAATGACTATTACCACTACTACCTGTCTTCCACTTCCTCCTCTGGCATTTATTATATTATTACTCTTTGTTATTCTCTTGGGTAACCCGCTAAGGCTTTAAATCTTTACTTCTTGTCTTACCAGTTTATTCCCAAAGGTGTAGCTGACAGATGTCTTCCTGCTCCTAAATTCTCTAGTAGCTGCTATTACAGTATTGTGATTATTAACATCATCCTAAGTAGTAAAAAAAAAAAACAAAAAACTAATTATCTAACAATAGATGAATGGTTCTCTTTAGTTTTTCATGGTTTAAGATAATGAGACAAAGAAAATTTTAATGCATACAAGCCACATTTTTACATAAATGCAATATAAATTCCCAGGAATAAGGTTATTGAATCATAGTGTATAAATACTCCATCATATTGCTTTCCAGCATGGTTATTAGAATCCATTTTATTTTGTTCATATTGAAAATAGTGTTATTTTTTTCCCAATTACATAAATAAAAATTCTTATTAAAAATTCAATCAATTCAGGGGCACTTCGCTGGCTCAGTGGGTAGAACACGCAACTCTTCATCTCAGGGTTGTAAGTTCAAGCCCCACAGTGGGTATGGAGATTACCTAAAAATAAAATTTTTTTTAAAAATCTAATGTATGCAAAGAAGTATAAGGAAGAAAGTAAAGATATGAAATTCCACATTTAGTATAATCCTTCCTGTTTTTTTTTTTAAGATTTTATTTATTTGAGAGAGAGAGAATGAGAGATAGAAAGCACGCGAGGGAAGAGGGTCAGAGGGAGAAGTAGACTCCCCGCTGAGCTGGGAGCCCGATGTGGGACTCGATCCCAGGACTCCAGGATCATGACCTGAGCCGAAGGCAGTTGCTCAACCAACTGAGCCACCCAGGTGCCCCTTCCTGTTCTTTTTAAAAAATATTTAAGTAATGGGCGCCTGGGTGGCTCAGTTGGTTAGGCGACGGCCTTCGGCTCAGGTCATGATCCTGGAGTCCCGGGATCGAGTCCCACATCGGGCTTCCTGCTCAGCAGGGAGTCTGCTTCTCCCTCTGACCCTCTTCCCTCGCGTGCTTTCTATCTCTCGTTCTCTCTCTCTCTCAAATAAACAAATAAAATCTTTAAAAAAAATATTTAAGTAATTGTCATTAATTTCCATCTTATTTGGCACTTTTGTTAGGAATGGTTGCTTAATTTTATCAACATTTACTGGAATAATCAATTTTTCTTTTAAATTCTTGAGATGATAGAGGCGCCTGAGTGGCTCAGTTGATTAAGCATCCAACTCCTGATTTCAGCTCAGGTCATGATCTCAGGATTGTGAAATCAAGCCTCATGTGGAGCCTGCTTTAAGATTCTCTCTCTGCCTCTCTCTCTGCCCATAGCCCCTCCCTCTCTTGAAAAATAAATCAATAAATAAATTCTTGAGATGATAAATTATGTTAGTATGTTTCACGGTCCTAAGCCATCCTGATACTGACCCATTCCCCTGGAATAAATCCATTTTATTTACTGTGTATTAATCCTTTCATACATTATTATATTGTACTATATTTAATTTTTTTTATAATTCTTTTTTATTCAGATTTTGAGGTTATGGTAACTTCATAAAATGAAATTGGGAGCTTTCCTCCTTTTTGTGTGAGTTACATCAAATAATAATAATCATTATTATCTTGAAGGGTGATACAGAATTCGGCTATGAAGTCATCAGGTCCCAATATTTTATGTGATAGAGAGTATTAAACACATCTCCAATGTCTTCTATGATATATAACTAACTCAAGTTTTTAGATTTTACCTTGGTTAAAGAAAATGAATCTAGGAGGGAGGCAAGATGGGCAGAAGAGTAGGGGACCTCGTTTCATCTGGTCCCTTGAATTTAGCTAAATAACTATGAAATCACTCTGAACACCTATGAATTCAACCTGAGATATAAGAAAAGAATTGCTGCAATTCTACAAATAGAAAAGCGACCACATTTTGCAAGGTAGGAGGTACAGAGAAGTGAATCTGAGGGGATACATCGGAAGATAAACAGCAGGAGGGAGGGAGCCAACTACAGGAAAGTGATATAGCAGTGGACTGCAAAATCTGAACTTTTAGCAGTCTGCTCCAGTGAGAGACGTCCCTGCCTGAAAGGTGCTCAGGTGGCAAAGCAAGGCAGAATCCTAGGTGGGACAGTGTGGTCTCAGGCTGCCCCAGGTCACAGAAAGAACAGGGCTGCCTGAGCCAGCAGAGTTCCCAAGCACTGGAGCAGGGAAACCAGTTACAGTCAGTGAGCCCACGCTCTCAGCTCGGTTTGCCATGAACTGCAAACCACAGTACCATTTGGCGACCACTCTCTGTGCAGGGGCCCTGCAAAGGGCAGAAATGCAGCAAACTTCTCCCTCCCCCCCCCCGGGGAGGAGGGGCGCGGGTGGGCACTGCGGGAGTCTGCAGAGTTTAGCACACACAAAAGTGAAGACTGCTCTTCCTTGAGGGTTTACTGAAGAGAGGGGCCATGGTCTCTCAGCTCTGGGGCTGGAGATCAGGGCATAGTCATTTTTATTTTCATCCTCAAAGCAGCACGCAAAGCCTCCAGGGAATAAAAGCCACATAGAACAACCCCAAGCAGCTTACACTGAGCCCAGCCCCCTGGCAAGGGGCAGTTCAACTCCACCCAAGCAAAGACACCTAAGAATCAGTGCAGCAGGCCCCTCCCCCAGAAGACCAGCTGGAACATCAGGTGAATACCAAGTTTACTGAGCTCACAGAACTGCAAAACTCCAGCACTAGGGGAAAATAGTATATACAATTCAAGGGTTTTTTTTCATGATTCTTTTATCTTTCAGTTTAAAATTTTCCTTTTTCTTTTTTTCCTTTTCAACTAGTTTCTTATTTTATCAACCCTGTGAAGTCTTTAACTTTCATTTTTACATTTACATTTTATAGATATATTCATTTTTTGCTTCCTTTCACTGTATTCAACTTTATTTTTGTATAGACATAAGTTTTGCTTTCTTTACAATTTGGGGATTTAGTGCCTTCTAACAAACAAACCAGATACACCCAGGACCAAGTGGATCACCCTGTTTTGTCCACCTGGGAGATTATATTCTCCCTTTTTCCCATTTTTTTTTTCTTTTCTTTTTTGGTTTCCAACCTCTTCAGATTTCTCTAGTGTGTATTTCACTTGGGTTGTGGTTAATATTTTTTTTAAAGATTTTATTTATTTGAGAGCGAGAGCAAGCACCAGTGGGGGAGGGGCAGAAGGAGAAGCAGACTCCCCACCCAGCAGGGAGCCCAACACAGGGCTCGATCCCAAGACCCTGAGATCATGACCTGAGCCAAAGACAGATGCTTAACCGACTGAGCCATTTTTTTTGTTCTCTCATTCATCTATTCTTCTCTGGGCAAAATTACTAGGAGGAGGAATTCACAACCAAAGAAAGAACCAGAGGTAATACTCTCTGCCAGAGATCTAATCGATATGGATTTAAGTAAAATGTTAGAGCTGGAATTCAGGATAACGATTATAATGTTACTGGCTGGGCTTGAAAAGGCATAAAAGACACTAGAGAATCTCTTGGTGCAGAAATAAAATCTAATCAGGCCGAAATTAAAAATGCTTTAACTGAGACGCAGTCTAAGTTGGATGCTCTAACAGCTAAGGTAAATGAGGCAGAGGACAGAATAAGTAACATAGAAGAAAGTTGATGGAAAGGAAGGAAGCTGAGGAAATGAGAAAAAAAACACTAATGGACCATGAGAGGAGGTTTCGAGAAATCAGCGATACCATAAAGTGAAACAATATTAGAATTACTGGGGTCCCTGAAGAAGAAGAAAGAGAGAGGGACAGAAGGTATATTTGACCAAATCATACCTGAGAACTTCCCTAATCTGGGGAAGGACACAGACATTCAAGTCCAAGAGGTAGAGAGGACCACTCTCAAAATCAAAAAAAAAGATCAACAACCCAACATAATAGTGAAGCTAGAAACGAAAAAAAACCACTAATGGACCATGAGAGGAGGCTTCAAGAAATCAGCGATACCATGAAGTGAAACAATATTAGAATTACTAGGGTCCCTGCAGAAGAAGAAAGAGAGAGGAACAGAAGGTATATTTGAGCAAATCATACCTGAGAACTTCCCTAATCTGGGGAAGGACACAGACATTCAAGTCCAAGAGGTAGAGAGGACCACTCTCAAAATCAAAAAAAAAAGATCAACAACCCAACCTAAAAGTGAAGCTAGCAAATTTCAGAAATACAGAGAAAATCTTGAAAGCAGCTCAAACGATGGACTCTGAAAAACAAACTGAGGGTTCTAGAGGGGAGGGGGGGATGGGTTAGCCTGGTGATGGGTATTAAAGAGGGCACGTTCTGCGTGGAGCACTGGGTGTTATGCACAAACAATGAATCATGGAACACTACATCAAAAACTAATGATGTAATGTATGGTAATTAACATAACAATAAAAAATTTAAAGGAAAAAAAACAAAGAAAGCAGCTCAAGACAAGAGGTTCTTAACCTACAGGGGTAGAAACATCAGGCTGGCAGCAGACCTATCCACAGAGAGCCGGCAGGCCAGAATGGGCTGGCATGATATATTCAGGGTACTAAATGAGAAAAACATGCAGCCAAGAATACTTCATCCAGCAAGGCTGTCATTCAGAATGGAAGGAGAGATAAAGAGCTTCCAGGACAAACAGAAAATAAAAGAATTTGTGACCACTAAACCAGCCCTGCAAGAAATATTAAAGGGGATTCTCTAAGCAAAGACAGAGCCCAAAAGTAACACAGACCAGACAGAAACAATCTACAGAAACAGAGACTTTACAGGTAATACAGTGGCACTAAATTCATATCTTTCAATAATTACTGACTGTAAATGGGCTAAGTGCTCCAATCAAAAGACATAGGGTATCAGATTGGATTTAAAAAAAGCAAGACCCATGCATATGCTGTCTACAAGAGACACATTTTAGACCTAAAGACACCTCCACATTGAAGGTGAGGGGGTGGAGAACCATTTATCATGCCAATGGATATCAAAAGAAAGCTAGGGTAGCAATTTTCACATTAGACAAATTAAACTAAAGACCATAGTAAGGGATGAAGAGGGACCCTATTATCATACTTAAAGGGTCTATCCAACAAGAAGATCTAATGATTATAAATATTTATTGCCTAATTTGGGAGTAGCCAATTATATAAACCAATAAATAACCAAATTAAAGAAACACTTTGATAATAATACAGTAATAGTAGGGAACTTCAACCCCACTCACAGTAATGCACAGATCATCTAAGCAGAGGATCAACATGGAAACAAGGGCTTTGAATGACACACTAGACCAGATGGACTTCACAGATATATACAGAACATTCCATCCTAAAGCAACAGAACACATTCTTCTCAAGTGCACATGGAACATTCTCCATAACAGATCACATACTGGGTCACAAATCAGGTCTCAACCGGTACAAAAAAATTGGGATTATCCCCTGCATATTTTCAGACCACAATGTTATGAAACTTGAACTCAATCACAGGAGGAAATTTGGAAAGAACTGAAATACATGGAGGTTAAAGCGCATCCTACTAAAGAATGAATGGGTCAAACAGGAAATTAAAGAATTTTAAATTCATGGAAACAAATGAAAAGGAAAACACAACTATTCAAAAACTTTCGGATACAGCAAAGGCGGTCGTAAGAGGGAAGTACATAACAATACAAGCCTTTCTCAAAAAATCAGAAAAGTCTTGGGGTGCCCGGGTGGCTCAGTCATTAAGTGTCTGCCTTTGGCTCAGGTCATGATCCCAGGGTCCTGGGATTGAGCCCCGCATTGGGATCCCTGCTCGGCGGGAAGCCTTCTTCTCCCTCTCCCACTCCCCTTGCTTGTGTTCCCTCTCTCACTGTGTCTCTCTCTGTCAAATAAATAAATAAAATCTTTTTAAAAAATTTAGAAAAGTCTCAAATACACAAGCTAATCTCACACCTAAAAGAGCTGGAGAAAGAATAGCAAATGAAGCCTAAACCAAGCAGAAGAGAAATAATAAAGACTAGAGCAGCAATCAGTGAACGAGAAGCCAAAAGAATAGAACAGATCAATGAAACTAGAAGCTGGTTCTTTTAAAAAATTAATAAGACTGATAAACTCCTGGCCAGACTTATCAAAAAGAAAAGAGAAAGGACACAAATAAATAAAATCATGAATGAAAGAGGAGAGATCACAACCAACACTGAAGAAATATAAACAATTATAAGAACATATTATGAGCAACTATATGCCAACAAACTAGGCAATCTGGAAGAAATGGATGCATTCCTAGAGACATGTAAACTACCAAAACTGAAACAGGGAGAAATTGAAAGCCTGAACAGACCCATAACCAGCACGGAAATTGAAGCAGTAATCAAAAATCTCCCAACAAACAAAAGCCCAGGGCTGGATGGCTTCCCAGGGGAATTCTACCGAACATTTAAAGAAGAATTAATACCTATTGTTCTGAAGCTGTTTCAAAAAATAGAAATGCAAGGAAAACTTTCAAACTCTATGAGGCCAGCATTACCTTGATCCTAAAACCAGAAAAAGACCCCACCAAAAAGGAGAATTAAAGACCAATTTCCCTGATGAACATGGATGCAAAAATTCTCACCAAAATACTAGCCAATAGGATCCAACAGTACATTAAAAAGATTATTCACCACGACCAAGCGGGATTTATTCCTGGGCTGCAAAGATGGTTCAACATCCTCAAATCAATCAATGTGATACACCACATAAATAAAAGAAAGGGCAAGAACCGAATAATACTCTCAACAGATGCAGAAAAAGCATCTGACAAAGTACAGCATCCTTTCTTGATTAAAACTTTTCACAGTGTAGGGATAGAGGGAACATACCTCAACATCATAAAAGCCATATATGAAAAGCCCACAGAGAATATCATTCTCAATGGGGAAAAACTGAGAGCTTTTCCCCTAAGGTCAGGAACATGGCAGGGATGTTCACTCTCACCATTGCTGTTCAACATAGTACTGGAAGACCTAGCCTCCTCAATCAGACAACAAAAAGAAATAAAAGGCATCCAAATTGGCAAAGAAGAAGTCAAACTCCCACTCTTTGCAGAGGACATGATACTCTACGTGGAAAACCCAAAAGAATCCACGCCAAAATTGCTAGAACTCATAAACGAATTCAGGGAAGTCGGCAGGATATAAAACCATTGCTCAGAAATCAGTTACATTTCTATACACTAACAATGAGATAGAAGAAAGAGAAATTAAGGAGTCAATCCCATTTAAAATTGCACCCAAAACCGCAAGATACCTAGGAGTAAACCTAACCAAAGTGGCAAAGGATCTGCACTCAGAAAACCATAGAACACTCATGAAAGAAATTGAGGAAGACACAAAGAAATGGAAACATTCCATGCTCATGGATTGAAAGAACAAATACTGTTAAAATGTCTACGCTACCTAGAGCAATCTACACATTCAATGCAATCCCTATCTAAATACCATCAACTTTTTTCACAGAACTGGAGCAAATAATCCTAAAATTTGTATGGAACCAGAAAAGACCCCGAATAGCCAAAGGAATATTGAAAAAGAAACCAAACCTTGTGGCATCACAATTCTGGACTTCAAGCTCTATTACAAAGCTGTAGTCATCAAGACAGTATGGTACCAGCACAAAAACAGACACACAGATCAATGGAATAAAGAACCCAGAAAAAGTCCTTCAACTCTATGGTCAATTAATCTTCGACAAAGCAGGGAAGAATATCCAATGGAAAAAGGGTGGTCTCTTCAACAAATGGTGATGGGAAAATTGGACAGCCACTGCAGAAAATGAAACTGGACCATTTCCTTAAACCATACACAAAAATAGACTCAAAATGGATGAAAGACCTAAATGTGAGACAGGAATCCATCGAAATCCTAGAGGAGAACACAGGCAGCAGCCTCGTCGACCTCAGCCACAGCAACTTCTTCCAAGAAACATCGCCAAAGGCAAGGAAAGCAAGGGCAAAAATGAAATATTGGGACTTCATCAAGATAAAAAGCTTCTGCACAGCAAAGGAAACAGTTGACAAAACCAAAAAAACCAACAGAATGGGAGAAGATATTTGCAAATGACATATCAGATAAAAGGCTAGTATCCAAAATCTATAAAGAACTTACCAACTCAACACCCAAAGAACAAATAATCCAATCAAGAAATGGGCAGAAGACATGAACAGACATTTCTCCAAAGAACACATCCAAATGGCCAAGAGACACATAAAAAAATGCTCCACATCACTCAGCATCAGGGAAATACAAATCAAAACCACAATGAGATACCACCTCACACCAGTCAGAATGGCTAAAATTAACAAGTCAGGAAATGACAAATGTTGGTGAGGATGCAGAGAAAAGGGAACCCTCCTACGCTGTTGGTGGGAATGCAAGCTGGTGCAGCCACTCTGGAAAACAGTATGGAGTTTCCTCAAAAACTGAAAATAGAGCTACCCTAGGACCCAGAAATTGCACTACTAGGTATTTACCCCAAAGATACAAATGTAGTGATCCGAAGGGGGACCTACACCCCAATGTTTATAGCAGCAATGTCCACAACAGCCAAACTATGGAAAGAGCCGAGATGTCCACCGACAGATGAATGGATAAAGAAGATGTGGTGTATATACATAGAATGGAATATTACTCAGCCATTAGACAGGGTGAATACTTACCATTTACATCAACGTGGATGGAACTGGAGGATATTATGCTGAGCGAAGTAAGTCAATCACAGAAAGACAATTATATGGTTTCACTCATATGTGGAATATAAGAAATAGCACAGAGAATCAAAAACTAACGATGTAATGTATGGTGATTAACATAACATAATTAAAAAAGAGAGAAAGAAATAGCAAAGAGGATCATAGGGGAAGGGAGGGAAAACTGAATGAGAAGTCATCAGAGAAGGAGAAAAACCATGAGAGACTCTTAACTCTAGGAAACAAACTGAGGGTTGCGGGAGGGGTCATGGGTGGAGGGATGGGCATTAAGGAGGGCATGTGATGTGATGAGCACTGGGTGTTATACATAACTGATAAATTATTGAACACTACATCTGAAACTAATGACATACTATATATGTTGGCTAACTGCATTTAAATATATATATATATATAAAGAAAATGAATCTAGATGCAGATATATCTTTCACAAAAATTAACTCAAAATAGATCAGTCTTTTTTTTTAAAGATTTTATTTATTTATTTGAGAGAGAGAATGAGAGAGAGAGAGAGCACATGAGAGGGGGGAGGGTCAGAGGGAGAAGCAGACTCCCTGCTGAGCAGGGAGCCCGATGCGGGACTCGATCCCGGGACTCCAGGATCATGACCTGAGCCGAAGGCAGTCGCCTAACCGACTGAGCCACCCAGGCGCCCGGAAAATAGATCAGTCTTAAATGCAAAACATGAAACTGCAAAAAATGCAGGTAATCTTAGGTTTGGCAATGACTTTTTAGATATGACTTGAGAAGCATAATCCATGGAAAAAAATGATAAGTTGGACAGGATTATAATTAAAAACTTCTGCTCTTGGGGCGCCTGGGTGGCTCAGTCGTTAAGCGTCTGCCTTCGGCTCAGGTCACAGTCCCAGGGTCCTGGGATCGAGCCCCGCATCGGGCTCCCTGCTCCGCGGGAAGCCTGCTGCTTGCTCCCTCTCCCACTCCCCCTGCTTGTGTTCCCTCTCTCGCTGTGTCTCTCTCTGTCAAATGAACAAATAAAATCTTAAGATAGATATATAAATAAATAGATAGATAAATAAATAAATAAATAAATAAATAAATAAATAAATAAATAAAAACTTCTGCTCTGTGAAAGACACTGCTAAGAGAAGACAAGCCACAGGCTGGTGGAAATTTGTACAAAACACATAGCCAGTAAAGAAGTTGAACCCAAAATACAGAAAGAACTCTTAAAACTCAAAAAACAACACAAATTAAAAAGTGAGCTAGAGATCTGAAGACACAGCTCACCAAAAAAGATATGCCCCTTTCTTTACCATACACAAGAATTAACTCAAAGTGGATCAGATATAAATGTGACAGCTAAAATGGTAAAATTCTTGGGAAAAAGTACAAGAGTCTTTATGACCTTTGATTGGCAAGGCCTTCTAGAATATGACATAAATACAAAAGTGACCAAAAAAATTTTATAGGTGAATTGTATTTCAACAAGATTAAAAACTTCTGTGGCGCAATCAAGAAAGTGAAAAGATGACCCACAGAATAGAAGAAAATATATGCAAGTCATATGTTTGATAAGGGCATTATATCGAAAATATACAACTCAATAATGAGAAAAAAATGAAACCCAATCTGAAAAAGGACAAAGGCTGAATAGACACTCTTCCAAAGAAGATACACAAATGACCAATAAACACACGGGAAGATGTTCAACATCATTAGTCATTAGGGAAATGCAAATCAAAACCACAATGAGGGATGCTTGGTTGTCTCAGTCAGAAGAGAGTGCGACTCTGGATCTTGGGGTTGTGAGTTCAAGCCCCACGTGGGGTGCAGAGATCGATTACTTAAATAAATAAAACTTTAAAATACACACACACACACACACACAATGAGATAACACTTCATATTCACTAGGATGACTACAGTTAGAACTCAAGGAGCGCCTAGGTTACTCAGTCAGTTAAGTGTCTGCCTTCCGCTCAGGTCATGATCCCAGGGTCCTGGGATTGAGCCCTATGTCAGGCTCTACGCTCAGCGGGGAGCCTGCTTTTCCCTCTCCCTCTGTCTCCCTCTCCCTCTGCCTGCCGCTCCATCTGCTTGTGCTCTCTTTCTGTCAAATGAATAAAGTCATTTTAAAAAAGAATTAAAATGACAGTTAACAAGTGTTAAAGAAGATGTAGAAAAATTGAAATGTGGTAGAAATGGGAAATCGTGCTCGAACTTTGGAAAACAGTTTGACGGTTCCTCAAAATATTAAACACAGAGGTATCATACGACCCAGAAATTCCATCCAAGAAAAATGAAAACATACATCCACACAAAAACTTGTACATAAATATTCACAGCAGCATTTTTTATAAGAGCCAAAAAGTGGAAAAAATCTAAAGTTCCATCAACTAAAGAATGAATAAACAAAATGTGGCACATCCCTATAATGAAATATTATTTCACCACAAAAAAATGAAGTATTGATGCATGCTACAATGTGGATGAATCCTGAAAACATCATGCTAACTGAAAGAAGCTAGACACACCAAAAAACACATATTGTATGATTCAATTTATATGAAATATATAGAATGGGCAAATCCATGAAGAAAGTAGATTAGCAGTTGCCTAGGACTGGAGGGAAGAGAATTCAGGAGGAAATGGGGAATGACTGCTATAGTGTATGGTAGTCATTCTGGGTGTAGGGTTTCTTCTGGAGATAAATAAAAATATTCTGGGTATAGGGTTTCTTCTGGAGATAAATAAAAATATTCTAGGATTAAATTGTGGTGATGGTTACACAACTCTTGAATATACTAAAAACCACTAAATTGGGTGAATTATATGGTAGGTGAATCACATCTCAATAAAACTTAAAAAAAAAGTTGAGTTTGTTTTTGTGCAGCATTTCCACTGTTCTGGTGAGAAGAAAACACATACACATATATTAACTGTTAAATATAAATTGCGTAATTTCAGTGTTTGAACGAGTTCAATGCTCTTACATTTGCATTTAAAACTAACGCTGCATTATTTCTATACACTAATAATGAAGCAGCAAAAAGAAATTAAGAAAACAATTCAATTTATAATTGCACCAAAAATAATAAAATACCTAGGAATAAGCTTAACCAAGGAGTCGAAAGACCTGTACTCTGAAGACTATAAATCAATGATGAAAGAAACTGAAAATGACACAAATGGAAAGACGTTCTATGCTCATCGATTAGACCAAATATTGTTAAAATGTCTGTACTACTAAAGCAATCTACAGATATAATGTAATCCATATCAAAATACCAACAGCATTTTTCACAGAACTAAAATGAGCAATCCCAAAATTTGTATGAAACCACAAAACACCTTGAATAAACAAAGTAATCCTGAAAAAGAAAAACAAAACTAGAGGAATCACAATTCCAGATTTCAAGTGAACATTCATGTACAGGTTCCACTATTAAGCTGTAGTAATCAGAACAGTATGGTACTGGCACAAAAACAGATATACAGACCAAGGGAACTGAATAGAAAACCCAGAAATAAACCCCCAATTATATGGTCAACTAATGTTCAACAAAGGACGCAGGAATATACAATGGGAAAAACAGTCTCTTCAACAAATGATCTTGGGAAAACTGGACAGCTACATGTACAAGAATGAAATCACACCACTTTCTTCACCACACATAAAAATAAACTCAAAGTGGATTAAGGACCTAAATGTGAGACCCAAAACCATTAAAAGCCTAGAAGAGATCACAAGCAGTAATTTCTCTGACACTAGCCATAACAACATTTTTCTAGATGTCTCCTAAGGCAAGGGAAGCAGAATAAACTACTGGGGCTACACCAAAATAAAAAGTTTCTGCACAGCAAAGGAAACAATCAACAAAACTAAAAGAAAACCTATGATATGGGAGAAGATATTTGCAAATGGCATATCCAATAAAGGGTGAGTATCCAAAATATATTTTAAAAAAATTTATGCAACACCCAAAAACCAAAAACCCAATTAAAAAATGGGTAGAAGACATTAACAAACATTTCTCCAAAAAAGACATCAAGATGGCCAACAGACATATGAAAAGATGCTCAACATCACTCATCACAAGGAAATATAAATCAAAATCACAGTAAGATATCACCTCACACCTGTCAGAATGGCTAAAATCAAAAACACAAGAAACAACAAGTGTTGGAGAGGATGTGGAGGAAAAAAACCCTTGGGCACTGTTGGTGGGAATGCAAACTGGTGCAGCCATTGTGGAAAACTGTACTGAGGTTCCTCAAATAATTAAAAATAGAACTACCCTATGATCCAGTAATCACACTACTAGATATTTACCCAAAGAATATAAAAACACTAGGGGTGCCTGGGTGGCTCAGTCATTAAGCGTCTGCCTTCAGCTCAGCTCATGATCCCACAGTCCTGGGATCGAGCCCCGCATCGGGCTCCCTGCTCAGCAGGAAGCCTGCTTCTCCCTCTCCCACTCCCCCTGCTTGTGTTCCCTCTCTTGCTGTCTCTCTGTCAAATAAATAAAATCTTAAAAAATAAAAATAAAAACACTAATTCAAAAGGATATATGCACCCCTATGTTTATTACAGCATTGTTTACAATAGCCAAAATATGGAAGCAGCCCAAGTGTCCAGGAACTGACGAATGGAGAAAGAAGATGTGGTATGTATATACAACGGAATATTACTCAGCCATAAAAAAGAATGAAATCTTGCCATGGCAACATGTATGTATCTAGAGATTATAATGCAAAGCAAATTAAGTCAGAGAAAACAAATACCATGAGTTCACTCATGTGTGGAATTTAAGAAACAAAAGAAACAGAGGAAGGGGGAAAAAAGAAACAAACCAAGAAACAGACTCAACTACAGAGAACAAGCAGGGATGGTTACTAGGGGGGAGGTTGGTGGGGAGATGGGCCAAATAGGTGAAGGGGATTAAGAAGAGTACACTAAACTTGATGAGTACTGAGTAATACATGGAACTGGTGAATTACTGTATTGTATACCCGAAACTAATATAATAACACAGTATGTTAACTATACCGGAATTAAAAGTAAAAAATTTTTATTTAGAACATTGGATATCAAACAAAAAAACACCATGGCGATTTAGAAAAAAAAAAAACCACATAATAAAAGGAAAAGCTTTATATTTTAGTACCTCTAACAGCACTTCTTTCCCTGCTTTTTGAAAAAAGCATCCATATTTTCACTTTGAACTGGACCCAAAAAATTATGAAGCCAGCCCCGGAACATATTTAAAAGTTACTGCATGTAATTTCCTAGAGAGTAAGTACAAAAGCATGAACATGAAGAAAAAATTTCCCATCACCTTGCTTTCATTATCTAGATGTCCCTCAAGTTAACAAAGTTACATCAAGTGCTCTTGATAACTAGAACTCTGAAACACATTCAAAAATCATCTATTCTTAAAGAAGCTTAATTGAATACAGCAAAGTCAACAGAAATAATAAATCCCAAGGTACTAAGTAATGGTCATGTTTCCAGTACCATACCAAGCACTCTCCTAGCATTATCTCACTTAATTGTCACACCTTTAAGGTAGGTGTTATTTTTTTTTTAAGATTTTATTTATTGGGGGGGAGGAGCAAGAGAGCAGAGGAGGAGGAGACCTAAATTTCGTCTGGTCCCATGAATTCAGCTGAATAGGGATCAAACCATTCTGAACACCTACGAACTCAACAGGAGATCGAAGAAAAGAATAGCAGCAACTCTCTGAACAGAAAAGCAACCACTTTCTGGAAGGCAGGACATGCGAGAAGTGAACCCGAGGCAACATTCGGGAAGATAGATGGCGGGGGAGGGGGCCTCCGTCCACCGTCACTGGCAAGTGATAGAGCAGCAGAGCACAAAATCAGAAATTTTAGAAGTCGGCTCTGCTGAGGGACGTCGCTCCAGTGGCTAAGCTGGGGCGGGGGGGGGGGGTGTGGAACCCTCGCTGGGACAGTGTGGTCTCAGGACCCTCGGGGTCACAGAAACACCGGGGGTGCCTGAGTGCGGCAGAGCTCCCAGGTATCGGAGTGGGGAAGCCGGCTGCAGAGACAGAGCCAAGGAGTGGGCTCTCAGCTCGGGGTGGCCATAAACTGTGATCCGAGGCCCAGTCGGGCCACTGCTCCTCCAGCAGGGACCCAACAAGCGGCAGATCCGGGAAGACTCCCCTTCTTCCCCCGGGGGGAGCGGCGCGGGAGCGCACCGCAGGGATCTGCTGGGTTTGGAGACACCACACGGGGTCCTGAGCCAGAGATAGAAACCCTTGGTCACAGGCCAGGTGAGCACAGAGTGCGGCAGGAGACCGGGGAGACGGGAGTGACTGACTGCTCTTCTCTGGGGGCGCACTGAGGAGCGGGGCCCCGAGTTCTCGGCTCCTCAGGGGCAGAGATTGGGAGGCTGCCATTTTCACTTCCATCCTCCAAAGCTGCACGGAAAGCTTGCAGGGAACAAAAGCTCCCGAGAGCAAACCCGAGCAGATTACTTAGCCTGACCTGGCAAGGGTGGGCCAATTCGGCCTCCGGCAAAGACATTTAGGAACCACGGCAACAGGCCCCACCCCCAGAAGATCAGCACGAACAGCCAGCCAAGACCAAGTTTACCGATCAAGGAGAACAGAACTCCAGCGCTAGGGGAATATCACATAGAATTCATGGCTTTTTTCCCATGATTCTTTAGTCGTTCAAAGTTAATTTTTTTTAACTTTCTTTTTTTCTCTTTTTGAATTTTTCTTTTTCCCTTTTTCAACATCTTATCAATCCCTTTTTTTAAAAAATCTTTTTTATATTTCATTTTTAGAGTCATATTCTAACCTTTCAGAGTAGTTAACCTTATTTTTGGTATGTATATATATAAGTTGTTCTCTCTTTAAAATTTTGGGATACAGTTTCTTCTAACAGACGAAAGTATACCCTAAATCACTAGTGTATGGCTTTGTTCTAGTCTCCTGCCTGATCACATTCTCTCCCTTTTTTTTAATCCTCTCCTTTCTTTTTTCAACCAACTTCTTATCAATTCCTTTTATAAAATCTTTTATAATTTTCACCTCTAGTCATATTCCCTCCCTTCATCCTATTTACCCTTATTTTTGTACATACGTAAGTTTTTCTTTAATATTTTAGGAGACACTTTCTTCTAACAGACCAAAATATGCCCAAAATCTAGTGTGTGGCACTGATCTATGCACCAGCCTGATCATATTTGATCATATTCTGTTCTTTGGTTTGTTTGTTTTTATCTTTTTCTTTCCCTTTCTTCCCCCCCCCCCCCCCCGTTTCAGGTCTCTTCTGATTTGTTTAGTGTATATTTTTCTGGGATTGTTGTTACCCTGTTAGCATTTTGTTCTCTCATTCATCTATTCTCCTCTGGACAAAATGACAAGATGGAACAAATCACCTCAAAAAAAAGAACAAGAGGCAGTACCAACTGTCAGGGACCTAATCAATACGGACATTAGTAAGATGTCGGAACTAGAGTTCAGAATGATGATTTTAAAGATACTAGCTGGGCCTGAAAAACGCATGGAAGATATTAGAGAAACCCTTTCTGGAGAAATAAAATAACTAAAATCTAACCAAGTCGAAATCAAAAAGGCTATTAATGAGGTGCAATCAAAAATGGAGGCCCTAACTGCTAGGATAAATGAGGCAGAAAGAATCAGCGATATAGAAGACCAAATGATGGAAAATAAAGAAGCTGAGAAAAAGAGAGATAAACAACTACTGGATCACGAGGGCAGAATTCAAGAGATAAGTGATACCGTAAGATGAAACAATATTAGAATAATTGGGATCCCAGAAGAAAAAGAAAGAGAGAGAGGGGCAGAAGGTATATTGGAGCAAATTAAAGCAGAGAACTTCCCTAATTTCGGGAAGGAAACAGGCATCAAAATCCAAGAGGCACAGAAAAACCCCCTCAAAATCAATAAAAATAGGTCAACACCCCGACAACTAATAGGAAAACTTATGAGTCTCAGAGACAAAGAGAAAATCCTGAAAGCAGCTCGGGAGAAGAGATATGTAACCTACAATGGTAGAAACATTAGATTGGCAACAGACCTATCCACAGAGACCTGGCAGGCCAGAAAGGATTGGCATGATATATTCAGAGCACTAAATGAGAAAAATATGCAGCCAAGAATCCTATATCCAGCTAGGCTGTCATTGAAAATAGAAGGAGAGATAAAAAGCTTCCAGGACAAACAAAAACTAAAGGAATTTGCAAACACGAAACCAGCCCTACAAGAAATATTGAAAGGGGTCCCCTAAGCAAAGAGAGAGCCTCAAAGTAACATAGACCAGAAAGGAACAGACAATATACAGTAACAGTCACCTTACTGGCAATACAATGGCACTAAATTCCTATCTTTCAATAGTTACCCTGAATGTAAATGGGCTAAATGCCCCAATCAAAAGACACAGGCTATCAGATTGGATTAAAAAACAAGACCCATCGATATGCTGTCTGCAAGAGACTCATTTTGGACCCAAAGACGCTCCCAGATTGAAAGTGAGGTGGTGAAAAACCATTTGCCACGCTAATGGACACCAAAAGAAAGCTGGGGTGGCAATCCTTATATAAGACAAATTAGATTTTAAACCAAAGACTATAATAAGAGAGGAGCAAGGACACTAGATCATATTTAAAGGGACTATCCAACAAGAAGATCTAACAATTGTAAATATCTATGCCCCGAACATGGGAGCAGCCAATTATATAAGCCAATTAATAACAAAAGCAAAGAAACACATCAACAACAATACAATAATAGTGGGGGACTTTAACACCCCCCTGACTGAAATGGACAGATCCTCTAAGCAAAACATCAACAAGGAAATAAAGACTTTAAATGACACACTGGACCAAATGGACTTTACAGACATATTCAGAACATTCCATCCCAAAGCAACAGAATACACATTCTTCTCTAGTGCCCATGGAACATTCTCCAGAATTGATCACATCCTAGGTCACAAATCAGGGATCAACCGGTACCAAAAGATTGGGATCATTCCCTGCATATTTTCAGACCACAATGCTTTGAAACTAGAACTCAATCACAAGAGGAAAGTCAGAAAGAACTCAAATACATGGAGGCTAAAAAGCATCCTACTAAATAATGAATGGGTCAACCAGGAAATTAAAGAAGAATTAAAAAAATTCATGGAGGGCGCCTGGGTGGCTCAGGCGTTAAGCGTCTGCCTTCAGCTCAGATCATGATCCCAGGGTCCTGGGATCAAGTCCCACATCGGGCTCCCTCCTCGGGGGGAAGCCTGCTTCTCCCTCTCCCACTCCCACTGCTTGTATTCCTGCTCTTGCAATCTCTGTCTCTGTCAAATAAATAAATAAAATCTTTAAAAAAACAAAAATTAAAAAAAATTTTTTTAAATAAAAAAATTCATGGAAACCAATGAAAATGAAAACACATGTTCAAAATCTTTGGGATGCAGCAAAGGCAGTCCTGAGAGGAAAGTATATAGCAATACAAGCCTTTCTCAAGAAACAAGAAAGGTCTCAAATACACAACCTGACCCTACAACTAAAGGAGCTGGAGAAAGAACAGCAAATAAAGCCTAAACCCAGCAGTAGAAGAGAAATAATAAAGATCAGGGCAGAAAGCAATGAAATAGAAACTAAAAGAACAGTAGAACAGATCAAGGAAACTAGGAGCTGGTTCTCTGAAAGAATTAACAAGATTGATAAACCCCTAGCCAGACTTATCAAAAAGAAAAGAGAAATGACCCAAATAAATAAAATCATGAATGAAAGAAGAGAGATCACATCTAACACCAAAGAAATACAAACAATTATAAGAACATATTATGGGGCGCCTGAGTTGGCTCAATTGGTTAAGCGACTGCCTTCGGCTCAGGTCATGATCCCGGAGTCCCAGGATCAAGTCCCACATCGGGCTCCCTGCTCAGCAGGGAGTCTGCTTCTCCCTCTGACCCTCTTCCCTCTCGTGCTCTCTATCTCTCATTCTCTCTCTCTCAAATAAATAAATAAAATCTTTAAAAAAAAAAAAACATTATGAGCAAGTATACGCCAGCAAATTAGATAATCTGGAAGAAATGGATGCATTCCTAGAGATGTTATCAACTACCAAAACTGAACCAGGAAGAAATAGAAAGCCTGAACAGACCTATAACCACTACAGAAATTGAAGCAGTCATCAAAAATCTCCCAATAAGCAAGAGCCCAGGGCCAGATGGCTTCCCACGGAAATTCTACCGAACATTTAAAGAAGAATTAATACCTACTCTTCTGAAACTGTTCCAAAAAATAGAAATGGAAGGAAAACTTCCAAACTTGTTTTATGAGGCCACCATTACCTTGATCCCAAAACCAGACAAAGACCCCATCAAAAAGGAGAATTACAGACCAATATCCTTGATAAACATGGATACAAAAATTCTCACCAGAATACTAGCCAATAGGATCCAACAGTACATTCAAAGGATTATTCACCACGACCAAGTGGGATTTATCCCTGGGCTGCAAGGTTGCTTCAACATCCGCGAATCAATCAATGTGATGCAATACATTGATAAAAGAAAGAACAAGAACCATATGATCCTCTCAATAGATGCAGAGAAAGCATTTGACAAAGTACAGCATCCTTTCTTGATCAAAACTCTTCAGAGTATAGGGATAAAGGGTACATACCTCAATATCATAAAAGCCATCTATGAAAAACCTACAGCGAGTATCATTCTCAATGGGGAAAAACTGGGAGCTTTCCCCCTAAGGTCAGGAACGTGGCAGGGATGTCCACTATCACCACTGCTATTCAACATAGTACTAGAAGTCCTAAACACGGCAATCAGACAACAAAATCAAAGGCATCCAAAACAGCAAAGAGAAAGTCAAACTCTCACTCTTTGCAGATGATATGATACGGTATGTGGAAAACCCAAAAGACTCCACCCCAAAACTGCTAGAACTCATACAGGAATTCAGTAAAGTGGCAGGATATAAAATCAATGCACAGAAATCAGTGGCACTCCTATACACCAACAACAAGACAGAAGAGAGAGAAATTAAGGAGTCGATCCCATTTACAATTGCACCCAAAACCATAAGATACCTAGGAATAAATCTAACCAAAGAGGCAAAGGATCTGTACTCAGAAAACTATAAAATACTCATAAAAGAAATTGAGGAAGACACAAAGAAATGGAAAAACGTTCCATGCTCATGGATTGGAAGAACAAATACTGTGAAGATGTCAATGCTACCTAGAGCAATCTACACATTCAATGCAATCCCTATCAAAATACCATCCACTTTTTTCAAAGAAATGGAGCAAATAATCCTAAAATTTGTATGGAACCAGAAAAGACCCTAAATAGCCAGAGGAATGTTGAAAAAGAAAAGCAAAGCTGGTGGCATCACAATTCCGGACTTCCAGCTCTATTACGAAGCTGTTATCATCAAGATAGTATGGTACTGGCACAAAAACAGACACATAGATCAATGGAACAGAATCGAGAGCCCAGAAATGGACCCTCAACTCTATGGTCAACTCATCTTTGACAAAGCAGGAAAGACTGTCCAATGGAGAAAAGACAGTCTCTTCAACAAATGGTGTTGGGAAAACCGGACAGCCATATGCAGAAGAAGGAAACTGGACCATTTCCTTACATCACACACAAAAATAGACTCCAAATGGCTGAAAGACCCAAATGTGAGACAGGATTCCAACAAAATCCTAAAGGAGAACACAGGCAACAACCTCTTCGACCTCAGCTGCAGTAACTTCTTCCCAGAAACATCGCCAAAGGCAAGGGAAGCAAGGACAAAAATGAACTATTGGGACTTCATCAAGATAAAAAGCTTCTGCACGGCAAAAGAAAGAGTCAACAAAACCAAAAGACAACCGACAGAATGGGAGAAGATATTTGCAAATGACATATCAGATAAAGGGCTAGTATCCAAAATCTATAAAGAACTTACCAAACTCAACACACAAAGAACAATGATTCAATCAAGAAATGGGCAGAAGACATGAATAGACATTTTTCCAAAGAAGACATCCAAATGGCCAACAGACACAAGAAAAAGTGCTCAACATCGCTCGGCATCAGGGAAATCCAAATCAAAACCTCAATGAGATACCACCTCACACCTCACAGAATGGCTAAAATTAACAATTCAGGAAACAACTGATGTTGGCGGGATGTGGAGAAAGGAGAACCCTCCTACACTGTTGGTGGGAATGCAAGCTGGTGCAACCACTCTGGAAAACAGTATAGAAGTTCCTCAAAAAGTTGAAAATAGAGCTACCCTACAACCCAGCAATTGCACTACTGGGTATTTACCCCCAAAGATACAAATGGAGGGATCCGAAGGTGTATGTGCACCCCGATATTTATAGCAGCAATGTCCACAATAGCCAAACTATGGAAAGAGCCAAGATGTCCACTGACAGATGAATGGATAAAGAAGATATGGTGTATATACACAATGGAATATTATACAGCCATCAAAAGGAATGAAATCTTGCCATTTGCAACAACGTGGATGGAACTGGAGGGTATTATGCTGAGCGAAATAAGTCAATCAGAGAAAGACATGTATCATATGACCTCACTGATATGAGGAATTCTTAATCTCAGGAAACAAACTGAGTGTTGCTGGAGTGGTGGGGGGTGGGAGGGATGGGGTGGCTGGGTGCAAGACAGTGGGGGAGGGTACGTGCTATGGTGAATGCTGTGAATTGTCTAAGACTGTTGAATCACAGACCTGTACCTCTGAAACAAATAATACATTATATTATACATATAATACATTATATGTTTAAAAAAAAAAGATAGCAGGAAGGGAAAAATGAAGGGGGGGAATTGGAGGGGGAGACAAACCATGAGAAACTATGGACTCTGAGAAAGAAACTGAGGGTTCTAGAGGGGAGGGGGGTGGGGGGATGGGTTAGCCTGGTGATGGGTACTAAAGAGGGCACGTTCTGCGTGGAGCACTGGGTGTTATGCACAAACAATGAGTCATGGAACACTCCATCAAAAGCTAATGATGTGATGTATGGTGATTAACATGATAAAAAAAAAAGAGTATATGAGGATTCACCATGCTATTTTTGCAATGTATCTATCACTCTGAATTAATTTTAAAAAATCAAAAAAAAGATTTTATTTATTTGTCAGAAAGAGAGAGAGCACACAAGCAGGGGGAGCAGCAGGCTCCCCGCTGAGCAGGGAGCCCAATGCAGGACTCGATCCCAGGACCCTGGGATCATGATCTGAGCCAACAGCAGATGCTTAACCAACTGAGCCACCCAGGCATCCCTAAGGTAGGTGTTATAATTCCTATTTTCACAGACAAGAAAAGAAACATTAAGGTTCCAAGAGATTAAGGAACTCACCCAGTAGCACACAGCTAGTAAATAGCAAATATATGACTGGAACCTACACTGCCCCAATCCAAACCCAACAAATCTACCTCCTTGTTCAGCTTTCAGCACTGTTGTGCAATAAAGAGAAGCTCAGGCTCTCAATAAAATAGTTAAAATTTGGAGTTTTGAAAGAAAGTATTACACTATGAATAACAACGGTATAGGCCTCAATAATACATCTGATATTCAAATATACAACATCAATAAACTCATCCATGAATCCCATAGAATCACTATAGAATCATGAATTAGCATGCTAGTGAAACAATCCTGCTTGCAGTCCTGGATGGCCAGCTTTTTGTCAAATTCCATATTTAGTTATGGTGCTCTTTGAAAAATACACAGATTTGAGAAAAATTAAAATACTGTTAGATGAATGACTTCTAAAGGCCAAAAACTGTACTTTAAAGACTATGTGGGGCAGGTGGCACCTAGGTGGCTCAATCGGTTAAGCATCTGACTCTTGGTTTCAGGTAAGGTCATGATATCAGGGTCATGAGATCAAGCCCTGTATCAGGCTCTGTGCTGGGAGCCTGCTTAAGATTCTTTCCCTCTGCCTCTGCCCCTCCCCCCCCCACTCTCTCCTTCTCTCTCTAAAAAAAATTAATTTATTAAAGGATATGTGGAATGTTCCTGAAGCCTAAGCCCCGAAGACATGTGAAAAACTGATATTAAGTATCAGAATACTTTAACAATTCTATCTAGAGAATCTATGGCCTACGCAACTGAAACACAAGTTTTATTATGAGTACTGCCACAAAAAGACCCACAAAGAAAAGAAAATGATATTTTATTCCCTCTCCAACTTCAAGTTCCCCTCACACAATTTGAAGTCCATGCAAATTTAATTATACAAAGCTTTTAAAAAAAAAAAAATTTCTGGCCCACCAAATTTCAAGTCACTCCTGGTGGCGATGGGTCAGCAATGGAAAGACAAGTAAAGTGGGATGACAGAGAAGTAGTTTTTACAATGTCACCTCGGGAAGGCAAATCCAAGCTGCAGAAGGGACCCCACTACCATCTGTGGGGGCAGGAGAAAAACAGGAACATAAAAGATAACAAGTGCTCTGACACAGAGCTAGGGTTCTCCACGCAGCAATCGGGAAAAGTCACCCAAAGCATCCCCCACCTCCAGCACACAAGTTCTTCTGTGCCAGTGGAATGATAGTGAGGAGTTGGGTCCCAGGAGTCAACAACTCTGAGCCAAAAATCAGAAAGACATCTGGATGAAAGAACAGACATAAGGAAATACTTCTCATAATGCATATTATTCAAAACAATCCAAAATGCATCACAAGGATCCCACTGAAATTCTAGGGAAGGGGATTCTGAAAATTCTAACATACAACAGATAACAGATATTAACTGTAAAATTAGAATTTATTGTCTTTATTGTGTACCCTTTTTGAACTGTTTCATCTTAAGTGTTAAAACATTTACAAGGGCTTTCAAAGATAAATTCTGAACTTTATCACCTCATGTGTGTTTTTTCTTATGATGTCTTAAGTTCTTTGAATTATCTTACCACCAAGGTTTTCAGAAAATTAACCTATATTACTATATTTGTATATAATCTTCAAAACCATATCATGAGTAAATATCTACAATTACCTTCTACAAATACAGTGCAGAATAAAACAAAAGCATACAGCTCTCAGAGTATATTCTATCCTACTGTATAAAATTAGCTTGGAAACAAAAGGAAAACTAACACTAGAAATCGTCCTGAAATGATACGGCATTCTTTGGATGCCTATACCTCTCAGGAAATGTACTTCCAACGATCACTTAAGATGGAAAGAATAAAAAGGAAAAAAAAAATCTTACACGCAATCAGAAATGCCTCAGTCTCCTTCAACCCCAAGTAAAAAACTAGAGAGAAGTGAAGTATACTCACAAGGAGAGCAGTGAAGGTCAAAGCCTCCTGATAAAGGATTCTGAGTGGCTGCTGTAACCAACTACCGCAACTGAGCACCTAACGTAAATTTATTACCTCATAGTTCTAAAGGTCACAAATCCAACATGGGTATCACTGGCTAAAATCAAGATGTCAGCAAGGCTAGTTCCCTCCGTGATGTGGACTCTAGGGAGAATCCATTTTCTTGACTTTTCCAGCTTCTAGAGGCTATTCAATCTCCTTACCTTCAGAGTGCTTCACTCCACCCTCCGCTTGTTGTCACATCTCCTTCTCTGACTCTGACTCTCCCACCTCCCTCTTAAAGGACCCTTGCGATTACACTGCATTCACCCAGATAACCTAGGACCATCTCTCCCTTAACACAATCACAGCTGCAAAGCCCTTCTGCCATTTATGGTAACATACAGGTTCCAGAGATTCCCACACGAACATCTTCATGGGCTACTGTGCCACCTCCCGGAAGTTCATTTAAGCCAGTTTAGCAAAATCAAATACGAAGAATCCTCTATACCTCTATCCCATTCCTTTTTGCTCATCTATGTTATAAAATCAATATATGTCAGCTATTGGATTTGTATCTACTATGCCGTTCAACTGTAAGACTTTATGAAACACACTGAGAAAGAGAAAAGCAGCCCCTGACATCTGGAAGCCCTGCTACTATCAGCTAGGCCTTGTTGCTGCTACAAACTGGCTAGCAGCTCAGAGTGAGGCACTCACAGCTAGGTCTTGATGATTCTCCTCTTGAAAATAAACAACTTCAGAGAACATCAACATCAGAGAAGAGCACTCTGTGACCATAATGGACAAAGAATAAACATCACTCTGTAATCATGCCTGAACAAAGCCAAAAACATGAATACAATCCAAATCATAAAAATGACTAAATATCTCCCCACCATGGCTTACATGAATGACGTGCTTATTAACAATAAGTTTTAAGTTCAACCCACCCAGTCTTCTTTCCTTCTATATAAGATTAAGATACTCAATCATAGAATTATCTCTGCTTCCTAACAGCATCCAATACAAATCAAAGCCCCATTTCTTTAAACTCTTTCCAAATCACCCCACACAAGCCCAAATCCTATTTTTAAAAGTTCCTTTCAAATGCTCTCTTATTGAAACACCCCACAATTCCCAATGGTGTGCATTTTCCCTTACTGCAACATGCAATCAACCCAACTTGTCCAACTACAGGTATATTCCTGGTGGTCTTTGGCTGGAGAGCAGTGACAAAGCTCAGAAAAAACTTACAGACCTCCAGACACCTGCATTTCAAATTTAGATACAAGACTGATGACTGGCTCCCATCTTCTGCCCAACCTCTATTCTCAAGAGGGAAGGGCTAAAGTTTTTATCTGCAGTACATGGAGTGAGCCATGGAGATGAAGGCAAGACCCTGGTAGAAAAAGGCAGGTAAACTGACCTAGGGAAGCAGTAGAGAGAGCATGATTCCTGGCATCTCCATTATATCCCCACTCTATGTGGCCAAAAGGAAGCAAAGAAAATTAGAGGGTCCTAAAATCTCCCCTGTTGTAAAAGTCCTAGTGAACCCCAGAACTGCACCAAAAACACTACAGCCAAGTTAGGGAGCTTAAACCATAGCCAGAATAAGGAAGAATTTAAATTGTGCAGCTAGACCCCAAAATTCCCTGCCAGCTAGTTTCACCAGTTCTCCTTGGTCCTTTCATTAGCCTTACAACAAGCATTTTATGTAACCAATCTAGCTGGATCCGACATAACCCTGTTATGGTGGAGGTTTAAACTTTATAAGACTGTAAATATAGTACAGGCTATGAAATCAGCCTGCCTGGATTGAAACTCTCGTTCCATCACACGCTGACTATGCCACCTTGGCTACATGCTGCGAAATACCTACTTCATATGCTTGTTGTGAAACTCAAATGAGATACCTAGTAAGCACTCAATAAATGTTATTTATTATTAATTTAATGAAGGGATTATGAGGCTATTTTGGTACTGTTATGTATTAATCTGTGACCATTTTAAAGTAACAGCTATATCAGTGAAAGTGGCAACATAAGAAAACCATTTGGAACGTACCATCTAAGTAAATGCATTTGAAGAATAGAGTACTGGGGTGCCTGGGAGGCTCAGTCAGTTAAGCGACCAGCTCTTGATCTCAGCTCAGGTTTTGATCGCAGGGTTGTGAGTTCAAGCCCCCTGCTGGGCTCCGTGCTAGGTGTGGAGCCTACTTAAAGAAGAGATGGACCAAAAGACAAGTGATGCTGTGCAACTATGGCAGGTATAAAGAACAGGAACATATAAATTACTGTCCATATTTCAGTTCTCCTGCTGGATACTTAACAAGCTCGAGTCAGTGGTTTAGTATCCTGGGTAACAGTTCATGTGTGCATACTATTTAAAAATAGGTTAATCAAAAGCAGGTCACACATGAACCAATGAAAAATTTGTGTATGAACCAAGGATTATAATTAATCCAATTCTGTGCACCTGAAGTTCAAAATAAAAAGGAAAAAAAAAAGCCAGCAACAGGAAGAAAGAAAATAGATCATTGCCACCTGGTTAATAGGTTTTAGCTACGTAATCATTGAAGTAATTGACAAGAGAACTCAGATATTCATAATACTAAAGACAAAAAAGGATTATTACATGAGTATTTATAAGTTAAACACTACACAATATACAAAAATTAACTCAAAATGGATCAAAGACCCCAAATGTAAGAGTTAAAACTCTTAAGAAGAAAACATAGATAGAAATCTTCATGACATTAGATTTGGTGATGATTTCTTTAATATAACACCAAAAACACAGGCAAAAAAAGAAAAAAAGATGTATAAAATGAACTTCATCAAAATTAACAACTGCTGTGCATCAAAGAACATCATCAATAGAGTAAAAAGGCAACCCACAGAATGGGAGAAAATATTTGCAAATTTGATATTTAATAAGGGATTAATATCCAGAATATATAAAGAACTCCTGAAAGTCAACAACAAAACAACCCAATTCAAAACGGGCAAAGGATTCAAATAGATATTTCTCCAAAGAAGATATACAAATGGCCAGGAAGAACATAAAACAGTGCTCAACATCACTAACCATCAGGGAAATGCAAATAAAAGCCACAATGAGATACCACTGCACACCCGTAAGGATAACAATTATATTTTAAAACAACACGTGTTAGTGGAGAAACTGGAATCCTGGAGCGCTGCTGGTGGGACTGTGAAATGGTACAGCCACTGCAGCAATTTTTCCCAAAAAAATTAAACGTAGAATTTTTTTATATGATGCCACAATTCCACTTCTCAGTATACACATACCTAAAAGAACTGAAAGCAAGATTTCCAAGAGGTATTTGTATTTGTACACCTGTGTTCATAGCAGCACTATTTACAAAGGCCAGGAAACAACCCCAATGTCCAGTGATGAATGAATGGGTAAACAAAATAGGGTTATGTCCATACAAGTGAATATCATCCAATGTCAAAAAGGAAAAAAATTCGGACACATGCTACGAGATGCATGAAACCTGAAAACCTTATGCTGATTGAAATAAGCCAGACATGAGAGGACAAATACTGTACGAGTCCACTTATATGATAACTGGAATAGTCAGATTCATAGAGACATAAGTAGAATGGTGGTTACCAAAAGCCGGAAGAAGAAAGGAATGGTAAGTTAATGACTCATGGGGACAGTTTCAGCTTGGAATAGCAGCAAAGTTCTAGAGATGTGCAGTGGTGACGGTTGCACAAGATGTGAATGTACTTAATGCCACTGAATTGTACACTTAAAAATGTTAACCACATGCGATGTATACTGTATCAGAAAGGTAAAACTTACAGCATTACATGGCAAAACCAAAAAAGAGTTAACTAAGAATTGGCAGCATGTCCTAGAAAAAACTCAAGTATCTATGTTCACTCTAAATATGAATAATTTGAGAAAAGAATGCCAAAGACGGGAAACCCAGTGAACGTGCTCACTTCTGCACAGCTTCTGTAGAGGGTGGAGTACGTTCACCACCCAGAGGTGCTGGCTCAGAGGAAGCTGGGGTGACAAGGGGCAGAACTAAGGAACTTTAAAATCAGTGCCAAAACTAAGTCGTTTTCAGAGTGGCAAAGGTAATAAAGCTCCTGGCTACTATAACATGAGTCTTTTTCTCAATCCAAATGACAGAATATCTAATTAATTAAAAAGTAAAGCCGAAAACAAATAGCTCAATGGAACAGCACGGATTACAAAATTAAACCCCACGATTATAGTTACCTAAGTCATGACAAAGGTCCTAAATGGTGCTAAAGCGACTGGACATCCAGGTGGGGGGGGAAAAAAAGACTCCTACCTCAAAACATACACAAAAAATAAATTCCAGATGAACTGCAGATCTAAATGGGTGGAGAGGATCAATAAAGCATTTAAAGAAAACACAGAGAATACCTTCATAATTTTGGAATAGGCAAAGATTTCTTAAACAAGACACAGAAAGAACTGACCATAAAACAATGTCTGTTAAAGTGAACTATATGAAAATTAAGAATTTCTCATCAGAAGATATATCACTGAGTGTTAAAGCATCCACAAAATGGAAAAAAAATTGCAATACCTATATTCGACCAAACTATCCTATTCGGAGAACATAAAAGTTGCAAATCAATATTTAAGAGATTAAAGGACTAATTTAAAAATGGGGACAAGACTTGAAGATGCTTCACAAGAGTGGCAAATGACCGTAAGTATATGAAAAGGTACTCAAATTCATTAATCGTCAGGGAAGTGCGAACACAGTTTTTGTGCAATAAATATGAGACGCTTACTGCAATGGCTTACATTAGAAGAACATGCTGAGCGTCGGTAAAGAGCAGCCAGCGGGCCCGGCGCGGAGCTGCGGGAGGGCACCGCGGCCGCGCACCCGGGAACCGGCAGGCAGGGGTCCCTCTCCGAGGCACAGCCCCGACCAGAGGCGCACACGGCCGGGCACCAGAAAACACGACGCGCTGCAGCCCAGGCCGGGGACTGCCGGAGCGCCCGTCGCGAGGGCGGAGAGCGGCTACAGCCACACGGCCACTCGCTCAGAGCGCTCTCTACCGCAAGCTACGACTGCGGCGGTCCCCCGGCTGCAGGGTCCAGAAGGGCCCGAAGGAGGCAACGCCACGGCAGAACTTTCCCAGCCGCGGCGAGGGCCGCGGGCGAGCGCGGGGCTGACGGGCGGGCCGGCCGCTGGGCGAGGGGACGCGAACACGTACAACGGGCCCCGGGCCCGTACGAGACACAGAGCCGAGCACACTCCGCGCCGCGCGGCGGAAGGCAACCACAGCGGACGTCCCGGCGGCGCCGCAGCGACGGAACAGGGAGCCCCCGCGCCGCCGCCCGCGCCGCCGGGCTCCCCACGCAAACCCGCAGGGCTGAGCCAACGGCGCTCGGCAGTCCGCACAGCCCGCGCCGCGGCCGGGCCGGGCCCGCCCCCGGGTCCCGACGCGCGCTCCGAGAAGGGCGCCGAGGGGACCACGCAGGTGCTCCCCGCCGGGAGGTCCGCCCGCCCGACGGCACGGCGCTGCGCCCCCCGGAGCTCCGGCGCGGGGGGCCCGTGGAGGAGGCGGGGGCTCAGTGGCAGGAGGCACCCCGCACCGAGGGCGGGGGCGCCGGGCGCGGCGGGGGGAGGGGCGGGAGGGGCGGGGGTCCCGGGCCGACTCACCGTGGTCTCCCGCACTTGGCTCTGGAAGTGCTGTTCCCGCGCCGACACCTCGTCCTGCTCCTCCATCCTCCCTCATGCCCGCCACCGCGCCGCCCGCATCCGCGCGCTCCGCCGCACCATCGCCCGCCGGTCCGGGACGGGAGCGGACTGACAGCGGGCCGCCGCCCGCAGGGTCGGCTACCGCGACCCCCGCCGCCGCCGCCTCGGCCCCCTCGACCGCCTCAGCGGCCTCAGCCGCCTCAGCCGCCGCCCCAGCCGCCGCCTCAGGCGAAGCCGCTCTAGCTGCGGAGGCCAGTCGCGGGGCGGGGCTGGGGCGGGACCTGACGTCAGAGGAAGGCGCTTTTGCGTCAGAGAAGCGCGCCGTGACGTCTGCGAACGGGAGCCGCCGAGGGGCGTGGCCTACTGGGGAGAGGAGGCGGGGCCACGCCCCCAGGAAGTGGAGGCCGGAGCCAGGCTGTCAGGAGCAGTACCCGGCCCGGTGGGGACGGGGCGCGGGTCGGTTTGCTGGAACGGGTTCTTCCCTCTGTCGCAGTGGCAGGTGCGCGGCCGGCCACAGTCTCGGTGCAGTTGTTCCCGGCAGAAGGGAATCATCGTGGCCCGGCGCCCGGCCCCGCCGGCAGAGCACTGCGCAGGGTCAAGCCGGTCTCCCACGAAAACTTGGGCTCGGCCAAAGCAGGTCAAAGGCCAGGAAGGACTGGCTTCGGACACGTTTTGGGCGGACCCCTGGAACCCTGGCTTCTGTGGCTCTGCTAACGGGTTTGCCCGCTCGGGAAGCGTAGATAGCCCTGAATGTGAGGCCCTTGCCAACTCGGTAGAGTCGCCTCCCTGCCCCCGGGGTGTTTTACGACCCCCCGGAGACCCTCAGCAGACGTTTATATTAGGGACCTCCAGACCTACCGAACACAGTCATTCATCCCCATGGTACGTTCAGTATCTTTTTTGGATTTTTTGGATTCTTGCCATGAAAAAAGTTTGAAGGAATATTTATCATTTTCCTTTTGGATTTATTTGACTATAAAGAAGTCATTTAAATTGCTATTGACTGTGTGATTTTGGGGGGCATCTCTAATCGAAAATTCTAAGGAAGTAAAAATACCTAGAAATTGCTTTCAAATTATTTTAATGATATATGTGCATTTAGATTTTTCAGTATCTTTTGCAATTTTGAATTAAAAATGTTTTCATGACTCAAAAAAAAATGTTTTTAAGGTCTCCAAAAATCGTGTCAACCCCATATACTGTGCTTATGATGCAGTAGGCTGTAAACGGTTGGTAGTGGGAGGACTCAGAACATGAGGTTTGTTCTGAGGGAGTGCCCCTGCAGCCATAGGCTGATTAGAAACCAGCAATGCTTCCAACTGCTTAAATGCAGTGTTCACTTTTATTTTTAAAATGTCTCAGAATCCAAAAGAACCAGGGAAAGACAAAGTATCTGAGTCTGTTTTTCGAGACACCCGGATTCTGAGAGCTGGGTTAAATACTTGTCCAAAATGCCCTGCATAACTTCTGGGTTAATCTCTCCAGATCAGAGGGTAAGCAGATCAGATTTTAAGATGTAAGGTATTTAGGCTCATTCCACAAAGTGGGTGCATGTATTTCTGCTCTTTCTAACCCAACCTCCAAGCATGTAGAACTTTATGTTTTCTTCATCCCTTAGCCCAGGGTAGGAGGCTTCAAAAATGGCCAGAACCTCACCCCTCCATATACGCCTCCTGTTTGCCTTGCCGTGTTGCCCCTCCTTCCATCAAGAAGTGGTGTTGGGGCGCCTGGGTGGCTCAGTCATTGAGCATCTGCGTTCGGCTCAGGTCATGATCCCAGGGTCCTGAGATAGAGCCCTGCATCAGCAGAAAGCTTGCTTCTCCCTCTTCCATTCCCCCCGCTTGTGTTCCCTCTCTAGCTGTCTCTCTCTGTCAAATAAATAAAATCTTTTTAAAAGGAAGGGAGGGAGGAAGGAAGGAAGGAAAGAAAGAAAGAAAAAAGAAAGAAAGAAAGAAAGGGAAGGAAATGGAAGGGAAGAAGGGAAGGGAGAGGAGAAATGGTGTTTATTTTCCACCCCCTTGAATCTGGGCCTGAACAGGTGACTTGCTTTGGCCAGAAGGACAGCAGAAGCTATGAAGCTACTTTGAAAAGTGCTTGTGCATCAGGACTGGTCCCTTCTTACCACCCCTGGGCATCCTCCAACCGCTACTGTGCAAGTAAGCCCCAACCAAGCTAGAGATAGGGATCCCAGTTTTCTCTGGCACCTATCTAACACACTCTTTTTTGCATCCCTCTAAAACATAAATCTTCCCAAAACAGTTTTTCTCCCCTGCTAAATGTACTGCAATGCAGTTATTCTCACTAACTGTAGAATTAAATTAAACTCCTTAACTTGGCATTCAGGAGCTGGACTTTGGGGCCCCACCCCACCCTTCCAGACATCCCCCCACTTCATTCCCTGAAGAGCTCTTGGCTACAGCCTGGCTTCCTTCCCTCTCCAATCCCCAATTCCAAGGGCCAGCCCCTTTACTTACTCCATATCCTCTTTCCTACTATTCAGAGTCAGTGCTACCCTTCAGCGTTCCCACCAAGACCTTCCTTCTCCAAAAAGGGAACCCTCTGACACTGCTGGTGGGAATGCAAGCTGGTATAGCCGCTCAGGAAAACAGCATGGAGTTTCCTCAAAAACTGAAAATAGATCTACCCTACGACCCAGCAATTGCACTACTAGGTATTTACCCAAAGGATACAAACGTAGTGATCCAAAGGGGCACCTGCACCCCAATGTCTATAGCAGCAATGTCCACAATAGCCAAACTATGGAAAGAGCCCAGATGTCCATCAACAGATGAATGGATAAGGAAGATGTGGTTCATATATACAATGGAATATTACTCAGCATCAAAAAGAATGAAATCTTACCATTTGCAACAACATGGATGGAACTAGAGGATATTATGCTGAGCGAAATAAGTCAATCAGAGAAAGACAACTATCATATGATTTCACTCGTGTGGAATTTAAGAAGGAAAAAATGATCATAGGAGAAGGCAGGGGAAAAATAAAATAAGATGAAATCAGAGAAGAGACAAACCATCAGACTCTTAACTCTAGGGAACAAACTGAGAGTTCCTGGAGGAGCAGTGGCTGGGGGATGGGGTAACCGGGTGATAGGCATTAAGGAGGACATGTGATGAAATGAGCACTGGGTGTTATATCCAAATGATGAATCAATGACCTCTACCCCAGAAACTAAGAATACATTATGTGTTAATTGATTTAATTTAAATTAAATAAATAAATTAAAAAGACCTGTCTTCTCCACAAAGTCTTTCCTGATGATTCCAGACACTTCATTCACACATTCATCCCAAACTGTGGGGACACGATGGAAAGACGGCTGGGGTTCCTGGGTGGCTCAGTGGGTTAAGCATCTGACTTCGGCTCAGGCCATGATCCCAGAGTCCTGGGATCAAGTCCCGCATCAGGCTCCCCTGTCAATGGGGAGTCTGCTTCTCCCTTTCCCTCCGTCCCTCTCCCCTGCTTGTGCTCCCTCTCTCTCTCTCTTTCTCAAGTAAATAAAGTCTTAAAAAAAGAGAGAGAGAGAAAGGGAGAAACAAAGGAAAGAAGGAAGAAAAGAAAAGAAAACTGCTTCAGTCCCTGCTCTCACAGAGGTCACAATCCAAGGGTAAAGCAGAAAGCTTACAGAGGTTATGTTCCTAGCCATTCATTTGGCCCTTAGCACACATGCCCTTGTATCTGTGTCTAGTGACAGTCAACATATAAGCTCTTTAAGGTCTAGAATATCTTTTCTTGCATCTTGTAAACATCTGTGTACTTCCTGCAATACCTGATAGAATGCCTTGCACAAAGTAGACACCTAACAAATATTTCTTGGTCAGTAGGCTGGTTGCCCTGAAAAATTTCCCAGACTTCTTCACATTTCAGTATGTCTTCAAATTTCTATATGGATGTAAATAATTGCCTGGGCCTTGCTGGTGCTTCCAAACTTACCGTTCACGGACATCCGTGATGAAAGGCCATGCTTGTCACTGTGTCCTCTGGCTTCACTGCCATGTCATGTCTTTGAAACTGCTACAATTCCAGGTAATTCCCCTCGCTTCACTAGGCCTTGCTTTGATTTTCTTGGTCATGATGAAATCAAAGTTTTGAGAGATAAGGTGACAGAGACCATTTTTTTTAACCTCTTTATGCCCTATACAAAACCAAGCCAAGCAGTACTGAGATGTACCCTGTATTCCTTCCAGGCTCTGTCAGAGAGGAGCTTTGTCTTTTTCCCTTAGCCAAATACAGCAAGAGAGATGAACAAGAAAAAGTTGAGAAACAGCCCAGCTATCCCTCTGCAGTGGAATGGGGAAATAAACTGTGATGTGTTCATGCAATGGAATAATCCCCTGGGGTAAAAAAAATCAATGAGCTACAGCTGCAAGCAACAATATGGACAAATCTCTGAAACAGTGTTGAGCAAAAGGCCAAACAATGCCTACTGTATGATTCCGTCTGTGTGAAGTCCCAAACCGTGCAAAACAAAACAAGGTATTACTGAGGGATACAAACATGTAGTAGAATTATAGAGAAAGAGGGGCAAGGATAAACTTCCAGGAAGGAAGGTCAGGGCCGAGAACAGCGGGAGGTGCTCAGGGGGCCGCAGAGGTGACTGTGCTCACTGCTAAGACTTGCATCTGGACCCTGGATGGGGCTGTTGCCACTTGCATAATGGATCCCCCACAGGGGATCCCCCTCACGTCACTGCAACGGGTCTCTCTAACTGGAGGAGCCTGGGTCACGTGGCTACACCCGAGTTGCAAAGGAAGTGAATATGGGATATTTTTGGCTTCTTTTTTGGGATGGAGTCCCTGCCTCACAGGATATGGGATTCTCATAACATGGAAAGGGGCTTCGGATATGATTCAGCCTAAAGGAATTATTTGGTCCAAATATAAAGTTCTCTGGTGCCCCAGCATAACCAAAGTATAAAATTTAGACTCTCTAGAGAAACAGATGGACTTTAGGGTTTTGTTAAGTGATAACCAGCCAGCGCTGTGCTGGAGACCAGCTCTCAAACAGCAGTTGTTAATTTTTAGGAATTTTGTGAGCCAATTGTTAAACATAACCATTATTTCAAGCTAAGTTATATAAACTTACATTCAAATTATATTTTTAAGGGACGCCTGGGTGGCTCAGTCGGTTAATCGTCTGCCTTCGGCTCAGGTCATGATCCCAGAGTGCTGGGATCGAGTCCTGCCTTGGGCTCCTTGCTCAGCACGGAGCTTGCTTCTCTCCCTGCTTGTGCTCGCTCTCTCTCTCTCTCTCTCTCTGATAAATAAACTCTTTTTTAAAATTTATATTTTTAAAAGGTAGCAAATATTCAAAAGCCATCATGTCTTAATTATCTTATACTTCACTCTCCGCTGTGCTCCTAAAGTTACTTCAGTCTACAGCAATGTGTTACTCTTCCTTCAGTGACCTCACTTTGGCAGCTGGAATCAGCCATGGTGGGAGCATCTACGCCTTGGAAATCAGCAAATGATACAAATCAGGGCCCTTTTTCCTCCCCCTTGTAGAGCAATTTTTAGTTATAGCATACCATGGAAGCTGCCAAAGTTTTGGAAATCACCTAAGTGAAGATTTTCCATATTGGGAGCTAATGTCAAACAACCAGCTGATCAAAGTTGGTGTCCTTGGAGGGAAATTGAGGGGAATGAGACACTCGTGGCTGATCGTCCCAGGTGTCTGGAGAGGTAGAGGGCTCCTACAGGGAAAATAGGATTTTCTCAGGAAAACAGTTCTAACCCCATAAGAGTACAACTAGGTTTCACATTGATCACAACTCACCAGTGGTTTGTGTATTTGTTGGTTTTCTAAAGGGCCAAGATAAAATCACTGTTCCCTGTCACGGGAGAAGCAGCAAGCAGGTCCAGGTGCAGAGAGGGGGTAGACCTTGTGGGAGGGTATCAGTCCCCCGGAGACGCCAGCACAGTGTGCCCCAGACCGAGCAGATTAACAGAATCTTAATTTCTCCAAGCTCTGGAGGCTGGAAGCCTGACTTGAAGGCGACAGCGGGGCTAGCTGTCCTGAGGCTCTCTCCTTGGCGTGTGGATGGCTGTCTTTGTGTGTCATCCGTCTCTGTGTCTGTCTCATCTCTTCTTACAAGGACACCAGACACATTGAACTAGGGCCCTCCCATATGACCTCATTTAACTTAATCACCTCTTTGTGTTTTTTGTTTTGTTTTGTTTTGTTGGGGTTTTTTTTTAGAGAGGGAGAGAGAGAGAGAGAGCAGGGGTAGGGGGTGGTAAGACAGGGAGAGAGAGCAGCGAATCCCAAGCAGCCTCCATGCCCAACGTGGAGCCCAAGACAAGGCTAGATCTTACAACCCTAAGATCACAACCTGAACTAAAATCAAGAGTCGGACGCTAAACCAACTGAGCCACCCACGTGCCCCAACGGAATCACCTCTTTGAAGACCCCATCCCAATTAGAGCCGCATTCTGAGGTCCTGGGATCAGGATGTCCACATGTGAATTTAGAGGGACACAATTCAGCCCAATAGGGAGCATGTTTAAGTTCTCTTCTGACTGTCTGCTTTTCTGAGGGAAAGAAACAGCAAGATCGTCCTCCAGAGGGAAGAATGTAGTGTTTGAGGTCCTGGGAGAGAAGAGGTATGACATCGTCACCAAGGGGCAGGCAGGAGTGGACACAGTCATAGGGTACTAGCAGGGGCAGACACAGTCGGGGTGGGCGGGGGTGGACAGAGCCCCCAGGGGGCGGGCAGGGGTGGACACGGTCACTAGAGGGCAGGCAGGAGTAGACAGAGTCATAGGGTGCGGGCAGGGGTGGACAGAGTCACCAGAGAGTGGGAGGTAGTGGGCAGAGTCACCAAGGGACAGACAGGGGTGGGCGGAGTCACTAGAGGGTGGGCAGGAGTAGACACAGTAGGGGAGTGGGCAGGGGTGGACAGAGCCCCCAGGGGCGAGCACGATGGATGAGGAAAGGCACATCATTTCCCGGCAGCACTAAGCTCCAGCTTGGCACCAGACCCCAGCATCTAACTGCCCCCTCTGCCCAGTAGCACCCTGGGCCCTGCTCTCCAGTTACTGTGCTCAGTGCTGACCAGCGTTTGTTAACATCAATAGATGAACTGCGACTTTGAAACCTAGAGGGAATGGTGTTTATGAACAGTGTCAGACATCCGAGTACTGGATTGGAATACCAGCTTTACCACTTCTTGGTTGGATGGTTCGGGGCAAGTCACTGATCTGCTTTGTGCCCCTGTTTTCTCATCTGTAAATCAGCTGGAAATAATGAAGAGGCTTCACTGGCGTTGGTCATTGTGGTGAAATGCCATATCCACGAAGTGCAAAGGCACCCGAAATTTAGCTGTCATCACCATCGTCATCTGAAAAACCAGGACCTCAGCATGGACTGGGCTGACATTTACCTATTGGGTTATGTACCCACGAAATAGTCACAAATTTCAAGGAAATTCATGGCAAACTTGTAACTCCTACACAGGGGATGAAAGACAATGCTTACAGTGGAAGAGCGGAGCTTCAATTTGCCAAGATACTGCGTGGCTGTGGGTATCCAAGAGTTGGGACTTAGAAGGACCAACCAAAGGAAATGAAGGGATGTGGACCTGGCGTTGGCAGGGGTGGGTGTGATTACAGGGAATCATGGGAAATATAAGTCCACAGATAGAAAGGGCATCCCCTCCTCGACTTGCCCTTCAACTTTGGTGTCAGCTTCTGATTTGGACAAGATTCTGTCTTAGGTGAGTCACGTGGTTTTCACCTGCCCTGCTAACTGTCACTGAAGCAGGAATAAAGAGATGATCAAGGTCGCTTGCAGAGGAAAGGAGAGGGACGTGAGGAATTCACGTGTGGGGAGAATTTGGTCTTATTCACCTAGTGTGCCATCACCTCACTGTGGCGCGCATCACCCTTTCCACAATAATGTATCAGATGCCACAAGAAAGGGGGACCCGCTAAATTCCAAGAGAAGACACCTGTAGACATCTTTAAAGGTTTTCCCCTTGCAGTATCCACACAAAATGGCCTGATCTCTGACTCAGAAACAACTAGAGGAGGCGCACTTTCTCACCAAGGTGTACGTCCGGTGGCAGGGAGCAGAACAGCAGTAGGGATGGCAGCCTGGGCCAACAAAGCAGGAGGACCAGGAGGAGACGGGACACGCCGAGGCTGGTCGGGGATGAATCAGGAGAACAAGGCGTGTTCTTGGACTCACCACAGCCATGGTTTTGTCATGACGACGTGCCGGCCTGAATATCTCCCTGCGGCTCAGCAAAGCCTGCTGGGGCCTGACGCCAAGGTACAGAAACTCTCTGAGAAAACATCCTTGGCTGGCAGAGCCAGCTCGGAGACGGCTCTAGAAGGAGTTAAGTGCTCAGGCAAAGGAGGCTGACCTTCCTTCCCCTTTTTATGATAGCTTGTTAACTCTTCTGTCTAAGGAAAATGAAAGAAATGCTGAGGAACATATATTGAAGAAGTGAGCCCTTCTCCCCTCTCCCTCAGACCTGCTCTCTGGAAAAGCCAGGGGTGAGGGCCTCTGCCCATTCCCACACACAAAGAAGTATTTGTCACCCAGGCCAGAGCTATTTTTCCACTTGATACTTTTATTTGACAACGTATCTCGGCTACGGTACCACATCGCTATGTACAACTCTGTTTCATGCTTCCCACCGCTTCATCAGTACTCCATTGACTAGGACTTTTTACATTTATTGATCTAGTCTTATGTGGATAGATATTTAGATTGTGCGGTTTTTTATTTTCTAGTCTTATCAGAACAGTGCTATACTGTATATCCTTTGTACATATATTTTTGCACGCCTGTAGGAGTCTTGGGGGCGAGTGGGCCACTGGAGAGAATCTCCTCCGGTTTGCTCCAGATGAAGCCAAGGCAGCCCAGGCGCTTTTGGCAAAGGCTGCACGGGGCCCAGGTCCATCACGGCAGAGGGCTCCCGGGGCACCTGGGGGAACCGAGCCAAAGCTGGCTGGGAAGGGACTGGGTCACATTTGAAGTCTTCCCTGGCCACTGGGCCTGGGGAGGGAGACTGCCCTCAGAGACCTTGGGGAATTCACGCAGACATCACCCAGGCCTCCCTCAGAGCTGCCGCCCCCAGGACAGGCCCACTGTGGGTAAATGAAGTCAGCAATGCCAGAAGGGAGGGGTCAGCCGGGACTCTCTCTTGCCTATTCCAGTGGCTTTAGAAAACACTAATTTCGGGGCGCCTGGGTGGCTCAGTCATTAAGCGTCTGCCTTCGGCTCAGGTTATGATCCCAGGGTTCAGGGATCGAGCCTAGTATAAGGCTCCCTGCTCAGCGGGAAGCCTGCTTCTCCCTCTCCCACTCCCCCTGCTTGTGTTCCCTCTCTCGCTGTGTCTCTCTCTGTCAAATAAATAAACAGAATCTTAAAAAAAAAAAAAAGAAAAGAAAACACTAATTTAGCCCCTGAGCGCCCAGGCTCCATGCTTGAGAACTGGGCCCGGGAGGGAGGGATGGCGGCAGGAGGGGCGGTGGCGGGAGGGGCACAGTCCAGCTTCACTGTCATAACGAGCAGTCACTGAACAAGCACCAGCCTCCAGCTGTCGGCTGTAACCTCAAGGGCATGAGGCAGGCATCTCGCCCAGTGTTACTTAAGGAACTAGAAAGGCTTATAACATATAGCTTGTAACACTGACAAAAATATCTTGGTTACCTTTTGCACTCCTGAGCTGTGGCATGCCTAAACATCCTACTGCTTATGTTCCTCTTTTATCGTCTTTCTAACCCAATTTTCAAGTGAGTGTCATAAAAATCACTCTATCCAGGAAGTCAGCGCCGTAATCTCCACGACATAAACTTGGACAGCAAGATACAGAATGCTGTTGGGACACCCTGATGTGCTCTCACAATGTGCTCCTTCGGGAAGTTACCGGCAGCTCAGCGGGACATGAGGATCCACACCGGGGAACGGAACAGAGGAACCGCTCGGCTGTCGCTGGGGACCCGTTAGGTTTCGTGAGAAACTGCGATCTGAGAGGACACAGAAGCATTACGCCATCGGCGCAGGTCCTGCTCATTCGTGCGTTTGCCTTCTGGGAAGGTTTCTTTGACCATAAAACATCAAGACGAGCACACAAACAAAACATTAGCCCGAGACCCTGCGCGGCTCTGTTCTAATGTGATGTATGGCACAGCCGAAGTTCTCCTGTCGTTGTTTATGTATCTGCGAGCGCGTCTTGTCTCCGTTAGTATCAGCCCTCTAAGGGCAGTGCGCGGCCCCTGTAATTTCTCTCCCTGGTGTTGCTTCGGTTCTCCCTGGGCTGCGCGGGAAAGGCTTGCCGTAGACAACGACTCGGAGGTCACAGACCATCACAGACGCCTCGAAATGCCTTGCTTGCTCACGTCATCAAGAAATCTTCAACGGAGGCAAAATGCCCTCCGAGATGGACACTTAGAAATTCAACACAAGAACCACACACACACAAGCCCTGGTTCGGAAGATGCTGCCGGTAGAGAGGCATAGCTTGCCGTTTGTGTGATGGGGGTGCTGCACGCCTGGGCTTGCGGTGTTGGAAACATTAACGGGAGGTTGGGATCCATCCCCGACAAAGGCTGGTACCTGGGCTGCAGCCTCGGCTCCCCCACCTCCCCCTGGCTCCACCAGCCGGGTCCCACCAGCCTGCACCCCGTCCTCTTGGCAGAGGGGCCCTGAAGGAGGCCGTCGGCGTCCCTGGGAGCCCTGGCGGAGCTAGGGGGCAGTTGTGCTACGTGAGCAGCTCAGGCGGCTGGGGACTTGTGGCCTCCAGAGCCGGCTCTCGGTCCCCTGTCCCCAGGGCTCCCAGGCTTTGAGCTCAGGAGCCCGTCACAAGTCAGAGTACTGACATCTTTTGGACCAAAGATGACACTATTTATCCTGCTTATCTTTACACTTCATTTTTCCTTCCTCGTGGACTTAGCCCAGATCTTAGGGCGACGTCTTATAAGGGAACCGAGGGACGATGTTACACAGAAGGAAGCTGAGGCTGGGAGGGGTCCGTGCTCAGCATATGGTCCTCTGCGTGGTCTTGTCCCAGCACAGGCCGGGCGGCCCGCTCCTCCATCCTCTTGCTGCCCGCAGGCTCTACCCCTGGGAGCCCAGCCGAACCAACTGCACGCTTCCCTGGGGAATAGGCCTTGAAGTGGAATGGCCTCCCCAGCGGGGCCTGAACAGCCCATCACTAAAAACATTCTGCTGGTATGTGGTACTTTACTCATTATTTAAATTCACAGTAACCCGCCAAGATAAACTAGGTTATCACCGCTTTTCAACAGATGAGGAGTCTGAAATATATGGTGATTAGCGCACCCAGGCTGGCACAGAGAATGAGCAGCAGAGGCAGCTCTGAATTCCTGACCTCTGTCCCAAGCCCAGAGCCCTCTGTGAAGTGCCCCACGGCCAGTCCAGGAGAAAGGGAGTGAACGGGGGATGGGACAGGGGAGCATAGACCTCTGGATACAGAAGCGGCTGCAGCACAGACAGATGTAGCTATGGATCTAGAGACCATAAACATAGTTACCGTCATTGATACACTGTGACTGTCGATCCGATGGTTATGGATGCAGAGGTAAATATATGGTCATAGATAGACATTGACAAAGATAGAGACAGATACAAAGTGCTCCTTTGAGCTGGCCAAATTAAAATTCTTTTTTTTTTTAATTTTATTTATTTGACAGAGAAAGCTAGAGAGAGAGAGCACAAGCAGGGGGAGAGGCAGAGGGAGAGGGAGAAGCAAGCTCCCCACTGAGCAGGGAGCCCGATGCAGGACTCGATCCCGGGACCCTGGGATCATGACCTGAGCCAAAAGCAGACGCTTAACTGACTGAGCCAACCAGGTGCCCCCCAAATTAAAATTCTGAGATGCAACTAGAAAGCCTGGGTCTAGAGACTGTAGCTCCTGGCTTCCTTCAGTCCACAGAACTCCTTGCTGAAGGGACGCCATGCCAGGGAGTGCAGGACGCTGGTTCCATAGACTCAAAGGCATGATAAAATTTCCCTCTCTCTTGTTCATCAAAATCAACATTCTATGTAGTTGGAAAATTTTGGAGCTTCCTGGGACAGCGTGGGAGAGTAGTTTATAAATAATTCTACTTTGTCTTTATATATGCAAGGATAGAAGGGAAACTCAAAAAAACAGTAAAAATATTTGTTTTATGTTTTACTATTATAAAATTAAATTATAATTTAAGAGCTTCAATACATTTCTAACCATGGTAGATTTTAAGGTAATTATGTGTCTCTTCAGTAATATATTTGCTATCAACTTATTGCATAAAAGGATTGCTTGTGAATTCAAAATTATTTTTAGATTTATAGCACTTTCAAGTGAAAAAGGGGTTTTTCAGAAATACTTCCGATTTCCAATGTCTGGTGAATCTTCCATTTGCCATCAATAATGCCTCCAAGAGAAATCCTCCTTCATATAAATCCAACCTGACATTCCTATAATGCACAGTGCAAGAGAGTGCTCTTAGGGCAAGAAATAATATCTCTGTGAATTATATTAGGCCAGCCTGTTGAAAACATTCATCCCACAATTTATGAATTCAGATGCTCCTGGAATATGCTTTGGTATTCTAAGGAGATGTAGGTGTTTTCATTTTCATTGGCTGTCTTGATAAATGTTTATTGTGGGCACTGAAAACTGCTGATCTGGAAAAACATTTTTGTACTCATTTGTTTGCCTGCCTCTAATGTTTATTACTCACATTATCAAAATTGTACATCTCTATTATGCAGCCTAAGGTTGTTTCGTTATTGTGATTTTTCCAACATAAAGCAGCATCGGTGGAAGCCTCGATGTGCAATGTCCGGCTGTACCCGCGCCTGGGCTGTCTGTCCGGGGGGAGCTTGGGGAGCACAGAAGCAGAGGTCTGGCTGGAGACACTGTCCTGTTTAGTGTGGTGTGACTTCATGTTGCTTCATGTGCTGTGCAGTGTTGTGTTGCATTACGCTGCCCATGGTATATTGTCTTACATCACCCAGAGACCATAGAGGCACGGTTGCAATGCAAAAAATAACAATTTCGTGTGGACTGAGGACAGAGTAAGTGTTTGGGCTAAATGATACATACCGTCCACACTGTCTACATTCACAGGGCAGTTGGTACTCTCTTCACTTTCTGTCCTGTCACTGTATCATTACAATATGGGGTTTGATGGGGCACCTGGGTGGCTCAGTCGGTTAAGCGTCTGACTCCTCCTGATTTTGGCTCAGGTCATGATCTCAGGGTGGTGGGATGGAGCCCCGTGTCGTGCTCCATGCTCAGTGGGGAGTCTGCTTGAGGTTCCTCTCTCTCTCTCCCTCTGCCCCTCCCCCTACTCGCTCTCTCAAATAAATAAATCAATCTTTAAAAAGAATATGAGGATTGATTTGTTCATTTGGTTGTTTTAAAAGTTAAAGTCTGGCAGAGGATCATAGGGGAAGGGAGGGAAAAATGAAACAAGACGAAACCAGAGAGGGAGACAAACCGTAAGAGACTCTTAACCTCAGGAAACAAACGGAGCGTTGCTGGAGTGGTGGGGGGTGGGAGTGATGGGGTGGCTGGGTGATGGACATTGGGGAGGGAGGTATGTGCTATGGTGAGCGCTGTGAATTGTGCAAGACTGTTGAATCACAGACCTATACCTCTGAAACAAATAATACATTATATGTTAATTTAAAAAAAGAAAGAAAGAAAGAAAAGTTATACTGATCACATTGAAAAAAAAAAAGTTAAAGTCTGGGATCTCAAAACTTACCCAGCCTGCTGCCTCTGGATGTGTGTGTGTGTGTGTGTGTGTGTGCACGTGTGTGTTTTGAAGATCCCAGGGAACTGGGATGCTACAATTTATCTTCATAACCAGTTCTAATGCCCAAGCTCCCGAGTCAGCAGCCTTTATCAATACAAGTGAGGAGGCTCAGTTCCTCTCAGGCTGCACACTCAGTTCTTCTTACAGTGATGTCTGTCTTGCTTAGCTCCTGGCCTACTCCTGGGAGTGGGATTTAACCTGTTATTTGAATAATATTTATAAGAAAAAGCATGCAAATAAACATGTAGCATTAAATGAAGAATTATTTGTGAAAGCCACTCAATCATTTCCTGTAGTCAGGTCACTGAAAAGGAACCATACACTATTCATTTTCTGAAAGATTTGTTTCAGAAGCATTAGAAATCCAAGTGGGAATAAATCAGATTAATTTTCAAAATTAGCAGGGATAAGCTTTATTCTGAAATCATGAATGTTCTCTTTTAATTAAATTCAAATCCATTCATTTGATTAATTTGTTAATTGTCTTGTTTGAATCTTCTGTATTCATATTCGAAGTTTACTTATCAGTTACTGAGAAACTTGTGTGAGTCTCAACATCTTTGAGGATGTGTCTACTGTTTTAAATTATGTCAGTTTTGCTTTATATATTTTAGAGTATGTTATTAGATGATGCGAGTGTAGGGTTACTAACTCACTGTTGGATTGATCTTTATCTGATAATATTTCTTCTATGTGGGCTCATAATGTCTATCTTCAATAAAATGATACCAGCTTTCTTTATTTTTATTTCTTTATTTTAATTCCAGTTAGTTGACATGCGGCGTTATATCAGCTTCAGGTTTCCATACGTCACCCTGTGCTTAACACAAGTGCCCTCCTTCATCCCCTTCACCTGTGTCCCTCCCCCACCCACCTCCCTCTGGTGAGCGTCAGTCTGTCCTCTGTTATTAAGACTTGTTTCTGGTTTTGTCTCTCTCTTTTGCTCTCTCTCTCTCTCCCAGCTGTCTTTGATTAGTATTTGCATGGTATATAATTTTCATCCTTTTACTTTGTTTTATTTAAAAAAAAAAACTTTTCTGGGGGCGCCTGGGTGGCTCGGTTGGTTAAGCATCTCCTTTCAGCTCATGTCATGATCCCAGGGTTCTGGGATCAAGTCCCACATCAGGAGCCTGCTTCTCCCTCTACCCGTGCCCTTCTCCCCTGCTCATGCTCTCTCACTCCCCCCTCTCTCTCAGTAAATAAAATCTTAAAAAAAAAAAACCTTTTCTTTTGAAATAATTATAGCTTTACAGGAAATTGCAAACTTAGTATAGAGGGGTCCTGCTTATCCTTCACCCAGTTCCCCCCAGTGGTTGCATCTTTCTTTTTTTTTTTTTTTAAAGATTTTATCCATTTATTTGAGAGCGAAAGAGTGAGCCTGAGGTGGGGAGGGGCAGAGGGAGAGGGAGAAGCAGTGCTGAGAGGGAATTTCATAGCAGTCAGTGCCGACTCAAGATCTCAAATTAATAATCCAAGTTCCTCGCTCAGGAAACTAGAAGAAGAAGAGCAGAATTAAACCAATGCATGCAGAAGAAAGGAAATAAATATCAGAGCAGATCAGTGAAACAGAGAATAGGAAGACAAGATAGTAAATCAGTGAAAGCAAAAGTATTCACCAATCTCAGGGATGACAGAGGGGACATTACCGCTGGTCCCGAGCCATTGAAAGGGTCATTGCGGAATACGCCACTGACAGCTGTACCCCAGCTTAGATGAGATGGACCGATTCTTCCCAAACCACAGACTATCCAAACTCGGTCAGAATTAAACAGATCGTATGAATGGTTCTACAAACAGTAAGGAAATGGAGTTAGCAATTTAAAATCTCCAGGAAGGAAATATCTAGGTCCAGATGTTTTCAATGAAGAATTCCTTGAGACTTTTAAAGAAGACTAGTGTCATTTTTACAGAGTAGTTTCCAGAATATAGTTGAGGATGGAACACTGCCCAGGCTCGTGTTAGGAGTCCAGTTACTATCCTCCTGTCAGCACAAGAGAAAGACAGCACAACAAGAGAAAACAAATATCCCTTGTGAATAGAGACACAAAAAAAATTCTTTAAGAAAATAATTGCCTGTTGATATCCACAATATATATAGAAAATTCGACATCATGATGATGTGGGGGTTATTCCAGGTACTTAAGGCCCATTCCGACATTCTAAAATCACCCAGTGTAATCCACTCTATGAACAGGTTAAAAGAAAATTATAGGATCATATCAACATGTGACTACATCCAACACCCATTCATGATAAAAACTATCCACAGTTTGGATTAGATGGTAATTACCTTAATTATATTTAAAGGGCATCTGTAAAAACATAGAGCCAACATCATACTTAACAGTGAAATTCTGAATGCCTCTCCTTTCAGACTGGGAGTAAGTCAAGGATGTTTGTTCTTAACCACTGTTATTTAACTGACATTTCTAGCTACATAGAATAAGGCAAGTAAAGGAAAATAAAGGAATTCAGATTGGAAAGGAAGAAACAAAAATGTCCCCATTTGCAGACGACATGATTGTGTATATAGACAATCCCAAGGAACTGATGAAAAACCTGGAACTAATGATAATGAATAGGTTCAGCGAAGTGGCCAATTATAAGATCACCACTCAAATACCAATCCCATTTCCAACATGTGGAAACTGAAATTAAAAATGAAGTACTCTTATAGGCAGTACTAATGAAAACAAAATCTTAGGTATGCTGAAAATAACTGTGTTCATGAAAGTAATCAAAGACACTATAAAATGCCAGTTTTCCTAAAATTGAATATAGGTTTAATACAGTTCCCATTAAAATCTCAGCGAGGTTTTTTTTTTTTTTAAGAGATTTTATTTATTTATTTGACAGAGAGAGAGACAGCGAGAGAGGGAACACAAGCAGGGGGAGTGGGAGAGGGAGAAGCAGGCTCCCCATGGAGCAGGGAGCCTGACGCGGGGCTCGATCCCAGGACCCTGAGAGCAAGACCTGAGCCGAAGGCAGATGCTTAACAACTGAGCCACCCAGGTGCCCCGAAGTTTTGTTTTTTGCTTTTACTTTTTTAGACACAATAAGCTTATTCTAAAACTAATTTGTCAAGGCTAAAATGGCAAAAACGGCCTTCATAAGGAGAATAGAGTGAGAAGGGTCACTTCCTGATGTTAAGGCATACTACCTAGCTTTATTTACCAACACAGTGTGTAAGAAGAAATAAAGATCAGTGGAATGGTGTGGAGAACCCAGAAATAGACACTCCCAAAGGCTCAAGTGATTTTTTTAAGAAAAAAATTCCATTATGATAACATTAAAAAGAATAAAATAATTATAAATAAAATAATTGTTAAGAACGAGCAACAAAAGTGCAACACTTGTACTTTGAAAACTCCAAAGCAGTGTCAAAATATACTAAAGGAGACCTAAGTAAATGGAAAGACATCCTAGATATCATGGATTAGAAGTATTAATATTGTTAAAATGGCAGTACTCCCCAAATTGATCTACATATTCTGTGCTATCCCTCTCAACATCCCAGGTGACTTTTTTGCAGAAATTGACAGGCTGATTTTAAAATTATACGGAAACACAAGGGACCCAGAATAGTGAAAAACGGTTTTGAAAAAGATGAATAAAATTTTAGTATTCACACTTTTCCATTTCAAAACTTTATTCAACGTTAGAATAATCTAGACAGCATAGAACTCGCAAAAATTCAGAATTGAAAGTTCAGAAACAAAGCCTCAAATTTGTGGTTAATTGCTTTTCAACATGGGTGCCTAGAAAACTCCATGGGGTAGAGGGGTATATTTAGGTGAGTGCTCTTTTTTTTTTTTTTTTTGGACCCGGTACTGTTGGTGAGATTCTCCCATTTTGTTGTGGGTAGCCGTAATTCATTCATTTTGTCGTTACATAGTATGTCTTTTATCCATTCTACTGTTGCTGGATATTTGGGTAGCTTATTAGTCTTGCCTATTAGAAATGATAATTCCATGTCATACTTGACTCAGTTGGCACACGTTGCTAGTGTTTATATACCTAAAGAGTGGAATTGTTGGGTTTTGGATTGTGCGATGTTCCACTTCAGTAGATACTGCAAATGCTTTTGCAAGGTAATGTATCCAATTATACTGTAATGAGCGTGTGGAAGAGTTCCTGTTGCTTCACATGTTTGCTGACACTTGGCATTGTCAGCCTTTTTAACTTAGCATTTCCAATATTTATGTAGTAGTTGTGGTTTTCACATGCATTTTCTGGAAAAATAAGTTGGACACCTTTTCATAGGATTTGGGGAATCTTTCTTATTTGGGAAGAGCCTGTTAAAATCCCTTGCCATTTTTCTTCTAAGTTATCCCTTCTTTTCTTAACTGTTTATGGGCCATTGTGTATTCTGGCTGGGAGTTTCTTATTAGTTATATGTTGCAATTATTTTTTCCTCCCTGGTGTGCTTTGTTGAAGAGATGTTCCTAATTTTGATTAAGTCCACTTTATTAATCTTTTCATTTGGAGTTAGTTGGGGATTTTGGTTTTGTTTTTTAAATTTTTGTTTGTGGAGAAGGAGGAATCTTGTTAGGGTTGGTGGGGAAGAAATGACTCTCTGCCAAAAAGTTGTGAAAATATCTGTAATATCTTTTAGGGCTTTATAGTTTTGACTTTGACATTTAGAAGCAGAAATCATTTGGAATATATTCTTATGTTTTGATTGATACAGAGCTTTAGTATTTATTAGCTCCTGTCATCTCCTATAGATACCTAATAAATTAGTTTCTCAGTACTGTTTATTGAGAAGACCACAGTGTCCTCGTTGGTCTGCAGGAGCGCCTTTCTCATTAATCTAGTGTCCATTCTTATCTGGGCCTCCCTTCTGGAGTCTCTGTGTTCCCATTGGTATAATTATCTATCTTAGAGGAATACCATCTTGTCTTCATTGCTCTACTTTAATATTTTACTTTTGTTACACTGTGGAATCCACCTTCCACGTTTCTCACATTTGTCTTGTTCATTCTTGGCCTTGGCATTTCCCTCTAAATATTAGGAATACCTTGTCAATTCCTCTCAAAAAACATGTTACGATTTTGATTGGGTTTGTGTTAAATACATATTACCAGTTGATGGGCACATGACCTCTTTAGATTCTGATTTTGGAGAATGATGTATTCTGTGTGTTTAGGTTTTATTTAACTTTTTTCAATAATGTTTGATAGTTTTCGTTTAGAGAACTTGCCTTTTGTTAGTTATAGTCTCACCTTAGTTTTTCTTATTGCTGAAATGGGCGTATTTAAAAAATACTTTCTTGCTTGTCATTACTTCTATTTCTATACTTGTTTTCTAGGTCATTAATTTCTGTGTTTATATTTGCTTACATCCTTGTACTTTCTTTGGGGTTCATTGGCTCCCCCTGCCCCTGCTTTCAAGTGGACATTTAGCTCGTATTTTTAGCTTCCTTTATATATTGTATGCATTGAATTGTGAATATTTTCCTCTTAACATTTTCTTTTGGCTCTGGCAGAATGGTTTCACACACGTTGCTGCGTTGAGTTTTTATTATCATTCAGTTAAAAATATTTTCTAATTTCCGTTGTGATTTCTTTTTTGACCTAAGAGTTCTTTAGATCTTAATAATTGACCTTTCTTTATTCATGTTAGAAAAAGGTAGCTTTATCCCACAACATATCGTTTTCACCTTTAACGACTTATATTTGTTTTTATTGCTTGCTTACTGACAGGTAATCCATTTCTTTTTCATGTGTGGGTAAATCTTTACTTAGGTCTCCAAAAATATAAGTACTTCATGAAATTGTGTTCTTATTATATATTTTTCCTTTAGTTTGATACAGCTTTTCCAATTGACAAAATTATTAGTAATGATTAAATAAATGCACGAATAGCAAATACTTGTCTAAATTTATATGCTGTAAGTCCCTTTGAGTTTTTGTCCTTTTCTGCTTTATAAAAGAATATCTCTCAAATTTATAGGGTTGACTTTTTTGTCTGCTCAGTTGTCCATTTATTCATTTATTCAACATTCAGTAAGTGTTTTATTTATGATGTGTTTTGTTTTGTGTTAGGCTTTGGAAGAATCCTATTCTCACTCTCGAGGGTTAGTCTACTAGGGAGGACATAATTTATTATAGGGCAAAAACTGCTATATTGTATGTATGAGTTCAGTTAAAGAGGCCACAGAAAAGGCAATATTTAACATTTTTCAGAAATGGAGACGTTTTCAAGTCATCATAAATGCTGTTTTCATGGTTTGTTAACGGGAAAGAATCGTTAAAAAGTCCAACTAAAGGGCGCCTGGGTGGCTCAGTTGGTTAAGCAACTGCCTTCGGCTCAGGTCATGATCCTGGAGTCCCAGGATCGAGTCCCGCATCAGGCTCCCTGCTCGGCAGGGAGTCTGCTTCTCCCTCTGACCCTCTTCCCTCTCATGCTCTCTCTCATGCTCTCTCTCTCAAATAAATAAATAAAATCTTTAAAAAAAAAGTCCAACTAAAAAATGAATTTAAATATAAATTATACAAATTGTTAAAACAAATTATTAATGTTAATTGCTTCAGTATAAATTTTAATTATAACTTTTTTTAGTTGTTTTTACTAGCTATTTCTACTTTGTAATAGAATGGTATTACTTTATAAACTTGCATATAGATAATTAGTGTTTTATATTACTCTCTGCAGAATCAAAGAATTCCATTGGACATGGTATTTCTTAGGAGTTCAGAAAAGCAGGTATTTATATTTGTATTTAAATTGCTGATCATTTAGTATTTTAGCAGTTTAATTTTCATTTTGAAAGGTAAAAGTTAAATTTATTCTTATAAAAAGTTTTCTTCGAATGATAATACATTGAATTCATTAATTCTAAATCACATTTAACTGTTGATATTTAAAATGAAAATCTTTATATGTTTGTTTTAAAAAATATAATCCTATCAATAATCCTATCACAACCTTTATATCAAATGAGTGCTTTTGTTCAAAGCTATATTGATAGCGAAGTAATTAAATGATGTTGCTTGAAATTTGATTGCTATTCTGTATTTGCAGTTTTATTAATTCAGCAAACGTTTATTTACCACCTACTATGTGCCAGGCACTACTTGTCTCTTGGGATACAAAGGGGGCTAAGATGGGTGGGGGAACAGAAGAGGAAGCAGACAGTTTGTGTAGGTGAGTTGAAGTGGGCTTCGCAGGATACATGATATTTATATGACCTGAGCTCTCACCAGTGAGGAGAAGGTGGAAAAGGGGAAATGAGACGGAAGCCTCATGTGGTCAAGGAGAAGACCTGTGTGTTGGAAGTCAGGAAACTCAAAATCTAGTCTGCTTTGGCCAATTTTTAATTATATGACCTAGACACATGGTCACCCATTTTCTTAATGTCTAAAATGATGAGAGGTTTATCAGCTAATACCCAAGTTCCTTCTGCCTTGCATTTCTGACTGTGAAATAAATAGTATTTTTTTCTCTTTAAATTTTTTTATTGTTCTGTTAATCACCATACATTACATCATTAGTTTTTGGTGTAGTGTTCCATGATTCATTGTTTGTGCATAACACCCAGTGCTCCACGCAGAATGTGCCCTCCTTAATACCCATCACCAGGTTGACCCATCCACCCACCGCCCTCCCCTCTAGAACCCTCAGTTTGTTTTTCAGAGTCCATCGTCTCTCATGGTTCGTCTCCCCCTCCAGTTCGCCCCCTTCATTCTTTCCCTCCTGCTATCTCCTTCTTTTTTTTTTTTTCTTAACATATATTGCATTATTTGTTTCAGAAGTACAGGTCTGTGATTCAACAGTCTTGCACAATTCACAGCGCTCACCATAGCACATACCCTCCCCAATGTCCATCACCCAGCCACCCCATCCCTCCCACCCCAACCCTCTCCAGCAACCCTCAGTTTGTTTCCTGAGATTAAGAATTCCTCATATCAGTGAGGTCATATGATACATGTCTTTCTCTGATTGACTTATTTCGCTCAGCATAACACCCTCCAGTTCCATCCACGTCATTGCAGATGGCAAGATCTCATTCCTTTTGATGGCTGCATAATATTCCATTGTATATATGAACCACATCTTCTTTATCCATTCATCTGTCGATGGACATCTTGGCTCTTTCCACAGTTTGGGTATTGTGGACATTGCTGCTATAAACGTTGGGGTGCACGTACCCCTTCGGATACCTACATTTGTATCTTTGTGATAAATACCCAGTAGTGCAATTGCTGGATCATATGGTAGCTCTATTTTCAACTGTTTGAGGAACCTCCATACTGTTTTCCAGAGTGGTTGCACCAGCTTGCATTCCCACCAACAGTGGCAGGAGGGCGTCACTGCGCACAGTGCTGCATGTAAGCCCCCCCCAGCAGCCAGCAGGGTTACCGATTAGACCGCCCGACAGCACCCACCACACTCGGTGCTGCACACGGCAAAATGCACACTGTCCTCAGCGGGACACGGAACATCCTGCAAGGTGCAAAAAGTGCTCGGTCACAAAACGAGGAGCGAAGCATTGAAGAGAATCGCTCTCACACGAAGCACGCGCTCCCACCACAGGGAGCGAGGTGAGAAGGGCAGCGACGAGGCACTTCGGGAGCCCCACAACCACGTGCGGACGAAGCAGCAGGCCTCTCAATAACCGGCGGGGCCGAGACGTGTCTGCTGAGCTGCATGGAAAGGAGAGTACCACAGGCCAACATTCATGGGACGGAGCCAAAGTCCTGTTTCGAGGGAAACTTAGACGGTAAATGCCTGGATAGGAATAGAAAAAATCTCAAGTCGGTGCTTAAATTTTGACCCTAAGAACGTACAATACCAAGAAAAGGACAAAAGCGTGAAACCGAACGCGAGTCCTTTGGGAAGAGCACCACAAGTGCATAAAACAGTAGCTGACTGACCAAACTCAGAAGGTGCGGTGGGGCAGAGAGAGGGAAGGGGAGAGACACAAAGACTCTAAAATCAGGAACGGAAGAGGAGGGCTGACACCAGAATAATTCAGAAACTGAAAGCATTTTAAGGGAACACTAGTAACAACTGCTTGCCGACAGTTGAGAGAGCTTAGATGAGACGCACGCATCCTTGAAAGACACACACTGGAAAATTTTCTTTTTTTTTTTTAATGTTAAAAAGATTTTATTATCAGAGGTTGGAAGACAGAGGGCTCACCCTGGCGTGCCCCGCGGTGACCCTGGGCCTCCGTCTGGGGTGGTGCCCCCGAGGGGACATGATCGGTGGAGGGTTCCCCCCCCGGCATGAGTTGGGACAGGCACTCGCCGGGCATCTGTCCCTGAGGCCCTCTGTGCGCTGGCTCTGGGGTCAATGGGACAATGCTTTCCGGGAGGGCCTCTCGTGAGGTCTGATGCTCCGCCCTGAGGGGTGCACGTATTTCCTAGGCCTAGGAGTGTTGGACTACCAGGGGCTGGGCACCAACTTCAGGGACTACACCATTGTGTTCACCCAGCTAGAGTTCAAGGACGAGGCGTTCAACACCGTGGAGCTGTACAGTAAGTGGTGGGCACCACGGGCCGGCCCCACGAACTCCCTGCCACGGGCGGCCACACTGGGCAACCTCCCGCTGACTGTGCTGAGCCCCGGGCCTCCAGGGTCCCAGAGCAGCATCCCTGCCCTTCGGCCCCCTGCAGGAGGGGTGGCTGGGGCAAGGGGCACACGTGGTGAGGGCTCCCCTCCCGCCCCACAGGCCGGACAGAGCTGGCCAGCCAGGAGGCCCTGCGCCTCTTTGCTAGGTGGAGCCAGTCCTGGGCTTCCTGTCTCAGCAGCAGGCCACATTGAGGCCGGACCGTGAGTGTCACCCGATGCCCACGGGCCCCTGGCTGACTTCTGTGGGTCTTGGGGTCCCTCCGAGCCTCAGGGAGTCAGGCAGGGTGGGGGTGGGGAGCTCTACACGGAGTCTCCTGCTCCTGCCCAAAGCCAGGCCTGCAGGGCCGGCCCCGTCTCGGGCGAGGCCGTGGGCAGAGCGGGGTGGCCGCGGTGTGTCCTGGGTGCCCACCCTCACAAGTCCTCTTACCCCCCAGTCACCTGTGCGCACAAGGCTTTCCAGGTCAGCTGTCCTCCTGAGCATCACCCCAGATCCGACACCCCAGAGCTCTGCCCCGAGAAGGCCCGGGGACCGGGACGGGGCTGACACCCCTCCAGGTGAATCTGGGGTCGTGCAACGCTCTGCTTGGGTTTCAGTGGATGCATCGACCTCCCGGTGGGACTGTGCCCGCCGAGTCCTGTGAGGCTCGCCAGGCGCTGGCCTCCTTGCTCAGCTGCCTGGGAGCTTGGTGTGGGGCGGGCTGCTCTCAGGACTCACGGCAGTTCCAAATAAAACGATCCCACAAGGCCCTACAGATGCCTCTCACCTGTGTGCCGAGGGCGGACGGCAATGTCAGACGGGGCGCTGCCCTCTCGGGGCTCCGGTCGGTGCAGGGGGAGGAGGTGGGCGTGGGGCTCACCGAGGGCTGGGCCATACAGCCCAGAACCAGCTCTGGGTGGGGGGCACGTGGACGTGGGTCTCGGCTCCTGAGTGGGGGCTGGGCTGGGGTCAGCTGCTCCTCAAGGAGAGGTCACCTCAGTCCCTGGGCTGGAGGCAGGACTGTCTGTCTGAGTTAGAGCAGACCCTCGGGGGTCTGGACAGGTGCGGGCTGACGCAGTGGGCGTGGGTGCCCACCAGGGTGCGCGGCTGGAGTGCCACAGTGTCCAGGGCACAAGAGTGTGGCTTTCCCAGGCCTGGGGCTTTGGGGCCAGGGCAGGGGGCAGAATTCCAGAGGGACCGAGCCTGTGGCTCCTCCTGTGGTCTGGTGGGGCCGTGCCTGACGTCGTGGCGGAAGCTGGGCTGGGGGCTGCCCATCACTCACGGAGGGGGGCGGTGCGTGCAGGCTAGGGGTGGGCATGCTCACACACATCCAGCAGCCCTGTCCGTCAGCACCTGCTCGGGACGGAGAGCCCTGCTGTCACGCTGGTGCCGTCTGTGCCCCATCGTCACCGTGGTCCTGCTTCTCACGTGCAAATATCTCTATGAAGTGACTCACAGGGAAGCCTCCCGGCTGCTTGCCTCTCTTCCGCGGGGCCTAGGATGGGAGGCCCAGGGGTCTCACAGGGGAACACGATGGCCTTCAAATTCAGGCAGCACCCGCCAGGCCGAGCCCCTAGGCCGCCCGCCTGTGTCCCAAAGCCCCTCCCCCCCCACATTGACCCACCCCAGGCTGGCTCAAGGCTCTGGGTTGGCTGGACGCCCACGGCAGGGTCAGGGGGGTGGGGAGACTTAAACTCAGTGCCCCGGTGGCCGAGGAAGGAGGGTGATAATGGGACCAGGGAGGCTGACGTGTGTGCTGGTCTTGGTGCTTAGGCCTGCTACGGGGTGCCGGCCGCAGGAACAGCTTACCCAGTGAGTCCCACAACCTCAACTGGAACAAGGTGAGCCACACACCTGCGTTCCCCAAGGCTGACAGCCAGGCCGACCGGGGCCAGGCATGCAGTGTGTGTGGTGGCTGGAAGATCACTCCCTGAAAATCTCCAAAGGGCCATCCTGGAACAGGGGGCAGTGCCGCGAGGGCGGAAGGAGTTTCAGGCCCTGGCCTCTCTCTGAGGAGCTGGTGGCCACGCAAGAGGAGGGAGGGCCGAGGGCCACAGGCAGGTGCTGCCTCAGGGCCCCGGGGATGCTAGGTGGGCAGAGGCCGAACGAGCAGAGCGTGTTCCAGAACAACCAGATGGCTGGCAGGTGGAAGGTTCTAGTGGAGGTGGCCGTGGGAACTGACTCCCCAGGAATGTGGGTTTGTTGCAGGAAGTCAGAGCGATGGGGCCGAGGGCCGAGCTGGAAGGAAGGGGGAGGCCTTTCACGGGAAGGGAATTCCAGCACATGGTAAGCACAGCCCAGCCCTCGGGGCCCCAGCACACCCGGCACCTGCCCGCCAAGGCCCAGAGGGGCAGCCGGGTCCCTGTGCAGGGGCTGCGCCGACCTGTGGGTGCTGGACCGGCCCGAGCCTCAGGCCAATGTCAGTGTCCGGTGGGGTCCTGAGGGCCCGGCTGGGAGCCTGGCACGGGCAGCTACGCCATGATGCTCTCCACAGTTTTCAGGGTTCTGGTACATTCTGGCTGTCACCTCTGAGGGCCAGAGATTCTTGCCAGGCAGAGACAGGAGGAAGATGGGGGCATCGATGTTGGAGGTCCACAAAGCGGGCCAGTTGAAGGTGGTCCTTGCCTTCAGCCAGTGAGTGGACCGGGGAGGGGGCCCATCACATTCTTCACAGAGCCCTGACCACAAACAGCCCAGACATCTCCCTGTCAAGAGGGGAAAGGGAGCCGGGGGCGGGGGGAGCCAGACCCATGATCACCTGCACATCTGACAGACCATCTCTGCGGCCCTGAAACCCTTCCTGCCCCTAAAAATTAAGGCCTGATTTTGGGAGAGGCCACCACGTACACGGGAGCACTCGGCAGAGAGTGGGTGTTCCGAGGGTTTCCCTTAAGCTGTGGCACTGACCCTGCACCAAACTGGAAAATTCCAGGAAACCAGAGCCAACAAAGGGCTCCCGCCTTGCCGCCACCACCCCCCCCCCCCCCCAGGGCACAGGGGTGTCAGTCACACACATTAATTCTGCGGAAAGATAGGAAAAAGGCGATGTTCAGGAATACTTGTGCGTATGAAGGCCCGGGCCTGGAGAGAAAGACCTGGGGGTGGGCGTTTCCCCGGCTTCACGGCCACAGGCCCGGGAGAGGCCGCTCTTCTGTCCCAGGGCTGGGTGGATGGGAGGGACAGCGGCCCACGGGGCGGGCAGGCAGGCCACGGTCCCAGAGCCCACGAGCATGCAAGTGCCCGCAGCCTAGGCCTGGAAGGTGGTTGGGTGTGTGGGAGGGACTCCTGACCCTTCCCTGTTGCCCCTGCTGTGCAGGCCTGATCGGGCGGCCCCACGCTTCTCTTCCGGTCCAGGGAAGGGGGTCGAGGGCTTCCACGTGCTGTCCACCGACTACAGCTACGGCGTGGTCTACGTGCGCCTGGGCCGGGCTGGCCGGACCTCTAAGACCCTGTTGCTCCTCAGTGAGTCCAGTGGAAAAATCTGAGGAGGGGGCGTGCGGGCTGCGGGTCAGGTGGGGGAAGGAGGGGCGACAAGCTCGGAGGGCAAGGTATGGAAGCACCTGCCTCAGCTCGGGCTCCCTGACAGAGCGCCACAGACCGCACCGCACGGGCGCCCGCGATGGACATTGATTCTCACGGCTCAGCGCGCCGACCTGGCGAATTCCGGGGAGGTCCCCAGTCCTGGTTTGCAGATGGCCGCCTCGTCACTATGTCAAGTGTCGGGGAGAGGGCTCCGGTGTCTTCCTCTTCTTATACGGGCACTGACCCCATCATGAGCACCCAGCTAACCCCACACACCTCCCAAGACCCCAGGACGTCACACCATCCCTCTGGGGCTCTGATGGATGAATTTAGGGGGACACGAACACACATCCGTTCCTGTCACGGCCCTTGTGCTGCGGGCTGGCAGGAAGTGGGAGGTAGGAGGTCAGGGCTGGGACACACACAGCAAACGGGTGGCCAGGTGGGCGGGCGGAGCGCGGCGCCCGGACGGGGGGACCGGGTGGGCGGGTCTCTGGTGCGGCTGCCACGGGGCTGAGTGCGGGCGGCCAGTGCACGGGCGGAGCCCAGAGGGCAACAGGCCCGGAGTGGGACTGACCCTCTGCATGGAGGCAGGGGACCCCCTGGGCTGAGGGCAGGATCAGGGCAGCAGGGGGAGGTGGTGAAGGGAGGGTGGGCGGGGAGCTGCTGTCCAGGGAGGGGTGGGGGGAAGTGGGCACAAACCCACTTCGGGGCACCGAGGCCTGCAGGACAGCCATCGGAGAGGTCGGAGGGGTCCCGTGGAGTCTCCGTGGAGGAGGGCGTGGCCAGGAGCGCAGCGGGAGGGGCATCAGGCTCCGGCCCATGGGTCCTGTGAGCAGAGGGGCCTCCCCAAGTGGCCCTGTGTGGTGCCCGCCTTGGGGCTGCACTGGGGACACCCCCCTACCTCGGAGCACAGAGGGGACAGAGGCACACTCCCAATCACCCGCCTGCTGCCCCCTCCCTTGGCAGCACACTGGCTTCTCTGTCCTGCCAGCTCGGAGGGCGCTGCGGTGGCCACGGGCTCGGGGACAGCCCCAGAGGGCCAGAGCTGGGGACTCTGACCTTGTGACTCTGCTTTCAACTGCAGGCAGACAGAGCAGGTCCAGCTTCCCGAGCATGAAAAAATTCGTAGACATACGTGAGATATTGGAGCTCGCAAACGGTGTGACTGTTCTCCCAAAGATGGTAACAGACGGCCACGGCCCCACCCGTGCAGGCCAACAGCACGCCCGGCCCCCATCCATCCCGTAGAGCTCAGTGCTTCTCTCCCTCCTGCAGCCTCGTGTGCCCACACCATCCTGCCCTGAGAGCCCGCGTCCACCCACCTGTCCCCTCGCGGCTCCACCCGCGGTCCCCCTTGACCCCGGGAACATCGCTCAAGACTGCAGGTCTGCACAGCCAATGGCCTATTGGGACGCGTTGGAATACCCCAGGCCACTGATGGGGTGAAGTCCGGGGCCATGGCCGTAGCCCAAGCGGGATCCTTTATGATCTTGGAGAGATGGGGATAGGAAGGCGGTAGGAGGGCAGGTGTTGGCCAGGCAGGAGGATGCCCGACCGGACCTATTCTGCCCACGCCCTCCAGATTACGTGGGGGAAAGAGTCTGCCACACTTCTCTGCTGGGAAGTAGACCACGGCTCTTGGACCAATGTCGTCCTTCTGTATGCGTCCCACAGCGCGTCTGCCACCAGTCCCCGTGGGCCCTGACGTCCTACACTTCCTCAGGAAGTCTTCCACTTATTCGCCCAACATTTCCAAGCACCCGTGACATGCCAGGCACGTGCTAGCTGCCGGAGAGAGGCAAACTGGCAAATTCAGTTTCAGAGATCTGATGCCAGGACAGGCTCGCACCAGCGCAGCCGCCCTTCACACGACCGCAGACTCGGGAAAGTGTCTGGAGAGAGTGCAAAACAACGGCAGGTCTGACTCACGCCGGGTGGAGCAGGAGGGGTCAGGGAGGGCTTCTCGGAGGAAGGGACATTCAGAAGAGAGCTGAGGCACAGAGGTAGTTAGGGAAGTTGGGTGGGCTTCCACGGAAGAGGAGACCACTTGTGAAAAACCCCAGAGTGGTGGAAGTGGAGGGAAGGGTGGGGGGGGGGAGAGCACATGCCGTGGAGGGAGGTTCAGTCCGAGGACAGGGAGCCCCGGGCAGGCTCGGGGGCTGAGCTTGGAGCCCAGGACCCCCAAACGGAGATGCCACGTGGGGGGCTGGAGTTCAGAGGACAGAGAGATGTGGGAGCCGGACACGTGGAGTCACCAGTATGTAGTTGGCGATGCAATTCGCTGGTGCGGTTAGGGCCACCCGAGGAGAACACAGTAGAATGGCATCAGTCAGCTACTACCACGTAAGGACCACCCACAGGATCTCTGTGCTATGAACCGACATGAATGTACTTAGCTTTCCCGTCTGGGCAGCATGGGGTCAGGTGGTGCAGGCCGGCCCTGCTGGGCGGCGGGGGTCTCCGCAGCTTGCGCCCGCCTTGGGGGGTGACTGTCCGTGACTGGTTCGTGCCGGCTCTGCTGCCATTGTCCCCCTCTCACCGAGGGCGGCCACGTCCCGCTCGTCTCACGGCCACGCCGAGGCCACAGCAGGCGAGGCCACAGCAGGCTGGGAGGAAGGGCTCAGCACAGGACTGCATTTCTGCCTCAGCGGCTAAGTGAAGCATGTCAAGGGGCCAAACCCCAAGTGCAGAAGGGCCTGCACAGGGTCTGTCGAGGGTCACAGCCCTGGGCACGCGCAGGAGCCCAGGCTGAACCCAGCTCTGTGTCCTCACACAAGGGCTGCACCCAGGCCTTGCGTGGGCTGTGGGTGGGGTGGGGTGTGAGGGTGTCACTGTATAGATGGGGCATGGGGGGGTCAGCATTGAACAGCTGGGGGAGGGGCCCTCGCGGCTGGGGCTCTTGTCTGAGGAGGAAGTTGGGTGAGGGGACCCCGGCCATGGTGACCTCACTTCCCTGACAACAGAGCCCATCAGAATTTGGAACCCAGGTAACCAGGAACCCACATTCCAGAGACAGCCCCCGGCCCAGCTCATTACATTGCAGATAGTGAAACCAGGATGTTCACGTGCTGTGTTCCCAGATCCGGAGGTTGCCGACGGAAGAAAGCGCGCCCAGCAAATGCTGTCTCAAGATGTCCTTTCAGGGCTCCCCACCGCCTCTGGCCGTTTGGTCGGAAAGACCACAAGGTGACACCAGGAGTCCCAGAGCCGGCCACCCAGCCCCACAGGGTCTAATCCACCTGTGCAGCCCCAGGTCCCCACCCGTGTGTGTGTGTGTGTGTGTGTGTGTGTGTGTGTGTGTGTGTGTGTGTGTGAAGAGGGGTCATATAGGGTGGGCCAACCCCATTCAAGAGCAGGCTGATGAGGGGTCAGATACCCAGTGGGCAGGTCTTGTTCAAGGTCAAGGGTGGCTGGGTGGGACGGGGTGTGCGCGGATGCGAGCTTCTGCCCTGGGTTATCCCAATTGCCCTGGAGCGGGGGTCACTGTACCGCGTGCAGGGCTGGGCACGCAGAGATGTGTCTGATCTGGGAGCAGGAGGGGGACAGGGCAGGGGGACAGGGAGGCTGGCTGGGCAGGGCTGTGATGCCTCTGGGCCGGCTACCCGTCCCTGTCTTTGCAGACCACGGATGAAATCGGGAGGAGGCTGGCGGACAGCCATGATATTTCTGGGACCTGGGGCGTGACACCACAGGGGTCCCCAGGAGCAGGTGCTGGGGATTGCGGGGGAAGGCCTCCGACACCACCCAGACCACTGTCCCTGGTGGTCATTGACTGGATTGTGCTCCAGGAATGGAGCCCACGGAGACCGAGCTCGAGGCTGAGAAGCCTGGGGCGGGGTGCCTGTGGGTGTGTGGGGACGGGTCGGGGCAGGCCCCACAGGGAGGAGCCCCGAGAGGCTGGTGTGGGGCCAGGAGCAAAGACTGTGTGCAGAGCACCCAGCGGGTGGACTGCAGTCGGGGAGACGTCCCGGGGAGGGCACCTTCCTGGCTGCGGCTTCTCTGGGAGGCTCTGGGCTGGGCTCTGTCTTGCAAATACCCACGGAGAGCAGGCACGGGGGTGAGCTTTTCTCCTCTCACAGATGTTCCACGACCTAAGGAGCTAGAGCCGGCTCCAACTCCCTCAGCAGCTCTACAGGGAGGGGTGGTGCCTGCAGAGACTTCAGCAGGAGCCCAGGAGCCGGCAGTTGACCCGGCACCTGCCCACGGAGAGCCTGACGCCGACCAGGAAGGGCCTGCTCGAGAACCTGTGCCCAGAGAGCCTGCCCCTGTTCTTGCCACTGTTCCTGCCGGAGCCAGGGCCCCTGTGCCTGCCCCGAACTGTGGCCCTGCTCCTTGCCCAGACCCCGCTCCTGCCCTGGATCCTGACCCGTCCCTACCCCTGCCAGTGCCCCTGTCCCTGCCCCTGACCCAGATACTACCTGGGTTCCTGTATGTGCCACTGCTGCAGACCCCGTCCCTCCCCTTGCACCTGCCCCTTCCCCTTCCCCTGCTTGTGCTCCTGTTCTGGCCCCTGACCCAAGTCCTGCCCCTTCCCCTGACCATGCCTGTGTCCCTGTTTTCGCCTCTGACCCAAATCTTGCCCCCACTCATGTCCCTGTCCCTGCCCGTGCCCCTGCTAGAGCCGATGGCCCTTCCCTTGCCCCTACTCGTGCCCCTGCAGCTGCCACTTCCCCAGCACCTGCCTGTGCACCTGTTCTTGCCCCTGCTCCAGATCCTGACCCAGCCCCTGGCCTGGAGCCTGCCCCTTCCCTTGCCCCGGTCTGTGCTCCGATTCTTGCCCCTGACCCGGGTTCTGCCCCTGCCCCTGCCCCTTCCCCGACGTGTGCACCTGTTCTTGCCCCTGACCCAGCTCCTGCGCTGGATCCTGCCCCTTCCCCTGCCCCTGGCTCTATTCCTGTTCTTGCCCCTGTCCCGGCTTCTGCCCCTGCACCTGCCCCTTCCCCGACGTGTGCAACTGTTCTTGCCCCTGACCCAGCTCCTGCCCTGGATCCTACCCCTTCCCCTGCCCCTGCCTGTATTCCTGTTCTTGCCCCTGTCCCGGCTTCTGCCCCTGCAACTGTCCATTCCCCTGCCCCTCCCTCTGCTCCGGTGCTTGCCTCTGACCCAGCTCCTTCCCCTTTCCCTACCCGTTTCCCTGCCCCTGCAGGTGCACCCATTCCTGCCCATGACCCACCTCCTGCCCCTGCACCTGTCCGTTCCTCTACCTGTGTCCCTGTCCGTGCCCCTGCCAGAGCCTATGCCCATTCCCCTGCCTGGGTCCCCGTTCCTGCCCCTGCCCCGGCCAGAGCCAATGCCCTTTCCCCTACCTGGGTCCCTGTCCCTGTCCTTGCCCCTGCAAGAGCCTATGCCCCTTCCCCTGCCTGGGTCCCTGTTCCTGCCCCTGCCCCTGCCAGAACCGATGCCCTTTCCCCTGCTTTCCAGCACCGCGGGCCCTTCCCTTGGCCCTGCCGGTGCTCCTGTACTTGCCCATGACCCAGCTCCTACCGTGCATCCGGACCCTGTCCCTGCTCTTGTATCTGGCTCTGCTCTTCCATCTGGCCCTGCCCCTCCTCCTGTTCCTGCAGGGCTCCCAGAACCACAGCCAGAGCCCACATCCTCGTGGGGAGAGCCCCTTGTACAATTCCCCTTATTTCCATCACCCGACCCTGATGCCCCGCCAGATTGTTTCATCCCCTCCCCCTGTGTTCTTTCTCTCTGGTACATATTAACTGTTATATTATCTTTCCTTATCCTCTACGCTGTTTATTATTTATTTTAAATAAAATTAATTGTTTTCTGTTGGACAAGTCTGGAGCATTAATTATATTCCCAATGCTGTGCCACCGCACCCCAGAACATTGCTGCACAATATCTGCTTCCGCAAAGGACACCCTGAACCAGAAGGCCTCCCTGCCCATTTCTCCCCGAGCCCAGCCCCTGGCAACCCCTAAGCTGCTTTCTCTCTCTGTTCCTTTCCTGGGTGTTTCCTGTACGTGGAATCACGCAATAGGGGCCTTTGTGTCTGCCCCCCTATTTTCAAAGGGAACTCGTTTCCTTCTGTGTTTATTGGACACAGAATTTCCCTTATTCGATATTGAAATGCCTGGGGGTTACAGATCAGACGTAATCAGAGAGGCCACTTTAGGAATTATGGGCACAATCTTGGGGCCGAGACCCCTGTTCCTGCTGGGACACCTCAGCCTGACCCCAGACAGGACAGGGCTGGTTCCTCCTGTGGCCCACACAGAAACCAGGGAAATGCAGAAAGCTGGAAGACACACCCCAAAAGGCAATGCATTGCTCACAACCCAAGGCCAGAGAAAGGTTTCAGCGGACTCTGGTCCAAACCATGCTCCAAGTCACTGGGTTCCACAGGGAGAGACCACACGCATGCAAGTCCAAGTGGGGACAGGCACGGGGGGAGTCAGAGAAGCGGAGCTAGCAGGTAAGGACTCTGGCAAAAACAAAAAACTCTATGGAGGCAGCGCTGGTCACCCTCAGACGGGCAGGTGTCTGGTCTGGGGACCAGCAGCACTGGGGAGAACGTGAGGAAGCGGAGGTCCCCTGGAGGAAAGGGTGACGGCACCCCTATCTGGGAGGACAGTGCGCAGCACCCATCCCAGCCTGCAGGTGCACCCATCACCTACTGTGGGCAGCCCAATCCCAGCTTGTTGAAGGGAAGACCCGTGTCCATAATCCCCTATTTGCAACAGAATCCATAAAGGGGAGTTTGTGGGTCAACACGTATACAGTGTTTAAGGTACAAGTCTCGAATTCCAACATCCATGGTCTGCTTGTCCACCTTGAGCCTTGTTTGGGAAGCAGGGGTGGGGACGCCCGGGGCTGTGACCTGTGGGAGGGGTGGGGAGGGTGAGCTCTGAATGGAGTGACCGAAGCACACGGGGTGACCTGCCCAGGAGGGACCCTCTCGGTCCCCAGCCCCTCTCCTGACCTCGCGCACGATGGCGAGGGTGTGATGATGAAGGTGCTGGCCCTTGGCTGGCGAGTTCCGTAGCTGGTGTCGGAGCTGCTCAGGCTGCACACCGGGCTCTGATCCCAGAGCTGGCGCGAGAGCTGAAGCTGCAGCTGCCCCAGTCTCGGGAGCTGCGGCTCGCATCGCTGTTGGACCTGCCTCGAGCTCTGGGGCAGCTGCTAGAGCTGAATCCCCCTCCAGAGATGATCTAGATCCGGTTCCGCACTTGGATAAGGCTCTTGAACCCACGAACGGCTTTCCTCCCCTGCCTATTTCATGGATGACAAAACTCGGGGCGGTGACGGGACCGGCTACCTGGGGGTAATGGCTACGGGGGGATTCAGCCCAAGGATCCTGCATGCCCTTCACCTCGTGCCCCATACAGGTCGGTCCTGAGGTGCCCGACAGGGGCAAGGGCCTGAACCGCTGCTCCCGGCACCTGATCCCACCTGATCAGAGACACTCCCCTGGGTCGTGAAGTCCTCGTTTGACCTCTACTCCGGCCAGCCCCACGCGAGCAGGGACCGTGCGTCCTCACTGCTTGGGCACCATCTCCAGATGGCGGACTGGCCACTGCAGCGGGGTTGGTCACCACTATACCGTCGACGTGGATGCAGGAGCAGCTACAGGCCCAAAGCCCGCTCCGCAGCTCGAGGCATTTGATCTTCTGTTGCAGTGCCACTGCTGGGAGCTTGGGAGCCCGGGAGCTGGAGCCAAGTGCGCCCCAGTGTGAGTAAGCCCGCTGGAACTACGGCTCCATCACCAACTCCAGAGCTAGAGCCACTGCAAAATCCGAGCTGGCCCAGCTCTACAGTCAGCTGCGGGTGTTCCCCGGACACGGAGCAGGCGCTCGCTCCCCCTGCAGAGCTAGAGCCAGTGGGCTCCGCGCAGCAAGCCCCAACCCAGGACCCGCTGGGTGCCCTCTTCCCTCACAGACTTCTACAGTTCCTCTGTGATTCCCCAGCGCTGGGACAGAGCAGACACTGCACCCACACCACCCCCTCCTTGGGTTTCCAGTTCAACAGGAGGGACCACAGACAGATAGAGGCGTGGGGCACGCTCCCCTGAGGAAGGCAGGGGTGCTCACACCCGTGATGGAGGGCTCCCTCTCATGCAGATTGCCGGCCCCCCGCACCTGCTGGCCACACCTGCCCCTGCCTGGATGTCCAGTGTGGGTGGGCTGGGGGGGGCCTGACCTCTGCATGGAGCATCCCCAAGGCTGCCCAGGGGGTGTGTGGAAGGGCAGGCCCGGCCACTGACTTTGCTTCTTGCCCACCTACCTCCAGGGCCATCTCCTCTGTTCTGGGCACATGGCTGGACTAGTCTCGGAGGACTTCTGTCAGCCAAAGACGTTCCCTGCCTCAAGCAGCTGGTGGCCCATGTGCAGCTCAACATGCCCTGTTCCGACCTGGAGCACCAAGCCCACCTTCTGCTGACCCAGCTGGAGCACGCAGAGCCCACAGTGGCCGAGCCTGAGGGTGAGAACACCGGGGCTGGGTGCCTGAGTGTGTGGGGGGAAGGGTCAGGGCTGGTCCGACAGAGAGGAGCCCCGGAGGCTGGTGTGGGGCCTGGAGGAAAGACTGGGCTCCGAGCGTCCAGTGGGTGGACTGCAGTCCGGGAGACGTCCCAGGGAGGTCTCCTTCCTACCTGGGGCATCTCTGGGAGACTCTGGGCTGTGCACGCACAGGTGTGTGTCTGATCTGGGAGCAGCAGGGGGCTGGGCAGGGGGATAGTGAGGACATCGGGTAGGGCTGTGATGCCTCCGAGCTGAGTGACAGTTCCTGTGTTTCCAGAGCCCCATGGAAACTGGCTTGGATTCTGCCCCTGCACCTGGCTCCTCACACGAGTTAGGGACACAGGTGGAGCCTGGCTCTAGCTCCTGAGATGGTGGAGCAGCTGAGAGAGGAGAAGAAAAGCTCAGCCCATGGCTCCTCTCCATGGGCCTTTGCAAGACAGAGCCCAGCCCAGGGCCTCCCAGAGAAGCCGCAGCCAGGAAGGAGCCCTCTCTGGGGCGTCTCCCCGCCTGCCATCCACCCGCTGGGCCCTCTGAGCCCAGTCTTTTCTCCTGGACCCTCACCAGCCTCTGGGGCTCCTCCCTGTGGGGCCAGCCCCGACCCGTCCCCACACACCCACAGGCACCCAGCCCCAAGCTTCTCAGCCTCGGGATTGACCTCCATGGGCTCCGGCTCCTGGAGCACAATCCAGTCAATGACCACCAGGGACAGTGGTCTGGGTGGTTTCAGAGGCCTTCCCCCACAATCCCCAGCCCCTGCTCCTGGGGACCCCTGTGGGGTCACGCCCCAGCTCATGGAGTAGGAGGAAGTGTCTGCCAGCCTCGTCCCCATTTCATCTGTGGCCTGCAAAGACAGGGACGGGTAGCCGGCCCAGAGGCATCACAGCCCTGCCCCGCCAACCTCCCTGTCCCCCTGCCCCATTCCCTTGTTGCTCCCAGATCAGACCCACACCTGTGCGTGCACAGCCCTGCACGCGGGACACTGAGCCATCCCCGCAGGGCCATCGGGATAAACCCTGAGGCAGAAGCGCGCAGCCCCCCACACCCCGTCCCACCCACCCAGCCTTGACCTTGAACATGACCTGTCCCCCGGGTATCTGACCCCTCATCAGCCTGCTCTTGAACGGCTTGGCCCGCCCCACATGACCCCTGTTCACACACACACACGCACACACGGGGAGGGGACCTGGGGCTGCATACATCGATTAGACCCTGTGGGGCTGGGTGGCTGGCCCTGGGCCTCCTGGTGTCTCCTTTCGGTCTTTCCAGCCAAATGGACAGAGACGTCGGGGAGCCCTGACACGACATTCCCAGCGAGGGAGTGTTTGCACAGTTTGCTTTCCTCAGCCTGTAGCCTCCGGTCTTTGGGATGCAACATGCAAACATGTTTTTGGTTCGAGGATCTCCAACGAAATGAGCTGGGAAGGGGGCTGTTTCTGGAATGTAGGTTCCCATGGCAGCACTTTGTGCATCACGGGGACCCCTGGCATTCAGACTGGCAAGTTACCCCTCCCCACGCAATGGCCGCGGGCATGATTCCAAGAGTTCCCATAGGAGCTTGCCTGTCCCAGGGCTGTGACATGGCTCCGCTGTGGCTTTGAACCCAGGTCAACCTGACCCAAGCCTGAGCTCATGCAGGAGCCTGAGGAAGTAGCCTTGAATGGTACAGCTGAAAGTGACGGAAGCTTAACTTTTACTGAATCTAAATATTAACTGTTAAATGTAAAAATCATAAAACCTGTAACAGAAAAGGGTGAAGGGTGGGGACTCCTGGGTGTCTCAGTCGGTTAAAGCATCTGCCTTCGGCTCAGGTCAGGACCTCAGGGTCGTGGGATCGAGTCCTGGTGCAGGCTCCCTGCTCAGCGGGGGGGTCTCTCTCTCTTTCTCCCTCTGCTGCACCCCCTGCTTCTGCGCTCCCTCCCTCTCTCTAAGAAATAAAATGCTAAAAAAAAGTTTCTCTTGAAAAAAATAAAAAGGTTCGGTGACAGGTGGACCTCGGCAGAGTGGCTCGAGCCATGGGCCGGAGCTACGGCCGATGCCAGGGATGCCCCCGGCTCCTGCCGTGGAACCAGCCCGGGACCTGAGCTGGAGCTGCAGCTGGAGCTGGCTCCGTCCCCGGTGGTGGGGCTCAAGCTGGTTCTGGAATGCACTCCAGGGCTCAGTGAACTCTCAGGCTGGCATTGTTGCCAAATTTGGTGGAGGAACCGGCAGCAGAGAGGACTGCTGCACTGGAGCTGGTCCAGGCGAGCAGGTAGAGGGGCCTCTAGCCCGGGAGCTGCCGCCGGGGGGGGGGGCCGTCGTCCGCAGTCGGTGCGGGGGCTGCTGTGTGCGGTGGCTCTGGCTTTGTGGGTGGAGGTAATGCTCGCTTGGCGCAGGTCTGAGCCTCTGCTCTAGCTCGCTAGTTGGCAAGCGCCCCTGTGTTTGTGCAGCGGGGGCAGGAGCTGGCTGCAGGGGCAGGGGGCTTACCCACACTGGGGCGCACTTGGCTCCAGCTCCCGAGCTCCCGACAAAGGCACCGCAGCAGAAGATGGAAATGCCTCGAGCTCTGGAGCGGGCTTTGGGTCTGTAGCTGCTTCTGAGCCCCGTCAACCCTGCAGTGGTGACCAGCCCCGCTGCAGTGGCCAGTCCTCCATCTGCAGATGGTGCCGAAGCAGCAGGAGGAGAGAAGATCACCACCCTGCCAGGGTGATCACCCTGTGCTGATCCCCACCGCCTGTCCCTGTGCCTTTCACAGGAAACCCCGCACAGCCTCCCATAGCAGCACTGAGCTGCCTTGAGAAGTGGCTCTCGATCTCGGGCTGGCTCTCACTCTGGCAATGATGCTGGATCGGATGAGAGAACTGGTGTGCAGTTGGCTTTGCTCCGGACCTCATGCCGGAGCGGGTTTTGCCTGTGGACGGGGTCCACGGGTCGGAGCAGAGGGGCTCTAGTCTGTGGGGGCACTGGCTCAGGCTCTCGAGCTGCTTCCATGGCTGGCTCGAGTCAACGCGGGGGTACGTTCTAGTGCATCAGATGGTTCTAGATCTTAGCTGCCGCCAGGGCTGACTCTGCCCCATGCCTCCTGCAATGTCTCGTGTTAGAGATGCTCTAGCTCTGTATAGCCCGCTAGCTGACTGTGGGTGAGTAGGACCTTAAGACAGCCTCGGAGAGTTTTTCAGGACCTAGAATTCGCAGCTGTTAGGATCAGGTCACTTAGTTAGACACAAAAGTGGTTAATATCGTAAAGGACAATAAACTATATCCTTTGATGTTCTATTTTCTTCCCGGACCGAAATTATTTGCTTCTCTACCGGCAAAAACCTTCACGCAAATGTCTAATTTCACTAAGTTGGGGACCTCTACTAAATAGCAGTCAGTTGAACGAAGTCCATTTTCCCAGTCTTCGGGTGGCCTGTACCCTTACGTGAGAAGAAATGACATGCCAGCCTCCTTTCGCCTTATGTCCAAGCTCGGGCGGTCAGTATTCTCTTTATTCTCGCTCAGCTGGCAACTCTGGTTCAGAGGCTAAACATGGCCTTTGGAGCCTGGGTTCGAGTTCTGGCTGTGAGCCAGGTCAGCTGCGTGCCCATGGTGTGCCTCGGGGTCCTCATCTGCGGAGGTGAGGGACACTCACGACGCGTCATTATGGCCAGTGATCACATGGTCTTCTATCCTTTCACTTTCTGCTTCTCCATATGAGGCCTCTTAGACCTCAGGCATATATCTGGATTTGGTTTGTAGTCCAATCTGAAAATTTGACTTTTTATTGGTGTACTTAGTCGGCTTACATTTAATGTACATGAAGTGACATTCAGGTGTAACTCTACCATCTTATTGGTTTGCTCTTTCCTCCATCTGTTCTTTTTTTGAAAACTCGTTCCATGCCTTCCTAAAGATTATGCAAGTATTCTCTGTCACTCCAGTCCCCTCCATTAACGTGTTATTATGCCTTCTCTCATTATTCCTTCAGGGACTGCTCAAGGGAAGTGCTGTCCCCATAGAAACAGTCCATCCCTGCGCTGTCAGGGCATGCCCCCCTCCCGTTCCCAGATATTAGCAAGGCCCTGGGCCTCCGTAACAGGGGTTGCAAGCTTTGCCTGTAAAGGGCCACATAGGCTTTGTAGGGCCTCCTCAACTCCACCATTATAGCTTGAAAGCGGCCATAGATGATATGTTGATAAAATAGCATGGTTATGTCTAAACAAACTATCTTTACCAAACAGATGACAGGTAGACTTTACCTGTGAGCAGTGTGCTGTGACCCCGGCTTTATAGCCTCAGCATCTCTGGGTAGGGGTTGGGGGGGCATCTGGCTCCTGGGCTCCCCTTGGCTCCAGTACTACTCTTCCTCTTCCGGTCTCTTTGAGCCTGGAGGTGAGAACGGTTTCCCATCTACCTGTCCCCGGAAGTCCCTCCAACTGCTTTGGTTTTTTATTCCCACCCACACATCTGTAAACAGTTCCTCCACTAAACTCTTCAACTGAATGCTGCAGCAGGCCATCCAGCTCCTGCAAAGACCCTAACGGAACTTTAGGCTTACAGCATGCACGTATTCATTCCACTGTGGCCCAAGTTGCAGCCAGCAGTTTGCAGATTGGCCTCCCTGCCCAGGAAGAGCCTCCTGCAGGGCAGACGCCATGTCTTAGTTATATTTGCATCCCCACCACACCCACCCCTCACCTGGGCACAGAATGGGAATGAAGAATCTTGGCTAAACTGACCTAAATTAGCAATGCAGAAATGGAGCCAGGAGAGGTCAGCATGTAGAAAAAAGACTGGAGGGGTTCTTATTTAAAGTGGGTAGGTTGTGAAAGAGAACTATCCAGGAGAGAGTGAGTTAATCGAGGAGAGCCAGAGGATTTGTCTCAAAGTTATCACAGAAGGGAAATATGTAAGGACCTGGTGTTACAATGTTAAGTCTTCAGTGTGGTTGAGCTGTTGTGTTAACAGTGTCCTCTGTGGAGTGTGGTCGAGCACTTGGTGTAACAAATGTCAGCTGTTGAAAGAGGTGAATGTCAGCTGCCGCAGTGAGTCGGAGTAAGGAAAAGAATGAGCACAAGTTCATTTTGCACATAGGAGGCCACGGCGTCATTTGAGAGGGGTGTCCACAAAGTGGCCTGTATTCAAGCCACATAAAAAGCAGCGAAATAGCAAACTGGAACCAGAAAGTTGGAGCAACTACTCAAGAATATTAACTTTTTTAAAAATAAGTTTTTAAATGGAGAAGGTAATACATGAAAATAGTCAAGATGAGACTAGAATTTAGAAGTTTATTTTGAACACATTGCTTCAAACACATAGTCATAATGGATTTATAAATTATGGAAACAGAAAACAAAAAGACACAGCAGGGCTCGAAAACACCAAAGTTATTGGACCAGAAACAGAGGTGAGAGTGGCTCCTGTCAGCTGGTTTCTGGGGCTGGAAGTTGGCCACCGGAGTGGGCAAGGGGTTCACCCCACAGGCTTGGGTGAGGCTGTCCTACGTGGTGTAGGAAACTAAACCAAACAACCAACAAAACCCTGTTGCTGACAGCTGCCTAGGGCTTTTGAACACAGTGGGGGCTTAGGAGTACAAAGACAGAGACCCAAACTGAAGACCAAGAATGAATACCACTGCCTGCAGACCCTGCATCTGACATGCTCTCCCTGTTATTGAAAGCCTTGACATGCCACGTGGGACCCCGTTCTGGGCTGAAGGTGGAAGCGATGGCAAGGCCACTGACTAGGGAAGGGTGAGGAGCAGGAGGGGAAGGGGGAAGAGCCGCTATCTCCTGCCCGCTGCCCGCAAACCTAAATTCCAGGACATGTGAAGAAACCCAATGCTAAGAAAGTTAACAAGTCAACAGTCAAAACATTTTCTTCTCCTTAGATAATTGAAAGTAAGAAACAAAAGACAGAAATGAAATAAGAATAGATGCATAGGAAAAAGGACCAATTAAAATCTTCAAAGTAAAAAATAAAAGTCATTGAAATAAATACCTCAAACTATCACAAACAAAACGACCTCAAGACAAAATTAATAAAGGCTGTTTACCCATCAACTTGCAGCAAGGGAGCCCTTCTGATGTCACTTTCAAAGGTTTTAGAAAGGAAATTGAGTTTTATCAGGTAGAAGGGGAAAAGTCTTGGACTGGGAAGCATCCTATTAAGGTGGGATTTTGGAGTAGAAGAGACTTCAGTTTGTCTGCAGGTACTTCTGACCGTCCTTGGTTGTCTGAAGGGGGCCAGGAAGCAGTTTGGGCAACTTCCAAGAAGACGGACTGTGGGATGCTAGGAGAGACAGGTGTTCTGCAGGGGGCTGCACCTTGGAACCAGTGGGGCCGCTGGGACTCTTTAGAGTGAGTCTCCTCTTGAGAAGTGACCCCATGATAAAGGTGCCTCCAAACCGACTCTCAAGGAGCATTAAGGAAATGACCACCTACTGGGGTGGGTTAGAAGGAGGTCTCCAAGAACACCACTACTCCGGTAGCATTTCCATCTTGGAACAGAAAATCTATTTGCCAAGACACATGACCCTTGAATAACTTTTTTTTTTTTTGAGAGAGAGAGGGAGAGAGAGAATGAGAGAGAGCATGAGAGGGGGGAGGGTCAGAGAGAGAGGTCGATCCCCTGCCGAGCAGGGAGCCTGATGTGGGGCTCGATGCGGGACTCGATGCGGGACTCGATGCGGGACTCGATGCGGGACTCGATGCGGGACTCGATGCGGGACTCGATGCGGGACTCGATCCCGGGACTCTGGGATCATGACCTGAGCCCAAGGCAGTCGCTTAACCAACTGAGCCACCCAGGCGCCCCTGAATAATATGGGTTTCTACGGGGGTTTTTCCCAATAAATATACATAACAGTGCTGTAAATGCATTTTCTCTAACTCATGAGCTCCTCTCTAACATTTTCTTTTCTTTAGCTTTTTATCGTAAGAACACAGTATGTTATACACACAACATACAAAACGCGTTCATCACCGTTTACTTCACCGGTAAGGCTTCCGGCCAACAGCAGGCATTGGAAGTCAAGTTTTTTCGGTCAACAATTATGACTGAGGGGAGCAGGCACAGCTAACTCTGTCGGTCCTGGGTCAATTACATCGCGGACAGCTGGCTTTATTTTTGATCAGAAGAAAACCTCAATTTTAAAGCAGGGAAAGAGTTCAGACCACACTTCCAAGCTATGAATCAGTAACAAACTTTAACAACAGGAGCGCGAAGTTGAGCACTCTCTTGGCTCGACTGTTGGCCCACTCTTTGGAGGCCACTTACGGGAATCGTATTCCGTAGGTGCGGGACAACGCCGCACACACCTGCGCGCAGGGGAAGCCCGACAAGGCGGCGAGTTAAGGGACCGGGAAGCCCCCGGCGACCGGGAAAGGCAGGACTCCGGGGGCCGCGGCCGCCGCCGTCCCCGGACACGCGCACCTGGGGCACAGCCCCGGGCCGGCCTCCGGCGCGCGCCCACGCGCACGCGCACGCGCCCAGCCCCCAGCGCCCAGAGCCCGGGGCGGGGCCGCCGGGACACACCCCCTCCGCGCGCCGCGGGGACGCCATCGGCCCGGACGCGGGACAGAGCCTCTTAACGCCGCCGCCTTTTGTGCCCTCCCTTCGCCGCAAGCTGTCGTCATCAGGCTCCGACGCTCTGTGAAGCTCTCGGGCTCCGGCGCTCGCATTGGCAGAGCTGCTCCCGCCGGGCGACCTGACGAGACCCACAAGTGAGTCCATCCCAGGGCATGCCATGCACGTTTGGCCCGGGGACAGATGTCCTGACTTACTTCCTGAGAGGGCAGTGCAGCATGATCCTTCATGATGTTATCTAGCTGCCGTCTACTAAAAGGTTAGAACACAGGTTGTCCAGCCAAGCAGTGGTCCCTGCTACCGGCCCCACGGCTGAAATCATACTCCTTCCTCCACCCCCCTTTCGGGCTGGTCTCTCCCAGCTCGAAGCTTGGCTGGTCTGATGTGTTTGTCCCGCGGTTGCCTTGCCTCTGATGGGCCATGGGTGCTGCAATTGTCCACTTAGAGTTTACCACTTGGCATGGACGTGGAAGTGTCCCAGTGAACCTGCCAGTTCCAGACATTTCTGTCCCGTCCCTAGTGAGTATCAGCATGCCTCGCCCTTCATGGAGTTGGGGTTGACTACCTAGCAGTACAGTAAGTCGGCTCCCCGAGTGCTCGACCGCAGGCATGGGAAGCCTGACGTAGCCGAATGTAACCGTGGCTTCCAGTGTGGTGGAGACGTAGGCAGAAACGTCCCCCCAAGCAGGGACCGGGATACCCCACCCCGCAGAGCCGGTATCTGCAGTGAGAGGAAGCACCGATCGTGCTGGGGCTCACGGGAACAGCGGCAACAGGGCGAGCATGCTCTGTTCTGCGGCTCCTGGAGCTTGTATTCAAGGTGCTGGGGACCCAGGGCCACTCACGGACCATCGCTTCAGCACAAACCGTGCGTCCTGGGGGACAGTGACTGAATCCTGCGGGATTCTGGCCCAGGGTGGGCACCTTAGCTCAGCCATTAACACGCCTTCCCACCCTCCTTACTAGGTCGCTGCTTCTGGGTGATGGGGTGAGGGTAACAGCTGTGAAGCCAGGGTCATGTGCCGACGTTCATACCTTCTTTACTTTGAAATAGGTCTCTTGGTAGAAAACAATGTTGTGTGGAATCCTGTTTGATGGTCTCCTACAGCACAATACACTGCTTAAAAACGTAGCTGCTTCAAACCATGATTTATAATTTTTTTTCACCCTTTGGGGGGTGGCAGGCCCCGCGTGGCCTTCATGTGGTTGCAGTCATACGGTGGCTAAGGCTGGCACCATCTGAGCCCTCTTCCCTGGGCCGGAAGGCTGTGAGAACTGGGGCTGCAGATGCCTCTTTCTCTGTGTTCGGCCCCGACATGGGGCTAGCTTGCGGTTCCTCACAACACGGCCGTCCGGGATGGTGGGACTTCCTACATGTTGGCTGGCTTCCCGAGAGCAAGTATTCCAAGAGAGAAAAACTGGAAGCCACTTGAGGCCTAGCCCCAGAAACTAGCACGGCATCCCCTCTGTTCTATTCTGTTGGTCAAAGAACCCACCTAGTTTCAAGGAGAAGGAGCATGGATGTCACATTTTCAAAGAATTTGCAGCCATCTTTATCTTCCGCGGACAGTACGTCAATAGATTGGGAACTCCCTAAGCACTGGGGTGCTGGGAGACAAGGCAGGGAAGCCCATGCTGAAGGATCTATCAACTTCTGTAAGGACGAATAACTTTTCTTCGGAGGTGGAAGGGGTTTGAGGTCACTGGTCTGCCCCACAGCTCTTCTCCTGCCAGCCTTCCATCCACGCTCTTTCCCAGGCAGCCAGGAGGGTGCCCAGTGAACCGGAGGGGCGTCCTTTCCTCCAGGCGTGCTGCACCCTGGAAGTGTGGTCCCGCTGGTCAGCATGCTCCCGCTCGCCTCCTGCCTTCAGGGGTCTGGAGCTGAGGAGCCAGCCCTGGTCCGTGTCACGTGGCGGGGATGAGTACCCCACTCTCCTGCGGTCTCTTACCCTGTCCCACGCAGGGGGGACACTGGTGGACACTGGTGGGCACTGGCGGTTTCTGAAGTGTCAGTGTCCCTCTTGTCCGCCTGGCCCCAGTGAGTGAGTGTCTTAGAGTGTCTCCTCCATTGGGTGGAGGGGAGAGAGGTGGGGGACCTCTTCTCCCGAACAGTGTCGTCCTGATAAGGCAGAGCCTTCTAGGACTTCTGCCCACCCTGATCCTTTCCCCACATGGACAGGGGTTGGCAGGGACAGGCATCAGTTTTTAGTTTTGGCCACTGTCTTCAGAGTGTGTGTGTGCCTGTGTGGTTGGTTCGTGGGGGGAGCGGTGCATTCTCTCAGCCTGGCGTCTCAGCTGCCATCAGGCCCACAGCCCTGTTCAGCCGTGTGCTACCGTATATAAAGTGCTCTGCAAACACACTTCAAACTTCCCCAGCTTCATCCAGACTGCCACCTCCGTGCCCCTCTGTGGAAATTCGCAGCATGGAGCCGTGGGCCCACTAGCATTAGACACGGTGGCAATTTGCCTAGCTCCTGAGTTTGTCGTATTATTAGTGCAACCAAGCACCTTTAATTTGCATTTTGGGAGGTTTGACTGCTGTGAGAGTCAGCCTGTCCAGCAGCCCAGGGCAGGCGGCTGTGGGGACGTGCTTCTTCTCCACTGCAGTTTTGTGATTTGGACCATCTGTCTATGAGTGGGTCACCAAGCATGGCGCAGAGGGACTGACCTCAGGCTGCTTTGGATGTTGGGTTGGTTGGGGGGAAGGAAGCTGCATCTGCAACACACCTACTAGGTGCTACTGCTCTGATTTTGCTCACACTGCCTAGTGTTAGACCCCTGGCTCCCCATCTTGGTGGGGGGAGTGGCAGGTGCAGTGCACCCGAGAGCTTTCGATGATTTGCTTTGTTGCCTTGCCTTTGTTCATGGGTCTGCAAGCTCCTCAGCTCCCCACTGGCCTGGGATAGCATGTGTGAAGGACCCGACAGAGGCAGTGGTGAAGGGGGCAATTGGGAGAGGGCTACAGACAGCCCTCAGAGCCCCATAATTTACATTTTAATGGCTTCTCAACACTTACATTCTGGAATTCCACCTTAAAGTTCTCATCAGAGGTCTTTGCCAGCAAGGGACTAAACCAATAAAGCTGAAAGGCTGTGCAGTTGCTGAAGGATGCCATGGATGAAACCCTAAGAAAATTGGGGTTCTAAGGAGATAGGACCCTCCCGTGGGAAGAGCTAAGCCGTGCCTGCCCCCTCACACTCTTGCTATTGCACGAATATTCTGTGTGTTTAAATCCATCTCCACTGATGTTAATTTGAGGTTATTTATGTCAACAGAAAACTTGCCCATGACCCTAATTGAAACACAGCCACTGCAGGAGTCCACTGAGGAGCATTCGATCCACTTGGCAAAGCCAGGCATCCATAAGCACCCCTGCATCCAGCCGCGTAGCCTAGCGGATCCTCCCTCAGGTCAGGGATTTAGAAGCTCTGCTTTGCCCTCCCAGCCTCTTCCTGCTGGCCAAACAGGTGTGCAGGGTGGGGAGGTGGGGAGTCACTGAAACACAGACAGCAGTTCTCACTCTAGAGCCTCCGTGGAGGCGCCGTGGGAAGAGGTGGGATTTCTGCTGCCACTTTCACTGGGAGGAGTCTTCCTGAGGTAGAAGGGCTCGCACTCCTGTGAGAGAGAAGGAAGAAGCCACACCTCTCTGCCTTACAGCAAACACTAGAGACCTTGCACGTATAAAGGTTTATGTGTGCCATGCTCTGCTGGCAGTGTGTGCGGGGGTGGTCCCAGAGATCCGGCCAGGAGCCCACACAAGGAGCAGCCTGTCTCTCTGTTTCTCTCCCCCTCTTTGTCTCTCCCTCTCAGTCTCATTCCCTTTCTCTGTTCCTCCTTTTCTGTTTCTTTCCCCCCTCTCTGTCTTGGGCCCCGTCCCCCCCTCTGTCTCGGGCCCCATCACCCCCCTCTGTCTCAGGCTCCGTCCCCCTCTCTGGCTCTGCCTCCGTCCCCCTCCCTGTCTCGAGCTCTGTCCCCCTCTCCAGCTTGGGCTCTGTCACCCTCTCCATCTCGGGCCCCATCCCCCCCTCTGTCTCGGGCTCCGTCCCCCTCTCTGGCTCTGGCTCCGTCCCCCTCTCTGTCTCGAGCTCCGCTCTCTCTCCCTGTTGGCAGTGGCGCATCGGCTCCAGAGCCTGCTGTCTGAACTGGGAGATGCAGTCAAGGGCAGCTGTGACTCACTTGCTTTTTCATGTGAAGGGCCGAGAGGACATAGGTCAGTGATTCCAGTTCCCTGGGAATGATAACACTCTGGACGAAACCCAGGCCCCCATCCACAAGCAGACCCTGGAGTACAACCATGCCTGTAACAGACTAAAAGCAGGGAGCCCCACCAGGGAAGCCAGTGTCCCGGCAGGTGACAGCAGGACTTCTGCTCACCCCCAGCATGTTTATCCTTTGGGGTCAGAGCCACGGCTGCCATGCGTGGTTTGAGCCCAACTTCCCAGCATGGGGGTAACTTTCCGTGTCCACCATAAGGACAGCTTTTGCTGTCCCCCAGCCCCTCATACCCACAGAGCAGTCTGCTGGCTGTTGTCAGGGGTGTGCCCGGCTAAACGGGAATGCAGAGCGGGGCAGCATGCGGTTCCAGGACAGGCTCAGGACGCAGGGCAGCTGTAGAGTGTGGGTCAGTTTGCCAGCCCCACAGGAGAAAGCATCTGTGAGTCCTGGTGGGCCGCAGCGCTGTTAATGGGCATGCTTCTCTCTCTCTCCTCTTCCCGCACATCTGTCTTGCAGGCTCCATGCATGCTCACCTCTCCTTCTGGAGCACATTTCCAGCCAGGCAGGGGCACCTCAGAAGCCCAGCTGGCTAGTGCTTTGCCTCTGTGCAGGTGCAGCCTCACCTCCTCCCACCCCCGTCCCAGTCACGGGCCAGGGACGTGGCTCGTGACGGGTTAGGAGCTGCTCCTTCAGCCAGGGGGTTACGAGAGGAGCCGCCTTGATTGCCTCGCCTAATAAAATAGCAACCAGGTAAGAAAGGTCAGGTGCACAGCTTTCGATTCCCACATCACAAGGGAGGAACCTACATCTGCAGCATTGGGTATATTTCCCTGACCAGGGCAGCTGGTGCGGGGACTGGTTTACTCACTTTCCGATTTTCACTCCACCACTCTGGCCATCATAGAATCTCCTTTGAGCTCAGCTGACCCAGCCCTGCCGCCCCCAAGGCCGTGCTTTATGACAAGACAGAGGCAGCTGTGCGGACCAGCCCCTGGCGGTCTGGTCCTGCCTCAGCATTTTGTGAAGGCGGTTTTAGCAGCAACGCTGGTTCCCTAGGCTGCCGACTTGTCCCCAGGTAGTGTCCTTGTGTTTTAGGCTGAGCGCAAGGGGTGGCTGAGATGACAATGCGAGCTTTCCCTGCAGAAAGCAGGCCCAGACTGGAGGCAAAGTCTTCCCACAGGCCTGCAGACACCCGCATGCCACACCAGACCTCTCTCCGTAGCAGGTGAGGGGACCTCTGTAGCCACGGGTGCTGGGTGCCACGTGCGGTCACGCCTTGGAGCCTGCGCTCCTCCGGAAGACTCAGACACAGTTGGCCACTGGGACTGCTTTCTGTGCAACTCTTTTCCTGACTCTGTTAGCCACCTGATATGGAGCCGGGAAGGCTCCTTGCCCCCACCTGCCATGCTCTGGCCGGAGATAATGAGGCCACCCTCGACTCTTTGGTGGTGGGGTGTGAGTGACGATCAGGAAGGCCGGGCACTCTGAGGCTTTCTAGGGCTTGGTCTGACGTCATTCCAAGCAGATGATAATTACAAGCCTCTTCTCTCTCTGTATCCCCCAACAAGACACCATGGAGTTATTTATAAATGCGGGCCCCTGGGTGCACTCCTCACGGGAAGGACTGCAGTGACAGCGACTGAGAGGGTGGTGAACAGCGCACACACGGTGCTAATGAAGGGGAAGTGCAGGGAGCACAGTGTGTGGGGAATTCGAGGCAGGCTGGTCCTGCTTAGGGGGAGGAGCCCAGGCCTGCTCCAGGCCCCGGCCCAGCTGCTGTGGTCTGCAGTTTGGCTCTCAGAGATCTGCTAACATATGATAATACACCAGCAGACGTGGATTGTCTTGTGTGTCAAGGGCGGAGGCACGAGATGAGCTGCTTTTTTCCTCCCAGGGCTGGCAGGAACTGGAAATAATTGAAAGTTGTTAGGGTCCAACATGCTGTCCCAAAAACACTATCATTAATTCCCTAATGACTAACTGTGTCTTTCAGGAGGCAATGAAGGCAGCTGAGGGGACGAGGGCCCCTGGAGAGGATGGGGAAGTGCGAGGCTGGCAGCCTGCAATCTCGGGGGTGGACTGAAGCTGCTCTGCCTGTACCCCCACCCCCCCACTCTGGCCTTGGTAGCGGAGACCCCAGGGTCCTTCCATCCTCTCTGCCCACAGAGTCAAGGTGAGGGAGATAGCCACAGCCGTGTAGTCTGGACGTGATAAATCCTTGCAACCCCGGTCTCCGGGTCCCCGTCCTGCGGGATGCTCTGCCACTGTTCCTTCTTGCTCACTTCCCAGCACCGTGCTCCCTCACCCTGACTGTGAGATCCAGTCAGGGCTTCTGCCTCCTCCGACTTCCTACCCCCAGAGCGGTCCTCCCAGAGCACACGGTTGAGCATGTCCCTCTGCTCCAAGTGACAGCTGCTGTCCACACTGCTGCGGTGGCCCTTGCCTCTGTGACCCCTTTCTTTGGAAGGACTCGTGACCCAGATGCTGTTTGTGTTCTTGCCTCCCCAGAGCTCCCGCCCTTCTGGGTGGGTCCCACCTACACCCTCTCACCCTGAAGTCTGGGGCCCTTTCTTTTTAAAAGGCTGTCTTTGAATACACAAGTGACATGTGAAGACAAATGAGACACAGCTCTTGCCGACCCCCCCATGCTTGTATGGACTGCTGCCTCGTGTCTGAGTGTCGCCCAGCCTCGCCCGTCTCTGAATGCCCAAAGGGGCCTTTGTGTACCGGGGTGAGGATCCTACAAAAAGAAGTGGTCATAATGGTGATCTTTCAGTGGGTGGGCTTCCAGTGGCCCACGAAGGAGTAGGGTTCACAAAGGAGAAGCCTGGGAAATGCCTCCTGCCCCAGGCTAGGGGCAAACGGTACCAATATGGGCGCCCAGCGTCACAGCTGCATCCCCAAGCCCATCCCCCAGTCCCTGCCCTGGCAGCCAGCTGACCCCTCCGGGTGCTAAGGAGGCCCAAGGAGGCCTAAGGAGGCCGAGCGAGGGCGAGTTCCTTCCCGTGGCTCCCCGAGGGGTGCGGGGTAGGGAGTCCGGGACCCCTGTAGGCCTGGCTGCCCCGCGGGTCACTCCTGCGCAGTCGGAGGTCGCCGCGGTGCCTGTGACCTGGCTCGTGCTGTGCGATGCTGCACTGGAAGAAATAATCTTTGCTAAAAACAGGCCCCAAATGCACAGATGAGACACAAGGGTTCAGCTGCACGGAAGTGACCGTAATACAAATAAAGCAGAACGAAGGCCAGGAGGTAGGCAAGAAAGGATAATAAAGTAAAAACAGGAGAGGCATTGTGTCCCCTGAGGAAAGCCTAGTAGCTCTTCAGGCGGTCTTGGTCACCTTCCTGGGTCACCTGCGGGCAGGTGTGTTGAGCCACGCACCTGCGAACGTCGAGGCAGAAGCGAAGCCGCGTCCGGGGCGTCGGGACCCGCAGACTGGCACATGGATTCCAAGGCCGGCAGGAAGGCCGGGCACCTGCTGAGGGGCGGGGACAGGTGCTGGGCAGGCTCGCCCGGGGCGGGGCGACTTGGCAAGGCCGGCGGCCCGAGAGGGGCGGGGTCTCAGGACCAGGCCCCGCAGGCCGGGAGACTGCCCGCTATGTAGACTGCTACAGGACCCCTGCCCAGCGCCTCCGAGACCTGCGGAGAGAGGAGGGGGAGGGCGCCGGCCGCGGAGGGCCCAGGTCCAGGTCCACTGGGCCGGTCCCACGGCCGAGAGCAACCAGGCCACTCCCCGGTTAGTGACCCGTCCCCGCCACAGGCCACGCCCACGGCAAGTTACCGCCCCTTACCTTCCCTCTCCCCTCCCCGCCCTCCCCATCCTCGCCTAGCCCTGGGAAGCGCCCGGCCAACGCCCCACCCCTTTCCCTCCAGGGACCCGCCCTTCCCACCCCCACCTTTGGCCCCGCCTCCGTCTTCACTGTCCCAGCCCAGGCCACGCCCCCGACGCTCCAGGGACCTGCCCTTCCCCCGCCATATCTCCTCCCCTTCCCAGGGCTTGCCTCCGCCACTCCCAGGAACCGCCCCAGGCCACGCCCCCAGTCAGTGACCCGCTCCCCCTTCCCCCGTCCCCTCCCCGTCCCCTCCCCGCCCCACTGTGGCCCTGCTTCGCCTCCACCTACGACGGAGCCCCCCCCCCCAGGCCACGTCCCCGGCTACTAGCCCGCCTCTTACCCTGCCCCATTTGTGGCCTCGCCCCAGTTCTAGGACCCGCCCACTTGTGGTTCCCGCCCCTGCCCCCGCCCCAGCCAGTGACCCTTTCGCCCGAGACCCCGCCCCTTTCACTTATGGCCCCGCCCCACCCTGGGCGCTGCCTCAAGTCTGGCACCGCCCCTGCCCAGCGACAGGCTCGCGGCCCCGCCCACGACCAGTGACTCGGAAGCCCAAGACCCCGCCCTAATTTCCGTCACGCCCCCATCACCATTGGTCCTGCTTCACCACCTCCCTCCCACCCCCCGCGACGCTCATTGGTTTCTTTCCGTAGAGCTTCCCGGGTTCCGATTGGCCTCATCCGTCGCCGTTCCTCCTTTCGATTGGCCCGCCGCGCCCGCTTTCGCGAGGCCCAGTCCTTGGGCGGGGGGCGGGGCCAGCGGCGGCGGGCGGCGGGGGATTGGTCAGCGTCTCGGAGGGGGTGGGCCCGCGCCGCGCGCAGCGCCTCGGCCGGAGCGCGAGGAGCAGCTCCCGCCGCCTCAGTCGCCTCAGACTCGGTCGCCTCAGGCTCTGTCGCCGCCTCGATCGCCCCGTCGTCACCCGCTCCCCCCCCATCCCGGCCCCACCCCGGGCTCCGGCCCGGGCCAGCCGGCGGGCACGCCCTCCTCCGCGGACAGGTGAGTGGTCGCGGGCGGGGCCGGGGGCGGGGGTCCTGGCCCGGGTCCAGGGGTCGAGCCGGGGTCGCGCGCAGGGACTGGGGTCGCAGCCCGGGGCCTGAGCGAGGGGCCGGCCGGGGGCCGGGGGAGCCCCGCCAACTTTGCCCGCGGGGCTCCGGGGGCTGCGCGGCGCACGTCTGGCGCCGGCCGGGCGGGAGGGCCCGAGGGCCCCGCCGGGGCCCCACCAAGTTGGTGGGCGGCCGCGGGGCGGGCGCGCGGGGCCGGGGCCGGGGGTCCGCGCGTGCGCCCCGCCGCCCCGGGGGCGCCCACGGCCTCGGCCGCGCTCCGCCGGCGGGCCGCCCCGCGGCTCCCGAAGTCAGGGGCAGGGACGGCGCTGCTGGCCGCGGGGTCCGGGCGCTGGTGCTGGGCGGCTGACCCCTGGCCCGGACTCCGGGCAGCGTCTCCCGCGCGGCGGCGCGGGGTGGCCGTCAGGCTGGGCGCGGCGGCGAGGGGCGCGGGCGGCGGGACCTCCCGGGGCTCCCCGCGCGCGGGCGGCGGTGCGCGGCCGCGGGGGCGGCGGGGGCACGCGGCGGGGTCTGCGTGTCGCTGCTGCTGCTGCGGGGTCGGGAGCGTAGTGCCGGCTCCTCCCGAATTGGAAAGTCGGCCGAAAGTGCGCTGTCGGGCGGCCCGGGTTTGCGCGTCCTCCTCCTGCCTTTCTGGAGCGCAGCGCGGGCTTCGGAGCCTCCGCGGCTCCGCCGTGAGCTCAGCGCGGCCGGTCGCGGGCGGGGTTGGCGGCGTGCGGCGCTCCGGGAGGGGCCGTCGGGCGGCGCGGCTGGACCCTGGACGGCGACACACGCACCCTGCAGTGCCGGCCGCTCCCGTGGCGCGGGTCCTCGCCGCTCCCGCCGGACCTCGGCTGCGTCCGCGGGCCCTCGCCGCTCCCGCCGGACCTCGGCTGCGTCCGCGGGGAGTGGGGCCCCTGGTCCGCGCTTTGGCCTTGGCTTAGATGTTGGCCGCAGGTGTGCGTCCCCCCGACGGGAACCGATGCCCGGCCCCGCCGTGCGCAGGACGGCGCCTCGTCTTCAGGCGTCTCAGAGACACCGCTGCGGGGCGGAGAGACTGTGCGCAACCCAGCGGCCCCCCGGAGGGGCGGCGGACGGGAAGGGGGAAGACCTCGCCCAGCCTCCCATCCCAGCAGCTGGAGAAGTTGCGGCTGGCGTTTTCAGACTCGGAGATCCCCCCGCGGTCCCGGGGTCTTCAGAGGCGCGTGCGCTCCCTGCCGCGCCGATGCTCCAGAGCACTGCTGTTGCGAGCACTGTTATTCTTCACTCGTACGTAGATGCTGTTGTCTGTACAGTGCAAGTTCATTGCCGGTGTTTTGGAACTTACATGACTTCATTATATTCTTAGCTGATACTCAATATTTTAAGGTTTTGAAAAAGCTTTGATGGTAAAAGGAGGAAAGTTGTGTCCCTCTCACTGGAAAGATTGGGCATCCGGTGTAGAATTCAGGGCTTTGTGACTGGTGTTGCTGTAGGTAGTGCTGATTAGTGGTGATACTGGACCTCAGAATATCACTTTTCCAGATACCTTTATTAATACTCAGCATTGGAGAAGATATACAACTTTGTGATTATATTTTTAAGGTAATTAGGTGAAAATTTCAACACATGGGTTCATTTGGCCAGATGTTTAAAAGGAAGTTATCTTTTTCCCTGTTGTTGCAGAGAGGCTGAGAGCAGGCTGTGTCGTGAGGTCCTTGAAACAATGTAGCCGTTCAAGGCTGGATGTTGTGTTTCAGTTTGAACAGTTTCATTCCTGGAGGTGTAGCCAGCTCCTGGACTGGTTGCCATGTGTCAGTGGCAAAGTCATTCCTATTTTCACAGAAACCTCAGGGCTTTAATGTAACAGAGATCACTGAAGCAGATCTTGGTAGATGGGAATTGTACATCCCTTTGGTGAAGCCTGGTCCTTGTTGGCCAGAACAAAGAAAAATACCCTCTAATGTATTCGAATCAGTCCCAACTTAAACATTGCAATGAATACTGTAGATTTGGGGGCGGCCTGGCTATGTCTGAGCTCTCAGGCCTGGTAGCTGGGACTGCCGCAAGGTTGTGTGCCCGCTGTCCATGGTGCTGAACACAGGTCCTCTTTTTCAGTTTCTTTGTCTTAAATTTCCTTTCCAGTGTGAGAGGGTTTTTTGGAGTATGTTCACGTGAGGTGATGAGCACTAGGTGTTATACGCAACTGATGAATTGTTGAACACTGTATCTGAAACTAATGATGTACTATGTGTTGACTAATCGCATTCAAATTAAAAAAATAAAATCATTCTCAAAATTTACACATTTAAAGAAAAGTTGAACAGTTGAGCAGGGAAGTTCTATTGAGTCTGAATGGAAGCATTTCTTTTAAAAACTCAAGCCATGTTGTTGTCTCTTTTTTTCAAGTGGATAATTGTGTCGACTCAACATTTCCTTTCCTTCACTTAGTCTCAGCATGTGGGAATTTTCTTGCTGTAGTATGGACATCAAGTAACAAATCATTGAAATTAAATGGGATCCTGTTTCCTTAAACAACCACCCTCTTAAAAATGTGCTCTTTATTGTAATGTATACATATATTTGTACATAGAGGCAATTTGTTTTTCCCTAAACAAGGTCAGTTGTAGCACCCCTCACACTCATGTGGTGCTTTTCAGCCTTCGCAGAAAGGGACTGGAACCCTCTGCGTATGTGGTAGGGCTGTTGGGCAGTTGTCAGTTGTCAGGCATTTCTGCTGTGTTGGAGCAACATCTACTCTCTTTTCTATAATTTTGAGGAAATCTTTGTAAATCATTTTAGATAAATTCTTTATTCTCTTGAGGTTAATTTTTGTCAGTTCCTTTAGAATTGCCCCACAGTTTAGCAATAAGAAATAATGGGTACAGAGATTCTTCCACATGATTGTAAATTGTGCATCAAACTATGCAGTGAATTGTTAAGGTGTTTTTGCTATGAGCATCTGAACTAGTTCTTTGGCCCCATCAGCTGTGCACTTAACTCACATTACTCTGTGAAAGAGTAACCTGTTTTGTTGAGGGAAACCCAGGGCGGCTTCTTTCTGCCTCCTCTAAACTTCAGAAATACTCTCTGAGTGCCCACTCTTTGCCTGGCCCTGTGCTGTGATTTGAAAACCCACAGGGGAAGGAGACGTAGTATTTATCATGGAAGGGCTCTACTTTGGACTGACAAAAGGACATGTAAATTGATGGTTACAGGGGGCCACACTGAGTGCTGCAATTTGGATACACAGAAAGTTGGGTTGGTGTGTTGAAGTGGGGTAATTCATTTAGGCTGGGAATCAGGGAAGGCTTCAGAAGGGAGGTGGCCTTGGGCTGAGACCTGAAGGGTGAATTGTAATTGGGCATGGATGGGTCTAAAATTGATTACAAAAAGACCAGAAGGTTGATGTAACTGGAGAACAGAATGTGTGGTGGTGAAGGTTGGATGGCATTGTGAAAGTGCTGGAACTCAGAGGTGTGGGGGAGAGTTGACTGGAGGTGGTGTGGCAGGCAGAATAATGGTCTCCCAAAGCTCTCCACATTCTAATCACCAGAACCTATGGATATGTTATGTTACATGGCAAGGAGAATTTAAGGTAATAGATGGAATGAAAGTTGCTACTCAGCTGATTTTAAAACAAGGAGATGATTATTCGGGATTTCCCTGGGTGGGCCCAAACTAATCAGAGGGTCCTTAAATATGGAAGAGGGAGGCAGAAGAGCTAGTGTCAGAGTGATGTGAAATGAGGAAGAGGACCCGTCATTGCTGGCTTAGAAGATGGAAGGGGTTACAAGACAAGGAGTGTGGGCAAGCTGTAGAAGCAGGAAAACGTGGGAAAATGGATACTCACCCAGAGCCTCTTGAAGGGAACACAGCCCTGCCTACACCTTGATTCTAGCCCAGTAAGACCTTGTGTCTGACTTCTGACCTCCAGAACTGAAAGATAATTAATTTCTGTTATGTTAAGCCACTAAGTTTGTGGACGTTTGTTAGAGCAGCCATAGGAACCTGACACAAGTTGGAACTGTTCTAGAAAGTTTTAGCTGGCGGAGTTTAAAGAGGAAATTACATGATCAGATATAGGCAGTAGAACACAAAATGATGTAGCTGCTGTTGGGAAGAAGTTGCCCCAGGTGAGCTTGGTTCTGATGCTTACTTTCATCTCCTGGGCAGACTGGCATTTAATACTCTTTCCTGGCCTAACTCCCATCTGAAGTCTTTCTCCTAGCAGTCTGTCTAATCTCTACCCTTGCTTACTGCCGCTTCCTGCTGACCCACCTTTTCTCTGTGCTGGGCACTCAGGTCTACATGTACAAGTGGGATTGTAGGGGTCATAGGGTGGGCCAATTCCAGTCTCAGGCCTGTCGTCAGAGTATTTTCCAAAGGTTTATTTCTTCACAGCCTCTCTAATCCCTTGCATCTTCAGATGTTTTAATTGTTGTTAGTCAACTTGTGTGAAATATCTCACTGTTTAATTTACATTTTCTTGATTACTAGTAAGTGTGAGGATTTTTTATCCATTTAGGGGCCACTTAGGCTTCCTCTTCTATAAATTGTATTTGTGTATTGTTTGTCCATTTGTTACCTGGGTTGTCCTTTTTACTGCTTTTTAGAAGTCCTTTATATATTCTGGATTCTATTTATGCTTATTTTTTTATCCTTTTAAAAATGCTGTTTTGATGAACAGATGTTTAATTTTAATGTAGTCAGATTTATTAATCTTTTCCTTATGGTTTGTGGTTATTGAGTCTTATTTAAGAAATTCTTTGCTACCCCAAGGTCATAGGGTATTCTCATCTTTATAAAAAATTGAATGTTTGCTTTTTATATTCTACTTGGAACTTATTTTTGTGTGAGGTGTGAGGTAGAGATATAATTTTAGAACTTTTCCAAATGCATAACCAATTGTATCAGTACTATTTATTGAATAGCATCCTTACCCCAATGATCTGCAGTGCTTCCTTTGAAACGCAAAATTTTACAAACATGTGGATCTGTTTCTGATTTCTCCATGTAAATAATGATAATTTCATTTCTTCCTTCCTAGCCTTTAAGTCTTTTATTTATCTCTTGTCTTATTTCCATTGTTTGGACACTAGACAAAGTTGCGTAGAATGATAGGGCTATGCTAATACTGTTTTACACTTTAAAGGCAATACTTTTAGAGCCTTAAATATGAAGTTTGCTCCTGTTTTTTGGTAGATTCCTTTTATTAGGTTAAGGATGGTCTCCTCTGCTAATAGTTTGATAAAAGATTTTAAAAACACCATTAATAGATTTTGAAAGTTAACAAATGATTTTCTTTACCTACTTAGATGATTTTATGTTTTTTTCTTTTTTAAATTGTGACTGATGGGGCGTCTGGGTGGCTCAGTCAGTTAAACGTCTGCCTTTGGCTTAGGTCATGATCCCGGGGTCCTGGGATCACCCCGCATGGGGCTCCCTACTCAGCGGGGAGCCTGCTTCTCCCTCTCCCTCTGCCTGCTGCTCCCCCTGCTGGTGCTCTCTCTCTCTCTCTCTCTCTCTCTCTCTCTCTCTGTCAAATAAATAAATAAAATCTTTAAATAAAATAAAAGAAAAAGAAAAAAATAAATTGTGACTGAGATGAAATATTTTAATCTTTTACTTTTAAGCCATCATTGATTTCTTGGGATAAACATTACCTTGTCATGACAGACTATTTTAAAAAATTATTATTGGATCCAATATAGTAATATTTCATTTACAGTTTTGGCATATATTTTCGTAAGAAGTATTGACCAATATTAATCTTTTCTTGTGTTGCCCTTATTCAGATTTGGTATCATGGTGATGCTTCATCTTCCCTGTAATAGTTTCTGAAAGGGAAGGATTTTTGTTCCTTGGAAGTTTGGCAAAATTGATTCTTAAATATTCTGGATCTGGATCCTTTTAGAACATGGAGAGTCTTACACCAGCAGTTACCGCTTTAGAAGGGTTGCAGTACCGTTCTTCTCACATTTTGTTGGCCAGGAGGAGTCTTTTCGGCCATACTTAGTTTCAAATGGAGCAGGGAGGTTGAGTCTTCCATGTCCCAGAAGCTCAGGACAAATATTAGTAACATTTACCAAACTCTGGAGGTTAATTGATGTCAGTACTGCACAGTTAGCCAAAACTCAAACCGCGTTCCTCTCTAGGTCTTGTTTGAAGTTTTACAAGTGTGCAAGGTCTGCAGGTATGTTGGTCATCAGGGGACTGACTAGAATGTGAAACTACCAATATGTTGGTTTATATTTGTTGTGAACAAACCATCCTACTTACTCTCTCCAGAAGCCCGCCTTGGAAATTCTGTCTCTCTAGCTCTCCTTAGTCTAGCCTCCCTTTCTTATTCTTTCCAGGGATCTAAGTCTTAACTATCCTTCAGGGCTGGCACAGTTCCCACCTCCCTGCTTAGATTCTCTGTGTTAACTCTGACTCATGATGAACTCTCCCTTCACTTCTTACAGTACCATTCTGCTCCAGCTGTGGAGAGAGAGCAGGGTTCAGTTTTGTTTATGGGTAGTCAGTTGATGAGAAGAGCCTTCAGATGCAAGCACATGTTTCCCTCCTTTGCCTGGGCTCTGCCCTGGGAGACTAGATATAGTGGACAGACTGTATGACTGTATGACGATGGCCTCACCATGATCCCCATGATTCATGCCTTTGTATAATCTTTTCCTATTGAAGTAGGACTTGCTTCTAACCAATAGAATATGGAAAAGTAATGGAATGTCACTTCCTTGATTATTTTACATTATATAAAATTCCATTTTGCTAGAAACTCATTTAGAGATTCTGTTTGGTGGCAGCTATGCTGGGGAAGCCCACATGGCAAGAACTTCAGGTGGCCTCTAGAAGTTGAGGGTGGCCTTTAGGGATAGCCAGTAAGAAGCAGGGGAGCTCAGTCCTACAGCAAAGGAAACAACCTCTACCAATAACCCAAGTGAGCTTGGAAGGGAATTCTTCCCCCCACTTGAGCCTTCTAATGAGAACATAGCCTGGTCAACACCATGATTGCAGCCTTGTGAGACCCTGGGCGGGGAACCTAGGTGAACCTGCTCAGACTCTTAACTCACAGAAACTGCGAGGTAATAAATGTAAATTTTAAGTTGCTCAGTTTGTTATACTGCTGTAGAAAACTAATGTATCAGTTCTTTATTGACCTCCCCTTTACCCTTACTAGAAGTAGATTTGGATTGATGAAGGGTACTTGAATCTAGTTGAGATAAGCAATTTTTAAAAATTATTTTTTGAAACTTTTTTCTATTTTTGAAAGTGATACAAATGTTTTGTGTAGAAAAATTGAAGCAAGCAGGAAGTATAAAGGACAAAACAAACATTCATAATCTTACTACACGACAATAGCCATTGTGTCTTTCTACCTTTATGTGTGGTATGATATGAATATCCTAAGTTGGGATTCATTCCATAGTGTTTTATGAACAGCTTTCTTTCTTTGTACTAGATAGTGAGAATTTCTTGTGTCATATCATAGTCTTATAAAACATGATTTTAAATGGCTGCATACTATTCCAGTGGATGTCCCAGTTGATTGAATATAGTTGGACATTTATGCTGCTTTAAAATATTTGTCATCATAAATAATGCTTTGATCAATAATCAATAACCTATACCAAAATCATTGTTTGTATCACTGATAATTTATGAAGGAGAAGTTTCTAAAGGCAGAATTATTAGGTCAGAACTTGTAGATGTTTTTAAACCTTTTGATACTTAACCATCCAGCTTCCAATGTTTCTTTTTTTTTTAAGATTTTATTTATTTATTCTATTTTAGAGAGAGAGCGCCAGCGGGGCGGAGAGAAGGGGGAGAGGGAGAGAATCTCAAGCAGACTCACGGAGCCCAATGCAGGACTCAGTCTGACAACCCTGAGATCACGACCTGAGCCAAAACCAAGAGTCGGACACTTAACTGACTGAGCCACCCAGGTGCCCCCCAGCTTCCAATGTTTCTAAGAAATGATATAAAGCTCAAACATCTGTTTGTGTAACTCACCAGGTTGGGATAGGACAGAACTATTGATTTTTGAGCATTTTAGGTTCCTGTTTTCTTAACCCTATTTGCAAAGTGCTTTTAAATTATTCATTAAAGTGCAGTATGGATTCTGTTTATAGACACATTCGTGTATGAGATCGCTCCCTTAGTGCCTGGGCAAAAAGCCTACGAATTTCTCTTATCACATCCCTACCTTTGTAGATCCGTTTCTACTCCTATCCATCCTTTCTTTGTTCTCAACCAGAGACACTGAGACACATTAGGTCTTGTAGCCTTGTGATTACTCAAATTAAATGGCTTTTCTGAGCTACCTCTTGCTCTTTTCTTCTTGCCATTTATGAACTAGTTGGCTTCATAAGTATGAGAGATCAGCAGAAAATTATTAATTTAAAAATATTGAAAATATTTTTCCTGATTCATAAATGAGTATTTATTTAGAAAATTTGCAAAATAAAGATTAGTATCAAAAGCAAAATAAAAGTATTTCATTCTGTCACTCACAGATGACCACTGTATAAACATAACGTGTTCATATTAGCTTATTCTTAGAATATATTGATTAAATTTCAGTGACTAATGTTTTGCCTGAGATTCATGCATTCATGTCTCCGAGTGAAATTGGCCCGTAATTTTCCTTTTCCGTAGCTGTTTTCTCTCCAATTTGAGATGACTACTTGGTTTATTAATTTGCAGCTTTTCCCCCCTACTAATATGTGTATTTAAGGTGATACATTTCCTTATAAAATAATGATTCAGTTGTATCATACGGAATTTGATTTGAGGTATTTTCCTTATTGTTTAGTATATACTATACACCAAATTGTGCCCCTCTCAAATACATATGTTGAGCCCTGGCCTCCAATATGATGGTATTGGAGATGGAGCTTTTGGGAGATAATTAAGTTTAGTTGAGGTCATGAGTGTGATGGGATTAGTACTTTATTAGAAGAGACCAGAGAACTTGCTCGTTTTCTCTTTCTTGCCATGTGAGGGTACAGCAGGAAGACAACTATCCACAAGCCAGGAAGAGGCCCCTGACCAGAGCTCTCCCATGCTGGCATTCTGTCTGATCTCAGACTTCCCAGCCCCCAGAACTGTGAGAAATAAATGTCCATTGTTTAAGCCCCTCAGTCTATGGTGTTTTGGTACAGCAGCCCAAGGAGACGAAGGCAGTTATATTTTCTAATTTCCAGTATGATTTTTTAAATTTATAGGTCATTTAGAAGAATATTTAAAATTTTCCAAACATACGCATATTTTCTTATTCTTTTCCAGCACAATTTCATTGCCCCCAAATCTTGCTCTTTATGATTTTAATTCTTTGAAATTTGCTGATGTGCCTCATGGCCCAGAATATGGACTATAAGTTTTCTCACACATTCCTGTGTGCTTGAAAAGAATTAGGTTCAATGTTCTATACATTCCATTCAGCTAACTTATAACATACTATTCACATCTTCTGTTTTCTTAGTATTTTTTTTGTCTGGTGGTTATATCCATTACTAAGATAATTACCCAGTTTCATTATGATTATGGATTTGTCTTATTTCTCTTTGAAGTTCTGTCAATTTTTATCTATATACTTTGAGTCCCTGCTATTAGGGGCATGCAAATATAAAATTGTTATGTCTTCCTGAAGAACTGAGACTTTAATTATTAACAGTGGTTTTCTTTATCTCTAGTAATGAATCTTTGCCTATGGTATCATATGCCAATACGAAAATGGCCATAACAGATTGCTTTAGGCTCATATTTGCATAATATCTTTGTTTTTTTATCATTTTACTTTCAAAACTGTTTTCTTAAGCTTTAAGTATGTATCTTGCAAAATAATCAAACAGTTAGATTGTTTTTCATCCAGTCTGATAATTTTTGTCTTTTAACTAGAACATTCAACTCATTTATGTTGAATATAATTAGTAATCTATTTAAGTCTATACTCTTATTATTTATTTCTCTTGTCCCACATGTTCTGTGTTTATTTTTCTATCTTATTTTAAAACAGTATTATGATTTTTAAAAATCATTCAACTTATACTCTCTTCACTTTTTTGGAGGTTATATTTTATTTTTCTTTCTTTTCGTGGTTACTATGTAAATTAAATAATGTGTTATTAACTTATCCAGATAATGCAGTTATACCTGCCTTCTGGACCATGCAGAGATTATAGTGTCATAGAGCACTTGAACTCCATTCACCCTCTCCAGATTTATATGTGCTTATTATCGTGTGTCTTAATTCTGTAAGCTCTTTTTAAACTCTATGAAATACTAATATTAACAGTGTTGTTATTTAATGTACCATCAGTGTTCATTTACATTTATTCACAACTTTGTCCATTTTTTGCTTTTCATTGTTCTCTGACATTTCTGACCTTCATTCTGGGGTTGCTTCCCTTCTGCCTGAAGAGTGAGCCTTCTTTAGAAATTTCTTTATTGCAGGTCAGCTGGTAGTAGATACGCTCCCTGTTTTTTTCTTTCTAAAACTATTTTGATTTCACTTTTATTTAAAAATTTTTTTTAATTTATTTTTTTGTGGGGGGGGATATAATTTGCATGCTATAAAATTCACCCTTTTAAAGTTTCTGATTCGGGTGCCTGGGTGGCTCAGTTGGTTAAACAACTGCCTTCAGCTTGGGTCATGATCTCGGGTTCCTGGGATCAAGTCCCACATCTGGCTCCCCCTGCTCTGCGGGGAGCCTGCTTCTCCCTCTCCCTCTGCTGCTCCTCCTGCTTGTGTGCTCTCCCTCTCTCTCTCTGTCAAATAAATAAAATCTTAAAAAAATATAAAGTTTCTGATTCATTGGATTTTGGTATATTTACAAGGTTGTGCAACCACTAGTGCTACATAATTCCAGAACATTTTCATCACCTTAAAAAGAAACCTCATACCTATTAACAGTAACTCCCCATTCTTCCCTGTCCCAGTCCCTGGCAACCATTAATCTACTTTCTGTCTCTAAGGATTTGCCTATTAGGAACATGTCATATAAATGGAATCATAAATATGTGGCCTTTCATGTCTGGTTTCTTTTACTTAGTATACTATTTTCAAGGTTCATCCATGTTCTATTGTGTATCAGTACTTCATTTTTATGGCTGAATGGTATCACATTGTATGGATATATCCCATTTTAGTTCTCCATTCATCAGTACCTTACAGGTAGACATTTGGGTTGTTTCTACTTTTTTGGCTGTTAGGAATAATGTGCTATGAAAAGTCATGTGTACGTTTTTGTATACATACATATTTTCAGTTCCTTTGTGTATATACTTAGGAGTGGAATTGCTGGGTCATATAGTAATTGTATGTTTAACTTTTTGAGTAATTGCCAAGCTGTTTTCCAAAGATGTTGCACCTTTTTATATTCTCACCAGCAATGTATGAGGGTCCCAATTTCTTCGCACCTTCACTAACACTTGTCATTTTCCAGTTTTTTGATTATAGCCATCCTAGTGGGCGTGAAGTGGTATCTCATTGTGGTATTGATTAGCATTTCCTTAATCACGGATGCTGTTGGTAACCTTTTTGTGTGCTTACTGGCTGTTTGCATGTCTTCTTTGGAGAAATGTCTGTTCAAACTTTTGACCATTTTTTTATTGGATTGTTTGTCTTATTGTTGAATTGTAAGTTTTGAAATTGGGAAGTGTGAGTCCTCCAACTTTGTTCTTCTGTTGTTTTAGCTATTCCTGGTTCCTTGCATTTCCATATGATTTTTAGGATTAGCTTGTCAATTTCTGCATGAAAGGCAGCTAGAATTTTTATAGGGATTGCATTGAATGTGTAGAAAAATTTGAGAGTATTGCCATCTTAACAATATAAGTCTTCCAGTCCATAAGTATGGAATTTATTAGCTATAATAGTTTCTTAGTGGATTCCTGAGGAGTTTCTATATATGAGATTATATAATATGCATATATAGATAATTTTACCTCTTCCTTTCTAATCTGGATGCCTTTTATTTCTGTTTCTTTTATAATTGCCTTGGTTATAGTACAGTGTTGCATTGTCCTGGGGAGGGTGAACATCTTAATCTTGTTCCTGATCTTAGGGGGAGAGCTTTCAGTATTTCACCATTCAGTATGTTGTCAGCTGTGGGCTTTTGAGATGTCCCTTGTTAGTTTGGGAGGTTTCCTTCTATTTTTATTCTGTTAAGTGTTTTTGTCATAAAAGAGTGGTATTGTTGTCAGATGCTTTTTCTGCATCTAAGATGATCATACTTTTTTTGTCCTTCATTTTCTTAATTTTGTGCATTATACCAATTGATATTTGTATGTTGAACCAACCTTGTATTTCCTGGATAAATTCCAGTTGGTCATGGTAGATAATCCTCTTTATATATTGCTGGATTCAGTTTGTTAGTATTTTGTTGAGGATTTTTACATTTAAAAATTTTAAAGAAGTTTTTATTTAAATTCTGGTTACCTTACATACAGTATAATATCAGTTTCAGGTGTACTGTGTGGCAGTTCAATACTTCCATACCTCACCTGGTAGTCACCACCACAAGTGCACTCCTAATCTCCATCACCCACCCACCTCCCCTCTGGTCACTATCAGTTTGTTCTCTATAGTTAAGAGTCTGTTTCTTGGTTTGCCTCTCTCTCTCTTTTTTTGTCCCTTTGCTTGTTTTGTTTCTTAAATTCCACATGAGTGAAGTCATATGGTATTTGTTTTTCTCTGACTTATTTTGCTTAGTATTATACTCTTTAGCTCCATCTGTGTCATTGCAAATGGCAAGATTTCATTCTTTTTTATGGCTGAGTAATATGCCATTGTATATATATCACATCTTCTTTATGCATCATCAGTCAGTGGCCACGTGAGCAGTTTCCATAATTTGTCTATTGTAGATAATGCTGCTGTAAACATTGGTGTGCATCTACCCCTTTGGATTAGTATTTTTTTTATTCTTTGGGTAAATACCTAGTAGTGCTATTGCTGGATCATAAGGTAGTTCTATTTTTAACTTTTTGAGGAACTTCCATCATACTGTGTTTTCCACAGTGGCTGCACATTTTCATTCTCATCAACAGTGTAACAGGGTTCCCCTTTCGCCACATCTTGCCAACACCTGTTTCTTGTGTTGTTGATTTTATGCATTCTGACAGGTGTGAGGTGATATCTCATTGTAGTTTTGATTTGCATTTCCCTTATGATGAGTGATGTTGATCATTTTTTGATGTGTCTGTTGGCCGTCTGTATGTCTTCTTTACCCAAAGCAGTTTACACATTTAATGCAATCCCTATAAAAATACCAACAGCATTTTTACAGAGCTAGAACAAACAATCCTAAAATTTGTATAGAACCCACAGAAGAACAGACACTTCTCCAAAGAAGACATAGGAATGGCTAACAGACACATGAAAAAATGTTCAACATCATTAGCTGTCAGGGAAATTCAAATCAAAACCACATTGAGATAGAACCTTATACCAGTTAAAATGGCAAAAATTAACAAGGCAGGAAACAACAAATATTGGAGAGGTTGTGGAGAAAGGGGAACCCTCTTACACTGTTGGTGGGAATGCAAGTTTGTACAGCCACTTTGGAAAACAGTATGGAGGTTCCTCAAAAAGTTAAAAATAGAGCTACCCTATGACCCAGCAATTGTATTACTGGGTATTTACCCCAAAGATACAGAGGTAGTGAAAAGAAGGGACACCTGCACCCCAATGTTCATAGCAGCAACGTCCACAATAGCCAAACTGTGGAAAGAGCTGAGATGCCCTTCAACAGATGAATGGATAAGGAAGATATGGTCCATATATACAATGGAATATTACTCAGCCATCAGAAAGGATGAATACCCAACTTGTACATCCACATGGATGGGACTGGAGGAGATTATGCCAAGTGAAATAAGCAGAGAAAGTCAATTATCATATGGTTTCACTTATTTGTGGAACGTAAGGAACAGCATGGAGGACATTGGGAGAAGGAAGCGAAAAATGAAGGGGCGGAATCGGAGGGGGAGACGAACCATGAGAGACTATGGACTCTGAGGAACAAACTGAGGGTTTCAGAGGGGAGGGGGGTGGGGGGATAGGGTAGCCCGGTGATGGGTATTAATGAGGGCACGTATTGCAGTGAGCACTGGGTGTTATATGCAAATAATGAATCATGGATCACTACATCAAGAAAAAAAAATAAAGGCCTATGGTGAGTCATCACCACAGATGATTTTAATTCTTTATGGGAAAGCTTGTTAAGGAATTTTACTAGGTGAATTTTTGAAAATTTATTCTTATTATGAGTCTGATAAATACCAAATTAGTTTTTATCAACAAATAAAAAAATAAAATAAAATGTAAAACAAAACAAAACAAAAACCCCAACCACAGAAGACCTTGAATAGCCAAAGCAATCTTGAAAAAGCAAAGCAAAGCTGGAGGCATCACAATTTCATACTTCAACTTATATTACAAAGCTGTACTAATCAAAACAGTATGGGACTGACACAAAAATAGACATGTACATAGATCAGTGGAACAGAATAGAAAACCCAGAAACGAACCCACGATTATATGGTCAATTAATCTTTGACAAAGCAGGAAAGAATATCCAATGGGAAAAAGTTTCTTAAACAAGTGGTGTTGGGAAAACTGGACAACAACAGGCAAAAGAATGAAACTGGACCACTTTCTTGCACTAAACACAAAAATAAATTCAAGATAGGTTAAAGATCTAAATGTGAGACCTGAAACCATAAAAATCCTGGAAAAAAAGCACAAGCAGTAATGTCTCTTACATCAGCTGTAGCAACTTCTTTCTAGGTATGTCTCTTAAGGCAAGGGAAACAAAAGCAAAAATAAACTACTGGGACTACAACAAAATAAAAAGTTTCTGCACAGTGAAGGAAACAATCAATAAAACTGAAAAGCAACTTGTGGAATGGGAGAAGATATTTGCAAATGATATATCTGATAAAGGGTTAGTATCCAAAATATGTGAAGAACTTATAAAACTCAACACCCCAAAATTAAATAATCTAATTAAAAAATGGGCAGAAGACATGAATAGACATTTTTCCAAAGAAGGCATTTGTATTCTTAAGGCATATTGGTCTATGTTTTTTGTTTTTTTTTTTTTTCTCTTGTGATTTCTGTGGTTTTGATATCAGGGTAATAATGACCTTATAGAATGCATTGAGAAATGTTCTTTTCTATTTTTTGGAAGAGTCTGTGAGGGATTGGTGTTAATTCTTCTTAAATGTTTGGTAGAATTCACTATTGGAACCATCTGGTCCTGCACTTTTCTTTATGGGAAGTTCCCAATTACTAACTCAACGTCTTTACTTGTTTAGGTCTATTCAGATTTTCTGTTTCTTGTTGAGTCAGTTTTGATAGTTTGTGTCTTTTCAGGAATTTGTCCACTTTACCTGGGTTATCTAATTTGATAGCAAATAATTATTCATAATATTTCTCTGTAATCCATTTTTATTTTTGTAAGGTTGGTAGTTTCATTTCTGATTTTTACTAATTTAAGTCTTCTCTTTCTTTTCCTTAATTCAGATAAAGATTTGTCAGTTTCATTGATCTTTTTGAAGAATCATCTTTTGGTTTCATTATTTTTTCTCCATTGCTTTGTATTTTCTATTTCATTTCTTTTTGTTCTAATCTTTGTTTTTTCCTTTCTTCTGTTTGCTTTGGGTTTAGTTTGCTCTAATTCCTTAAGGTGGAAGGTTAAGTTATTGATTTGAGATCTTCCTTTTTAACATAGGTGTTCATGGCTATACATTCCTAATCATTGCTTTTACTGCCTCTCATAAGTTTTGAATATGTTGTGTTTTAATTTTCAGTCAACTCAATGTATTTCCCATTTCCCTTGTGATTTCTTCTTTGATTCCTTGCTTATTTAGAAGTATGTTCTTTAATTTCCACAAATTCGTGAATTTCTTAAGTTTCTACTATTGGCTTCTAATTTCTTTTCCTTGCTGTCAGACAACATACTTATATAGATTTCAGTTCTTTTAAATTTTGATGTGATTAAACATCTGATCTGTCCTAAATAATGTTCCATGTGTAGTTTAAAATAATGTATCTGCTGGTTTTTTAATGGAGTGCCTTATAGATATCTGTTAGATCTAATTGTTTTATAGTGCTGTTAAAATCTTCTCTTTCCTTGCTAATCTTCTGTCTTGTTGTTCCATCCTGTATTGAACATGGGATATTGAAATCTCCAACCATTATTGTGAATTGTATAATTCTCCTTCAGTTTCTATTAATTTTTTGTTGCATACATTCTGGGGCTCAGTTTTTAGATACATATATATATATAATTGTTATACTTCTTGATAAATCAACCCTTTTGTCATTATAAAATGTCCTTTGTCTCTAGTCACAATTTTTGTCTTAAAGACCATTTTGTCTGATGTTAGTATAGTCACCCCATCTCTCTTTTGGTTATTGTTTAGATGGTATACATGTTTTCATCCTTTCACTTTTAACTTGTTTGTGTCTTTGAATTTAAGAGTGTCTCTTGTATACTGCCTATGTATAACTGGATCATGTTTTTGTTTTTGTTTTAAGCAGCATAATAGCCAAAGTATGGGAAACATCTCAAGTGACCATTGACTGATGAATAGATAAAGAAGATGTGATATATATATATATATACAATGGAATATTACTCAGCCATAAAAAAGAATGACATTGGGGCACCTGGGTGGCTCAGTCGTTTAAGCTTCTGCCTTTGGCTCAGGTCATGGTCTCAGGGTCCTGGGATAGAGCCCCGCATTAGGCTCCCTGCTCAGTGGGGAGCCTGCTTCTCCCTCTGCCACTCCCCCTGCTTGTGCTCTCTCTCTGTCAAATAAATAAATAAAATCTAAAAAAAAAAGAAACAAATTAAAAAAAAAAGAATGACATCTGGCATTTGCAACAATATGGATGGAGCTAGAGAGTATTATGCTAATGAAATAACTCAGTCAGGAAAGACAGATACTCTATGATTTCACTCATATGTGGAATTTAATAAACAAAACAAATGAGCAAACCAAGAAATGGACTCTTAACTATAGAGAATAAACTGATGGTGACCGGAGGGGAGAGGGGTGGGGGTATGGGAGAAATAGGTGATGGGGATTAAGGAGGGTACTTGTGATGAATTCCGGGTATTGTAAGGAAGTGTTGAATCACTACATTGTACACCTGAAACTAATATTATACTATATGTTGACTAACTGGAATTCAAATAAAAACTTAAAAAAACCCATCAACACAATTTCTGCCTTTAAGTTGGAATGTTTAATCCATTTACATTTAATGCAATTCTGATAGGATTTATTCCTGCCATTTGGCTATTTTTTTCTATATGTCATGTCTCTTTGTTTTCTGTCCTTCATTACTACTTTTTGTATTAAATAGATATTTTTTAGTGTGCAATTTTAATTTGTTATTTATTTTGCTATTTTTTGTTAGTTATTTTCTTTGGGGTTACATGGGGCTTCTTAGTATTAGCAACTTGTAACAGTTTAGTTTGGATTCATACTGATTTAATATCAGTGGTACATCAAAACTTTGCTTCTGTATATCTCCATTCCTCCCCCACTTTGTGCTATATTTGTGTTGTCATACAAAGTATATCTTTATACATTCTGTGCACATCAACACAGATTTATAATTATTGCCCTGTGTAGTTTTCTTTTGTTTAAGATAGGAGAAAACTTACAAATATTATATTTATGCTGTCTTTTCTACTTACTTCTGTATTTACCTTTACTGGTGTTCTTTATTTCTTCACCTGGATTTGAGGTACTGTCTAGGATCCTGTCATGTTAGCCTGGAGTCCATTTAGTATTTCCTGTAGGGCAGATTTTCTAGAAGCTTATTCTGTCAGTTTTTGTTGTCTGAAGATGTCTTAATTTCTCCTTTGCTCTTGAAGGGTAATTTTGCTGGATGTAGAATTCTTGTTTGACTGTCTTTTATAATTTTGAATATGTCATCCCACAACCTTCTAGTTACCACAGTTTCTGATGAGAAATCAGCTATTACTTTTATTGAGGATTTCTTTCAAATGATGAGCTGCTTTTCTTGCTGCTGTCAAGATTTTCTCTTTGTCTCTGTGTTTGAATAGCTTGATTATGATGTGTCTAGGTATGGTCATCTTGGAGTTTATTCTTAGAGTTCATTGAGTTTCTTGGATGTGTAATTTTTTTTCCCCCCAAAATCTGGGAAGTTTTTTTTAGCTGTTATCTCTTCAAATATATCTCCTTCTCTCTCTTTTCTCCTTCTGAAATTTATACCCCTTTCTTTTTTCTCCTTCTGAAACTTTTGTTATACAAATTTAGTATGCTTGATGGTGTCCCACAGGTCTCTGAGGCTCTGTTCTTTTCTCCTTTTTGTAAGGAAGACTTTATTCACTTTATACAATGGGCTGTATTATAGGGGAGAGATATTGGGCTCAATACCTGCTCTGTTCATTTTTCTTCTTACTTTTTACTTTCTGTTCCTTAGACTGGAAAATTTCAGTTGACCTATCTTCAAGTTCTCCAGTTTGTTCTTGACTGCTCAAATATGCTGTTTAATATTTCCAGTGAATTTGTCATTTCAGTTACTATACTTTTTAGTTTGGAATTTTTATTTAGCTCCTTTTTATATCCTGTCTCTTTATTAGTAGTCTCTACTTGATGAGACACCATTGTCATACTTAATCTTTTAGATGTGGTTTCCTTTAATTCTTTGAACATATTTAAAATAGGTTATATATAGTCTTTCTCTTGTAAGTCCAATGTCAGTGCTTCCTTAGGGGCAGTTTCTATTGATTGCTTTTTCCCTGTTTATGGGCCATATTGCCTGTCTCTTTCTCTGTCTCTCTGTCTCTGTCTGTCTCTCTCTGTCTTGTGTGTCTCATAATGACTTGTCAAAAACTAAACATTTTAAATAATACATGTGGCAACTCTGAAAATTTGATTCTCCTTTCTCCCCTGGGATTTTTGGTGCCTCTGCTTGTTGTAGTAGTTTTTGTTGTTTTGTTTAGTGACTTTCCTGAACTAACTCTGCAAAGTCTGTATTCTGTCCACTCATTTGTGATCAGCTAAGGATTGGACAGAGATTTCCTTAAATGCCAGGAATCAGTAAGTCTCCTGGACTTTCCCAAGGAGCTCTGTGTGTATATTGGGGTATGCTTCAACATTTAATCAGGCACTTTACAGCTCTGCCTGAGTCTTTTACTTCCCACTTGTACAGAGCCTCAAAGTCAGCCCAGTGTGTGTGCTTATAGTTGTCTCAGGTCTTTCCTGGGCATTCATATAACCTTGAGTATGTGCACAGCTCTACGTATACATGTGACCTTCTAGATTTCCAGGAATATGTTGGAGTTCTTCAAATTCCCTATAGACATCTCATTTTCCACCTTTTTCTATTATGCTCTGGGTTTATGTATTATTTGCCGCACCTGTTGTCTACTGTCTCAGGTAGTTATAAAATGAAACAGTTGATTCTAATTGTTTTAACATACACCTCTGAGGAAAATGCTTTTCACACTGGTCTTACTCTGATTCAGGTCAAATAAAGACGTCCTTGCAAGTGGAACTTAATAGCCATGTCAAGTAATGACAGTTCTCCAGGAATAAGGCTTTTGAAAGAGTTCTAATCCTGTTCCGGCCCTTTCTGTGACTGCCAGACTGCTGGTTTTCACTATCATTGCAAGCTGTTGGGTTTTAAGACAACTATAGAACTGAGGTGGCATTGGGGGAAAATGAGAATAGGGAAAGTTAAAACACTATAAATGTGCTGTTCCTATGGAGATTCAACCGTTTTCCTTTAACAAATGCTCCCCAGATTGCTGTAAGCCTTTGGTTAAATTCCCAGATTTCTGACAAAGTTGAATCTGACAATTTTTGCTATTTTTTTTTTCATTGCTTTTATGGAAGAGGGGATTTTTGGAGGTCCTTACTTTGCTGTTGTCACTGACATCACCCTCTCACCTTTATTCTTGAAAGACTAATTCCTGTATATTGAATTTCCTGTTGGCGTTATTTTCTTTCAGCCTGTTGGAGTGTCTAGCTTTTGTTTTTTCTGTTCAGATGTCAGTAGTCATTATAACTGCTGTGCCTCTGGAGGTAATTTGTGCATTTCCTATTGCTTCTTTAGGATTTTCTTACAGACCTTAGGTTTCTGTAGTTTCACTGAGTTCCATATATTCCTGCCTATGGTATGTTGGCTTCTTGTATCTGTGGTATGAGGTCTTTCATAAGTCTAGAAAATTCACTGTCATTCTCTTCAGATAATTATTTCCGCTCATCTTCTCTATTCTTTCCTGCTAGGACTCTAATGAAATGTTTATTAGATTTTTCATGATGTATTCTCATGCCCTCTCTTTTGTGTTTCCCAGATTTTGATCTCTCCATGCTTTAGTTTGAGTATTTTCTTCTGACCTAGTTTCCAGTTCATCAGTTCTCCCTTCAGTAGCACCTACTCTGCTAAAAAACCCATTCGGGATTCTTTTACTTTTTAGTTCTAGATTTTCCTTAACAAATTTAAAACTGTGTTACTTTTTATAGCTTCTTAGCTCTCATTTATGTTTTTGGCCATAGTAAGTGTCATTTTTTTTGCTTATTTGTTGTTTTTTTCCAATTTTTTAATTGTAGTAAAATATGCATAACAAAATTTAACATCTTAACCATTTTTGAATGTACAGTTTAGTGGCAATGGTATTACATATATTCATAATGTTCATCCATCACCACCATCTATCTCTTTTCTTCTTGTAAAACTCAAATTCTATTCCTATTAAAGACTAACTCCCCATTCTCTCCTCCCCCTTGGCACCCACCACTCTACTTTCTGTCCCTATGATTTTGACTGAGTACTTCATATAAGTGAAATCATATAATATTTGTCTTTTTGTGACTGGCTTATTTCATTTAGTATAATGTCATCAAGGTTCATACATGTCATAACATGTGTTAGAATTTCTTCCCTTTTTAATTCTGAATAATATTCCATTTATGTGTATACCACAATTTTCTTATTCATTCATCTGTCAGTGGACACTTGGGTTGCTTCCATGCTTTAGCCATTTTGAAATAATGCTGTTATAAATATGGGTGTACAAATATCTCTTTGAGACCCTGTTTTTAAATCTTTTGAGTTATAACCAGAAGCAGAATTGCTGGATGATATGGTAATCCTATGTTTAATTTTTTGAGGAACCACCATGGTGTTGTCTACGGTAGTGGCACCATTTTACTTACCCATCAACAGTGCACAAGGGAACCAACTTTCTCTACACCCTCGTCAGCACTTGCTAATTTCTGTTTCTTTGATACCAGCCATCCTAATGGGTATGAAGTGATATTCATTATCGTTTGGATTAGCATTTCCTTTATGATTAGTAATGTTGAGCATCTCTGTATGTACTTATTGTCCATTGATATATTTTCTTGAGAGAAACATCTATTAACGTCTTTTGCCCATTTTTTAAAGGGGTTGTTTGTTTTTGTGTTATTGCAGGTGTAGTTTTTTTAATAGTCTATATTAGGTAATTCTAACTTCTCATGTCTTTGTGGATCTGTTTTTTCTTTTTTTATTTTTTCTGTGACTTCTTTTATTTCTTACTTGTGGTGTCTTACTTCTTTGCGTGTGCTAGACATTGTATTTGCAGAGTTATTTTGAGGGATAATTTGAGACCTAGGATGATTGTATCATTTTTGGGGAGCTTTTAACTTGTTACCTCTAGGGTTCTTCAGTCTTAAAGGAGCCATCTTAATTCTAAGGCCAACCTTAGATCAGTCTGTGGTTCTTGGGAGGGCTGGTTTGCTTTTCAGGACATCTTACCATTAGGGTTTAGATCTTTGTGGTTCTAACACAAGTTGAGGGCTGGTTTCTGAGAGTCCAATTCATGCTTTTACTCTGTGCCTCTAGCCCCCAATTTCTGGATTATTAAGGGTAATTTCAGCATCTCCCAAATGTTGGGACTTTGCACAGAAAATTTATTTCTCTTTAAAGTAGCAGCCCATTGTGGATGTTCCTCATCAGTGATCAGCTTTCCTCTGCATGATGATTTGGCTCTGGCTCCATATAGTTCTGGTTCTGCCATCCGCTAGGTTGGTAGCATCCTCTAGGGCCTGAACTTCCTTTGTCCAGCTGGCAGATGGGGAGTACAGCGTGGAGGAGACACACAGTTCTTACCCATGTTAGCCTGGACATGATATGTATCATAACTGTGTATATTCCACTGGTGAGATCTGGTCACATGGCCCCACCTAAATGCAAGTGTGAAATTGGCCAAGTGTAGTCAATGGCTGGCAGCTGTTTGGTGGACAGTCATTTTTGTCTCAGTCTTCTCCTTGGCCACGAAAATACCCATGCACATCCTACTTTTGTAACCATGATACACTCTCCCAGGGAGACAGTCAAGTCCAGATGTGACTCATGAGGTTTGGTGACTGAACTAACACACATATTACCTGCTGCTAACCCTGTACAGTAGTGGAGCTGAGCTGGAACAAGTGCAATTAAAACAACCTTCCATTTTGACAGGGAGGGAATAGAAGATAAATTAGTCCTTAGTCCAGAGCAAGAGTGACACCCCGTGAGCAAGTATTATGAAAGTGTCTGTCATGGGACACCTGGGTGGCTTTAGTCAGTTAAGCATCTGCTTTTGGCTCAGGTTGTGATCTCAGGGTCCTAGGAGTGAGCCCTGCGTCGGGCTCCCTGCTCAGCGGGAGTCTGCTTCTCCCTCTCCCTCTGCTCCTCCCTGCAGCTTGTGCTCTCTCTCTCTCTCTCTCTCTCTCTCGCTATCTCAAATAAATAAAATCTTAAAAAGAAAGAAAGGAAGAAAGGAAAGAAAGAAAGAAAGAAAGAGAGGAGAGAGAGAGAGAGAGAGAGAGAGAGAGAGAAAGAAAGAAAGAAAGTAAGAAAGTAAGAAAGAAAGAAAGAAAGAAAGAAAGAAGAAAGAAAGAAAAGAAAGAAAGAAAAGAAGAATGAAAGAAAAGAAAGAAAGAAAGTGCTTGTCAGTGACTGGTAATCAAAGGCCACCAGGAACTCACCTTGAGCCTATGATGGGGCAGGTTGGGACCACACACCACGGGGAACCATGGGGCTTTGAGGTCAGACAGTGCTAGAAAGAACCTGTTACGGACTTTGGGTTTTGGTTGAGTGATTTGAGGGAAGGGCCAAGAAAGGTCAGTAAGTGGGAGCATTTTATGAGTATCTCAATGACTCTTATCTAGGGAGGTTGGGCTAGAATGCGGATAATTGTGATTGGTAAGAAAGCAGCTGTCACTCACACTAGCCAAGACAGGGCCATGCCTGGTGTTTTTCGGCTTGGACAACGTTCATGCTTCGTCTGTGTTCTAATGTGATGATGGCAAGGTCTTGTCATGATCCATCTTGGTCCCACTATGTTCTGTGTCAGATTCACTCACTTCTGCTCTGGGAGTGTGGCAGGAAGAACTTCTGGCTGTTGTGTCCTTGTATTTGTCCTCCATGGACACATCTGCTGGGGCCTTGGGGAGAATGTCTAACTTGGGGGTTGGGGGCTGCACAGTAATCATAGCTTGCTTTCTGCTTGTGGAAGTTTGGAGACCTGAGGTTTGACAGTCATTGACTTTATTTTAGGCTCAATTTTCTTTGGCAGTACAATTCCCCCCAAATTCTCTTCTGTGCTTCTGAGAGTTCCATGTGTTAATAACTAGATCCAGAGTTCTGTTCAAGTCTTGATCCTCCAGCCTATTTCATATGTTTGTTTTCTTGTACCTGTGTCTCTTTCTACTTAGGGTTGTCTTGAAGGCATGGCTATGGGTGGGAAAGAAGCCCTGTAATCTGATCTGTGTATACAGCTGAGTCCTCTTTTAATTGAGGAGTCTTTGTGGGCCTTTGATTTTCAGGACATTTTCCATGTTTTATCTTACACTTGGGGTGCAGAAAGGGTGGCTTTTCCCACTAAGTGACCCCATGTTTTTGGACTGTCTCTAGATGCTTTCCTGTCTCTCTCAAGTTGGCCAGTTTTTGCCTATGGTCATCTCTTTCTCCAATGTGACATTATGACATTATGTTACCCGTAAAGTGGGTAACAGTCACTCCAACTGCTGGCACCCTCTTTTTTCTTCTCCCTGAGCTGTGATCTGCTTTCAGGTGATCATAGGAAATGCTCTGCAATCCATGAAACAGGGCTTCTTTGTTACCAGCTGCCTGACAGTGGTTTTTATTATGGTATCACCCCTCTTAAGAGAACCCATTTTGGTCTTAATTCATTTCTGTTGAAATATGTATTTAATGATAGAGAATTTAAAAGAGGAAGATTTCTGATCTAAACTCTTAGTTTGGGAATTATTTGACCCCTTTTCTATTTCTCTGTTTCTTGACCGCTTGGAAATAAAGCTGTACACTTTTGGCAGCTTTCTAGGCCGACATCCTCACAAGGGCATAGTGTGGTGGTCCATCTTTCCCATGTTTAACTGTATTCACGTTGGAAAATCAAGACTTTTCTGATTTCTTACAAGATGGAAAAATAGGACATTTCAATTTTGGGGGGAATAAGGTGGTATATAAATAAGGTAAATAAAATTGATGAAGGAATGATTTTGAATCCAAGTTGCAATGATGTGGAAGACTCACAAGGGCACCGCTCTTTGCCATGTGGTAGCTGGCACCCTGGGGCCCTCCTCTTGCTCTGAGTCTGTTTTTGCTTTGAAAGAAGGGGGATGTGAGGACCTGGCCTATATTTATTTTTCTTGGGGCCACTGTGGAAGTGAAATGAGATGATTGACATGCAGGCACATTTAATAGTAAAACTCTCTGGGTGGATAAGGCATTATTATTTCATTCTGAAGTACTTTGATGGGATTAATAATTTATGTAGCACACTAAGTTCATCCTTTGAGGCCAAGTGCTCCTAATATAACGTACCTAAGCCAACCTTGAAAATTTACAGCATCGCAGAGAGAAGAGGGTCAGTGAGCATGTTGCTGTGTGATTTTTACTGAGTTGGGTTTTTCCAGAGAGTTCTGAGCTCTTCATAATTATCCTTAAGTGATTAAGAAACAGTCCAAAGGTGCCATACTTCATAGAGAGTGCAGTTTATAGTTATCTGTAGTATGACACAGGTAATAATCATCCATAATACAATTAACTCTGAACAGCATGGGAGTTAGGGGCGCTGACTGACCTCCCTAGCAGTTGAAAATCTCTGTATAACTTTTGACTCCCCCAAAACTTAACTCCTAATAGCTCACTGGTGGCTGGAAGCCTGACCAATAACATTGCAGTCGATTTTTTTAAAAAGATTTTATTTATTTATTTGTCAGAGAGAGAGCACACAAGCAGGGAGAGGGGCAGAGGCAGAAGGAGAAGCAGGCTCCCTGCTGAACAAGGAGCCCAATATGGGACTCGATCCCAGGACACTGGGATCATGACCTGAGCCAAAGGCAGATACTTAACTGACTGAGCCACCCAGGCACTCCCAACATAGCAGTTGATTAACACATATTTTGTGTGTTATATGTATTATATGCTGCATTCTTACAGTAAGGTAATGTAGAGGAAAAAAATTATAAGATTAAGAAAATCATAAGGAAAAAGATCATAAAGAAGAGAAAATACATTTACAGTACTATATTGTATTTATAGAGAAAAATTATGTGTAAGTGGACCTGCGCAATTCAAATCCATGTTCAAGGAAAGGGTCAATAGTATTTAGTGTCCCAGACAGTTGTTTGAGTTTTCATGGAATTTTAAACATAGGATATTAAAAAAATAGGAGATTTTATAACAGAACTATGTTTCTTACCAATGTCTTTCATAACTCCTTTTGATTAAACTGTTGCTGCATTTTCTAGACTTTATTACCTCATTAATTACACAGATAATACTGAAGCAGATTGTTTTGCTAATTAAAAAATTGTTAATCTTGAGGTAGCCACACTTCTCTAGGTCCACTTAGGAATCTGAAAGTTTCGGTTTAATGGTCTTTTCAAATGCGGGTGTTAATCCATGTGGGTTAGCATGGAGGCTGATATTGAGAGAAGGTGTGTAAAGCTGCTTTTCATCTCAGGGCCTAGGAATGAGCGTCCATGTGAGCATCTGTGACCTTGTTTTGGCCACCTCCCTTCCCTACCTCCTGAAGCTCCCAAACCTGGGCTCCAGCCCCCATATGGCACTCCCCCTTTCCCCTGACACAGGTGGATCCCCAGGGGCCTCTTGCTCTTAGACACGTCCCACATGGCACCCATCATTTATTTCTCCTCCTCTGGACATGTATTTCTGGGCCAGCTTCTCCTAGGCCAACAGTGATGCCCTAGAGTTGGTAGAGTGTCCCTACTGCCTGGTGCTCTGTGCAGGGTCCCAAGAGATTCTCCCATGTTGACAACAGAGCATGGTTGAGGCGAGGCTCTATGCTTTACTGGATTTTGTGAGGCTAGCCTGGCTCTCAGGCCTCCCTTCCTTTAGGCTCAGAAGTAAGTGTGTGGGAGGAGTGGGATGTGGGGTCCGGTCAGTGGGCAGGCACTGTGGTGCCTCAGAATTCCCCCCACCTCCTCTCTGATGCTGGGGCTGAGGTGCTCGGTGGGGCCTGTCTGCCCAGTGTCAGATCGGATTCAGGTGGGCATACCCCCTCAGACAGGCCCCTGCTCTGCACTGTTCCTGCAGCACCCTCTAGACAGAACATCAGTTGGAATGTCCAGCTGTGAGGGAGTCACAGTCCCTGCTGAACAGAGGATTGAATTTTGCCCTGAAAGGGCAGGACTCTCTGATGAGTAGGCCTGGGGCTCTTGGTGATGAAGCCCCAGAATGGTCAGGCTCAGGGCCAGGTGTGGTAGATGCATTGCTTTGCCCCTGAAGGCCTGCCTGGGACTCCAGCTCAGGAATGTGTTATCCATGTAGCTCTGGAGCACTATGGGATGCCCCTGAGAGCTCTGTTCTGTGGGCCTTCGAGATGCTTGGAAGCCCTTTGAGGGGGTTGGTGAGGTCAAAACTGTTTTCATAAGGGTACTGAGCCATTATTTCCTTTCTCATTGTGTTGACATTTGAGGTGATGACACAAAGCAATAGAGGGTACAACTGCTGGCGCCTAAGCGCCATCGCGGCGGGGCTGCAAACTCTGCCAATAGTCCTAGTGTCCTTTACTGCCGCCACTAGCTCTAAAAAGCCAGCGTCATTTAACACTGTCCTGAGATCATGACCTGAGCTGAAACCAAGAGTTGGACACTTAACTGATGCTTAACTACCCCACCTAGGCGCCCCTGAAATGCAGCTGATATTTGTATGTTGACTGTGTGGCCTGCTGCTTTGCTGAATTCATTTGTTAGGTCAATCTTCTTGTGGAATCTTCAGTGTTTTTTACATACAAGATCATATCTGCAAACAAGTAATTTTACTTATTCCTTCCCAATAACGTGGCTTTTATTTCTTTTTCTTTCATAATTGCTGTAGCTAGAACTTCCAGTACTATGTTCTAAGCTGAATAGACATAGTCAAAGTGGGCATCCTGACCAAAAAAAAGGTTTCAGTCTTTCACCATCTGGTATGGTGCTCACTGTGGGCTTCTCATGTATGGCTTGTATTATGTTGATGTAGCTTCCCCCCCCCCGCTTTTGTTTTTAAGGTTTTATTTAAATTATTTGACAGAGCGAGCATAAGCAGGGGGAGGGGCAGTGGGAGAGGGAGCAGCAGGCTCCCCGCTGAGCAGGGAGCCCAATGTAGGACTCGATCCCAGGACCCTGGGATCATGACCTGAGCTGAAGGCAGGCGCTTAACCTACTGAGCCACCCAGGCATCCCTGCCTTCCACCTGTTCATCTGGTCTTTTTTAGCCTGGTTATAGCTTTCTTATGAATATTTTGACACAACCGCTACATGCTTAATTTGGGGTCTTATACACCTTTGCCATTCCTTTATTCTTAGACTACCAGAGACATTTCATTTTAAGGTGTATCAAATTGCATTTAATTAGTACTCTTATTTATGAACTACAGGAAGTGCTGGCCCTTTAATAGGAATATTTATCTCTTTCACGTATTGACACAAAATATTTGGCCTCACTCCTGCAGAAATATCTTTATGCTGTTGCTGTATGGTGTGTTTTACCTGTCAGTACACACACACACACACACACACACACACACACACACACACACACACACACACACACACCCTCTCTCGGCTCCAGCTGGCGCATAGTGTAGTTCATGTGGTCCCCCCACGTAAACACTGAAACAACTCTGAATGGTTGGGAAGGCTAAATTACCTGTTGCCATTCACCCTGATAATCTGAGCCTATGATTAATATTTGATTGTGGGGGATGTTGAGGAGCTGGGGCTGACATCACTCTGAACAGAAGGCGAAAAGGCGAGTCTCCCTGAAGACCGTCCTTACTGTGCCCCCGTCTCCCTAAGTGTGGCACGGAGCAAGGGTGTGTTCTCGGAGCCCTCCGGGGGGCCCCAGGTCCTGGCACACTCCCGGGCATCCCGCTGCCTCGTGTGCAGCTTCTGACTCTCCTTGTGGCTCTGGCATTTTTTGCTTCACTTGATCTGGAACCTCGATGCTCCGTTTATTTCTCCTATTTCATTTCCAATCTCTAATCTTCCCACACCCATTCAACAACTTAATAATGTGATGTAGAATTTGCATATGCCAATTTAAACTACTTTCATACCTTACCAGATTTTTTGTTTCTTAGGGCTGAAGGCTGTACGTTCTTTGTGTCTGTGTGTGTAGTTGATGCGGTTCAGGTGGACTCTCGGTGGATTTAGGTGTGTACCCACCTTTGTTCCACTTACGTGCCATCGGTCCCTTCCAAGCTCAGGAGGTTTGCTGACGACCCGCCTTCCCCTAGTGGTGCGCGACATGCTGCCCGCCCGGGTCCGTTCCATTTTAGCTCAGGGCTCATCTTTTCTATAAAACCTTCTCCCGACTGTTGAGACAGTGATATTCTGCTCCAGTAACATAATTCCGTAACCTGCTTTTATGCATGAGTGCCGATACCGACAGTGACCTTCCCTGTAGATGGCATTTTAGAGGTACTATGACAGGCTCAGAAAGATCAAGTGTGTCATTTGTCCAAGATCATAGAACTGGTAAATTTGGAAATTAAAAAATCAGTACAAGTCGTACTTAGCCTTAACCCTGTAAAATTCAGTTGGCCATGCCTCTTCCTGATGGAGCATAGAAAGAGGGTTCGGAGAATTGGGGAGGTTGAGTGGGCCAGAGTTGATTATTGAGATAAGGGAAATGAAAGGGAAAAGGAACCTGGAGTCCTTCGGCAGTTCTGGCTCAGGTGACAGGTGGTCCCAAGGAGTGTTTCCTCCTCCTTGAGAAAGAGTAGATTTCTCTGTTTTGTTTTGTCTGGCACCGGAAGACGAGGAAGGGGGAATGTTACCCTCCCTTGTATATATTCATGTAGAGGGGATCTGTGATGAGTCTGAGGTAGGATCGTCTGCAGGCAACAGAATACACTGGTCTCAAGCCCAGGACAGAGGTCCAGATTCCTAGAAGAGACTTGAATGTTCCCCTCCACATGCCCAGCGTTGGGAGAGTGCAGCCAGTGAGGATCTTGGTGCCATCCCTTGCCATCCACGGTGTGTCAGGAAGAGGTGGATGGGGCGCCTGGATGGCTTCCTCAGTGGGCATCCGACTCTTTGTCTCAGCTCGGGTCTTGATTTTGGGGTCATGGGTTTAGACCCCACATTGGGCTCCGCACCCCAAAAAAGAGGTTAAAGATGTCCCAAAATGAAAAATTTGCGGGGAGATTCAGATAAAACGGTATCTGTGCCATTTCCCACAGATGACAATTTACAGGAAAAAGCTTTGATTACTTTTGATAGAACTTCTCATTAAAATGACTTTTCTTTTGCTCAGATTAAGATCTACACATACGCCTCAGTCAGGCAGGAGTGTGTGAGCCCTTTTGGGCGGCTGCGTTCCCTGGGGAGCGCTGCAGGCGCAGGGCCTGGCTCAGCCGGGAGCCCGAGTGCCGCCCAGCGCCACTGCACCGTCGTATCACAGGACAGTCTGAATGCAGCAGGCAGCGGGTGGGCTGAGTGGGGTCCTGGCCCCACCGTGGCACTGAGGGAAATAGGCCTCCTGTTTCTCCAGGGCTCGGGTTCCCTCCTCCGACATTTCCCGGCGGTGAGGTGAGGCCAGGTGGGACTGTTTGGTCAGGAAGGAGCCCCCAGGAGGCGCCTGCTCCCCGGTCAGCCTTGTGCTCGGCTGCGGCGCCCCTTCTTGACACTCCTGATGCTGCGCAGAGTCCAGGGGCTCCGTTTCGGTGTGTGTGACAGCGAGGGCCACCGTGGCCTTCTTGTTCACGTGACTGTCTAAAATGGCAGACAGCTTTTCCACTTCATTTGAAATGGATCTCTTGATCACAAAATCACAGTTGGTCAGTTAGCAATAAAATGAGCTTAAGAGAACTGGTATCCATTACCTTTTGATCTATCTCTGTAATTCTCAAAATGGTAGGCTTAATGTTTTCTTGTTCATAGGTCATGTTACTGTAAAGTACTTTACTAGACGTGCGGAGGTCTAAATTTTAAAATTCTATAAATTAGCACATTACTAAGTATAGTGATGATAATTATACTTACTCTGTCAACTTAGTGTTTGAGGTTTGAGCTTCTAGAGATTTTTAACATTAAAAAGCAAACTATACGAACATTTGACCAAAATATACAATGCGTGTAAACTCAAGCTTCTGCTTCCTGTGTGGTATTTCAGTCTTAGTTGAAGATACATTTTCTATGATAGTTTTCACCTGTAAAGTGAACTTGTGTTTTATTTTTCCTTGAAGATTATCCGCATTCTCTGTTCACTGGCCTTGAGGGTGTGTGCCGTCAGCCAAAAATAGTCCACTGACGTTTATTTGTGACTCAGTATTTCGTGAAATAACAAATTCTTACAGCTATGTGACAATAGCAGTGGTTTTATTAAGCCCTAACCGTTCATGATTTGAAGAGAGCACCGCAGATGAACCCAGAAGGTGCTCCTTGGGTTTCCACTCCGCCCCAAGCCCAGCAGCACCCTGTGAACTCTTGAAAACTTCCTGCCTGCCTGTGGAAGTCTGTGTACTTGTCAATTAAAACTCTTCTTTCTGACCCGCAGAGTTCTTAGGATTTTTAAGATGTGAGCTTTATGGACAAATAGCTCATTATGATTATTTTAATTTTCTTTAACTTACCTACAAATTGGACTCTCTCCACTGACTCTGAGTCCTCCACGTTGCTTCTCAAGGGTGCGTTTCTTAGTAGGTAGATCTGTATGAATTGCCGTGTTGGTCATAATGAGTGACTGTCAACAGCTTCCCTGCATTGTGTAGGTATATCACATACCACATCTGCTCTTTTCTTGACAAAATCCAATCAGGCACAGATTTTTTTCTAGAATTGGAAGCATATCTGAATGGTCTTGAGTCTGAATGTGAACGAGAGCAAAGCTGGTTGTGTGTGAAGTTGGGAGCAGAGTGAGCACGTCAGTAAGCCCCGCAGGGAGCTGAGTGCCGCTGGGGTCACAGAGGAGCCCTTCATCCGTTGCCCTGACTGTGAAACCCATACTCTGCACCATGGTCTGGCCCCTGCCACGTCTGATCCCACCTCCTGCCACTCTCCCCCGCTGTGCTTCTGCTCAGGCCACACCACCGCCCCAGTCCTCAGGGAGGTCCCTGCTCGGGAGCCTGGTATTGTGAGGGGCCTAGTCTTCCCAGGATGTGTTCGGTCCGGCATTCATCGTCCCAGGAGAGCATCCTGTTTGTTCTTGTAAAATGAGCGGATCAAGGTCATGATGCATTTTGAATATCTGTTCCGAGTGGGATGCTGCCTAAACCCCTTACACACGCACCATCTCTCCTTTGTGTCTGAGCGGGGGTACTTAACGCACATCCACCTTCTCCTCCCACATCTGCCTCCGCACGCCCCACTGGAGGACCAGGATGAGGAGCCTGTTTACTGTCGCCTACAAACATGATAAGGGGCCTCAAAAGGTTTGTTGGCTTAAGTGTCAACAAATTCATTTATTTTAAAGTCTGAAATACAGTATTACCTACTTAGTTCCCGTGAGGTTAAAGATAATACGCCTGTATGGAAAACGTGAGTTTGAACATATCGTGTAGGTTTGGACCCTGCTAACGATTGTAATGAACCGGTTTTGTTTGGCAGTTTGCGTGTGAACTTGGACATGGGCAAAGCCGCATATGGATGGAAGATCATGAAGGACGAGAGCATCCCCGGCACGGTTGTGCGGACCAGCACCATCCCAGAGGAGCTGGGGCGCCTGGTGTACTTGCTCACGGACAAAACAGGTACCGCTCCTGGTTCATGTTTGCCTTTGCGTGCTCGCCGGCGTCCAGGGCAGGGTGACGATGGTGTGCATGTGCCTGTGTGCGCTCACCGGCATCCAGTGCAGGGTGACCCTGGCGCGTCTGTGTGTGCATGCATGTGTGCGTGCGTGCATGTGTAGCGGCGTATTGAAGTCATTCAAATTTAGGATTTTCCAGACTCCGCTGAACACTGGCACACAACTAACCTTCACCTTTGAATAAACACAGTATCATTAGAATTAGCAAAATGTTAAATCCTTAGAGATTTAAATGACATGTTTATATATTTTTGATTCTCTGCTGCCATAGCGTTCTTTGTTTTATTAGTGCGGCTTCTGGAGAGGAAATACTGCTTGCCTGTTTATTACAGGATGATACTTGTGAGCTGTTGGAAGAATGTAACACGATGTGTGTGGGTTTGGTCTTTTGACAGTAATGTTCTCCTGAAGAGCCTTCCAAGTGACTATCCCACCCTCAGGTCCCTGCCCCAAATTTTATTTGCCCTTATTCCATCAAAGAATCCTTGTCAATCCTTAACATAATAAATAAAACATAAACTGAATCCAGTGAAAATCCTAGCAACAGGTGAAATCCCTTCCTGATTTCTTCATTCATAGTTTAAATTCCTGGTAACTCTTGGGGCGCCTGGTGGCTCAGTCCCTTGCCCATTGACTCTTGATCTCAGCTCCGGTCATGGTCTTAGGGTCGTGAGATCAAGCCCCGTGTTGGGCTCTGTGCTCAGTGGGGGAATCTGCTTGAGATTCTCCCTCCCTCCGCCTCTCTCCTCAGTCACATATGCTCTCTCTTTAAAATAAATAAGTCTTAAAAAATATCTCATAGTAATTCTTAGTGAACTAGAACTAAGGATACTTGTATAATATGATAAAATGTGTCTCAAGTAAAATTCAACATTATTTTTAATAAAATACTAGAAAAAGCTTAGTCTGGAAAGAGAGAAATCTAACCGCCCTATTAACATGTTTCATTCTGGCCGTTGCAGTAAGACAAGAACTAGAAATAAGCTCTCTGCCTGAAAGATGGAGCAAATATTTGTAGATGAAATAATGAACCAAGGGAATCAACTGCTAAGAGTACGAACCAATGAAGTGTCAGGTCACAGGTCAGAATAATAAAGTAGCTCCCTGCGTGTCAAGCGGACGGAAGAGGGAAGGCCCCACTCGTGGTAGCGCAAGCACGTGTGAAACACGTGGGCATACCGACGTGAGGGGAGTGAAGGGCGTGTGTGAGGATGATCAGACCTTACAGAGAAACGTGAAGGAAGACGTAAACCAGTGAAGGGACAGACTGCAGTCTCCAGCGCAAGGTCCCCAGCGCGAAGATACGGGATTGCGTAGAGCCTGCCTTCACGATGAAGTGATAGGTTTACTGCAGTTCCAGTCAAAATCCAGTTGCCTGTGGCACGTGGTTTTGTTTTGTTTTTTAATTTAGAGTGGGTTTTTTTGTTTTTATTTAAGTAATCTCTATCCCCAGCGTGGGGCTCGAACCCACAACCCTGAGATCAGGCGTCACACACTCCACTGACTGAGCCAGCCGGGCACCCCAGCGGCATTTGGTTGTGGTCAGGGTTGGTCATTATGGCACGTCGGGGGCTGTCCCGTCAGGTGATGCTCGTAAGTCCGAAGAACTCCAAAGTAACGAGGAGCTCAGACTCAAGAAGGTAGGCAGCGAAAATGCCATCAGATTTCTCCCTTCCCATCCTCACTGAGCCGACAGGAAAAGATCCAGAGAATAAAGTGTGGGAGACACGCAGGCGTGCCTCCGCAGAGGTTGAGTTATTTCTGGGAGACAGGTGGGACTATTTTGATGGAGAAGCTGGAGTGAAGCAAACCCAAACTCAAAAAGATTCCTGAAGTGACCCCACAGAAGAGCGTCCTGGGGAATCTGTGAGTTTACAGCACACAGGTCTGTGGGGGGCGGCACGGGAGGCTGTCAGGCTGCCCACCGGCGGCAGGAAAAGCCCAGCTATGCTCAGCCCTGCACTCAGCAGCCTGGACCTTGTGCATAAATACAATCGGAAACCAGGAACAGCAGCATGCACTCGGAGTCCCGCACAAACAGGCACGCTGTGCCCCAAGTGCACAGATCTGTGCGTGTTCACAGAGAAGCCCAACGGAGCCCTGAGGCAAGGGTGCCGCATGACAGAAGGACTTAGTCACACCTGCAAATTCAGTGTCAGAATTAAACTACATTTCCACATACCAGCAACAGTGGGGGCACTTAATTCCAAAAAGGCCAATTAGAATAGCAGCAAAATGTATAAAGTAATTAGAAATAAATCCAAGCAGAACTTGTGTAAAGCCTGCATGGATATAAGTTTGAAGACCTGAGCAGGAGCTAAGCGAGAGGGTGGGCATCTCAGTGCCACACCCCGTGTGGAAAAGTCCGACCTGTCTGAGGCGCACACTGCCCCAGGACCTTGTCTGCACCATTGGTGGGAGCGTTACCTGGTGGCCACCGCTCTGTCCGAACGGACGAGCCCCGACAGCCTGCGCACCGCGGTGCCCCTCTGGCTCCTGCTCCCCAAGGAGACACGTGCGCATGCGCAGCAGGAGACAAGCCCAGGGATGTCCATGGCATCATCTTGGACAACAAAACCAGACTGAACATAACAAAAGCGGTTATCAGTACAATGCATAAATTGTGGAGTGTTTGCAGTTGAATGCTAACTAGCAATGACGGTGTCACGGTTTAATGTTGAACCCAGAAAGGTCTGGGGCCTTCCCCTCTCGGAATTCTGTGCTCCCCTCCTGCCCTGTGTGTGAGGTGCGCGGCGTGCTTATCCGGGGAGCAGGTGCGGGCTGGGCTGTCCTGTCTGCAGCCCACCTGCTCTCGTGGCCACTGAAATCTGCATGTAACACAGCTAAGTGTGGTGCCTGTGATTTCACGTCGGTTCGCAAACGAGAAGCATGTGTCAGCACACAGTATGCTTGAGAGTGACTGGTTCTCTCTCCTCTTCCCGTGTCTCTGGATGTGTGATATCAGCAAGGGAAGAAGGATTTTGTGACATCATTTCTTCTTAAAATGCTAACTTTTTAGTATGCATTTTAAATGGTGATGGGGTCATCATTCTCCTTTGTTTCATCATAGCTCCTCCATTTGTCTTTGAATTCTGAGTTCCATCCAGGATAAGGAAGAGTGGTTTTGCCCAGAGTCATAAAGTAAAACCCCATTTTCCTCATGTCTCACTCTGCTGCTTTCACAAAGCAAAAATAAATAATCTGGGCTTCTGAGATTTAAAAAGAATTACAGAACATTATATAAAATATGTGAGTGAGAGAATCTTACACATTTCATTTTCCAAAAGGCCTTTTTGTTCCAGAAGTCACTGAAGGGACCCTCTGTCACCACTTCCTAGTGTTGGAGCCACATGGAGTTTTAAACATTTTTAGTGTTTTTAAAAATTTTTGGTCTTGAGCTTTTTCAGACCCTTTCTCCGTAATCGGAAGGTGAACGCCACCCACGGCACATCAGGCGAGCCACACGCTGTGCCAGCCCTGTGCCTGTCCTCGCCCTGGGGCCATGGGGCCGCGGGCACTTGCCCTTCACGGGTCCTCCTCCCTGAGGGCACTCAGGAGGGAGTGTTGCCTTGGCTGCTTCTAAAGGCCACACGGACCAAATCGCAGGAGAAGGACATTGAGGACGAGTTGTGTAATTGTCACCACACTGCCAGCACATAGTAGGACTAGTCTAGAAACCAGCTTCTCACACAGATGGAGGCCGCCGGCACACGGGGGTTGGGCCCTCACCTCTGGGCAGCGTGCGGCCTCCGGGGACCCCCAAGCCTCCGAGCGGAGCCATGCGTTGTCTGCCGGGAGGGCTGCATGGCTCGAACTTGCGCTCACCTGCCCTGCCGGGGGGTCCGGCGCAGCTGCGTATCTGTTGTTACTGGGAAGCGTCGTCCGGCAGGGACTGAAGTAACTGTGCTCTGTGTTGTAGTAGTCTCGTCGTGTGACTGATTCAGGTCCTCTGCAGTTGGCCGGGGCCCAGTGGTCACTATGGTGGGCTCCACCATCGCAGAGGGTCTGACGGGGGTGGTGGTTTGGCAGAGGGTAGAGAACTTGGGGTGTAAGACCGTACGCAGACATCATCTGCTTAATCGAATGAGCTGCTGTGTGAGGAGCCTTTCGCTGCTGACCTGCCCATAAGGCGGTCCTCGGTGTGATCGTGATCGGGCTTGTGCCTCATCAATACGCTTTCTGACAAGAAGCGTCCATCACGCGGCCTCTCGTTTGCCCCAGCAGAACAGAGAACGAAGTGTCCCGCAATTGCATTACAGTTTCCTTCTTGTGGACAAGAAAGCGGTGTGGTGTAATTAGGTTTGATTGGGGTGCACGTTTCCGGTAAGATCTGAAATGAATGATGTTGCCATAGTGACGCGTGTGGCCAGCAGTGCGTGAAACATGAAGCAGTTCATTCGACAAGAGCGGACATCTGTTAGCTGCCAGGGTGCAGAGCATGTTGACACTGCCCAGAAATGGTGGACGTGCCGTGATAAATGAGCAGACGGCGCTGGCATGCTAGGGCAGGTCGTCTGCACCGAGTCCGCTGGGGAGCCCCCATCTCTACGCCGGCTGCTCCTGAGAGCGGTGCTGCGGAGGGCTCGGAAATCATAAAACTTCGCTCCGGCTGCAGCCTGTTAGAGTGAGCCGCGAATTCCTTTGTTGGGAATCTTTATGCTCCTGTATGACAGAGCATTCCCAAACCACGCCCTGAGACAGGTCATTTAGGATGCGCACCGTGTCGATAGCACCCGTTACCTGGCTTGGCCGTGCGGTTTGCACCCGGCTCGTGTCAGCTCCCAAGGCCGCATCCTCTGCAGCGGGAAGCGCCGTGTCCACAGTGGCAGGGGCAGCGGACCATGGCGTGCGTGCCTCGCCGGGGAGACCTGGAGCTGGGGGTTATGTCCCGTAAGCCAGGGGCCCTGTAAGCTGGGGCCAGGCACAGGCTCTCTGGCCTGCAGATGACAGCTGGGGCCTCTGGCGCCAACACACCTGCAGGGTCTGGCACTGTGCATGACCGGAGCGCGCACTTGTGTGTGTGCTGGGCTGTTCACCCCAGGTGAGGCACTTGATGCAGGCAGTGGTTGAACAGAGGCCTATTGTACTGGGAACCGCGGTCTTCTGAGAAAGCCTCATTTACAGCAAATACAGATTAACAAAGAATATGGCCACAGTCTGCAGGGTATTAGAAGTTGTGTTTCCATCCCTCATTGCTTCGTGGTAAAGTCTGAGTAGCTTTGTGTTGATCTCACGTGATCATTGCTCACGGCCTGGATCCTGCGCTGGAAGTCCATGGGGTTGGGTGGGTGGCCTGTCCCCAGTGTGCCGCGGGCAGACTTTCCTTTGTTTCTGTGTGGTTGCCACGCCCTGGCTGTCCCACGCACGAGCTGCGGTGTGGCCGTGCCACCCGCCAAACACTGGGTCAGAACACTTTGCAGCTGCGTCTCCAGCAACGTGTCCTCTGCCTGCCTGTGAATCGTCTCCGTCGCTGCCCTGAGACGTGTGCCTGCAGGACTTTGTCCTTAGAAATTGAGTTCCCCTCTACCTGCTTTGCTGCTCGTCCTCCAGAGCCCTCTGCCTTATTAAGGAGCTACAGCATTTTCCTTCTTCAGGAATCACAAAACACGCCTTTTGTCCAAAGACATTTTCCGTCCCTGGCGCTCTCCTAACGGCCAGGTCGCGGGGAAGCCTTCTGGTGGCGTCTGCCCATCCCTATCATGAAGCTTCAGACTTGGGACATACTAACAGTTGAATTAAGATGACAAAAATTGTATGACCTATCAATTGATTGAAATCATGAAAATTGTTTAAGATTTGAAAAGCGGTTTTGCATTACTGACTCTTTTAGTAACTGGCTTAACCTTAGACGCCCCTGCTGTACAAGAGGGTGTAGAAAGTCTCAAACTCGCCCTGACTTTCCTGCTCAGCGTTTTACAGGGTCTGCTGTGAAATAGAAACATCATTGAAAGTTAAAAAGATCCTTCCAGGATTCACCTTAGTATGTTAGAAGATACGCGCCCCTACATAAAGGAGCGTCTGCATCCATAACCCAGTCTCTCACCCAGCGAGATGCAGATGCATTCATCCAAATGGCAAAATAACTGAGCCAAAAATTTCATCGTTTATTTGATGAAATGATAGTCATTTGTTTGAATATGTCTGTTATAACCTCCATAAAACGTGATTTATCAGCAACTAGGACGAGGGTACCAGATGCAGCGTTTGACTCGGACGGCAGGCCACTGGGGCAGGTCGCGCCAGCGTTGGGCACAACCACCGTGTGCTGTCAGTGCGGTCCGAGCTCCCTCACAAGGCCACCTGGTGCACAGCAGCAACCCCCTTGCTTCCCTGCCCTCGCTCAGCCCTCGGTGACCCCTGGTCGACCGTATGCCTCAGCCGGTCTGCCTGTGCTGGACTTCTCCCAGGAGTGGAAGCTCACACCGTGTGGCCTTCTGTGTCTGGCTTCATTTGCTCAGCAGACACTTTCCAGGTTCACCCGCACTGTCGCGTGTCTCAGTACCTGACTGCTTTCTATTGCAGGCGATACTCCGTCGTGTGGATAGACCACATTTCATTTCCATCTCAGTTGAGGGACATTAGTGTAGGTTTTCCTGTTTCTGTTTGGAAGAATGCTGCTATGAGCAAGGTTCTAGCCAGGGCGGGTAGGCAAGAAGAGAAAGGCATCCATGCTATAAAGGGGAGTGAAGCTAGTTGTGTGTGACATGGTCTTCAAACAGAAAATCATAAGGAGGGGTGCCTGGGTGACTCAGTCGTTAAATGTCTGCCTTTGGCTCAGGTCATGGTCCCGGGGTCCTGGGATCAAGCCCCTGCTCCCCAGGAAGCCTGCTTCTCCCTCTCCCACTCCCCCTGCTTGTGTTACCTCTCTCACTGTGTCTCTCTCTGTCAAATAAATAAAATCTTTAAAAAAAGAAAATCATAAGGAATCCCCTAAAATCTGTTAGAAGCAATAAATGAATTTAGTAAGGTTTGAGATACAAGATGAATATACAAAAATGAATTGTATTTCTATACGCTAGCAACGAACTATCCAAAAATAGAATTAAGAACACAATTCTGTTTATGATGGCATCAAAAAAATGAAATCAGTATTTTATAGTGTTAAGATGGCAATAGGATTCCCCAAATTGATTTACAGATTCTACACGATTCCTCTCAACATCCCAGCTGCCTTCTTTGGAGAAATTGACAAGCTGATCCTAGAATTCCTGTGGAAATGCAGGGAGGGTGGGCGCCCAGAGTGGTGTAAACAATCTTGGGACAAGAGCAAATGGAAGGACTCCACAGTTCCTCATCCCAGAGCCTGCCACCAGGCTGCAGGGATCAAGACAGGATGGTGCTGGTGTGAGGACAGACCTTGAGATCGAGGGGGTGGCATCCACAGTCCGGACATCAGTCCCTAGCTGGACACTCAGACGACTTCCAATAAGGCTGCCAGGACGGTGTGCCGGGAGGAACTAAAGCCTGACGCTGCCGGTCGACTGGATTCCAGCACGGGTGCCGCCATCCTCACTGGGGAGGACCAGCCCCTTCAACTGACAGGCAGGGAGAGCAGGACGTCCACATACAGAAGAATGAAGGGGGACCCCTACCTCACACCACACACAAAAACTAGCTCCAGATGGATCACAGACCTACATTTAAGACCTAAAATGATCATTTTTTTAAACTGCTGAGTTTTCAGAAACTACTCTAAACTTGTCTTTTGTTTCATTCTCTTTGGCTCCATGAAGCACCAGAATAAAGAACTTCTAGGTATCTATCTTAATAGAAAGCTTTATAGGGCACCTGGGTGGCTCAGTTGGTTAAGCGACTGCCTTCAGCTCAGGTCATGATCCTGGAGTCCCGGGATCGAGTCCCACATCGGGCTCCCTGCTCAGCGGGGAGTCTGCTTCTCCCTCTGACCTTCCTTCCTCTCGTGCTCTCTCTCTACCATTCGCTCTCAATAAATAAATAAATAAATAAATAATCTTTATAAAAAAATAAAATAAAAATCTTTATAAACATAACCCAAAAAATAAAAAATAAATGTAAACAAAGCCCAAAAGAAGAAAGAAATAGTTTAAATCTGGATATGTTATCTTTTAATTATTTTAAACTAAATTTTTAAATGCAACAGTGTATTTACTATTTTAGTATGTGCTTGTATGTGTCTATGGGAACTCTGTGGCCTCCCATAATTTCAAGGGGTCTTTGTGCATTACTCTAGAGAGTTCTCCAAACGGCAGCAGGAAGCAAACGTAACTGCGTAGTTGGAGTTTTCATCTCAGAACTTAAAATGCTATCACCAGGCTGACTGAGGACAGTGAGCTAAAGCAGTGTATTAAGGTAGCAGTCACTCGGGGCACCTGGGTGGCTCAGTTGGTTAAGCGACTGCCTTCGGCTCAGGTCATGATCCTGGAGTCCTGGGATCGAGTCCCGCATCGGGCTCCCTGCTCAGCGAGGAGCCTGCTTCTCCCTCTAACCCTCCCCCCTCTCATGTACTCTCTCTCTCTCATTCTTGCTCTCTCAAATAAATAAATCTTTAAAAATAAATAAATAAAAAATAAAATAAAATAGCAGTCACTCTACAGCTCCAGATTTGCTGTCTAGAAACAGTCTGTGATCGGAGCAGTAATCATGATGTGCCTTTGGTTTTGGAAAATACTTGCTGTCCACATGGAGTATTGCATTTGGGAATGCCAGAATGCTCGTCTTCAGTAGTCTCGGGAGCAAGATGCTCTGAGTAAACCATCTACCATGTGACTCAGAGAGATGCCACCCTCAAGCTGTGGTGGGTTAATGGGCATAGGACCTGATCGTTGGCACAGGAAGAGGCGGGCGGATGTGCCTCTGACAGAGGGGCTCTGCCTCTGCACAGAGTGTCTGCAGAGCCCAGAGGCCCATCAGCACCCAAGTCCAGACCGTAGGGAACACACTGGAGCAAGTTCATTTACAAGGAAGAACGAGAGAGCAGAGAAGACTGTGGCCTTGGGCTCAGGAGGCTTCACCTGGACCCACACTCAAGCAAACAGTGTAGAAACACAACGGGAACCAGGCCTGGCCTTGGTATTTGATGCTGAGGAGCTCCTGCTGTTTGTTGCTGTGATAACATGGGGGTTACATTTATTGTAGCAGCCCCTTCTGTTGTTAATAGCTGACACGCTCAGGCAGGAAGTGGCAGGTCCCAGGAGCGTGGCCCTGAGGTGGTCCTTGCTGATGTGAGGCCTCCATTCGCCACTTTACATGATGCCATTCTGTCCGCTTTGGGGTACGTTGGACATTTCCCTTAAGAAACGCAGACGGGTTGGGACAGAAAACACATTGCCGGAAGTCAGTTCCTGGCACTTCTTGTTCTCACATTTGTAGTTGAAATTTCTTGCATGTTCTGCTTTATCCCCGCAGTCGGTACACCTGTGTACACGCATGTGCACATGCACACGTACGCACACACAGCACTGTGAGAGCGATGCTCCAGCACGCGCCCCGAGGGTGTCCCGGGTGCGTTTGCACACAGTCGGGCGTCTGGCCATAAGACATTCTAAGTCAGCGTTGTTCTCCTGAGGTCAGCTCCCATACTAGAGCAGCATACGTGTGCCGGCGCCTGGTTATCCTCGGGACCGCCCAGCGGGACCAGCTCCTCGTCAGCCCCTCCAGGGAAGCCGCATGAGCATGGAAGTCTGTAGACCCTCCTCTCCACAAACTCGCCCAGGTTCCCCTTGCTTCTCTCCGGCCCACCGAGGCAGAGGCGCAGAGGGGCTCACACCTGAGGGCAGGATGAGGTACCTGTCTGAAGAACCGTCAGCCGCACCTCCCACACACAACCCCGTCGTGTCTCAGGTGCGCTTCCCGCCGCAGCGCGGCTTCCTGCTCGCACTCCGAGGCTGCCTCGTGGCGTTGACCGCCAGCCGTTAATAACTCCGTGCGTGGCTCCAAAAACCAGTTCAGGGGGACACGTGGTTTTTCTCTAAACATATTGTCATCTGCTTTTAAAAATATTCGCGTATTCCTAAATCCGTGTTAAGTACCACAAGTAACAATAGTCTGCAAAGTCAGGAAATTAAAAAAAGAAAAAAAAACAGTTTTTCCAACAGATCCAGTTTTCAGGACAGGAGGGTATTATGTAACAAAGCGTCTTCTGCTTTTTTGTTCAGTGCTTTCCAGCCTTGGGCTCTAGCTAGAAAACTTTTTCATCTGGTTGAGAAACAGTAATGTAATTGTTTCCGTTTCTGTCCTTTGGTGTCAGCATCCTGTATCTTTCTGCCAAACCTCCCCTTCCTCTTTATTTATTCATTTATAATTAAAATCAGTTAGCATATAACATTAGTTTCAGAAGTACAGGTCAGTGATCTGTCAGTCTCATATTACACCCAGTGCACGTTACATCACGTGCCCTCCTTACTGCCCATCACCCAGTTACCCCATCCCCCACTTACCCATCTCCCCTCCAGCAACCCTCAACTTGTTTCCTAGAGGTAAGAGGTTTGTCTTATGGTTTGTCTCCCTCTCTGGTTTCATCTTGTTTGATTTTTTCCCTCTCTTCCCCTATGATTCTCTGCCTTGTTTCTTAAGTTCCTTGTTTCAGTGAGATCATATGATAACTGTCTTTCTCTGATTGACTTATTTCGCTCAGTATAATGCCCTCTAGTTCCAACCACATTGATGTAAATGTTCAGTATTCATCCTTTCTGATGGCTGAGTCATATTCCATTGTATATATGGACCACGTCTTCTTTATCCATTCGTCTGTCGATGGACATTTGGGCTCTGTCTACAGTTTGGCTATTGTGGACATTGCTGCTATAAACATTGAGGGTCAGGTGCCCCTTCTTTTCACTACATCTGTATCTTTGGGGTAAATACCCCAAAGTATTTGGGGTATTTAGTAATTGGGTAAATACCCAATTGCTGGGTTGTAAGGTAGCTCTATTTTCAACATCTTGAACCTCCATACTGTTTTCCAGAGTGACTGCCCCAGCTTTGCATTCTCACCAACAGTGTAGGAGGGTTCCCCTTTCTCCACATCCTTGCCAACATTTGGGACGTTAAAATATGTGATATTACACTTAGCTTAATGAAGGACGAGATGTAGCTAAATCAGGTGCTTAGGCATATTTTGCCTTGATAAAACTAAACTGTCATTCAATCATTATACTTAGTACTATATTTAATTCCATGAACCTTAGAATTACTTCCTAATCTTGCCGTTGGGAAGCAGAGGTTGATGACCTGACAGAGTCAGCACGTGCATGAAGAGCAGAGGCATCCCCAGTGTCAGGTGCCCGAGCTTACAGACGCCAGAGGCCATGCGTGCTGCCGTGCTCCACGTATCAATGTCTCCTCCGGCGTGAGGAGGAGGTCTCCTGCAGTACTGCTTTAGGAGAATCTTTGGTGCTGGAGAGGCCAGTGTGACCCCGGGTCCTGGAGAAGACGCAGGAGAACGCAGTCCGACCTGTGCCCTCTGCGCACGTCCTGTTCATTCCTGTGTCTTCGGTGAAGTGTCGTAGCAGGTTTCTTCCAGTGGCTGGTTGTCTGCTGCGTGCGGTACTGATGCAGCCAAGGGGTCTGGGTTTCTTTGTCATACTTTTTACTTCGATGCACTTTTGTATTCCTTACGTCGTGCGGACTGTGAACTCGTGGTAAGCGTGTGTTCGCCCCCGCCTTTGTTCACATGCTGTCTGGGTTTGTGAGTTGGGCGTGCCCACACCCTCTCCCAGACAGGCTGGCTGTGACTTGGGACGGCTCGCTCACGCTGGGTCATGGGGACGTGCTTGTTGGACAGCAGTATCATGTCACCGCCTTGGCAATGGAGGCAATCGTGTGTTTCAATTCCTTTTTCCATGATGAGTGGAGAGTGTGGGAGGAGGACACGCTGATACCAAGCGTGAAATAAACATAGTTCTCATACACACGGTACAGTTGAGGTGATCATGGAAGTGCGTTTGAAAGGGAGCGAGGTCAAGCAGCCATCACTGAGCTTTGTCTCTTCGGTGTCTTGGCCCTGATCCAGTTGACAGCATACTCAATGGTGAAGGGAAAGAATCAACGTGAGGGGGACCGATTGCTGGAAGCGTGGTGTCTTAACACCGAGGCACAGGAGTGTGGGGTTTACGTTCCTCTTAATTCTCTGAAGCTGATCCTTCCTTTTCCCACACTCCAGATATTGCGTGGAACCACCATTGCCTTGTGTAGAGACCAGCTCTCTCCCCGGGCACTCTGGTCCAGGTGATAAGGGGCTGTGACTTGGGTATCAGGATTTAAAATCTCCCAGGTGGTGAGTGGGCAGCAGTGCTCAGGGTCTGCTGGGATGCACACAGTCAGACACAGAGCCACTGCCCAGCCTGAACGCAGCATCCCCACCCTGTTGATCTGAGGCCGTGGAGCAGGAGACCTAATCTCATGGGCACCTTGGAGGTCCTACCCACTCTGCTGCCTTGATGTAAAATACATGCAATCTTCAAAGAAAAACTATTCATTTAAAACCAAAATGTTTTATTATAACAGTGTGTAGTCTCAAGACTTCTTAAGAACGTGAGCATTTGCAAGGTATATATGGATAGGGGCACCTGGGTGGCTCAGTTGGTTAAGCGACTGCCTTCGGCTCGGGTCATGATCGTGGAGTCCCGGGATCGAGTCCCGCATCGGGCTCCCTGCTCGGCGAGGGGACTGCTTCTCCCTCTGACCCTCCCCACTCTCCTGTACTCTCTCTCTCATTCTCACTCTCTCAAAATAAATAAGTAAATCTTTTTTAAAAAAAAGGCATATATGGATAGTAGAATTTACATAAGGAGACCAGTATAAATGTAAATTTATCACTAGGTAAGTAAATGTGTAACTGTCAAATCTTAACATAATTTAGGGCGAGTGCCTCTGAACAGTTCTGTGATTCTGAGCTGATGCCAGTCGACGGCCTTGCTGAGCACCCGATGTGGGCGGAAGGCATCCTGGTCAGTATAACGTGTGGGTCACTGGCATGGCCCTATATGTAAATTCAAACTGTACTCTCCGAAATCTCATCTTTAAGAATCTACCCCACATAAATAATGGTTTTGTAGCTGCATTTTTTGGTGATAACAAAAAATTTTAAACCATCTGAGTATCCGTGTTTGGGAGGAAGATCCAGCAGAACCTTGTGTACCATACTGGGTTTATGGTATACCCCCTAAAAATAACGTGGAATACCCCTGTGTGTAGTCATGTGAAAAAATAGTTTATAAATGCATACTTGTCTCTACCAGTGGAAAAGTTGGAAGAGGTTATATACCTAAACTAGGTGATCCCAGGGTGTGAGAAGGTACAACAAGTATTTACAACTTTTAATATAAATGAAGGCCTCCAATTCCAGAACGATGGAGTGGATGTTCTTCTCCCTGTCTGTCCTGCTGAGCACACCGTGCACCTGACGTGCTACGTGCAGCGCACACAAGAAGACTGTGAGCGGGGAGGGAGGAAGGCAGGCTCGCCCCATCAGGAGGACCAGCAGTCAGTTCCCTGGTGTTCCGCTTCATGCCCAGACTGGGGCCTGGAGAAGCCAGCGATGCAGAAATGCCAGTGGCACAGACAGGCCGAGAAGAGCTGCTCTCTGTGACCGAAGGAGCAGCCTGGCAAGACAGGAACACTCACGCTTCCATTCCAGCCGTTGGAGAAAGCACAGCACACGTGGCCCTGTGATGATGTGACGGACGGAGGAGTCACCACGGCGGTGGCCATCCCATGGCCACATGTAAGTGTGTCCAGTCAGCGCATGGTGCAGCAGCAGCTTGCACAGTGTTCCCTGTCCATTTGTGCTCAGCAAAGGCCCCACCCTCTGTCTCCGAAGACCAAGTGGGGACCCTAGACTTCCAACCTCTCCTGGCTGTCCAGATGACCCAGCTCCCAGGCCAGCATGGAGTCCAAGAAGGCTAAGGGTCGGACTTTCATGTCTGCTGGGCGGGCAGCCTGGACGGCCATTGTCACAAACAGAATCAGCGCGGTGAAGAACTGATGGGTTGTGCCAGACTAGGGGTGGGCGAGGGCATGGATGTGGCCACGGATGCAGGCGAGGACCATGTTGGTGCAGATGGGACGCCTCTGCATCTTGATGGCCATGCTGGCCGTGCAGATCCACACATGACGGTGACGTGAAGCTGATATGCTGCGCGGTGCCGGGCACTGGTCTGATCCTGCGCCACTCAACACAGGGACGGCCAGTGGGGTGCCAGGCGGGGGATGCGGGCAGCCCCCTGTGCCGCTGTGGAATCCAGAATTGCTGCAGGAGAAGTCAGAAGAGAGGCCAGCAGCCCTTACTCAGGAGGCTGGCGGACACGAGAAAGGCCTGTGGTAGGCATGCCACCCAGGGGGAGGAATCACACATTTCCTTGTGAGGTAGCAGTTTTTTCTTTAAACTAGAGTTGTTTCTTATGAAATGCATATGTTTCTTATTTTTTCCTATCATTTCATTGAGATTCCTGGTAGTTGCTATTTTCTAAACTGGAGAGCTCTAATTCTGTAATCGTCTAGCATTTCAGGGGCCTGGCAGGTCCCAGCAGCCGTGAAGTGCACTGCCCAGCTGACATTTCATGTAGACGGTGGACATTGCTGGTTGTGTTTGAGGGAGGGAGGAGAATGAAGGGTCCTTATTCTAGGAAGGCGGCACCAGTCAGGAGGTCAGAAGCCATTCCCGAGTCTCGCAAGTCGGGATGAGCGGTGAGGGCCCCAGAGTACATGTAGCCGCGGCAGAGCCCCCGCACCACACCTGTGCGGCTGGTGTGAGGAGGTCTGAGGGTTGGCAGAAAGGACGGAGGATGATGAGGGCGGCGTGTGGGGCAGCTCCGTCACCCGCCTCCGCCTGCGTGCCTGTGGACCCCCTCGCCAGCCTCAGCCGGTGTTTCACGGTGAGGGGGTGGGCGGCAGGGGGGCGGCAGTGCCCGCAGTCAGGCGCTCAGGGGGCGCTCCGGCAGGGGCGGGTGCTGCTGGTCAGGAGGCGTGCGGGCCAGGTGGCGGAAGGGGAGGCCAAGGCTGTGCGTCCACAGGGTAGAACAACCATCCTAGAGGAAGAGTGGGTGGAGCTGGGCACCATGAGATCTGGGAATGGTGACACCTTAGACCCTAGAATGTCTGCAAAGCCAGAGAATCCTAACAGTGTGGCCCCAGCACGACACACACACAGACCAGGGGAACAGAAAAAAACCGCACCCGTAAATGGGCAACTAAGGCAGGACGAGGAGGGCAAGAGCGGACAGTGTCCTCGCACGTGGTGCCACAAGAGCTGGACAGCAGCGTGCAGAAGAAGGAAACCGGCCCTTTGTCCCGCACCACACAAGATGAACCCAGGACTGAAGACCAGAAACCATAGAGGTTCCAGAGGAGAACACAGGCAGTAATCTCTTTGACATCGGCCTTATCAACATTTATTTGGAACTGTCTCTCCAGGGAAGGGCAACAAAAGCTGAAAGAAACAGACAGGATTCCATCAAATGGGATTTCATCAGACTACAAAGCCTCTTCAGAGCCAAGGAAACCCATCAACAAAATGAAAAAGGAACCTATTGAATGGGAGCAGATATTTTCAAGTCATCCATCCTGTAAGGGGTTAATATCCAAAAACATATGAAGAACTTAGACAACTTAGTATCAAACAATTAAAACGCCCCAGTTTAAAAATAGGCAGAGGATCTGAAAGGACATTTTTTCAAAGAATACCTGTAGACACATGAAAAGATGCACAACATCACTAATCGTGGGAGAAATACAAATTAAAACTACGATGATACATCTCCTTCACACAGGTCACAGTGGCTAAAATCAACAGGTGTTGGCAAGGATGCAGAGAAAGGGGAACCGCCGTGCACGGCTGGTGGGAACGCAAGCGGGCGCAGCCCCTCTGGAAAACGGTGTGGAGGTTCCTCAAGACATTAAAAGGAATCACCATGTGATCCAGCAATTGCACTTCTGGGTGTTTATCCAAACAAAATGAACACTAATTCACAAAGATACACACCACCCCTATGTTTGCAGCAGCATTATTTACAATATCTGAGATCTGGAAACATCCCAAGCATCCATCCGTAGATGAATGGATACGGGAGAGGTGGTAGAGACCTATGTTACTCAGCCATAAAAATGAAATCTTGCCATTTTTGACAAAAAGGATGGACCTAGAGGGTATGGTGCTCAGTGAAATGAGTCCGAGAAAGCCAAAGTTGCAGAATCTAAATAACCAAACACAAGAGAAACAGACTCAAAGACATGGAGACAAATGGGTGGTTGCCAGAGGGGAGGGGGCGGAGGAGGGGGGAGAGCCGCAAACCTCCGGTTATCAAATGAGTCCCGGGGATGTACAGTACCGCATGGGGAGTGTGGCTGGTGATACTGTACTAGGGCTGTGCGGTGACCGATGGCGACCGCACTCAGACGGGGAGCATTTTGTATAAAAATAGCGAACCGCTGCCGTGTACACCTGAAACAGATAGTGTATGTCAGCCTTCAGTTTTCACAAAAAAGAAACACGGAAGTAATCCACCCAGTTCCAGCAACAGCACTGTGAGACGGTGGGTCTTCGCACTGGGTGAACTGGGCGCATCCCCGTTCCATCCCCGCGGATCCCGCGGTGTGAGCCAGTGAGCAGGGCAGAGCACCCTTCGCTTAGGGTCTTTTGCCACTTGCGTTCAGTGGTTTACAAACCTAAAGAAATAGTAGTTTATTCTTGGTAGGAACTGTGCAGGCGTAGTATTCTTATTTTTGCCATACGTGTAAAATTCTTAGTAATAAAAAGGTTGAAAAGTATTATTTATTGTCATCGTATTTATAAACTGCCTCATACCACAGCCCACCGTAGATTCGAAGCCTCACATTCAGTGTATGTCAGAGGAAAAAGTGTCTACAGGAAATTCTTTAATTATGTCAATCTGATGAGTAACATATTTTTTTTTAAATAATAAATTTTCAGGGAACTGCTCATTTGGGCACACGTAACAGAGGTGAGCTTGGTGCTTATTCTAATAGGAATTAATGTACAATTTCATTAGCTTTTGATGATAGGTAACTATTGTCTTCATCTCAAATCTGTGATGTAAATAATTTCTAGAACTTCCTTATTTCATTTGGAAGCTGAATTGTTTTTAATTACATTCTTTAAACTATTTTAATTAATTCTGCTTTACTTAATGAGGATGACATAACCAGGAAACCCTTTTAAACTGTACTTCTCACATAATTTTGATTTCAGGAAACTTAGGTGCCATTTAATTGAGGTACTAAACGGGCTAAATAGAATTTTGAAAAAGCAAAATTTCTAAAACTGATCAGCATCCCTGAGAAGAGCTGCTCTTTGAAATTTATGAGACCCTAATGTATGTATTCTATCCATTCTTGTAAGAAGGTTATTCAAAACAGTCTCTGAAACAGTGTTATGAAATACGGATTTTCCTTCATGTTAACGTAGCCTTCCTGTCCTGTAGTGGGAGTTCTGAGCTATTTTGTTTTGAACACCAATGTGTATGGAGTCATGGATAGATGTGAAAACACTTTTTATTATATCTTCCACATCACATGTGCCAAAGAAAACAGAAGTTAGTTAATATTTTATGGGTGCCTTGTAACCGTGTGGAAAGCCCAGCTTCTAACTGACTGGGGATAGGATTGTTCATATCCACATTGATAATTACATCAGTCAGTGGGTGACCCTTCTGTGAGCTGTGAGGTAAGTGCAGAAAAGCCCGGGGGCCTACATGACCGCACTTTTCGTTACCGTACCTGACGCCCCTGCTCACAGGTGTTCACACTTCCCCAGGTTGCTTTACTTCTAGAAAACCCAGTAAGCAAAAATCATATGTGCGTATTGTGTGTGCATTTTTATATTAAGTGATACACATACACAATGTTTAGGGTTTTCAGAGTCATGAAGATGTGTAACATTGTGAATTTATGTGTCACTTTTAATGAAAATTCACCGTTTTTGAAATAATGTTAACGTCTCGCTGCCTTTCATGATGTTACTTCACTGCATTTGGCAGACCCAAGACATCTCATAAAATTGACCTGTGCGTGCTCCTCTCTTAACTGACTTCCTTACACACCAGGGGTGAAGCACTTCCTCATGCTCAAGCACACATGAGTGCCTGGCCTACATGGACTGGCTGTCCCCAGGAGTGAGCCCTGGCTATCTGGAGGGACGTGAGCACCTCCAGGCAGCTCACCGGGCAGAAGCCCAGCTAAAGAGAACGTGCCTCCCTGCTCACTGACCTTTCTGTTGCTCCACATGATGCAAGTGGTGCTAAGGGTTAAATGCATCTGTTTCTGTTCAATGAAAAATACTTAATTTTTCAAAATTGGGTGTTTTTTTTAAAAAACTGGTAGGCACGCTAATTTGGGACTAGTTGATGTCTTTCTCAGGCAGTGTTCTAGAGTATAATTACAAAGGTAGTGACTCTGTTTTCCAGTTTCACGCCTGTCTCTTTCAGAACAGGCAGAAGTTATATTTGTACCAAACAATGCATCTGAACTGAAAGACAGAGGCCACACTTTCTTCAGGTAGTTAGAGCCCTTCACGTTATCGCGCTCTTCCGGAGGGATCTGGGAGGGACACTTGTCCTCAGTGGGGAAGGACATTCCTAGCTGCTGGAATTACAGAGCAGAGCATTCTCAATGCCGAGGGGCGCCCAGCTATGAGAGCTCGGCCCGTGGAGGTCCACGTACGGGATGGGGAGTCCTGGTCCCGTTGATGAGCTTTCCTCTGTGACCTGGTCTTTGTTGCAGGAACCCTCACCCAGAACGAGATGGTGTTTAAGAGGCTGCACCTGGGGACTGTGTCTTATGGAGCAGACACGATGGAGGAGATCCAGAGCCACCTCAGGAATCCATACTCACAGGTAAGCTCATTGGCATCCGCACGGGAGCTGCCTGCAAAAGTGCCTGGCTCTGTCGAACCAGCCTGAACCCACTGTATCCGCTGATCTGGAAATCGGCGAACATCTTTGAATGTCCTAAAACACTCAGTTTTAATTTATAAATCAAGAAGCAGGTTTTGAACCAATTTTATTTTATTTTTTTATTCTTTGTAAAGATTTTATTTATTTATTTGTTTGTTTGTTTGTTTGTTTGATAGAGATAGAGGGAGAGCACAAGCAGGGGGAGGGAGAAGCAGGCTCCCCGCTGAGGAAGGAGCCCGATGTAGGGCTCGCTCCCAGGACCCTGGGATCATGACCTGAGCCGAAGGCAGCCACTTAACCGACTGAGCCACTGAACAATTTTGAATGAGCATTTCTATATTGTAAAATAATAGAAAGGATATAATGACCTTAAACCATTTATTCATATTAAATAATTTTCTTAGTGAAATATTCCAAAAGATTACTCAGGATAGGTAGTATCTTTAAGACTATTAAGTAGAATACTGCATCACAGGTGTTTCTTACCAGTTCCTCTGGGTTTCTTCATAATTAGTAAGACTTTCTCATATTTTTTTGCCTTTTCCATAAACAGAAGTAGTCACACGGTATCGTGAGCCCTATGTCCCTGTCATTCGGCCTCAGCAGCTGTCCATGCACCGCAGACCTGGTTCCCTCCGTAGCCCTGCTCCTCCTTCACCATATCACTGTGAAGTGAAACTCAAATGTCATGTTATTTCATCTGCAAATACCTCGTCTGTGTCTGGATTAGATAAGGACTCCTTGGGTGGAGGCAGGGGGCGTATATCCTAAGTCTTGGCCTTTCCCTGGAGCTTCAGGAGCTCTCTGAAGTTGCAGGAACAGGAAATACACAGCCTAGTAGCCACAGTGTTTGCCAGAGACTTGGTAGGCCGTGCGCTCTGCAAGTGCGTCTGTGGCCCGGGAAGGTCCTGACACGCCAGATCCTGACATGGGGCCCACAGGGCCACGTGTTCCCACAGATGACAGGGTGTGGGGCAGGCAGATACAGGCCACTCTGCAAAGGTCAGTTTAGGCCGCAGAGGTCCCCTAGCCTGTTCTCAGGTAGCGTTCGTGTTGCACTCATTTGAATTCACTGATTCTGAGTAACCAAACCTTGCAAGCCCAGGGTGTCTAAGATGCTGCACACACAAGGCTGTGGTTTGAACCCAGAGCCAGCCATCACTTCCCTAGGCTGCTTTTCTGCCTCTCTGCTGGCCTCTTGTGAGGTTCGGGCACCCCCGTTGTAACAGGCCAGCATATATCAGGTGCAAACGTGCCATCACCCGCCCCCCAGGGAAGCGGGGCCTCGCATGTACACAGACCACTGCCGCCTCGAGGCTCCCACGGGCCGTCTGGCAGCGGCGCCCCCAGAGGCTGTAGGCCCTGTGTATTGATGGTCATACTTCTGACTTGACTTCCACAGACGGGGCTGAGCCACACACGCCCTGAGCAGTTTCTGCTCTGACCGAATTCAGCTGTACTGTCTGCCTTACATTCAGTTTGTGAAAACCTTCTCTTTCTTCTGTAATGTTTACCAGAACGGCGTATACTTTACTTTTCAAGACGCTGTCAAAAGAAAAGTATCTAATGCATATGTGTTTATTGGATGTAATGATCACTTACACAAGCACACATATACTGAAAACCAAGCCCTTTCTTCAGTTGGATGTCACTCAGTGCAATACAGAGCATTTTGTAACCTAGAACATTTATTAACAGAAGGAAAATCTAAAAAGGAGAAGGAATAGGTCTTCCCTTCTCCTGGTAATCTAGGTCTAGGTCGAAACAGTACCAGGTAAAATCTGTTTTTAAAAAATAAATTTACATTATGCATGAATATGATTTTAATAGCTCCAAATAAGCTGTTTTCTAGAAAATTTAGAAACAGAAAGGATGAGTCAGTGTATAAAAATAGCAGATATTTAATACTTATTTCCACGGAGGAGGTCTTTTAAAAATCTTTTTTCGAAGCTGTCTGTTGGTTGGCTGGTTAGATAGTACTCTTTTGTAAAATTGATTTTATTCCTGAGATTCTGTCTTTTTATTAAGATGATAATAGTCTACCAGGTCCACTGCAATGTAACATGAATCTTTCATAATCTGATTATATTTCCCCTCCGGAAGCATTTGGTGATGGAGGGCATAATCTTTAATGGCATTTGTGTGAAATGAAATTCTACAGCCATCGATAAACAGAGTCCTAAGGGGAGTCAGCCGTGTTGCGTGCCGCTCTCCCTTTGCCGTGCAAGCAGCAGGCGGGTGGGAGGCGAGCGCAGGGGAGAGGCAGTGCCAGCTGCTGAGCTGCACGAGCAAACCCTTCATTAGACAGCACTGTGACTTCACGGGCAGAGTAGTCACGGCTCGGTGGCTCTGCATGCCCCGTCCAAAAGCGAGAGCCTGGCTTTCTCGGGAGGGCCGTCACAAGTGGCCATGAAGGTAACCGAGGAGCCTCTGTGGTCCTGCTCCACCTCCCCCCGGGAGCGGGGGGGAATGGCCACTCTACTGGCCGAGGCGAGCGCCCTCGAATGCAGCCTGGTGCGGGGGGAGCCAAATGGAGGGAGCGGGGAGTCACGTCCGGAGCGCAAGAGTCTGAAATAGGAGGTGAGGATCAGTTTTCGTCAGATGCCGGGGTTACTGTCATGCACAAAACTAGCTCTTAATACAGAGGCTGTGACAGGCTGGATTCCTTTATTGTATTAAAGGAAGATTCGTAAGTATTTTTTCCTGCTTTTAGCTTTAGTCCACTTCAGGTACAGCACTTTTTAACGAAACATGAAAGCAGTTAGGAGTATATGGCTCTGGTTTGCTCTTTAACTCACCCCATCTTTACAAGGAGAACAAACATGACTTATTACGGACTTAGCAAGCCAATGCTATGGATCAAGTGAATGTAGAAAAGGAAAACCCTCCGACTCTAAGTACTGCAACAGTTTGGTAGCCGTGCCGACCAGGAGACGCGAGTGCTTACAGCGCTAGCACGGACACGTCACGTGAGCGAGCCCGTTCCCTAAGAGCTGCTTGTCTCATCCCTCACTGATGCACTCATAAAAATCACACGTGCTGGTAACTCCAGTATCAACTACGTTGTCTCTTTAATTTTGTGACGTTCGTATTTTATCAGATGCAGTCTCAAGCTAGCGGGAATGCTACCAGTTCAACACCACCAAGAAAGGCCCAGTCCTCAGCTCCCAAAGTGAGAAAAAGTGTTAGCAGTCGAGTCCACGAAGCTGTGAAGGCCATTGCGCTGTGCCACAACGTGACCCCCGTGTATGAGCCTCGAGCCGGCGTGATCGCGGAGGCCGAGTACGCAGAGGCGGACCAGGACTTCAGCGACGGGAACCGCACCTACCAGGCCGCCAGCCCTGACGAGGTCAGTCGGGGCCTCTTAGAGGATGTCAGATACAAACCTGCATCAGAGGCACAAGAATTCGTTCTTCCAGGGGCATGAATGCAAGGGGAGCTTTATTATCGTGTCTAATGGTGCCTTAGCTCCAGGCCTGAAGGCCACATGGCTCTCTCGGATTCGTGCATTTGGTCCTGGTGTGTCCACTTACCCCAGAAAGCCTAAGAGTTGAGTTACTGGAAAACACATGAGAAAAATCAGAGTTTTACTGATTTGTAAACTGATTTGTGACCGAGTCAGATCTTAATAAAGCTGCTGGCGCCTGGACTGTTCCTCCCTCATCATCCCATCTTCTTACTTCCACATGAATTGTCAGGCTTACGTGTTAAATTTCCAGGTTTGTTCGTTTGTTTTGCCAGAATTTAGCTATAGCATATCTATTTCAAAAGAGAATTGGGCTATAAATCATTTCAAAAATCTACAGAAGACAGAAACAGTAAAATCTTCAATGTGGCAAATTAGTCATTTCTGACCTTACATCATTTTTTTACTTTTTTTTTTTTAAAGATTTTATTTATTTGTTTTTGTCAGAGAGAGACAGAGCACAAGCAGGGGGAGCAGCAGAGAGGAGAAGCAGACTCCCTGCTGAGCGGAGAGCTCGATCCCAGGACCCTGGGATCATGATCTGAGCCAAAGTCAGACACTTAACCGACTGAGCCACCCAGACGCCCCCATTTTTTTTATTTTTAGATTGATAAAAGTCATTGTTAAATTAATTTGCCCAATTCCTGTTCAGCCAGTATATTTTAAATAACGTTTTCTTATGCCCTCCCTTTTAGTCAAGGTTCTTGAGATGATTCTGTAATCAAACCAACCATGGAAGCAATATAAGCAAACAACCTTCTTTTTTTTTTTTAAATACTGTATGAAATTGGATCATGTAATAACTCCCAAAAAGTACCATCAATCACAGTTTAAAAAAGAAAAATCTGATCTAATGTTTTTTTTTTTTTTAAAGATTTTATTTATTTATTTGAGAGAATGAGAGAGAGAGAGAGCATATGAGAGGAGGGAGGGTCAGAGGGAGAAGCAGACTCCCTGCTGAGCAGGGAGCCCGATGCGGGACTCGATCCCGGGACTCCAGGATCATGACCTGAGCCGAAGGCAGTCACTTAACCAACTGAGCCACCCAGGCGCCCCTGATCTAATGTTTTAAAGAGAGGAGCCCAGTGATTCTCGTAAACGAGTATTTCAGAAGAGCGAGGTCCTTCTGTAATGACATCACAGCAAGGAACTTGCGCGCCGCTTTCCCCTGAGATATCTGTGTTGGGGAGGCTGAAGGGCTGGGGCCTTAGGCTGCCGCTGGGAACCACAGCATGAAACCAAGAGCGCCAAGGTGCTGGGGTGTAACGTGTACTGCAGAGTCTGGAGCGCTGACAAGAGCGTCCCTGTTGTGCTGAATAAAATTAATTAAGAGGTCAGAAGATAAATCTGTGAGTTTCCCGTGTTAGGAAAGGCGTTCTGTGAGTCATAGCTAGAGCCGGCTTGGGACCTGGGCCAGAGAGGACTGTGTAGTTGTGTGTTGTGGGTGCCGGCTTGCAGGGGCTCGTGTCCTGCTTCCCTGCAGCTGGGAGCAGCCAGTCCTGCCTGTTTATTCCTCGAAAGCTGCTTGCGACCATCCTGATGGGTTTCGTTCCCAGAGGCGCCCTCAGTCCATGTCTGCCGTCTCCTGGGAGCCACAGGGGACACACCGGCACCCTTCATCCTGTCTGCGTGGCACGGGGACTGACAATTTTGTTTTCTTCAGTCTTTTTTGTGTATCTGCCTTTTTCTGTACCTGTGCTTGGTTCCAGAAGTGCTGATTGCTGGGCCTGGTGTGAAGCCAGTGCTTCTCCATTCTGGGAACGCACTAAGTGGCCCCCATAGCTTAGAACCACTGAGTCTCGTGAGTCTTCCTGGGCGCTCCCTATGGTGTGCGGGAAGCACCTCGGCGGAGCAGGTGGGGAGTGCCGGTGTGCGTGGTCCCTCCACAGTGCCCCCCACAGGCCGCACGGTGGAGACAGACACTTGGGACCCCTTTACCTTGTTCTGACTTCATAATGACGAAGAACAGTAGCAAGAAACCCGAAGTGCACCAGCAAACGCTTGGTGTTTTACTAAGCTTTATGCACCGCTGTATGATTTGAAAACCAAATTTATTTTTGAAGAGGTAGTTACATAGGCACTGCCTTATTTATTTAGTCAGGAAATTATCCCACGGTAACCAAAACAAGCTACTTTAGAAATTATGACATGTCATTACTCAGGGGAAAAACAGCCAAAAAGATGAAAGTTCAGTTTTTCTTTAAACGTGGAAAGCTGAGACCGGTTTCACTAGCTCCAGCCTCCCCTCAGTGCTCGCTCACATGGAGACACCTCCCTGTCTCCCCCCCCCCCCCCAGCCCCCGCAGCTGCCTGCCACACCCCTGCGGCCCTGGGCCCCCTCCACTGCGGAGGGTCAGCTCAGGGGTGATTTAGCTGGAGCAGACCTGCTGATGCACCCCCAGTGTCCCAGGCACACTGCGGGTCACACAGCTTGCGTGGGGCTCAGAGTGCCTCCCAGACATGAAGCGTTCAGGGAGCTGTGCTCAAATCATTCCCATGCACCCCAACTTCTCCCCACGCCTCTGCCTGCACCCCACCCAGGATGCTCTTGTTGGTTCACAACCAGCTGACGGTGGGCTCGTCAGGGCTGGGGTAAAGGGAACTTCCACTCTTAAACACTGTTGTATTACTATTAGACATTTTTACAGTAACTTTATTATTCCTATAATTAGTTTTTAAATTAAACTGAAAAGAATGAAAGAGGCTGAAGACAAAGAAGGATCTCAAAGCCTGTTTGATCCTGAACCATCACCTTCATAGCAGCTTGTGTGGGTCGACCTGGCACGTTTTGGGTGTGGTGTGGTGCCACAGGTGTTTGAGGGGAGGGGTAGTGCTCTTTCTCAACCTCCTCAGACTCTTGTCTTCTTTTGTGCCCTGTGAAGGTCTCACCCGGACCGCCCCCCACACGGTGTGCAGGTCTCAGCCACCGCCCCCCCCCTCCCAGCAGGTGAGCTGGTCTCACCCGGACCACCCCCCACACGGGTGTGCAGGTCTCAGCCACCGCCCCCCCCTCCCCGCAGGTGAGCAGGTCTCACCCGGACCACCCCCCACACGGGTGTGCAGGTCTCAGCCACCGCCCCCCCTCCCCGCAGGTGAGCTGGTCTCACCCGGACCACCCCCCACACGGGTGTCCGGGTCTCAGCCACCGCCCTCCGCCACCCCACCCCCCCACCCCCCGGCGCGTGTGTGCAGGTCTCAGCGGGACCCTTGAGGCCCAGGCTGCAGGGAGGTGCTGGGATTGCCCTGCCTAGGGTAGAAAGGAGGGAGCTGTCCGTGGTATTTATCTAGAAACCAGTTTCCTGGGAGTATCAGGCCTTGATGTTCAAGCAGGAGCCCGAGCCCTGGAGTCCATAGCCAGGCCGAGTCTCAAGTCTCGCAGTAAAAGGTCTTTCCCCGTTCTGCTGCCTGATGACCTTGTGATGGCGAACCCCCATCACTGTGGAGTCCCAGCATCACCCAGCTCTTCTCAGGATCACCGGCACGGCCTGTGAACACGGGGACTGGCCGCGGTGTGGCAGGTGGTTGAGGAACTGCGCAGCGCAGCCGGCTCATCACGGGGAGGCGGGCTTGGGGCACGTGGGGAGGCCCAGTTCCGCCATCTCTCCCGCTCTCCTCCTCGGTGTGCTTGGTCTGGAGTCTGCTGGTCAGGGGATGGGACTTCATTAGCACCACTGGTACACTCTGTAGATTGTGTTGACCACTAAATATGGAGACATCTGTTGTGGCCAAACTGCATGCGGCTTTGGGAATCGTGTATATAGCACATATGTTTATTTGGTAATAGGAAATCTAGGAGAAACTGCTAAGAGGAAGAGCTAAGATTCAGATGATGTATAAATTGCCATCTTAGCATTCCATTATATGCTTTGAAACAGATGTGGGCCCCTGGTCACGGCCCTTTAAAGGAAAGGGGCCATGTTCCTTTTCATACAAAGAAAGGATTGAACACATTTTTTTCTGTATTATATAACAGTCTAGAAATTCTCAAAAATTGCATGTGATTATATATTGAAAAAGGACTATTTCCCAGTCTTAAGCATAGGAAACTGAGACCACAGATGTTTCTCAAGAAAAATCTTATTAGAAGTTGTAAAAATACTATATTCCATGTTTACCTTGTTACCTGCCAAAAGTAAATATAAATTTTATTGAAAATACATGGAATTTTTCATCTTTAGGTTTTTATATAATTCATAACACTTTTTAAATCTTAGGTATGCACAATAGAGAGGGGTCTCATCAATTCCAAGATTACCGGAATCAAATAGAAACTGCCAATCTTATAATTGAATTTGTTCCTTGTTTAAAAATTCTTTCTACTTTGGAGATTGGACAATGATTAAAAGTAGCAGCCCTTTTAAATAACCTTAAAAAAAATCCCTAACACATAGTCTAAATCTGAAAATGAAGAAAATAGAGTTCATCATAATTTTTAAAGAGCTCTATTGATGCAACGTTTGCAAATCCCTAAGGCCCAAGGAAAATAATCTAAATGGTTCATTATTTAGCTTATTGAACTTTGCTGCAGTTAGGTTGACGGATGATGGCAATGCTTCCCAATCACCAAAGCACCGTTTTAAAAGCATTTTTTATTGAATAAAGTGCTTAGAATATTGCACCCTGGAGCTTTATTCAGGAAAATGGTTCAGTTGATGTTTTCTGTTTGACCTCAGCTTTGACCTATCACAACATGGATGGTTAATAAGCAACATTATCATTTCAGAGATGTCACTGGTTTTGTCCATTCTGCATCAACACTCTGCTCTTACAATCCCTACGTGTTTATGGCTCTTGTGTTCTCTTCGTCTTTAGAAAGAATGTAATTTAAGTAGAATGTTCTTGTTTCTGAGTCCCTGGTATCACAGTTGCAATTCTTCACAACATAAGTGGCCTTCATTTTCATTTTCCTGAAAACAGAAAGGATCTCTTACCTTACCTACAGATGTGCACAAAGGAATGTTTTATACACATAATGAAATTCTGGGGGAGTTAATGTTAAATCCTTAAAGGCTCTGTGAGGTACAGTCATGAAATACTTGCTGGGACGTGTCATCGGGGAACATCGGTGATACTTTAAGGTGTAGCAAGCGGTGGTAATAGTCGAGTGTCAGTAACTCATCTTGTATTCACCACGTGGAGCCCACTGATGCCCTGTCCCTGTTTCTTATGATAAGTGATCAATATTTCATTTTCTCTGAAAGAGTAGAAAGTTTCACTTGCCTGTCGCTTTATCTCTAGAGCCTGAGCATAGCAAACTGCAGCTTAGTAAACATTAGATGTTCCCTGGAAATTCCTAGACAGAATTAAGACCCATCCTCCTTCAGTTGTGGTGTGTCCCGTGCGAGACCCCGAATGTTGTGAGCCGTCAGAGCGGATATGCGCTCCGTGGGCAGAGCCTTGGTGCTCACAGTCCCTAGCTCCAGGGATCAGGGCACACGGTGACACAAACCCTAAAGGCCTCTGGCCTCTTTGGGCCCAAAAAGACTGATTGGCCATGATTTTTAATGACCGCTTCCTTCTGAAAACTAGCTGTTTACTGGTAATATTCTTCTCCGCACTGTGGCAAGAACATTCTGTGTTTACATGTTATTTTCAGGTATAGATATCAGCTCCTCACTTGGACATTTATTTGCAAGAATCAGCTAAAATTTATGCCAAACCGCAAGTGGATTATTTAAGTATGGAAGTCTATACCGTCCTTAATGGCCTTGCTTTGGGGTTTCCCAAAGCAAGCTGTCGTGCGTGGGGTGTGTCCCGTTGTATACTCGCTGTATTGTGCACACTCACTGGCGTGGGGCTAACTGTGGTGTTGCATTAGTGCATGTGGGGGCGGGCCCCCGGCTGACGGATGCCCCCTCCCAGGAGCAGCGGACAGTGTGTGCACAGCCGACCGTGACTGCTGATCGGAAGGTTTTCCAGGTGATCAGACTGCATTTCATGTTCATAATCTGCCAAGTTATAACAATGATGGTAATACCACACTCAAGAATGAAGACAAGTCTGTGATCAGGTTATGATCTATCAAATGCCTGGTGAGACAGGCATCCCTGGCTTATACCTGGCAGGTATGTGTATGTCATTGCTAATATGATCAAAGAAAGTTCTCCCAAGCTTTTCAGTAATGGCACAGAAGCTTCTGAATAATGGAATTGTAGAGAAAGACTAACGTTAAGATCTTGCCTCATATTTTCTCTCCTACGGAAGGACCCTTGGGAACACCTTCCTATACTGGTTACTTAGCGTGGAAAAGTGTGATGTGTACATAAGTTGCCTGTGACAAAGATTGTGTGTTACTAAGTGGCCTGTGGATGAGATTTAGCCCAGGCTCCCTCTTACATATATTTTTCATATTCACATTTTAACTAATTTTACCTCTGTGTTATTGTCAGTAGTTACATTGTTAGAAATTTCTAAAAGCTCAGTAGTCATGGAAATAGTCATTTTGAAATGTATTAAGCCTTTAAGTTTAGAGTTATCTTTACATTTCAGAGAATGATCTCTCAGCATTACATGCTGTTAGAACGTCAGGCAGCAGCTTCCGGAGGAACATGGCAGCACACAAGGAGGATTTGATAAACCACTTTCCCCACGTTTTATTCCAGTACTGACAAAACTGCCAAAACAGATCAAATCAAGCAGTAGCACTGGAAACTTCCTTACTAAAGAACCCATACCTGAGCACCAGGACAATTTTGTGTTCTGTGGGCCACGGATACAGGGCGAGGGGTGCTAGATGGCCCACCATCACAGAGAGCATCCCCCGGGAGCAAGAAAAGACGTGCACCCCACCTCTGCCCTCTGCCTGAGTTAGAGGGCCTCACTGATGGAGAAGGCAGGTGGCTGTGTGTTCCCTGCTCCTGAGATAATTCTGAGCCAAAGACCTGACCGTTTCTACCCAGCCCTCAGCAGCTTTGTATGTATGTCCTGTTAGTACAGAGAAGACAACCAAAGAGAAGCCCTGGTCAGGAGAGGCCAGAGATCCAAAGCGACGTCCGTGCAAACACTGAACAACTCCCGCTCGCGCTCCAGCTCCCAGGGCACGGCCAGCAGCATGGTGGGGGGCACGGCAGACGGACCTGCGTTCCCCTTGGAGGACGTACCCGGGAGCACCTTGCAGACCAGACGAGAATGCTCCCCAATAAGAAGAACAGTAAGTGAAGTCGCATCAACTAAAACATTCAGAAGGATAAAACAAAACCAGAGGAAAGTAGGAGAAAGAAAAGGTAAGGAGAACAAAAAGTCATGATTGAGAAGCCAATAAATTCAGAAATTGTTGGCAAAAATCAAAACAAAACTAATACAAACCAGTGAGTGCAAACTAAGTGCAAAATTAACCCAACACAAAACTTTTCTGGAACAAGGAAGGCTATTCCAAAGGTTTCTAAATCATTTCATGAAGCCAACTTAATTCTAAATTCTAAAATCTGATCAAGATAACATAAATATACACACAGTAAGAAAGAGATTTACAGATGAATCTTATGACCATAGAGACAGAAATCCTGTAGTACCCACAAACCTACAGTATGTTGAAAGACCATGACCCAGGAGCATTTTTCCTAGGAATATGAGAATGATACAGGACATACATTAGCATGGCTCTGTCGGAGTCAGAAATCACTTGATAATCTCACTTTCATTAGTGAGTGCCTTAAAAAAGGCATTTAAGTTAAAATTCAGTACCCATTCCTGGATCAAAACAAACAAACTAGGCCCCTCTCCACATCTAGTAATAGTCAATGCAAAATAGAGAGGTCCTTTCCTAGCATGATTCATGATACCAGTCTTAAATCAATACTCACCATCACACCAGATAAACTCTACAACCGTCCCAAGTGAAGAATAAAACAAGGATGTCTGCTAACTGCAGTACCATTTCATACTGTCCCGGATGTTCTATCCAGACAGTGTGTCAGAAAAAAATCATTATCGTTATTACAAGGAAATAAAATTACTGCTTAGACATGACATGACTGTATATCTAGGCAACCGAAGAATCATCATTCAGGAGACCCCAATAAAAATACACAAACTCATAGTTTCTTATATATCAACAACCACCTGCTGCACTGAAGATGATGGCCCATTCACAAAGCTACAACAATAAAAATATTTAATCATGAACTTAAGTAGAAATACGTCCTATGGGGAAAAAAAACCAGCTAATTTTAAAGCTGTGCTTCAAAGCACTGTTATTAATGCTTTACCTACATCAGTCTTCTAACAGATTCTGAAAGAGGTGTCCTCATTGATTGTTCAGGTAATTGTCAGCCCTGGCTCCCGTTCAGAAACACCTGAGGAGTTTTAAACCCTCCAATGTCTAGATTTCTTCCAAACCTACTGAAACTAAATCTGCAGAATGAAACATTCTTCACCAATTCCTTATATTATTCCTGATTGATGTGTTTTAAAAACAGTTAATTTCAGTAAATGTGAGGGTTGCGGTGTACGTTGCTTAATTAGTTAAGTAGGTACACATGTTCATATTAGACTGTTCTGCAAATCTACGTTTTACCAGCATGGAAGAACCTCCTGTGAAAAGCACTGTGCCGGGAGTCTGTAGTCTTGAGTCCTAGAAACCCCTCACCCCTGTTAGGCCTCCGTTACCCATCAAAGGAGAGCAGGGCTGTCTATTTATGCCTGTACCGGTGATACCCCACCTCTCCCTCCCCCTAGCTCCCTCACAGTTACTGGAATACCCAAAGCAGTCTCGGGCCTTATATCTAATTGAATGTGATTGCAATTGCATACCTTCCCACATCCAGGCCCAAGTGGCTTCAGGTGAATTCAACCAAACATTTAAGGGGAAATAATACCAATTCTATAGAAACTCTTCCCAAATACAGTAGGGAAGAAACACTTGTCTGTGCTAAACTGACACCAGTATCAGACAAAGGCATCACGAGAGAGCTACAAACCAAATCACTATGAGCATAGGTGCAGAAATCCCACAGAGTGGGGGCAGGTAAAGCCCAACAGGAGGTGAAAAAGATAACACATCCTGATTAAGTGGAGCTTACCCCAGGAATGGAAGGTTGGTTTGACAGTTGTAAATCGATCGATGTAATTTCCTGCAGACTATAGGGGGAAATCCCTATGATCATTGCAGGAGCTTCATGGGGAAAAACACTTGGCAAAAATCCAGCATCTGTTTCTGATAAAATCTCTCAGTAAACTAGGAGTAAAAGAGTTTGTGCAGCCTAATAAGGACATCTTTGAAAAATCCTGCTGTTAACATGATACTTCATAGGAAACAATGAGTAAGTTCCTTGTAATGTTTGGAGCAGGCAGAGGAGGTGTCCTCTCTTTCCACGCAGAACTAGCCAGGGCACTAACACAAGAAAAGAGAAATAAAAGGCATACAAGCTGGAGAAGAAGAAATAAAACTGTCTTTTTTGGTGGAGGATATGAGTATCTTCATAGAAAATCCCAAAGGCTCTACTAAAAAAAAAAAATAGTAATGTTTAAGAAGTGAATTTACCAAGATAGCACATCATAACGCCCATATACAAAAATTACTTGTATTTTTATATACTAGCAGTGAGCAATTACAAATTGAGATTTTTTTAATGTACCATTTAAAATGCACCAAAAGCACATGAAATACTTAAGGATGGATCTAACCAAACATGCATAGATCTGTGTACTGTCAGCACCGAGACAGTGGAGAGTTGAAGAGGGCCTGTGTGTGAGGGCGCATCGTGCTCACGGACCGGAAGACCTGTTGCCGAGGTGCCGACTGATTTCCTGCCAAGGAGGTGCAGTGCAGAGGGGGTGATGCTTGAAGAAGTGGTGCCCAGAACAACGGGACTGTCATACACAAAGCCTCAACTAGTATCTCTCCCCATGTACAAAAATTAAGTCAAGGGGCACCTGGCTGGCGCAGTCAGTTGAGCGTCTGCCTTCGGCTCAGGTCATCATCCTGGGGTCCTGGGATCGAGCCCCGAGTCAGGCTCCCTGCTCAGAGGGGAGCCTGCTTCTCCCTCTCCTCCCGCTCATGCTCACTCTCTCTGTCGCTCTCTCTCAAATAAAATCTTTAAAAGAATTAACTCAAATTGGTCACAGACATATGAAAAACCTAAAAGTATAAAATTTCTCGAAAAAAAGTCTATAGGCTTGAGTCAGTGATTTCACGGGACACAAACAGCACAGTTTGTAAAAGAAGTTGATGAATTGGACTTGATGGTAAACATCACATTGTTCAGAGACACCATTAAGACAAGGACAAGCCACAGATCTGCAGAATATGTTTGTGAAATACATACCTGATCAATGAGTGGAAACCAAGATACATGAAGACTTCTCAGAACCCGCTAATGAGAGAACTCCCCCCACACAATTCAAGCGTTGGCAAGAGATCGAACGGCACCGCCAAAAAGAGATATTGACCATATAAAACCATAGGAATAGTGAGGCTTCGTGCATCTGTCAAGTGACTGGCGTTTTGTGGGCAAGAATTGGCTGAAAGGTAGACTGGCAACTTGAGGGGAAGAGAGACATTGCTTAGACCCCAGGCCAGTGACACTGGGCACCCGGGGGCATGCCGCTCACGAGCAGGTGCTCAGGACTGTCCCGTTTACGCTTAGGCGTGTGTCATAGGCGCCCGTCAGCCCTCCATTCCAGATAAGAGGTTGTTAGTTCTCTCTTATTGAAGGAATGTTTGTGCTGGCCCCGACCAGTGAGCTGGGGGAGAGTGAGCCCGGTAGAGCTCGGGGGCCTCAGGCATGGAGGTCCTCAAACCACTGCGGGTTTGGGTGTGGAAGGTGACACGCAAGCAGACCCGTCGACGTGTGTGTGTTGTAGTGAGTGCCACAGCGGAGGGAACAGGTGGATGAAGGGGAGAGTGGGAGGGGGCCAGGACAGGAGCCCCCCCAGGCTGGACTAGGGATGCTGGACTCATATCTGACCCAGCCGCTCAGCTCAGGAGCAAGACAGCCCCCACGTGTTACTGTTCCTGCAAACCAACCACCCAGCATGGATCCTGGGGGGTGGCCGGTGGGGAGGAGTAGAAAAGAGCCACTTGAGAGCACTCCTGGTGCGTGGGTCTGGAGTCGGGGGCTCACCCAGCCTGCGGAGCGTGTGCACCCTGGGAGGCCGCCACGGATGCCCCACCCCAGGCAGTACAGTCAGCCACGGAGACCACCCTTCGCTCAGCAGCCTGCGGGGGGCGTGTCCACCCCTGCGGGGCTGTCCCATCGTCTGGTGCTGAGTGGGGACCTGAGAACATGTGAACACTCAGGCCCCTACGTCCTCACTGCCGTGGGAAGACCTGCCTGCCTTCAGTTCTGCCACATCTAACGCACAGTCTCCACTTGTGGCCCTGGTCACCCCGATTCAGACACGCAGATCCTTTCTAGGACCAGAGATGTTGCCTTTCTGGATGGCTTTCCTTAATTTTAAAAAGCAGTGAAAAATCCTGGCATCTCCATGCGGCTTTTCAGTTCTCTGCCCAACCTGGGAGTTCCCTCTCCTGACCCGGTCGGGTGGTCCTGGGGAGGCTCAGCTGGCGGGGGGGTGGGGGGGGCGCGTCGCTGGTGCTCGGTACACACGTATTCTGCATGTGGTCAGACACGCGCTGCAGTTTGGGGTCCGCGAGACCTTCTGCCGGCCTGGGTTCCCCAGCAGGACTGCGCAGCCGTCAGACTCACTTCCTGGCGGTGACCAGAAGAGGACGAGTGGGAGCAGTGTAAGGGGTGCCCAGGCCAGGGGTCCCTCCCCGGGGGTCCTGTGGACAGCGCTCACTCATCAAAGCAACGATGCGTGACACCATGCACGGAGCGCTGCCCACCCAGGAAGCCCACCTGAGCCTTGGCGTCCAGGGTTTTCACTGGGGGTCATTCGTGTAGGTGCGGGTGACCCCCACATGGCTGACCTTCGTTTCCAGCCCCTGCAGGTCAAGGGGACACCACGAGACTGGCGCCCCTCCATAAAGCACAAGGATGGTGCCGACCACGTGTAGCTGGCCCCCCGTTCCCAGGGCTCGTTCCCGCGGCGTGGAGGTCACCCCCAGAAGCACAGGCCCAGCAGGCCATAGAGTCAGGCAGTCACCCCTACGCAGGGGAGCGTTCTGACCTTGCATTCGCTCCCCGGCAGAGGTCAGGGGTCACAGCGTGCTCTCCTGACTCTCTGACCCCATCTGAGGCAGCTTTGGGCCTTCACTGTTTTCCGGCAAAACATTTCTAGACAGCAGTTTCTCACAGTATTTGACAAACATAAACATTCAAGTTGTTACTAGTTGTCTAATTTATCTAATGGAAAAAGGAGAACAGAGATCTTACTGAAACAGTTAATTAAAATAGATAAAAGTAAAAGTTTGCTCATTTCCTTTATTTCCCAGAAATAGGGGAGAGGCATCAATTACACATTGAGAGTGGGGCTTCACATTTATAAAGGTAAGGTGCTGGGTGTTCCTAGAACAGCGGGCTCCCGAAATGCAGCAGAGGAAATCCAGCATGTCAGACATGGTCTGACCATCCCGAATATTGTACAGATTCAGGGCCTTGGGCTTATTCTTGTTTCGAGTTTTGCCTTAGCTCTTTAAACTCAGTCTTCCAGCCTTTTGAGCACATTGTCTCTGGTCAGTGGTTTTGGGTACTAGGCAGGTACCTCCTATCTAAGGACACCTGGTAGTGTCCAGGCTGCTCCAGGCACACAGAAGGTCAAGGTGGACACAGCAGAAAAGGCCCAATGTCAGAATTTTCCCTTCAGTGAGACCGTGGGAACACCCCCTGACTGGGGGTGTCTGTGCAGATGCCCTCGTGGGCGGACCTGGCCCAGCGCGTGTGGATGGCACTCTCCTAGATGCCAGAGCTGATTGCATGGCGTTGCTCACAGCAAAATGAGAATTCTGCACCATTAGATCTTACTGGTTGGCAATCTAATATGTAACATTTTGCTGTCTTGAATTTATAGTTCAGCTAATAGTATGATTTTATTAACTTAAATGAAACTTGTATCTTTAAAGGGAAAATTGGGGAGCAGAAATTGGCACACTGCACATAGCTGTTCCTACCTCACCAAGCAGACTTGTGCCCAGCAACAGGCGGGGGGCCAGGCGTGGGCAGTCGGGCCAGACACCGTTTCCGGTGTCCCGTGATAGTATTTGCCAGCAGGGCCCAGAATGATGTAGGGTCCAGAGAGGAAATCTCTGGGTGCCTGAGGACCCCGCCGGGTGGAGAGACGGGGTTTCCAGGACCTGCCTGTGAGCACCAGCCTGGGTCCCCAGTCCTGCGCCCCAAGCCGGGTCCCCTGCTCGGCCAGCCCAACGTCCGGACGGAACCCGGGCCCGGACAGATCCGCGCGCCCCGCCCGGAGCAGCAGGAGGCCCTGGCAGCCTGGCCATCCCGCCCAAGGTGGAACACCTCATTCACCGCCTTGGCCCCGGGGTCCCTTCGCCCCCTGCTGGAAGCTGGCTGAGCGCTCCTTGGTGCCACCAGGGCTGTGCCCTAGGATGGCTGGGCCGCCACACTGCATCCCCGCCAGGGCGGCTGGAAGGGACATTCTGAGGGCCGGCGGGATGCCCGCGATAGCCCCCTCCTCTCCAGCTAGTACATGGCCGGCCACGTGGCAGAGGTTTCTTTCTAGTCAGGGCACCTGCGGTAGGTGCTAGGGTGCTCCTCCTTCCACGGGTGAGGAAGCTGAGACTCAGGGAGGGAAGCACCCCTGAGGGTGGACTCACCTGCCCTCCTGCCTCGCTCAGTCCTGGAATTCCTATTCCTTACTCCCCCCCCCCCCACTCAGTTCACCCAGGTTCTTTCCGCTCAGAATGTCACCTCCCCTCTGCTCCATCAGGGAGCAGTGTCCCCCAGAAGCCCAGTATCCTCGGCTCGATGCTCCTCTTGCTCACTCTTAGGGTCCTCCATCAGCCCCTCACCCCTTCCCGTCTCCAGGCAGATGATGACATTTCCCCTGGCTTTGGCCCCGCTGACCTCAGGGTGGCACATCACTAAAGCGCTCAGATTCCGTAGAGACACCTGCACACAGCCTCAGCTGATCTGCGCTGTGTCCTCAGCCCCACCCCACCTTCCCAGGCTCCGAGATGAGAAGGGGAAATACAAATGCAGCCCTCCAGCAGGGGCTCACGAGGGAAGCTGGGACACCAACATGACTCAGACGCAGTGGGACAGGGTCGCTGGTCATCTGGAGGGTGTGGTGGCAAGCAGAAGCTGAGGACACTGTGCTCCAAGACGGATGGCCGCCTTGCACACACCAGCCCAGGCTCGAGAAGACTCCTGAAGAGCTCGCTCAGCGTGGACACCTCAGAGGGAATTAAAGGACATTCCGCACCCGTGTCTCCGACGAGGATTTAAGAAGAGTCCACTACAATGAGGGCTCCTAGACGAGACGCTAAAATATCTGGACGACACCCAAGAGTGATCCCAGACCTGGAAACAAAGACCCCAAAGTCTCATTGCACGAGGAATAAACAAAGGAGTTTTCATCAGAATTGTGCTGAGCTGAACAGCGGTGCCCAGTGGCTGCCGGAGGCGGCCACAGGAGTGCCGCTCCCGTCCACCCGAAGGCTCACGAGCCAGGGCTGGTTCTTCTGAGGCTGGGATGGAGACTGCCGCTTCCTCTGCCCCAGCACCTGGGGGTTTGCTGGTGGCCATGGGTGCTCCTCGAGGGCTGGTGCGTCCCCCAAAACTGCCCCCATCTCTGCAGGCCATCCTCCCTGTGTGCCCGTCTGGCCCTTCCTGAGCAGGTGAGAGATCCCAGAACACAACACACAAGATCGTGGAAGAGTGTCTGCAGAGAGTGCAAAACGACGGCAGGTCTGACTCACGCCGGGTGGAGCAGAAGGGGTCAGGGAGGGCTTCTCGGAGGAAGGGACATTCGGAAGAGAGCTGAGGCACAGAGGTAGTTAGGGAAGTTGGGTGGGCTTCCGCGGAAGAGGAGACCACTTGTGAAAAACCCCAGAGTGGTGGAAGCGGAGGGAAGGGTGGGGGGGGAGAGCACAGGCCGTGGAGAGAGGTTCAGTCCGAGGACAGGGAGCCCCGGGCAGGCTCGGGGCCTGAGCTTGGAGCCCAGGACCTCCAAACGGAGATGCCACGTGAGGGGCTGGAGTTCAGAGGACAGAGAGATGTGGGAGCCGGACTCGTGGAGTCACCAGTATGTAGCTGGCGATGCAATTCGCTGGTGCAGTCAGGGCCACCCAAGGAGAACACAGTAGAACGGCATCAGTCAGCTACTACCACGTAAGGACCACCCACAGGATCTCTGTGCTATGAACCGACACGAATGTACTTAGCTTTCCCGTCTGGGCAGCATGGGGTCAGGTGGTGCAGGCTGGCCCTGCTGGGCGGCGGGGGTCTCCGCAGCTTGCGCCCGCCTTGGGGGGTGGCTGTCCGTGACTGGTTCGCGCCGGCTCTGCTGCCATTGTCCCCCCTCCCACCGAGGGCGGCCACGTCCTGCTCGTCTCACGGCCACGCCGAGGCCACAGCAGGCGAGGCCACAGCAGGCTGGGAGGAAGGGCTCAGCACAGGACTGCATTTCTGCCTCAGCGGCTAAGTGAAGCATGTCGAGGGGCCAAACCCCAAGTGCAGAAGGGCCTGCACAGGGTCTGTCGAGGGTCACAGCCCTGGGCACGCGCAGGAGCCCAGGCTGAACCCAGCTCTGTGTCCTCACACAAGGGCTGCACCCAGGCCTTGCGTGGGCTGTGGGTGGGGTGGGGTGGGAGGGTGTCACTGTATAGATGGGGCATGGGGGGGGTCAGCATTGAACAGCTGGGGGAGGGGCCCTCGCGGGTGGGGCTCTTGTCTGAGGAGGAAGTTGGGTGAGGGGACCCCGGCCATGGTGACCTCACTTCCCTGACAACAGAGCCCATCAGAATTTGGAACCCAGGTAACCAGGAACCCACATTCCAGAGACAGCCCCCGGCCCAGCTCATTACATTGCAGATAGTGAAACCAAGATGTTCACGTGCTGTGTTCCCAGATCCGGAGGTTGCCGACGGAAGAAAGCACGCCCAGCAAATGCTGTCTCAAGATGTCCTTTCAGGGCTCCCCACCGCCTCTGGCCGTTTGGTCGGAAAGACCACAAGGTGACACCAGGAGCCCCAGAGCCGGCCACCCAGCCCCACAGGGTCTAATCCACCTGTGCAGCCCCAGGTCCCCACCCGTGTGTGTGTGTGTGTGTGTGTGTGTGTGTGTGAAGAGGGGTCATGTAGGGTGGGCCAACCCCATTCAAGAGCAGGCTGATGAGGGGTCAGATACCCAGTGCGCAGGTCTTGTTCAAGGTCAAGGGTGGCTGGGTGGGACGGGGTGTGTGCGGATGCGAGCTTCTGCCCTGGGTTTATCCCAATTGCCCTGGAGCGGGGGTCACTGTACCGCGTGCAGGCCTGGGCACGCACAGGTGTGTCTGATCTGGGAGCAGGAGGGGGACAGGGCAGGGGGACAGGGAGGCTGGCTGGGCAGGGCTGTGATGCCTCTGGGCCGGCTACCCGTCCCTGTCTTTGCAGACCACGGATGAAATCGGGAGGAGGCTGGCGGACAGCCGTGACGTTTCCGCGACCTGGGGCGTGACCCCACAGGGGTCCCCAGGAGCAGGTGCTGGGGATTGCGGGGGAAGGCCTCCGACACCACCCAGACCACTGTCCCTGGTGGTCATTGACTGGATTGTGCTCCAGGAATGGAGCCCACGGAGACCGAGCTCGAGGCTGAGAAGCCTGGGGCGGGGTGCCTGTGGGTGTGTGGGGACGGGTCGTGGCAGGCCCCACAGGGAGGAGCCCCGAGAGGCTGGTGTGGGGCCAGGAGCAAAGACTGTGTGCAGAGCACCCAGCGGATGGACTGCAGTCGGGGAGACGTCCCGGGGAGGGCTCCTTCCTGGCTGCGGCTTCTCTGGGAGGCTCTGGGCTGGGCTCTGTCTTGCAAATACCCACGGAGAGCAGGCACGGGGGTGAGCTTTTCTCCTCTCACAGATGTTCCACGACCTAAGGAGCTAGAGCCGGCTCCAACTCCCTCAGCAGCTCTACAGGGAGGGGTGGTGCCTGCAGAGACTTCAGCAGGAGCCCAGGAGCCGGCAGTTGACCCGGCACCTGCCTACGGAGAGCCTGACGCCGACCAGGAAGGGCCTGCTCGAGAACCTGTGCCCGGAGAGCCTGCCCCTGTTCCTGCCACTGTTCCTGCCGGAGCCAGAGCCCCTGTGCCTGCCCCGAACTGTGGCCCTGCTCCTTCCCCAGACCCCGCTCCTGCCCTGGATCCTGACCCATCCCTACCCCTGCCAGTGCCCCTGTCCCTGCCCCTGACCCACATACTGCCTTGGTTCCTCTATGTGCCATTGCTGCAGACCCTGTCCCTCCCCTTGCACCTGCCCCTTCCCCTTCCCCTGCTTGTGCTCCTGTTCTGGCCCCTGACCCAAGTCCTGCCCCTTCCCCTGCCCATGCCTGTGTCCCTGTTTTCGCCTCTGACCCAAATCTTGCTCCCACTCATGTCCCTGCCCCTGCCCGTGCCCCTGCAGCTGCCACTTCCCCAGCACCTGCCTGTGCACCTGTTCTTGCCCCTGCTCCGGATCCTGACCCAGCCCCTGGCCTGGATCCTGCCCCTTCCCCTGCCCCTGCCTGTATTCCTGTTCTTGCCCCTGTCCCGGCTTCTGCCCCTGCAACTGTCCATTGCCCTGCCCCTCCCTCTGCTCCGGTGCTTGCCTCTGACCCAGCTCCTTCCCCTTTCCCTACCCGTTTCCCTGCCCCTGCATGTGCACCCATTCCTGCCCATGACCCACCTCCTGCCCCTGCACCTGTCCGTTCCTCTACCTGTGTCCCTGTCCGTGCCCCTGCCAGAGCCGATGCCCCTTCCCCTGCTTTCCAGCACCGCGGGCCCTTCCCTTGGCCCTGCCTGTGCTCCTGTACTTGCCCATGACCCAGCTCCTACTGTGCATCCGGCCCCTGTCCCTGCTCTTGCATCTGGCCCTGCCCATCCTCCTGTTCCTGCAGGGCTCCCAGAACCACAGCCAGAGCCCACATCCTCGTGGGGAGAGCCCCTTGTACAATTCCCCTTGTTTCCATCACCCGACCCTGATGCCCCGCCAGATTGTTTCATCCCCTCCCACTGTGTTCTTTCTCTCTGGTACATATTAACTGTTATATTATCTTTCCTTATCCTCTACGCTGTTTATTATTTATTTTAAATAAAATTAATTGTTTTCTGTTGGACAAGTCTGCAGCATTAATTATATTCCCAATGCTGTGCCACCGCACCACAGAACATTGCTGCACAATATCTGCTTCCGCAAAGGACACCCTGAGCCAGAAGGCCTTCCTGCCCGTTCCTCCCCGAGCCCAGCCCCTGGCGACCCCTAAGCTGCTTTCTCTCTCTGTTCCTTTCCTGGGTGTTTCCTGTACGTGGAATCACGCAACAGGGGCCTTTGTGTCTGCCCCCCTATTTTCAAAGGGAACTCGTTTCCTTCTGTATTTATTGGACACAGAATTTCCCTTATTCGATATTGAAATGCCTGGGGGTTACAGATCAGACGTAATCAGAGAGGCCACTTTAGGAATTATGGGCACAATCTTGGGGCCGAGACCCCTGTTCCTGCTGGGACACCTCAGCCTGACCCCAGACAGGACAGGGCTGGTTCCTCCTGTGGCCCACACAGAAACCAGGGAAATGCAGAAAGCTGGAAGACACACCCCAAAGGGCAATGCATTGCTCACAACCCCAGGCCAGAGAAAGGTTTCAGCGGACTCTGGTCCAAACCACGCTCCAAGTCACTGGGTTCCACAGGGAGAGACCACATGCATGCAAGTCCAAGTGGGGACAGGCACGGGGGGAGTCAGAGAAGCGGAGCTACCAGGGAAGGACTCTGGCAAAAAAAAAAACTCTATGGAGGCAGCGCTGGTCACCCTCAGACCGGCAGGTGTCTGGTCTGGGGACCAGCAGCCCTGGGGAGAACGTGAGGAAGCGGAGGTCCCCTGGAGGAAAGGGTGACGGCACCCCTATCTGGGAGGACAGTGCGCAGCACCCATCCCAGCCTGCAGGTGCACCCATCACCTACTGTGGGCAGCTCAATCCCAGCTTGTTGAAGGGAAGACCCGTGTCCATAATCCCCTATTTGCAACAGAATCCATAAAGGGGAGTTTGTGGGTCAACACGTATACAGTGTTTAAGGTACAAGTCTCGAATTCCAACATCCATGGTCTGCTTGTCCACCTTGAGGCTTGTTTGGGAAGCAGGGGTGGGCACGCCCGGGGCTGTGACCTGTGGGAGGGGTGGGGAGGGGGAGCTCTGAATGGAGTGACCAAAGCACACGGGGTGACCTGCCCAGGAGGGACTCTCTCGGGCCCCAGCCCCTCTCCTGACCTCGCGCACGATGGCGAGGGTGTGATGATGAAGGTGCTGGCCCTTGGCTGGCCAGTTCCGTAGCTGGTGTCGGAGCTGCTCAGGCTCCACACCGGGCTCTGATCCCAGAGCTGGCGCGAGAGCTGAAGCTGCAGCTGCCCCAGTCTCGGGAGCTGCGGCTCGCATTGCTGTTGGACCTGCCTCGAGCTCTGGGGCAGGTACTAGAGCTGAATCCCCCTCCAGAGATGATCTAGATCCGGTTCCGCACTTGGATAAGGCTCTTGAACCCACGAACGGCTTTCCTCCCCTGCCCATTTCATGGATGACAAAACTCGGGGCGGTGACGGGACCGGCTACCTGGGGGTAATGGCTACGGGGGGATTCAGCCCAAGGATCCTGCATGACCTTCACCTCGTGCCTCATACAGGTCGGTCCTGAGCTGCCCGAAAGGGGGAAGGGCCTGAACCGCTGCTCCCGGCACCTGATCCCACCTGATCAGAGACTCTCGCCAGGGACGTGAAGTCCTCGTTTGACCTCTGCTCCGGCCAGCCCCACGTGAGCAGGGACCGTGCTTCCTCACCGCTGGGTCCCCAACCCCAGAACAGTGCCTGGTAGTGGTATCAGTTCACATTGTAGTGAATCACAGGGATCCCCCAGCAGCCCCTTGATGTGGGGGATGTTGCTTACAGAAGAGAGATCTGGGCCACAGACTTGTGTTCACTCTTTCATCCACTCGTGCAGCATCCCCACCTGTGTCTGTTTGCTGGAATTCAGAGGGGACCCCCAGACACCCTCCCTGCCCTCGGAGCTCCCAGCCCAACCCGTAGGTCAGCATCTCACCTACAGTCCGCAAGGGGGCGATACAGAGCTAGAGCATCTCTAGCACCAGACCTTGCAGGAGGCATGGGGCTGGGCCCGCCCTGGTGGCAGCTAAGATCTAGAACCATCTGACGCACTGGAACCTGCCCCAGTGCTGACTCGAGCCAGCCACGGAAGCAGCTCGAGAGCCTGAGCCAGTGCCCCCACAGACTAGAGCCCGTCCAGCTCCGACCCGATAATACTGGTATTATCAAAATCATTCTGTAGACAGAACCCGAGAGAAATATTATGCTTGTATATACCCCACCCACTACCATACCGTACAACACTAGTAAAAAACAAGAACCACTAATCAATCACCAATTACATAGGATATGATCTGCACTATCTTCACAACTGATAAAGGCTAAAATATGTTTAATTCTAGCTTTGTTAACATAGGTATCCTTCTTGAAATGATCCTAAATATCTTCCTAGCTCTGGGGAAAATCTGAAAGAAGCCCAGAGCTGATATATTTAATGTCATTCAAACCCAAACTACTTATTCCCAACAAAACAATCAATTGTGAGAAGTTGATGGACAAAGCAAAAGGGTAGAAACCCTATATATGTATATCCTTTCAGCTCCCTGATGAGGTACATTCATAAAAAGCAGTCTCAAAGCATGTAACTCCTATCAGGTATCAAATCTGCCTAATTTCTATAAAATTTATTTAGAGCAATCCAATAATTCCCAGTATTTCAACAAATATTGATAATCCCTTATTATCAACAGGTTGAACACTCACAGCAAAATAAAATAGTAAAATAAGAATAAATACCAACACACAAATAAATAAGTACAAAAGCTGACCGACCTAGGAGAAAAGGGTGGGGTGACCCACTTCAGCAGGCCACCACTGAGGGCCTCCCCCAGGAGATGACCCTTGAGTCCTAAGTGGGAAAGACTGGGCAGATGGACAGCACCGGTACAGGCAGCGGACTGGGCTAAATTAATCCAAGACAGGCTCTGAGCCTACAGTAGGCAGGGGCCCTATCTTTGTGGGTCATGATATCAAGCTTCTTTCCCATCAATATTCTCACCATTTCTACCATTTGGATCACAATCCAGTTTTTACTTTTCTTAAGGTCTAGCCCATACAAAAAGATTTCCTCTTACGATGCAAACTATCCATCAGTGACTTACCACCATGGGTCTGTCTTCATGTGAGTGAGTGACAATGAATGGCACACCGATATTTGTGTTAAATGCTTGTGTGCCTCATCCCCTTGATGCTACAACAATCCAATGTAAAACAGACTGTTATCACCCCCATCTTATAATATGCCAAGAAACAAGGGTTTGGCAAAGAAAAGTTATCTTCCTTTTAAAGCCTATACTCTTAAACACTCTGAGCTGATGGGGACCTAAATATGAGTCAAACACAGTCCCTGACCTCAAACAGCTTACGTTCTAGTGTCCAGGAAAAACAGAATGAACTCAAAAAAGTAATTATAGGGTGAAAATAACTGTCATAACTGAAGCAAAAATAAAATGTTACAAAAGTTCAGAGGAAGAAAGACCCCCAAATTCTAGGTGGGAAGAAAAAAGTTTTGGCGAGTGTTTTTCATAATAGTAGCCTCTTAGCTGATAGCTTAGCTTACTAAAAAGGGGAAAGGCATTTGGATCAGAAAACACTGTAAGCAAAACACAGAGATGAAGAGGTATGAAGTACACTCAGAAATAAAGCGGTTCGAGTATTCTGGAGCTTATGGCAGAACAAAACAGTGGTCCAGAGCCCAGGGTCTGTAACCAGTCTCTGGGTTCAAATCCCACCCCATCATGACTGATCTGTAATCTCGTACAAGTGACTTAATCTCCCTGAACTACAGTTAATTCAGCCATAAAATAAGACCACCACCTAACTTATGGGTTTGTTAACACAATTAAATGAAATGTGTGTAAAATATAGTACTTATCACAAACATAGAGCCTACACTGAATTGAGTATCATTAATATTGGATGTTAGGAACAAGAAAAGAGGTGAAGATAATTAAAGTTTCGAGAATAATGTTAATAAAGAGACAAGTTTAGGACAAAAATCAGCTTTGGGAAGGGCACTAAGTAAGTAGTTTGGTTTTCTATAAGCTGAGCTTTCAGCTCCGTTGAGTATTCGGGTATAGCATTTACAATGTGGTGTAGTTTGTTTTCGGTGCCTTTTGCTCCCTAGAGCTACACATTTAGAAGTGTCATGAAAGTGGCAGAGGTGGTAAGGAGAACAGAGCAGAGCAACTTTAGACCGAGGACAGAACTTGGAACATTTGCCTATCTTAGGGGGCTAGGAAATAAAAACGGAAAAGGAGACCAAAAAACAAAAAGAAAAGCTCTGCCAGAGAATCAGGAAAAAATTAAGAATGCAGTGTCATGAAACCTCTTCAAGAGGGAAGTGAATTTCAAGATTTGATAGCATATTTTGAGTGTGTATACATTTATGTAGCAAGTTAAATAATCCAATTTTATTTTTTTAAAAGACAGGAAAAAATTATTTGTCACTTATTTTTTTAAATCTTTCAAAATTAAGCAAGCATTACTAAAGGAATGCCTACTACAATATTTTCTCAAATTTTTTCTGATTAATCACCTCAGTAGGAAAGACAAACATATAACCAAAATAATTTAATAGGTACTAACAAAGGGGAATATGAAAAGTGCAGAGAAAGGAGCTTGATTATCTCAACTTAAAGAAGAGGTGAGGCAAGGTTCAAGAGTAGGCAGTGGGTGCAGCAACATCAGAGCCCGGCCTTGAGGAGGCGGTCGGGCGGCTGGAGCAGGCAGGGGGCACTGACAGGAGAAAGCCCCGGACACGCCTGCTAAGTGAAAGCACGCGGCCCGTTGGGAGCACAGCCCATTAGCAGCGACCGTGCAGTCCGAGCCGCGGGGGCAGGAGCACAGGCTGGAGGTCAGCGGACGAGGGAAGAGGCTGTGAGTCATTCAGACCTGAGTCTGTAGGCAGTGAGGACTCATGAAAAGAATGTAAATGGCAAGTTCCTTAAATGCAGCTAAGAATTACTACCAACTGAAAATCAAAAATGAATATATGGCAACTCTGAGATTCAAGTGAAAAGTATAATCAAAATGTAACATGCAGACAACTTCTCAGAGACATAACTGCTCTGTAAATCAAGGAATATATGTGGTAAATTTTGAAACATAACAGAGTTACTACTGATACAACAGACACCTAAAATACCTGTAAGTATTTGTAAATTTTGTCTTAAAATTTGCCAGAAGAATTTCTACCTGAGTGTCTATAGTTAGTATTTTAAAAGCAAAAACAAATTTGTTTCCAAAGATGAAAAAGATTAAAATAAAAGCAACAATAACAAGGAGGTCACAAGCCCACAGAAATACACTAATGTTTCTGATTGCTAATTCACAACCTAAAAGATGTTCAAATGTAAACACATTTAACAAACAAGATGACACACTTACTGTTCGCTTCACCAGCAACTGACCCATCACTGTGAACATGCGGGAAAGGCCAACAGGGGTACACACTGCAGGAGAGGTCACAGAGAGGAGGCTGATAAATGGCTAGTGCAAAATACAGAACAGACTCCAAGACGATCGTTGTAAGAAAAGTCTTGCCTCAAATTTAGATTCTCTCAGTGTTTTATCAGAGGAGCCTTCATCAATAAAGAAGCTAGAGAGGATGACAGGTGAAAGATGAAAGATACCCAAAGACTGAAGAAGGCTTAGCACGTGCAAGACTCTAGCAGTTGAATAATAGTATTTTCACTTAAAAAATTAAAAAAAAAAACTAAAGAACAGATTAAAATTTCAAGTACTGATGGAGTTGAGAACCAAACAACTATTATCTTAACTCCTTTTAACTACATTTATCTGCTTATAATATCCCTGAGATATGCTGTAATGCCTCAGGTAAAACTGAGTACATTTTAACTAAATTAAACCACAAATTCACCACACAGGGTCTATGTTACCACTCAAAAGTAGAATCTAATGCTTCAGTGAGTGTGGGCCTGTGTGTGTGTCTCTCCACAAGAGAGGCTTTCCTTAAAGAACAACACATGAGTATTATTTCATGGCTTCAGTTTATCAAAATTTATCTTAACATAAAAAAAGTTAAGGGCCAATTTTAAAAACATCTCCAAGCTGTTAAGTAATTTCATCAGGAAACCTTAGTATAATTTTCTAGAACAAAGAACTCCATTTTCCCATCAACATTAAGCCAGAAAAATACTTACAGAGAAGTAACAAACATCCCGTCCGAGATATACAGGAATATAAATAGGGTAGGTAGAACTCCCAGAGATCTGTAAAGAAACACAAATATATTTTAGTAAATCCAAAATATTGTACATTAAGATATAGGTTGACTATAATGTTTGATAAACATCATAATTGTCTATTTGAGTCTACTAAACCATATAATTTCTAAATTGTACAATAAAAAGATCTAAAACAGAAACGGAAATACCCCTTTTGCAAAACCTGTTTGGAGGGAGAAAAAAAGTCTCCATGGAATTTTAAGAACAGAAACCAACTAAGAAACAAAGAAAAATCTTAAAAAGCTGCTTGCTCGTTCTGAATACAGCAAACACAGGAACACTCATTTATGTTCTTAAACCTGTCTAAAGACTTGTTAACTCTGTAAATTAACAACAAGGGCTGACCACACAAAGAATCACTACAACGTTCACGACAGCGAACGTGTAGTCATAGGCCGGTTCAAGGTCCCGGAGAGAAGCCGACTGACCGTACAAAGACTCCATGCTCGCGGCGTCCTTGTCAACGAGCGCGGAGGCCACCCACACCATCCCCAGGATGAGGAGCGCAAGCAGGACAAGCATGACCAGAGTTTCTAAAATTCGGGCTCGGATTCCCTGAAAAAGATAATGGAGATCTAACTGTATTTCATTTCATCTCATGATTAATTAGGCTTCTATCTGTAAGAAAGCACAAAAATTCTTTGGAAAGGGAAGAAATTTCTATTTATAAGGAAGACAGAAAACACTAGCTTTACAGTGTCATGTTTAGACTACCTTTGTTTTACCAAATTATGTAGAATACCATCAAGCTTTAAAAAACCAAAAAAATTCGTCACGAAAACATTTTTCAGAGCAGTGTTTTAAGGGGCGCCTGGGAGGCTCAGCCCGTCAAGTGCCTGCCTGCCGCTCAGGTCATGGATCCAGCCCCACGCGGGGCTCCCTGCTCAGTGGGGACCTGCTTCTCCCTCTCCCTCCCGCTTGTACTCTCTCTTGCTATCTCTGTCACCGCCTCTCTCTCTCTCAGATAAATAAAATCTTAAAAGAAAAAACAAAAACGGGTTTTAAAACACAGATTGATGAATTTTTGTCTGTGGCTCTAAGCAAGGGCCTCGAGGACGACCACGGTCCGGGGCCAAGCAGCCATGGGAGCGATGGACCCCGCGAGCACACACAGCCCCCAGTCCCCGGGCGCCAGCCACCTGCACCGCTCCGGCAGCCGCGGGTGCAGCCGCCAGTGTCCCCACCCCCTTCCCCCACGCCCTGCAGCGGCCAGCGCCCCCTCCCCCGCTCCCGCCAGCGCCCCCCTCCCCTCTCCCCCCGCCCTGCAGCGGCCAGTGCCCCCTCCCCGACTTCTGCCAGCGACCACCTCCGGCTCCCGAAGCCCGTGTCCCCCCTGCTCCCGCCAGCAGCCCAGGGACTCCCTGAGCAAAGCCCGCAGCAGAAACCAAGGCCAGGCGCAGTGCACGGTTATCGATTATGTACTACACTTCTTTCTTCACATTAGATAAAACCGCCATTACTTCATGTGCCTGGAATATAATAAACCATCTTTCTGCACAATTTTGTTTTAAATATAAAACAAATTCTGACCTCAGGGCCAAACCAGAGGCCAGGCTCCTAAACTTGAAACCTATTGGACAAGCCAAACAAACAAACGAATAAAAACAACTTTCTTATATTCCTGAAAAGTCACCAAATGATTGAATCCATACCTAAATTCAAAGATTCACATTGTTGTTTTATACTATAATGTACATGGAATACAACAAACACAATTAGAAGTAAATCCATGTCTCTCGATAAAAGAGTTGGAGGGGCCTGCTCTTATAGCCCAGTCTTACACAGGACTGCCCTCGGCCGGTTAAAAGATGTCCCCAGGTGTGGAGTCAGCACACCTTAAGTGTTTCCAGTAGGGAGGTCGGTGGACCAGAGTAAATGACGCTTGTATTTTATTTAACGCATCAGATCTAACAGTAGTTATGACTCAAGTAAGATGAAATATGAACAGTCCCCAAACATACTACTAAAAAACACACTCCAGCTTTCCTAAAGAACTCTCCAAACCCGCACTTCACAACTTTCAAACCACTTAGGATACCAAAACATGACCACCACCCCCCTTTTTTCTTTTTTAAGTAGGCTCCACGCCCAGTGTGGGGCTTGAACTCACAACCCTGAGATGAAGAGTCACAGGCTCTACCAAGTGAGCCAGCCAGGTGGCCCAGACAGCCACCTTTTCATGGTAATTTCTTTTTCCTTCCTTCTCTCTTTCTGAGCAATAGTCTTTTTTTGTAAGCAAGAATCTTCTTATTACACATCAAATATTACGTGGAAAGCTTGTAACAGATAAAAAGAACGGGTGCTTTGATGAGAATGTGTAACACCCTTTCAGCTTGTCTCCTCCTATCTCTGACTGGAGCCCAAATCCTGCCTGCCTCCAACCAGAACTTAGGAATACTAAGGGCTCCCAAAACACCTAACACATGTGTCTTAAGTGTTATGACATATGAGCTAAACACTGCAACCATGTTTGATACAAAACAGTAGTGATCCTTGGAACCATCTGAGACCCACTGTCCCCAAAAAGTGTTTTAATAATATAATTATTAAACAATTGTAATAACGTAATAAGTATATAACCATTACGATGATATTAGGTGTTGGGGAATCAATCTACCATAAGATTTACACACTTCCTCTGTTATTTTGGTAAGAAATATCTGTTGGCAATTAAATGTATTTTTCTTCAAATATGTTATTCTGCTTCGGGAGCTAATGCTCCATGGGCCTCTCTCATTTCTGTGCATCTCAGAGGCAGGGATAGACCTTGTTCTGGACTTTTTTTTTTAAGATTTATTTATTTTGGAGAGAGAGCATGCATGCATGCAGGGGGGAGGGGGAGAGGGTGAGGGAAAGAGAATCCCAAGCTGACAAACCACTGAAAGTGGAGCCCAACAAGTGGCTCAATCCCATGACCCTGAGATCATGACCTGAGCCGAAATCAAATTGGATGCTTAACCAGCTGAGCCACCCAGGAGCCCCTGGACTATCTTATTAAGGATGTCTGGATAGCAAACAGCCTTGGAAAATAGAGACGCTGTCTCTCTGAAGCAGGTCTGTTTCATACAGAGCAAAGCACAGACAAGTTTGCTTGAAGCCCATTTGTGGGTTCCCCTGAGATTCCTCAGCTATGACTTGAGCCCACTGTAGGAACAGCCTCCACCTGAGCCACACTGCCCCCATGAAGCTGGGGGGTGGGGATGTTGTCCTGGAGAACAGGAAACTCATGGCTTGCCTGTTCTGAGTAATGAAGTCCTTTGTCTCTGATCCAGGAGTCTCATGTCTACAACTACCATGCAGGAATCTAGCAGACTGTCAGCTTGCAAGTACAGTAAAATCTCAGACCCTCCACAATTCTTGCAGCTTTGGGTGACAAGGGTAGGCAGCTAACATGGCTTTCTAGAGAAGAACAAATAAGGGCCCACAAGGTTGGGTTAGGGGCAATGAGAAAACTCCCAAGATCTAGCAGGGAATGCTCTTACCCAAGCAGTAGGCAAGTGGGAGAAGTATGAGTCCCCCAAGGACCTGACGTGCTAATGCCTGTCAGAGGCTGAGCTACAGGTGGAGCTTGGTCATAGCCCCTTCTCCCAGAGAGTAGGGGTGTTATCATGTTCGTGTAACACCAAGCCCTACAAGGCCAACTAAAAAGACTATGATTACAAGGAACTATTTTTCTTGTAGACTTTGTCCTTTTCTGTATTTTCCAAATTTCATAGAGTGAATGTGCAAGGCTTTAAGTAATATGAGAACAAATTAATGTTGTTTTGAATTTTTAATTTTTTTCTTAAAAGAACTAACTTCCAAGAGATTGACACTCAGAAAAATAATTTTTAAAATATCCAACTTCAGTTTATGAGACAGTATAGCGAGCTAGTTCAGGACCCCAACTCCAGCAACAGACTGCTTGGGTTCAAAGCCTGGTCCCATCACTGACCAACTGTGTAACACTGTGCAAATTTCTAAACCTCTCTGTGCATCAGTTTATTTCTTCATAAAATAGGTTTATCCCTACCTTATGGGGTCATTATAAGGATCAAATAAGTTAAAATAAGTAACATGCTTAGCATTAGGCTAGGTGTTTAGTAAGCACAATATAAGGGTTAACTGTAACGGCTCAAATTACTGCCTTTGTTTTTAAATTATCCAAGGCTTTGTAGTTCACCTATCATTTGTGTTTCTGGATTAAATTTATTTCTCCTAATGCCAGCTTATCAACTTCTTTCCATCTGTCACCTATCATTCACAGACCTGTAAGACAGCACATCCACTAGCCTGACTCCCTCGTCTCTCAGACCCATCCTGAGATCTCAGACTGTGAGACTGCTCCATATTTCTCTGATACCTCCAGTCCTCTAACCTACACTGTGTCTTCATCATTATAACCTCCACTCCCTCAATCCACCCAACTCCTCCAATCAGTCTTGTTTTCACTTGCTTAAACCCTATGTTGAACTGTGTATTTTAATGAAAATCCAGTACCAATAATATTCTAATATTCCTGGTCCCTTTGATTTCCACCAGACTACCTTAATTCCACTGGCGGCTCATTCCTTTGAATTCTCAGTCCTGTGAAAGAAATTTACAAAATCTTGAGACACATGTGCTACTACATTCCAAAGTGGGTCTTTGCTGTTACCTGGCAATACTTATGCTGATCTCTGGCTAACGATTCCCTCAATGATTTTTTAAATGTTTTCCATTCTCCTTGACCCTAAATCTCATCCCCTGCTTTCTAGCAAATTGCAGCTGCCCTTACCTCTTCCTTAGTAGGACATAACTGGGGAGACTGCACATCCCTCAGCTTCCTTCCCCTATCTCTGGTTTCTCTGTCTCCATTCTTTCTTTCATTCTTTATATAAGGGAAAATGCCTCAGATCCCTTTTTTCCATGGCTCAGGCTTAGATGTTCATCCTTTCAACATGCCGGATTAGTGCTTCTCAAACTTCAGCGTATGTCAGCATTACCAAGGGGCTTGCCAATCCCTGAGAACCAGCCCAAAGACACTTCAGTCAATTCTGACGAAGCCAGTTCATGTGATGAAGACACCAGATAGACTGCTCTGTTCTTCCCCTGGGTGATCTCGGCTCCTCACGTAACCAACGGCTCTAAAGTTTCCATCTTTAGTCCAAATCTCACCACTGAGACCAAGATCCATACATCTAAACGGCCACCTCCCCTCAAGTATCTCACAAGTACATAAACAATTCTAAAGTCAAACTCATCACTTTATCCCCTAAACAAGCTCCTTCAGTGTTACATACCCCAATTAATGGCACCATTACCCACTGTTTTTTCCAGATGCTGCAAACATCCTTATCATCCCCCTTGCTGCTGCACCCTCTCTCTCTCTCTCTCGCTCTCTCTCTCTCTCTCTCACACACACACACACCTTGGACTCTGATCTATTCAAACACCAAGTCCTTCTGATTCTACTGTGTCATTACAACTAAATCCATCCGCTTCTCTTTCTGCCACTACATCCAACTCACCTGGACAACTCCCTACTTTGCTAGCTAGTAGTCCAAAATGCAACTCTTAACTCTTTCTGCCTGACCTGTTGCCTACATTGCAGTGGGAATGCAATCTTTGCAAAACACAACTCTGATCGTGTCACTCTTAGTCAGAACTTGCTAACAGAAGTACAGGCCAGCAACAGGGAAACAGGTGCATTAATGCAACAACACATAAACATCAAATCTCATTAGCATCACTTCTAAGAAAATGAGGTGCTATACACATAGATCCTTAAAGCTGGGTCTTACTCTGTCTTCTGCTGTTTAGATGGTAGACAAAATAATTAAAGACAAAACAAATATAGATGAAACAAATTATTTATGATTTAATAGCATACAAAAGTGCTGTCCAAAAGACCCTTCTGTGATGATGGAAATGTTCTGTGTTATCCAATAAGAAGATAGCAACTAGCCATACGTGTTTATCAAGCACTTAGAATGTCGTTACTATGAACGAAGAGCTGATTTTTAATTTTATGTAATTTTAGTTCTTTTAAATTTATATAGCCACACATGGCTAATGGTTACCATATTGATCAGAGAAGATTATTAACAGCCTGTTGCTAATAAAATCTGATATAAGTACTCTCTGTACTCTCAAGTACTTTCTGGTTATTTTTTTTTAATCCATTTGTTATTCTGTTTTTTTTTAAGATTTTATTTATTTATTTGAGAGAGAGAGAAAGAGACAGCACAAGAGGGAAGAGGGTCAGAGGGAGAAGCAGACTCCCTGCTGAGCAGGGAGCCCGATGTGGGACTCGATCCCGGGACTCCAGGATCATGACCTGAGCCGAAGGCAGTTGCTTAACCAACTGAGCCACCCAGGCGCCCCTACCTTCTGGTTATTTTTCTAAATTTAACCTTGATATAAAATTATTTGAAAAACAGCTTGGTTAAAGTAACCTCATTTAACATGCTATTGCTCTACTTAGTATTTTCATTAGCATTTATGTCAAAAAGAGGTAATCTACTTTTAATTCAAAAACTGCCCCCTTCTGTTTATATTAAGAAAAATTACATTCTCTCATTAAGAAAAAGTTTTTAAAATGCAGCCTACATATGACCCATCTAACACTGATACTAAGGTTCAAGACCCACACACTTATTCCCATACACTGACAAACCAAGTCCTTCAATAAATCTCTTTGTGTTAAAAAAAAAATAAATTATATGTGAACAGTTTTTCTAAAAAGAAACAAGCTGTGTAATTCCAAGAAGATGCTTTTTTCTATTACAGATATATGAATAATATCAAGAAGAAATGTCTAAAATGTATACTCACATGCTTAAGCAGTCATATAAAAATCATTTAGCAAAAAAAGACCTCTGTAGTCAAATCATATAAGTGGTTCAAAATTTACTATCAATATTTCTTTTGAAAAGTACCAAATAGGGCGCCTGGGTGGCTCAGTCGTCAAGCGTCTGCCTTCGGCTCAGGTCATGATCCCGGGATGCTGGGATCGAGTCCCGCATCGGGCCCCCTGCTCCGTGGGAAGCCTGCTTCTCCCTCTCCCACTCCCCCTGCTTGTGTTCCCTCTCTCGCTGTGTCTCTCTCTGTCAAATAAATAAATAAAATCTTTTAAAAAAAATAGTAAATAACACAAAAAGAAATCTGCTCATTTTCAGTTATCAATCTAAGCACAAAAGAGTGAATTAGCAATATTACATGTACAGAAAAGGCTGCCACAGAGCAGGTCATCAAAACTGTTGGATAGGATTATGCCTGTTATGAAATACTGATAACTGCTGTAGGAAGAAATAACCGTTATTCTGACTCAGTCCACTAGGAGGCCAGGACAGTTATGTTTTTCTTTTAATTGTATTCTTTTTTTTTTTAATTAAACGAGACAAAAATCAGCCCAACTTGAAATCAGTGAAGTGTCACATTTATGAGCTTTAGCAACACCAATAGAAAAATATAAATTTTTTCATTAAATGCAACGTGGCAGCTTTTTTTTATCCTCAACAACTTTAGGACAGAGAGAAGAGGGGTAATGGGGCTGTAAATAACCAGAGACTTCATCTGTTAATTCAGAATTGACTGGCTCCTGCAAGTGCCAAAAATACATAAACTATGGTTACTACCTTTCTTGAGACCATAAAAGTATGACAAAGCCTAAAAAGGACAGGCTTTGTGGCATGGAATATGTGAGATTTTTAAACTTTTGTACGTGATTCTGCCTGCAAAAGTAATGAAAGCACTGAGAGAGCTTTTATCGCTACCACTAATCACCAGCAGGACAGCATATAAGCAAAAAATATGCCTACTGCTCATTTTTCCATTAAGAGTCAGAATGAGGAGCTAGGATCCCCAAGGGGAAGGTTCCTATCAACTCTATTCTCGCATATGCTGAGCTGAAAGATGTGCCAGATGTCAGAATAACTGACTGAAATACCCTGCAAATAACAAAGTGGCAAAACATTGTCAGAGGGGAAAAGGTTTCCATGTTTATCTTAAAAAGTAAGGAAAGTCTCCTGAATATAATAAGATCACAAACTATAAGAACTTGAACTTAAACAGTTGTACTTCTTTCAAGTACTTTTGAATGCTTATCCTCTATCATATATTACTAAGATTTCAAGAACTCCATAATATTTTTATCCCCAGTATAAATACTGGGATAATCCCTCCCAAAAACCATGAACCTAAGTTACTTTAATGAAACTCCACCCCTTTTATTAAAATCATAGTTCAATAAGCACTCAATGTACTAGTTAAAAACAGCATCGAAACTAAGTACTTCTTTCTGCTAACACTTTCTGAAACACTACATTGTTTTTAAGAAAAGCAAGCTACATAATTACACTAGTTTCATATCAATATCATTTTGAAAAATTACAACCATCACAACATAGTAACAGGTTAAATTAAGTAGGCTAATAAAGACGAAATACATGTAAACAGAGATTTCTTTTTACATTTAAATAAGCACTGAATGGGTAAAAGTCTAAAACATTAAAATAGTTATTGCTTTTTGAACTTTTCGTGCTGGTCAATTACACATTTAATTGCTTTGTGCTGAAGATCAATGAAGTGACAATTACAACGTATACACAAAAGCTCTAACAATAAGCTGACATGTTTCTGTGGTGATGAACATTTAAACAAGATTTTACCTGGACATCTTGACCTCTCAGAAGGTATGTAAACACCATATTATATACTATGGTTCCACCCATCAGGAAAGCCTGGTAAAAATTTCTACAATTATAGAACATTTAAAATATGTATCAAGCCACTGTTCATTTAACAAAAAGAGTCTCTTAGTAACACTAAGATATGGTTTGCTCAGCATGCCATCAAGACTGCACCAAACAGGCTCAGTCGTTAGGTGTCTGCCTTCGGCTCAGGTCATGATCCCAGGGTCCTGGGATCGAGCCCCACATCGGGCTCCCTGCTCATCGGGAAGCCTGCTTCTCCCTCTCCCACTCCCCCTGCTTGTGTTCCCTCTCTCGCTGTCTCTCTCTCTGTCAAAAAATAAATTTAAAAATCTTAAAAAAAAAAAAAGAAACTGAAGTCACCTATTCTTTGAAGTCTGGTAAAAATATCTTGCAAACTGTCTGGACTTGATTTTTTTTAAATCTAATGACTATAGAACTTTCATTTCTGGCAATATTGAGAATAAGATATCCTTAATTCCCTCTGCCAAAAAATGTCTAAAATGCTAGATCAAATATTTTTAAATCTCCCTGAAATCTTCTCTTTGTCTATTTATTCTGAGCAATACATTGAGTTCGGTACCTCTCACAGTGTTGGCTTTTCCCAATGTCAGGTCATCTTCTGAGTCCCTACTCATCCTTATATTTAAGAGTTTTTGTCCCTCCCAGTTCTCTTTATCACCTCCTGACTCTGGTGATGGTAGAACTAGTAAGTGAATCTAGAAAATAGATCTAGATAGGCAGGATCTGATTCTGAGTGACGTGTCTTGGTAGCTTGTATCCTGGTGGACACTTTTGAGTATTTACCAGACGCTCTACCACCAGAACCCCCATTTTCTATGTCGTCTACAGTATTACTGCTGCTTGCTAACTGCAGCTCCCCTCTGAGTACCCTGATCCTTTCTGTTCCTCACATCCTTTACCAGCAGAGCCAGATGGTTTTAATTTTTGTTAAGACCAGGTCAAACAAAAATGTGAAAAACAGGGCGCCTGGGTGGCTCAGTTGGTTAAGCAACTGCCTTCAGCTCAGGTCATGATCCTGGAGTCCCGGGATCGAGTCCCACATCAGGCTCCCTGCTCTGCGGGGAGTCTGCTTCTCCCTCTGACCCTCTTCCCTCTCGTGCTCTCTCTCTCTCATTCTCTCTCTCTCAAATAAATAATAAAATAAAATCTTTTAAAAAAATGTGAAAAACACAGATATACTTAGGTAACTGGAAATGCTAAAATCAATTTGCTAATAGATGCAAAACTGGATAGTATCCTATGGGACAACATAATTAAATGTTTGGGGTTATCTTTTGTATAGAAAAGGAATCAATTCTATCAGACAGAATCATTTTCATTGCTCTTACTTTCCTACAAGTTAACTCTAATCCTAAAGAGATGTAAAATAGTCAAGTCAATAGAAAGTCAGCCAAAGATACACACCCCTACAAAATCGGATGACCACCACGGTCTACTACACAATGCCTAGGACTCCACTGACAGAACACCCAGGATCTCCTCTGCCCATTTCCAAGTCTTGGACAACTCTTCCTGGCACCAGAAAATTTATGTATGCAAAATAAATTATTAAAATAAAAAGGATATAAACTATATGTACACACTAATTATAATTACACAATACTCCAAACACAAATACTGACAGGTAATCTGGAATGATATAAAGTATAATGACAGATTAATTGGCTTTCTATGAAATTGTCTAAAATTAAAATATTAATGAAAAAGCAACAGAAGTCAAGATACATAGGACAATCAAACAAAATCATCAGCCTCATAAGTATGCTTCATGCAAGCCCAATATGACATAGGAAAAGTAAACATTAAGGATCCTACAATACAGATGCATTCAGGAAGGATTTGTACATTTGTAGAAACCATCTTGGAATCTTGAGGATTTCTGAACATTAGATTGAAAAAGATCTTCTTTGAACAGTAAGGCCACGAGAGGCCAAAACAGTTTACAAAGCTAAAGAGGAAAGGCCAAAAGAAAAGACTGGACCCCCATATTTGCTGACAAAATCAGAGACAATTCAAACAGAGACCACAAAATCTCCCAATCTGGAAAAAGACCCAAGAATGTCCCCAAATTAACAATTAGCAAATTAACACTGTATTCCAGATAAAGGGCCAGTAAAGTTAACAGGTAGAGAGAAAAGAGGAATCAGGGAGATTGGTTCAAGATGATGAATTATCATAGAAGACAGGAAAAATATATAATAATCAATCAATCAATTAATCCGCACCATCCCTAGCAGCGGTAATAATACCAAGCATACAATAAATGGCCAACAGGAATTAACTGAATGAACTATGCTAGAAGACAAGACTGCCATCAGTAGACTAATAATGTTAAGAAATCCCTAAATGATAGAAAGTAGATGGGATCAAATCTATAGAGAAATTATAGTCTTAAAAAAAAGGGGGAAATAAGAAAAGAGCAGTGATTCTAAGAGCTATAAGCTTCTAGTCAAAAAATCCAAAAATTATAGATAAATATAGAAAAGATCAGAACACAATAAAATATTTAAGATAATAGATAAGAGTAATATTCTTATATAAATTGCCTTAGAATTGAATAATACAGAGAAAAATAATTTAGATTCATTCTTTTTAATCACCTCACAAAATTAACTACATAGATTAAAATACTAGATCTTTGTAAAAACTCACAGAAAAGGGTAGCTAAAATAAAAGAGACTACGTTATTCATTCTTGACTTTGAGGGATGATAACACTTAACAAACTAAACCAATATCAAATTACTAAGAAAGAGTATAAGTTTAAAGTGTACAAAAGCTAGGATAAAATGAAACCAGGTTTTATTTAGGCCTGCTTATGTAACATTTATTGTCAGGCCTGAGTTTTCTCACACAATTAATTTAAAGGCAATTAAACAACACATGTCATAGTTAAATAGGACCAGGTCAAAAACATATATGGATTATGAATCTTGAATTATAGTAAATGAACTTTCTAAAACCAACTTTAATTACATATTTATATAAACCATTTTTAACTAAAATTTACTTAAAAGTATTACACATTAGGTTAAAATGACAAAATGATGCATAATGCTTTGAAACAACTTTTATGCTAATTTCTTGTCTTGGGATTTCCCAGCAGTTGTTAAATACTGAACCCCAACTCCTAGGAGGTAAAGGCCTGTGCAGTAACTCTCTACCCAGAACTAAGGCTGACAGTACAGTCTTCCCCTATCAGTGGGCAAAGGGTGTGAGTGTGTGTGTATGTGTCTGTGTGTCTGTGTTAAACAAGGAGGCCCTTTTGCTGAAGGTTTTCAGAGGGGCCTCAGTTCCATCTCCTTGCCTCTATGCGCCTATGATCCTCTGTCACCATATAACCACCTCGCTGTCCTGACCAACGCAGCCAGGGCATCACCTACTCACTATTCATGTTTTTGGTGCCTTTTCAGTTTTGTCTTTGGAGATCTTCTTGCTTTCCTGGAACTTATCTATGCATTTAATCATACAGGGATTTGGTTATACAATTAAATTTTTGACTTGGTTCTATTTAACAATGATAGATGCTATTTAACTTCCTTTAAACTAACTATGTAAGAAAACTCATGAGTTGGGGCGCCTGGGTGGCTCAGTCGTTAAGCATCTGCCTTCGGCTCAGGTCATGATCGCAGGGTTCTGGGATCGAGCCCCGCATCGGGCTCCCTGCTCAGCGGAAAGCCGGCTTCTCCCTCTCCCACTCCCCCTGTTTCTGCTCCCTCTCTCACTGTGTCTCTCTGTCAAACAAATAAGTAAAATCTTTAAAAAAAAATTCATGAGTTGGCATCAAACATCATATAAGCAGACCTAAACAAAGCCTTATGTATAAAATATATAGACTAAATTTTCTCTATGTATTACATCTTACAGTATTTTTTTAAACTCTAACGTCTCAAACTTTTAAAAAACTATTTCTTATAACCTTCATATTTTATTTCTACATATTGAAGTAAGAGAAGATTTCAAGCAGTTATTTGCAAATGTTCCTCAATAAATAACACTCCAGGCCCAAGTTGTCTATTTTTAATACATAAAAAGCCAAATTAGATAAAATTATTATTCAATTTTCTCTGGTTAGCATTAATTTTGAAGCTCCAGGGCCATCTTAATGTGCAGTACAGAATTTTTAATGAGGCCAATACCTTCACCACGACCCGGTGAGGAGTTACTGGGTGGGTCTGCAGAATCATGATTTGTCTCGTTATTAGTTGTGTGTTCTCTATCCACATTGCACTTAAACCTCAGTGCCCCTTAGATTCATGGTATTTAAACAATCATTCATTGTAGCACTAAATGACTAAGAATTTTTAAAAAAGAAAACACACAATGCTCAAAACCACTACTGTGGCTTGTGGGGTTCACCTGAGTGATCAATCAGTGGAGTACTGCAACCATGAGCATGCTCCCTGAATCTCCACTAAAACCTGGCAATCTCACCAAATACACATTCACAAGCTCTCAAGATATTTTCTTTTAAGGAAAAAGTATACATTTATTGATTTTTTAAAAATAGAAATAGTATGAAATCTCTTTTTAGAATTGCACTGCAGTAACCCTTCTCTAATCTTTAGAAGGTTTGAGAATTATTTGATTAGTAAATACTAACACAGGGAAAACACACTCTTCGGAGTCTATTACAAGCTTTGCCATGGACCATGTCCTGGAAGTTTCCCAAGAAACCTGGGCTTCAAGACATTATCTATAAGAAATGTGCAATATAACTTGCCTTGGTTACTTCTCAGATATTTAACAAATCAAATGAAATATATGAAAGCAGTTTAAAAACAATAAAATACAAAGCAAGCATGAACCTTCAATAATACCTGGCTGCAGGGAAAAAAGAGGCTAGTGCCTATTCTATGTGAGAATCAGATTTGGCATAGAAGACATTAGGTTAACAATATTAACACTATTTTCAAAGTTTAACTTTTCATCAATTTCTATCACAAGTAAACACTAGCACCTGTCTTCCTGCCTCTCAGGCACTCCAACCCAGGAGGCATGCTAGTCCTCCACTGACAGGCCAGGCAGAGAAGGAAACTGGGAATGGAGCACTGTGGACAGAGGAAAGCTCCACTGCTGAACACGTGGCCCTTGAAAGGCATGGCCAGGAGAAGGAAGACCTCACACCCTGGCAGGTGGTCAACATCCTGCCAGGCAGGCTACAGTCAGGCTGAGCTCTAGCACAACAAGAGAGCTAGAACTACCAGTCTCACCCAACAGGCAAACACGGTGGTGACTGTGGGGCTCATTCCTAACAGCCAGCTAAAGAACCAGGATGGGGTGGGGGAGATACGGTTTTGTAAACCAAGCCAAGGATGGTAAAGATCCTGTAAAGACTCACTTCATTAGTGAAGAGCCTCATTATAATTTAACCTGGAGGTTCTGGACTAAAAGCCTAAGCTGTACTAAAACAATGCAAACTCTCATGTCTTCATTTCTGTTGAGGTTCTAAAATGATTCTAAAAATAACACACCCTGAAAGATAACCATGCAGGAACCCATAACCAGCCCCCTCCAGAAAGGGGAGCATTGATGCATTTTTAGATCCTTCCTCTGACAAACCAATGGAACCTAAGACCTACTCAGCTTTTATGCTTTATTTTTCCTGTACAAAAGCTTTGTCTGCAGTAGGCTAAGTATATATATTTGGGAATACCATGGTAAATAAGAGAAAAAGACACACCTACAAACAATCACAATAGAATTACAATCCCTAACTGCAGGGGGAGGAAGCAGGTCACCACAAAGGAGGCCCACTGGAAAGACTTAAGGAGCACCAGGAGGTAGCACTAAAAGACAGATTCCACTGGGAAGTGAGTAGAGGGCTTCCTGGCAGAACAGCACATGAAGACAGGAGGCCATGAAAGCACCTGGAAAGTCCTGGGCAAGGTGAGGAGCTCAGGGGGATACAGCTTGGGGAATAGGGGAGCCTCCTGAAAAATGTGGCCGAAATGACAGATGGAAGCCAAATTTCCAGAGTTGTAGATATAACGTTACAGATTTTAGACTTCATTTTGTTGGCAGTTAAAAACTATCAAAAGATTTTATGGAGGTTAGTTACACAATATCATTAAGAAAACAATGCTGGAAGGCAGTGTGGAGAGTACATTGTATAGGAAGGAAACTGGAAGCAGAAAAAACAGTAGGACAGTGGTTTAAATAAATCCAAGCAAAAAATGATGAAGCCTGAACTAAGGTAACGGCAAAAAGAAAAGAGGAACATTCAGAACACTTATTCAGAAGTTATTCATAGTAGTGAATCCAGTACTTTTAAGCTATCTAATGCACTAAGTTCTTACTACAAGGTAAGGTACTTTATTACATCTCTTCTAAAAAAAATAAATCAGAAGTATAATTTAATTCTGGGCATTTAAGAAGGAAACAAAAGTCATCATGAGATCAGACAAATCTTTATGATAACTCAAAAAAGCTTTAAAAAATTTTAAGCCCTTCCCACGCCTGTTTTAAAAAAAAAAAATCCCACGCTTATAATAAAAATTAATACTCATTAATTAATGTGTAAAAAGAAACATTAAATATCAAGTAATCCCAACTAAAATATGAAAGTATACAAGTATTTAAATCTAGCATTCTGAACAACTTCAAATTTCTTCTTTGTGTTCTAAAAAAAAGATAACAGGAAATGTTTTCTAAGAACTGGTCATTTCAGTACTTAATTCTAACGTTTTCTTCTGTTGATATAGCCTTATTTTTTCAGTTTTTGCCTGCTAATCTTATTTTTAATAACTAAAAGAACATACATTCATATATATACTTCTGACAATTCAGTGCTTTAAAATTCAATCATTCTAGAACAGTAAGAACTTGTCTTTTTTAGATAAGAACTTCCTTTGCTTACCAGATGTGCAAACCAGTAAATTTGTAAGTAATGAAACTGCTAATAACTTCAGTTTTTAAAAAAAGTAGGTATATCACAACCTAAAATATTCCCTAATGTCAAAACTATCAGGGGCGCCTAGGTGGCTCAGTCGTTAAGCGTCTGCCTTCGGCTCAGATCACGATCCCAGGGTCCTGGGATCGAGACCCGCATCGGGCTCCCTGCTCACTGGGAAGCCTGCTTCTTCCTCTCCCTCTCCCACTCCCCCTGCTTGTGTTCCTGCTCTCGCTGTCTCTCTCTCTCTGTCAAATAAATAAAATCTTTAAAAAAAAAAAACTATCAAACAATCCAATCGCCTTTATCTGCTTACGCAACATTTATTTCCCATACAAATGGGCCAAATAAATGGGTTGGTAAAGTAATATACCAAGTTTCAACTATACACTGGCAAACATTTCATAGAGATCAGAAGATTAACACTGTACCATGCTGAATAAATTATTTTATAGACAAATAAATATGTTTAAATGCCAAACAGATTTTAACAGCCCAAACTCCAGCCGTCCTGTGGACCTGGGGGCATGTGCCATAACGTGCCATAACCAGGTAAGCAGCTCTCTAGTCAGCATGAAATTAGACATTAATTTTACTTTCAAATAAAGTTTATTCCAGCCAAGGGTAGATAGTTTTCAAGTCCCCCCCCAAGAAAAGTTTTGGAAAAGAGACTCTAATCGACAATGATTATTTCCATAAAATTGTTTCATGAATGTTGGAAGTAGTAGGGCCAATTTAATTACGAGTATAATTACTTTAAAATCTGAACCTATTTTTTATTTCCTCCATACTAAAACTCTTCATTTAACAAGGAGCCCCAAATTGTGAGACTTTTAGTTAATACTTTAATCATCATATAAAATAAAGTTTGAAGTCTAGTTACCTATTAAACATAATACCTATATTTTTAGAACTTATACTGTTACAAGATAAGGCAGTTCCTATTTCAAAAAGTAAATAAATAAAGCTATGTTGACACCACAATAGTATCTACTATGTAGCTTTGCTATCATATGTAAAAAATAATCCTACACAAATCTTCCTGATGTTTCATATCAACTTCCACACAGCCAATACATTTAAGCACCTACTAAGAGTGGCTGCTCTTACTGCATCTCATAGGGTAGGTGAGACAAACAAGACCCTCAGCAACTCCACACCGAGATAAGTACTGCCAGCCCATTTTACAGATGCAGACACTAAGAAACATGCCTGAAGTCCCACTTCAGTAAGGAGAAGAGTCAGGATTTAAGTCAGTCTAAATGCCAAAGCTCACAATTTGTCCACTATACTATTATGCAAATAAAGAGAAAATTTGGCCTTAGAGTAGAAATCTCTCATTTTCTGATAGGACAGAAAGATGAAAGTGCTATATATTGGTCCAATTCAACACTCATACCATCTCAAAGTATATGGGTATACCAGTGATAACTTTTAGAAACACAGCTGCTATTTAACAGTAACAGTTACTGTTACTGGAATTATAATTTAGTTCCCTCCAATATGCCATTATACTAAGAACAGTGACAAAATTAAGATCATTTCATGAAGTAAATGATTTTTAGTTCAAAATCTTTATAAACTCAAATAATTTTAAATGAAACAAATGTATTCTTTTCCTCAAAGTAGTACTTTTATACATCTTTCTCTGAGATCCCATATGCCAAGCTTCAATAAATCATTATAACCACGCCTTTTACAGTAGATTAACAATTCCAAAAAGAACCCTGAGCATAACAACACTACCAGAATCAAACGTTTTAAAAATAATCATCTTTATCCATGTTGTTTCTATGGAAAACAGGGAGTGCTCCCAAGTGGGGGAGGGCAGAGGAATTCTATTAATAAATTACTGAATGATTTTTTTTTTCTTGAAGGTGTTGGGAAAATCAAATTAACACATAACAATAGTTAGTGAGATATGACTCCATTTTCTGTAATAAACACCAAGATCAAAACGCACCCAAGGTAAATTTCCTTGCAAGTTCCCCAGCAGGAGTTTTCCTTTTTGTATGCGATTTCCTCTCACCCACAAAAACCAGGCCAAATACGCGCATGTGCCGCTAACACTAAGCAGCACTTCCTTATTCACTCATGTCCAACAATTTATGGATGATCAGTGGCAAAAACGAGCAAAAATAATGAAAGAATGCCATGAAAGCTCCCTGAGACCAAGCTGGACTTCCTACTCATTTCTGTGTCTCTTTCAGATGGAGGCCTGATACAAATTAGCCACTGGGGGGAAAAGTCATCTGGTCATAAAATACAGTACAAGGTCACTTTTATGTAAGTTTGCCAAAAGGGACATAAACCAGGACAATTTCACACTGTGACACAGGATAGAAACATATTCAAACAATCTCTGTTCCTCCTCCATTGTGCTGTCACAGTGCTCAGCTTTATAGGCCTTCCCGGCACCGGGACCGGGCTCTTCGCTTCCACCTGGTCAGTCTAATTAATTAAGAAAGGAAGTTACCTCAAATTCTGTACTTTTTGCTTTTATTATCAAGCACTTCGTTTGAAGTTATAGGAGTTAACCTCTTAAGCCTACAGACCGTGTGCTATGTTCTGGACATTTGGGGATGTCTGGATATAGCTGGATAATTGGTCAGGATGTTGCTGTCGCTTATGTTAAATTTTATGCCAAGGCTTCAAATCAAAGATAGGCACTAAGGTGAGGCACAATATAAAGTTACTCCCAGAAACATCTTTGGTTTGCGAATTAATCTGTCACTGATTATATTTTTTTCACTTTCATTAAATTGTTGAATTTTTACATCGTAACATCTGAACTCAAAGTAAGATGTTAAAATATAATATGAAATAAATATATTCCTAACCCTTATTTCAACCCTGGCCAGAGGTTAGAGCCTCAGAGTTCACGATGCAATCAGCAAACATCTTCTGACATCATCCCACAGAATCCAGAGGCCTCCCCGAGGCAGAATGGGAAGAGAAAACCACACAGCTGATCTGAGGTGTGACAGGAACAGCAGTGCTGTCGGCCCCAATACCCTTGTACTCTGGTATATGACTGAGTGACCAAGACAAAAACTGCAGAGAAAGGATCTCCACCACAACACACAACACTCAGCAGATGCAACCGTTTTTATCAGAACTGAAACAAACATTAAGATGCAAGCATGGGATCAGGTTCAAACACACATGAACAAATATAATGCTTGACACAATACATAAAGGTGACTAATAATATAAATTTGATAAACATTTAAGTGCTAATAATAAGTTAGAGTTCTAAGATAAAAGTTACCTTCTTACTAAAAAAATGTTTTGCTTTATCCAAAGCATTTACATTCTCCTACCCTTGAGAATATAAAGAATGGGAATAGTGAGGAGATGGTCCTAATAAAATAGAAACATGCACCGTGGTAAGGAGAGAGAAGAAAGGCTTATTTAAGGCCCTTAAAAGGGCATGGTCAACCCCCCAGGCCTAAAATGTCCTGTTTGAATTAACATAGTGGTTTAATTAAAAACTAAGTAGAGAATTCTGCTTAATTTGATTTTCAATTCAAGCTCTGCATCCGCCCGTGGCCAGTGGCCAATTTCCGCGTCTCGGCACAATATGCAAGGGGCTGTTTTAAAATCGATTGCCCAGGGGAATCAATGGGAGTATGGTGGAGCCATATGCCATTTAGGGACTCCACCAGACTTAGACATAGTAAAACAGCACCAGGAGGGTGGCCAAAGGAATAAAAAAGAAGTTTAACTTAACCATATTTCAAGTTTGTCATTACTCAAATCATTGTGCGGAATCTACCAATTAGAAGTGTTTTCTAAGCCCTCTTCAATATCCCTTCAGACTAGATGTGTCTAATGCCAATGAGCAAAAAGCTTTAAAGGATATACACAAAGGAATATCCTTGCTAGCCAGCTGTGTTAAAAGTCAATGTCTGTGATACATTCGCTTCAGTGAGGCAGCAGTACAAGTCTGGGATACAGTCTACAACACCGTATAAAGAACTACAGATCTTAACAAACACGATGTAAAACCTGCACAAGTCAACTCCTAGGATCGTGTATTAGAGAAAGGCCTAACAATGAAAGGCTCAAACATAGTTTACACATTTAAGACTTAACCATGCAATGCTAATAACCCTTGCAACTTTCACGTAATTGATTTTAAAACTGAAAAATATGAATATTTAAAATAATATGTCACAATTACCTCAATTTTAAAGCTTTCCAAACAATTCTAATAGGGTCTAGAATGCACCTTATCTTCAAGCAGGTTTGATTTTGCTTCAGTCCATGTCATTTCAAAATGGGAAAAATAATTTGTAACCTTAAAATTGCCCAAGATAATATGTGAATAATTAAGAACTGACTGTACTGTACTCCGTTGCTTTCTGATGGCCCCACAGAACACTTACTGGTGAAATGCATTAAGCTCTAGAATGACAGCACTAATAGCTACCATACCCTGGGCTGTGTGTTCTACATGAATAATCTCCTCTCATTTAATCCTTAAATAATACAGTAAGGTAACAATCATTACTATACTCATTTTACAGAAAGAGAACGTGAGGTCCAGATGAAAAAACCAGCCCAGGCTGTGAGACTCAAAGGGCAGATTTCCTCACCTGAGCACCCTCACCCTCCATCTCTCTGCCACAGGCCCCTCAGTGCAAAAAGAGCAGAATCATTCTGCCTCTTCTGCCTCCAGGCTACAGCCCCATTTTCCCTTCCCTCCTCTAAGAGTTTTAAAGACCAAGTTCTTTCATTTGGTTCCTACAACGCCCAATCATTGTCCAGAGATGCAAGTTGGACAAATGGTAACCACCCATCCTGAGCTCTGTCTCCTTGCCCTCCTTTAGATCCTTCGCTGAGTTGGGGAATCACCTGGACTGGTCATGTCGACTGTACCCTACAGTCATCCAACACATCAGTCCCCTCTGAGATCACGAAATGGGGCTGGGGATGTTGAGGGATTCTGAGGAGACTAACAAAGATGTGCTTAGAAAAGAATAGTCTTTTAAGTGCGTATAGAGAGACTAGACGTAAAAAACTTAGAGGAAAGAATGCTCTACAGTGGTAGGTATGAAATATCTTCAAGTACCTTCTTGTGTCCTTCCTCAAGCTGCTTCTCCCCTTGGACCTTAGTTTACAAGGGGGAACAAGAGAACAGTGACATGTCACTGGGGTTTTTGTCAGTCTTTTTTTTATTCTAGAGATGGTAATTCTACTCCAATAAATGTAGCCAAGTCCCTCTTCTAGTTGGTTAGTTCACAACAAGGGAGGAAAACAATTTGGAGACAAGAGGTCTGTCCACATTACACACTGTTTTTTAAAATAACCTATTTAACTAAAAACTAGAATTTTATAAAGAGTATAAATTAGGTAGAGAAGCGTATACTACCAAATATGAAATTACACTTAACACTGAGCTTTACCAATTGTTTTTGTACTTGGCAAGATTACACACAAGGCAGAGATAGGACAAAAGAACAATCTGCATATTTAACGCAAACATCAGCACAACAATGTTGGGGACCTATGCTGCAATGCTGTTTAGCAGGACAAGGTGCGTGACCGATTCAGTATGGTGGTGTCTCCACATGTACCCCTTCCCTTAGTGACATATGTTTAAACTCTGACATGTGCATTTATCTCCATACTCAAATAAAACAGTAGATGCAAAAATCTTTTTCAAAATTCTGTTGCCAACCCCATTATCTATAGATAATGGAGCACAAAATCCAAACTAACTGGCAGAGGATTCAAGGCCTCCAGGATGTGACCCCAACAAGATTCCACGCACCCTGATCTCTCACCAATTCTCCGTTCTGTAGCTAAGGGTCAGCCATTCCCGCAATCCAGTCAGAACCCGTGCCTTCCCCCAATTCCCTAGGCAAATCAAGCTCTTCACTCCGCAGTGCCCCCCACCGCAGCGGTGTGAAAGTCCATCACACTGCGTCCTGGCAGACTGCACCTCTTCTTTCTCCTTCCGCCTACCCCTGGGAGGCAGAAGCCCTGACTTCATTTCTGTCCCCAGCAAGGTCCTACAGTAGCATAATAATTACTTTCTAGTAGGTGCTTAGTAAAACTCTGTTGAATGAATGAATATCCATCAAAAGCTTTGGCTCTAAAATTATACAGAAATCGCTTTCTCAAGTGTCTCCTATGCCCTCACTTCTTCTTGATGTTCTTTCCATTCCATTCTTCTAGAAACTCTGTCTTCTGGCTCCCAGAAAACCACACTTCTCTTGCTCCCCTGCCTTCTGGCAGGACCTGCTCAGCAGTCCCCTCCGCTTCCTCCCCCCGCAGCAGGCCGTGTAGCCCTCTTCTCTGCTCCAGCCTCACTTGTCCTCGGCCACCTCATCCCCTTGGGCGGCCTCAGTACACTCCACAGTGTTGACGTGTGAAGATCACAACCACTTTGGGGTGGTTAAAAGTGACCCTAGGTTTTAGTACCAGTTCTGGAATTGTACATATATGGCCCTTAGACAATTTAATAATACTTAATATATTTGGACCTCAGTTTTCTCCTTACAAAAGGAAGGTTTGTATTGAATCCCATTCAGCAAAACTCCTATAATTTCTTCAAGAAGTCATAAACACTCAAAGAGCTTTTTAAACTGAAACTACACAATTCTTTCACATTATACAGATGACTTAAATAATTCAAATACATCATGATAAAAAACAATTCCAATATACCAAAGCCAGTTTTCTCAATGTCAGGGTTGACTACCAAATACAACCATCCATTCTGATCTCAGCACATTTACTATATATGAAATCAACGCTGAGTTTTTCAGCTTCAAACTATTCAAGTATGGAATAATATCTAGAAAGCAAAAAGGTGCATCCACTAAAACAATACTTTATCACCTCTGTGACTCTTTCCCAGCATCCTTCAACACACAGACCTAAAAAGTGCTGCACTTAAGGTTTAAAATCAGAAGACTTATCAAAATGTGAAACTAAACAATTTCATTCCTAAGTACCTACAAAAAGTTATATGAAATAAAAAGTCATATAAATTCACAGTTTATGGCTTCCCTTGCCAAATTTATGGAACTGGCATTATAGTATTATTCAACAATAACATACATAGGCATACTTTCACTTCATGTATCACAATATGAATAGAACTAACAACTAAAAAGGTGTAATGTGTCTATAAATAAACTGTAACCTAGAACTCATTTTTGCCAAAAAGTATTAACTACTTAAATCTTTGCATTATATTCCAAATGTTTATAGCAAAGACCTCCACGAGCTATAAACAGAAACATTGTTCATTTCACTTTAAAATGTTATATTCAAAGACAGATGAAGTTATTACCACTGATACAGTCTGGACTGATTGTTTAAGATGCCCTTGCAAAGTCTCCTGTTTTGCTCACTTCTAACCTCCCACATTCACTAAGATCAGTAACTCACAGTATCTTGAGAATTTGACTATCTCCAGGGCATGTTTGATTTTATAAAATGCTACTCTTCTGAAAATACTAGATATAAAATAACTTTTACATCAAGATATGTTTTACTATTTTGAGAATTTCACGTCATGCTTTAAACTAAATGCGAGAGAGCCTAGGAAAGGAAGAATGGCTATTTTATCAGCTTTATTCTCTACAAACATTCCACCAAGTAAACATTCAAAGGCCAAAAGATGACTTCCTCCCTGTGGGCACACAAAATCATTCAATATGCACTATTATTAATAGTATTGTCAACATGATTAATATTAATAAGATGTTATTATTACTAATCAAACTTTTGTATTTCAAATGGTGGCTCAAGCCTGCTTTTACTAGTTCAACATGAATGACGTATACTTCTTAATTTGACAAGTTTAATTCCAAAATATGATTCCCTTACCTTTTTCAGGCCAGCAAAACCTTCTGATTCCAGAAAGAAAAAGGCAAAGGGCATCAACACAAATAAACAAAGGTTGGAAAAGAGAGGAGCAAGATTCCACAAGCCTATAAGGAGATAGCAAAAAAAAGAATAAAGATTAGAGACAGGCCTTGTAAAAAAAAATTACTATGCTAAATTATGGTATTAGTCGAAGATCTATACTTTTTACTAATAAAAATAAACATAAACTTGAGGACAGTGGACTAACGAATCACCTAAACTTAGAAATGAGAAAATAATTACACATCCAAATTTCTGTAACTTTGTAACTTGTAACCTATTAGGAAAAGCCAATATAGAAACTAGAAATATTTTTCCTCATGTCCTAAAACAAATTCACTAAAGATATGACAAATGCAGAGATCCAAAGACACAGTCTCTTTAGACATACTGGCAACTGAATATTTAAATTAGATCCACTAGCATTTACTGAGCACTTAATAAATGCCAGGTACTCTACTAGACATTGTACATGCATAATATCATTTAACTTAAGCCTAGTAAAAACACTAAGGGTAATAATTAGCATCTATTGAGCCCTTCTGTGCCAAGCACTATTCTGAGTGATTTACCAATATTATACAAACTCACATACTCTTCATAGGAATCCCCCAACAAGACAGAGGAACAGGCTGGTTATATAACTTAGCCAAGGTTGCAGAGCCAGTGGCAGAACTAACTCCTGGGATTTTTAAAAACCACTATATCATAGAAGTTTAAGTAAGCAATTCTAAGTGGGAAGGAAAATGTAAGAGAGGCAGGCAAATTCATATTACCTTTTCCCTTTTTGACACATTCTGTACTCTTGTCAAACCACAATAAAAAGGTACTAAGATGACAATAAAAATAGATTTAGAAAAAGAAGACTAAGTCTGTCTTTGGGATTATGTTTGGCCAAACATCTTATACCTTTTATAGGTATAACACTCAAATTTAAAACAATTTTCAAAATAATGCCTACTTTTTTTTTAGATTTTTATTTATTTGAGAGAGAATGAGAGAGAGAGAGAGAGAGAGAGAACATGAGAGGGGGGAGGATCAGAGGGAGAAATACACTTCCCACTGAGCAGGGAGCCCAACGTGGGACTCAATCCCAGGACTCCAGGACCATGACCTGAGCTGAAGGCAGTCGCTTAACCAACTGAGCCACCCAGGCGTGCCAAAATAATGCCTATAATACTTATAAAATCAAAAGTTAAAGATAAAATTATGCTAAGCATAAATTCAATCTATCACATGCACTTATCATTCAGTGCTTTGGAAAATGGGAAACCAACGTTCTTTCAACACCCTTATGTAGAAGGCACCGTTCCAAGCACAGGAGACACAGGAACAAACAAAACACAAAACCTTTGTTTTCACCAAAATATGGTATGAGGAATCTTTTCAGTTTTAGCCATTCTAACAAGTATAAAGTGGTATCTCCTTACTGTTTTAATTTACATTTCCCTAATCAATAAAGAATAACATGAACATCTTCATTAACTTATCTGCCACCCATGTATATCTTCTTTGGTGAAGAGTCTCTTCAAGTCTGTTGCCCATTGTTTCATTAGATTGTTTACTTATTGTTGAGTCTGTCAAGTTCTTTATATATGCTGAATACAAGTCCTTTATCAGGTATATAATTTGCAGATATTTTCTCCCCATCTGTAGATTGTCTTTTCATTTTTTTAACAAGTATCTTTCAAAGAACAAAATTTCTTCATTTTGACAAAGTCCAATTTACCAATTTTTTCTTTTACAGACCATCTTACCCAAGAAATTATATGGTCTAGCCCAGTAACACTGAGACTTTCTCCTATGGTTCCTTCTACAAGGGTTACAGTTTTAAGATTTACATTTAGATCTATGATCCCTCTGAGTCACTTTTGTATATGGTGCCAGGTATGGACTGAAGTTCATTTTTTTCCCTATGATTATCCAATTGCTCCAACACCATTTGTAGAAAAGAATACCCTTTTTCCACCAAATTGCCTTTGCACCTTCTTTGAAAGTAAATTGACAATATATGTGTAGATATATTCCTGGATCCTCTATTCCATCGAGTCGATCTATTTATCTTTATGCCAATACCACACCATCAATGATTACTATGGCCTGAATATAGTCTTCGAGTTGGGTAGTAAGTCCTCCAATTTTGTTCTCTCTCAAAGTTGTTTTGACTATTCTAAGTCCTTTGAAGTCCTATCTGAATTTCAGATCAGCTTTTAAATTTCTACAAAAAAAAAAAAAAGCCTGCTGGGATTTTGAATGAGGTTGCATTTAATTGGGAGACCCATCTGGGGAAAACTGACATCTTAACATTGTCTTCTTATCCATGAACATGGTATATCTCTCCATTTATTGTGGCATTCTTTAATTTTTGTCAGCAGTGTTTTATAGTTTATGGTATATAGGTCCCACACATCCCTAAGTATATCAGGTTTCTGATGCTACTGTACACAAGTGGGCTTGTTTTTTTTAATCAATATCCAATTATTCATTGCGAGAATATAGAAATGCAATTGAGTTTTGTATATTTATCGTGTATCCTGCAACCCTGCAAATTCATTTATTGGTTCTAATAGCTTTTTAAGAACAGATTCCATCACAATTTCTATATAGACAACCATATCATCTGTTAATAGAAACAGTTTCACTTTTTCCTTTCCAACCTCAATGTCCTTTACTTTCTAAAAATCACCAGAACAATGTTGAATAGAAGTGGTGAGAGGGGACATCCCTGCCTTATTTCTATTCACAGGGAAAAGAGCATTCAGTCTTTATTAAGGATGATGTTATCTGTAGGGTTTTTACAGATGCTCTTTATTAGGATGAAGAAATTCCTTTTCATGCCTAGTTTGCTGATTTTATCAAGAATGGATGTTGAGGGTGCCTGGGTGCCTCTGTCGTTAAGCGTCTGCCTTCGGCTTAGGTCATGATCCCGGGATCCTGGGATAGAGTCCTGCATCGGGCTCCCTGCTCTGCAGGAGACCTGCTTCTCCCTCTCCCACTCGCCCTGCTTGTGTTCCTGCTCTTGCTATGTCTCTGTCAAATAAATAAATAAAATCTTTAAAAAAAAAAAAAACAATGAATGTTGAATTTTTTTCCTGCTTTTTCTGCATGTATTGTGGTGACTTTTCTTTTTTAGGGTTTGAATATAGTAATTACATTCATTGATTTTTCAAAAGTCATACTGTATTATCCTTTTTATATATTGCTGTATTTGATTTGCTAAATTTTGTTTAGAATTTATGCATATATGTTCATGAGGGATATTAGTCTGTAATTTTCTTTTCATGTAATGTCTGTCTGGTTCTGGAATCAGGGTAATGCTAGGCACCATGAATTAGGAAGTGTTCCTTCATTTCTAATTTTCTAAAAGAGTCTGTGTAGAACTGGTATTGCTTCGTCCTTAAATATTTGATAGAATTGACAGTGAAGTCTTCTTGGCCTACAGTTTTATTTGTGAGAACATTTGTAACATTTTTACAATGTCTGAGAGACTTTAGTAGTTTTTGCCTTCCAAATTTTTCCATTTCTCTAAGGTGTTGTATTGGCATAAAGGTTTTCACAATGTGCACTAATTATCCTTTTAATACCTGTAGAATCCACATGTATCATATGACCTCACTGATATGAGGAATTCTTAATCTCAGGAAACAAACTGAGGGTTGCTGGAGTAGTGGGGGGGGTGGGAGGGATGGGGTGGCTGGGTGATAGACATTGGGGAGGGTATGTGCTATGGTGAGCACTGTGAATTGTATAAGACTGTTGAATCACAGACCTGTACCCCTGAAACAAATAATACATTTTATGTTTTAAAAAAAAGAAGATAGTAGGAAGGGAGAAATGAAGGGGGGGAAATAGGTGGGAGAGACGAACCATGAGAGACTATGGACTCTGAGAAAGAAACTGAGGGTTCTAGAGGGGAGAGGGGTGGGGGGATGGGTTAGCCTGGTGATGGGTATTAAAGAGGGCATGTACTGAATGGAGCACTGGGTGTTAAACGCACACAATGAATCATGGAACACTACATCAAAAACTAATGATGTAATGTATGGTGATTAACATAATATAATAATAAAAAAATACCTGTAGAATCCATAGTGATGTCATCTATTTCATTCCTGATATTGGTAATTGGTGTCTTCTCTTTTTTTTGCTTATCAACCTTGCTGCAGCTTTATCAATTTTATCGATCTCACTTTCTCTGTATTTTCTGTTTTCTATTTCACTGATTTCTCCCCTTATCCTTTTATTTCCAATTTTCCTTTTTTTTTTAAGACTTATTTATTTATTTGAGAGAGCGAGAATGAGAAAGAGAGAGAGTACATGAGAGGGGGAGGGTTAGAGGGAGAAGCAGGCTCCTCACTGAGCAGGGAGCCCGATGCGGGACTCGATCCCGGGACTCCAGGATCATGACCTGAGCCGAAGGCAGCCACTTAACCAACTGAACCACCCAGGCGCCCTCCAATTTTCTTAATTCGGTATTCATTTGTTCCCCTCTTCCTGTTTTCTTAAGGTGGAAATTGTGGGCACTGATTTGAGACCTTTTTTCTTTTCTAAAATAGACATTTTAGTGCTATAAATTTTCAAATATTTTGTTTTCATTTAGTTCAAAGAACTTCCAAACTTCCCTTCTAATTTCTTCTTTGACCTATTATTTAGTTACCAAATAATTGAGTGATTTTCTAAATATGTTTCTTTTACTGGTTTCCCATTTAATTTCATTAGAGAACCTATCTTGTATGACTTAAATTCTTCTAAAAGTACTGAGATTTATTTTATGGCACAGAATATGGTCTCTCTTGGTAAATGTGCCTACTGTACTAAAAGAATGTATATTCTACAACTGTTGGGCAGAGTGGTCTATAAATGCAAATTAGGCCAAATTAGTTAAGAATGTTATTCAAATCTTCTGTGTTGTCTTCTTAATTTGTTCTATCAATTATTAAAAAGAAGATATTGATAAATCTGAATAGAACTGTGATTTTGACCATTAATCCTTTCATTTCTATTAAGTTTTTGCTTTATGTATTTAATAGCTACTTATTAGGTAGATACATGTTTATTATGTTTTGATGAATTTCGTCATTATGAAATGATCTTATTTATGCCTGGCAAAATCTATACCCTTTTCTAATAATAATAATATACCTACTCCAGCTTTCTTTTTATTAGAATTAGCATGGTATACCTTTTTTCTTCTATTGCTCTAAACCTATTTGCGTCTGTATATTTAAAATGGGTTTACTGTAGGCAGCATATACTTGAGTCCTTCCTTTTTATTCAGTCTGATAATCTCTGCCTTTTTTTTTAAGTTTATTTATTGGTTTAAGTAATGTCTACACCCAACGTGGGGCTCGAACTCACAACCCCAAGATCAAGAGTTACATGCTCTTCCGACTGACCCAACCAGGTGTCCCCAATCTCTGTCTTTTAATTGGAATGTTTAGACCACTAATGTTTACTGATATGGTCAGGTTTAAGTCTATTGATTTGCTCTTTGTTTTCTATTTGTCCCATTTATCTTCCCTTTTTCTTCTTTTTCTGTGCTCCTTTGGATTAATTTTTATGATTCCATTTTATTTCTTACAGTTGCTTATTGACTGTATCTCCTTGTTGAGCTATTTTACGGTTATCTGCAGGTTTATCACATACACCCTAACTCATCACAATCTGCTTTCAAGTGATCTAATACTTCATGTACAGCATAATAACCTTCCAATAGTATATTTCCATTTCTTTCCTTCTGCCTCTGTGCTATTGTTGTCATGAATTTTGCCTGTATATACTATAAAATCACAATACATTGTTACTACTTTTTAAGCAGCCAATTATCTTTTTATTTTTTTTAAAGATTTTATTTATTCGAGAGAAAGAATGAGAGATAGAGAGCATGAAAGGGAAGAGGGTCAGAGGGAGAGGCAGACTCCCTGCTGAGCAGGGAGCCCGATGTGGGACTCGATCCCGGGACTCCAGGATCATGACATGAGCCGAAGGCAGTCGCTCAACCAACTGAGCCACCCAGGCGCCCCTCTTTTTATTTTTTTAAAGATTTTATTTATTTATTTGAGAGAGCACAACCGGGGGGGAGGGAGAGGCAGGCTCCCCACTAAGCAGGGAGCCCGATGCAGGGGCTCAATCCCAGGACCCTGGCATCGTGACCTGAGCCGAAGTCAGACGCTAACCAACTGAACCACCCAGGTGCCCCCAATTATCTTTTTAAAAGACATATAATAAAAACTTTTATATTTTGCCACAAAATTCAGCCAATAACCTGAATGAGCCTGGAAGCAAATTCTTACCAAGAGCCTTCAATAAGGAATGCAACCTCATGAAAACGTTGTCTACCAATTCTGAATCTGTGTCAATTGTAAGTCAGTTTTGACTTATTTTTCTCTTTGTTATGAGTTTTCCTTTCCTGCTTTGTACTCAGTTGTAGACTCAAGGTAGGCAGAGTGAACCTCCAAAGATGTCCGTATCTTAATCCCTGGAATCTGTGAATATGTTACATTACATGGTATATTAGTTTTCTAGGGCTGCTCTAACAAAGTACCACAAACTGGATGGCTTCCAACAACAGAAATTTGTTCTTTCACAGTTCTGGAGGCTGTAAGTCCAAAATCAAGGTATCAGTAGGGCCATATCCCTTCTGAAGGCTCTAGACAAGAATCCTTCCTTATCTCTGGTAGAGACAAGGTAGCTGCATTCCTAGTTCTTATAGAAGTATCTCTCCAAATCTACTTGTCTTCACATGGCCTTTTTCAGGTGTGTCTGTGTCTCTGTTTTATCTTCTTATAAGGATACTAGTAATTAAATTAGGGCCCACCCTAACCCAGTGTGACCTTATCTTAACTAATTACAACTTCAAAGACATTATTTCCAAATAAGGCCACATTCTGAGGTTCTAGGTGGACCTGGTGGGGGAAAGAAGGGTGGGCAGGAAAGAGGACCATTATTCAATCCAGTATACATGCCAAAAAGACTGCAGGTATAATTATTAAGGCTATAGACCTTAATATAGGGAGACAGATCATCTTAGATTAGCCAGGTGGGTGAAACCTACCCAATGAACCTTTAAAAGCAGAGAACTTTCTCCAGCTGAAGTCAGAGAGAAGTAGTAGAAGGGTAAATCAGGGAGGAACTCAAGCCACTTTTTCTGGAGGGGGTCACATGAAAAACATAAAAGGTGGGCAGCCTCTAGGGCAAAGACCAGCACCTGGCAAGGAAATGGAGGACTTCAGTCTTACAACCACAAAGAACCAAATTCAGCCAATAACCTGAATGAGCCCGGAAGCAAATTCTTCCCCAGAGCCTCCAATAAGGAATGCAACCTCACGAAAACCTTCATTTCAGCTTCCCCCCACAAAAGAACATCCATTTCATAAGATCTTACAAAGAGAAATGTTTAAACTGAGATTATGATAGTCCCTTAATTCTATTCATCTGTAAAACAAGATGTTTCTCTGTGCAACTCTCACCTGTCTAGTACTCTGCCCAGAACCTCCAGCCACCTGCCCCCCAACTATAGCCTGCACCCCCATTCTCTCGGCAGCACCCTCCAGCAGTTGAATGTATTTATTTATATGCTGAATTGCTATTCTTCAGTGCCTAGGTTTTCTTGAAAACTTAGTTGTTTTAGGTGACAGGGTATATACAGTCTCTCTTACTTCATCTTGGCCAGACTATATGTAGCTTTTAAACTTGAATGCTGATTTTAATTTTTCTTACTTCATACCTGAGCCTTAGTTTTTGATAAAACAATAAACACAGGGAATGTTCTGGGCATAAAATACCATAGCAGATCACTCATTCTTTACTCACTGTCCTCATGGATTTGTTAATCTTTAAAAAGCTGTTTTTAACGGGTAGTTACCCACTGTTTGAAGTTGACTTCCCAAATACTTACTGAGGTCCTTGACCCTTTTTTAAATTGTTTCAACACACAACTCAATAAACCCTAAGCCTCAACTCCTATGTCTTAGACAAAATTGTTCCCTATTACCCTATTGTAAAATATCCATTCCCTTTACTCTCTTGCCCTAAATTCCTAAAATATAACTGCTCCAGTACACATTCTATAGTGGGCCTCTAGGATAGTTCACAAAACCATCATGCTTATTCTTTTTTCTCCCTTTTCTATACCCTGCCCATTATATTCTTTGATACATTTAGAAAGTGCACTCTAATCAAATAGGATAGTATCTTAGGGGCGCCTGGGTGGCTCAGTCAGTAAGCATCTGCCTTCAGCTCAGGTCATGATCCCAGGGTCCTGGGATCGAGTCCCGCATCGCATCGGGCTCTCTGCTCAGCAGGGAGGCTGCTTCTCCCTCTGCCTGCCACTCCCCCTGCTTGTGTCTCTCTCTCTCTCTCTCTCTCTCTCTCGCTGTCAATAAATAAATAAAATCTTTTTTAAAAAAACATAGTGTCCTAAAAACATATTAAACATAATGAAATCATTGCAAAGCCTCACTTTGTTAAGCTCCTATTATACTATTCAATACCTGCTACTTTCAATTTACACTCTGAAAGGAAAAAAAAAAATCACTTAGGAAAAAAAGTACCAGTTTTATATCTTCTCAAAGAATTGTGTTAAATTAAAAGGACCTCTCTTCCTGTTTCTACTGGTCTAAATAAAGATCTCTTTAACAAAATACTTAAGCAGGGTAGACATACATTTGTAAGATTCTGAAATTAAGATTTATTCAAAATAAGCAAAAGTGTACTTTTAATGCACCAAGAATAACAAGTAAACACAGAATTTTGGAGCAGAAAAGAACTTTGAGATCCCTTGTTTAATTCACTCAGAAACCAAATTCTTTTTTTAAAATTTTTAAAAGTGGTTAAATAAATGCCACACAAATTCCAAAACTTACAAATAATGGACAAAGGATTAGATCCAAGATCTCTTGCTCTTTCTACACTACTGTATGGATCTCACACTTACCATTCTGGATGAAAAAAGCACAATATTTTGAATTTTGTTAATATTAGCTGCTGAAAAAAGCAATCAGTTTAATAAGATTTTACTAAAGGAAATGTTTAAACTGAGAATATGACAGCTTATTAATTCTATCCATCGGTGTAAAACAAAATTAGTGGAGCTTCTGATCAGTTTGAAAGACACTGAAACAGAATTCAGCACTAGTTTGAAAGACACTGAAACAGAATTCAGCACTTCTACATGTAGCACTTCTACATTATATGTGAGCACATGTACACCCAAGCCTCTGAAAACATCACATACAGAAAGGTTTTAACAAATCCAACTCTGATAAAACACTGACTGTACTATATGTACTCTGTGTGCTATAATGTCCTCTAACAAAACAAGGCATTCACACTATTCATGATTTAAAAGGCCTAAAAGTCCTGAGGCCAGATGTCTGAGTAAGTGGCACTTTATGTCTGACTAGCCTAAGATTGCATCTATCAGCTATACATGAGCTGGAAGAGGAACTTCAACTCTGTGTCCTCATAAAATAGGCTACAACTTAACTCATAGGGCTCTCATAAAGAAGAGAAATAACATACCAAATACTAAACCAATGTCAGTGCCTCCCGCCAGCCATCTCAAAATAATGTAAATGTTCCAAACAACTGAAAAATTCTAATGCACACCAGCTTTGACCTGATAAAGACAAGACAGTGATTTACAGCTAAAATCAGCTCTCAACCTTTCCCTAAAGAATTATTCTCATTAGGGGCTTCCTGGGTGGCTCAGTCAGTTAAGCATCTGCCTTCAGCTCTGGTCATGATCCTGGGGTCCTGGGATGGAGCCCCGAGTCTCTTCGAGTCTCTTCGGGCTCCCTGCTCAGCAGGGAGTCTGCTTCTCCCTCTCTCTCTGCCAATCCCCCAGCTCATGGTCTCTCACACTTGCTCTCTCAAATAAAATCTTTTAAAAATTTTTTTAAAAAGCATGATTCTCATTAATTATACCCCAAAAAGCTTACAAAACAAAAACCTGTATACACACATTAAAAATATATAAAAACAGGGGTGCCTGGGTGGCTCAGTCGTTAAGTGTCTGCCTTCGGCTCAGGTCATGATCCCAAGGTCCTGGGATGGAGCCCCGCATCGGGCTCCCTGCTCAGCGGGGAGTCTGCTTCCCCTCTCACACTCCCCCTGCTTGTCTTCCCTCTCTCGCTGTCTCTCTCTTCATCACATATATAAATAAAATCTTTAAATATATATATATATAAACATATATATATATATAAACAACGACCAAAAACAGAAACAGAAAATAAGCTGCAAAGAAATACACCAAATTACTAACAATGTGAATGTACTAAAATTATGGATGATTTGCTTCCTACTTTTCTACATATTATTAGTTTTCTATAAGGAGCAAATAAAGACCCTTAAAAAAAATGAAATATATTTAAACCTTGTTGTGAAACTCACAATTCTCCAAATCCCTGTTAGGTAATCTCCCAACAAAATGCTGGGCTTCCCGTCAGCCATGCCATTCACTCTATTTACCAGCCTCACTGACAACACAGTTCAAATCCAAGCTTCAGCCAAGTCACAGATTACCACTTAGGAGGGAGCTCAAAGCTTGCTCTCAAATAGTTGCCACCATGAATATAAACCCCTGAATGCTTAAAATCCACTATACTTTTATAATAAGGGGTAAAACTTTATTAGTTTTTGTAATTTGAAACAACATTCGTACCACAGAAAGGAACTTTTTTATTGTTATTGAACTATAAATACACGTACTCCCAGAATTCATCCTTCTGATCATATATGTCTCCTTTCATGCAGGGAAAACTACAAATTGTTCTCTGAAAATCAAAAGTTAAGAAATAAAACGCTGGGGGCGCCTGGGTGGCTCAGTCGTTGAGCATCTGCCTTCCGCTCAGGTCATGATCCCAGGGTCCTGGGATCAAGCCCCGCATAGGGCTCCCTGCTCCGCGGGAAGCCTGCTTCTCCCTCTCCCACTCCCCCTGCTTGTGTTCCCTCTCTCGCTGTGTCTCTCTCTGTCAAATAAATAAATAAAATCTTGAAAAAAAGAAAAAAGAAATAAAACTCTGCCTTGGGCAAAAGCTCACAAATCAGAAAAAGTATCTGCTCTGACTAACCTACACACTTAAAATGAAGATAATTAAGAAAAGCTAAATAAAGAAATCTGTATCAACAGATATCAACAAGCAGCAATGTCTGCAGAACAAGTGGAGAAAATGATGAGTATGATCACAAAGATTCTGAACACCAACTCATTTAGTTTGACAGGAAATTAGATGCCTACATTTTTACATACTGAACTTTATATATAAGTAATATATGTGTGTACATATGTATATGCTATATATGTGTGCATATATAATACATAAGTGTGTGTGTATATATACATATATCATTTAAATTTTTTTTTATTTTCCCCCAATTGCCCCTTTTCCAGGAGACTCAACATTACTACTAATGGTTTTGACAACCACAATTGTAGAAAGGGATATGTGATACAGAACCTCCACTGTATTTATTTTTGCAAGAAATATTCACTTAACACAAAGAATTTGAGAGCTGAGGTCTTATCTTAACAGAATAATCATCTACACAAATAACCAGTTTTTATTCAAAGTCTAAATAATTAAATGCAAAGAATTAAGTGTATTTACCAGAGTAAGTAAATGTGAAAGTTTCAGGCTTAGCTTATGCTAATTTAATTATTAAATCTACAACATATAAGTTAAAGTTACTATGAGAAAAACATCTAATATAGAGAAATATATCTAACATACATTCCTAAGTAGTAATTATATTCTTGACAATTAAGACTTAATTAGTTTCCAACAGTTTACAAACATACATCAGACATATATACGTAAATATCCCTTAAGAATTATTCTGTAATTTTGATGAAACTTTCCTAATTTTAAATTAGGACGAATATTTATAATATAACTTATTTATATGACTACATATTAATTTATAAAATAAAAATAATCAAATTTCTCTACTTCCAAAGGCTAAAATTACTTCATATAGCTAAAATCCTTCAATATAACCCCAAAAATTCAAAAACCTTGTAGTTTGTCTAAATCAGTATCAGCGACAACCTTTCTGAAAGATGTCCTATGCCTATCTCCCAAAGATGTATCTGAACTTAAACAAAGGTTATTTACTAATCCTAGAATACTTCATTTCAAACCAAACCAAACTGAATTGCCAGATCACCATAGGATGCATTAACTTCTAGCTCCATCTGCTGGAGTCACAAAATATTCCAAAATCTGACATAAAATACTATGAAACAAATGATCTACAATTTATCATATAGACCAAACACTTCATGAATTTAAAACAGAAAATTAATCAGAGTTCAGCCATATTCAATAATTTCTAAAATGACAAATCTAAGTTAAAATCAGTATTGCAGTGGAATTGAGGATCTAACGCTATTGTCAAAAAGTGAGTTATATAATAAAAAAATTCTACCAAGAAAGCAGAAGCCTTAGAGAAAGACAAGTTTGCTTTTGAACAGTAAGTATTGTGTGAACCTCAGAATCAGAACAGCTTCCGTCTATTAGAAGAAAAACAAAAATTAAAAAACAACTTTAGCAATGAGTTGTGAAACTTTTTACCTTAATATAACTTTTTCTTGTAACAAAAAAGCAATACATGTCCATTGCAGAAATATTATACAATACAAGCACCAAAAAAATGTCTATATCCTGTAATTAATCCTACCACCCAGGGAAAAACATGTTTTTCAACATCTTTCTCTATCAACAAATACTCTTCTACATCATCATCTATAATGGCCAAGAAAGCACTCCACTGTTAGGATTTACCAAAATTCAATTAAGCAAATTTCTTACTTTGACACTTAGATGGTTTCATTTTTAAAATTTTTATAAACAATACCTCCATTACTATCCAGTAACTACGGTGATGCATACTATGACAAATGACTATTAAGACCAATTAATTAGAAACTACTAGTAACATTTAACTAATAATGGTATATTAAACTTTATGAAGGACTGACTTTGATTTAATATCTATACATAAGTAGATGTAATACTTACTTTTAAGTTTAATTGCTTATAATCTAGAAGTCTGATTTTTTTAATCTTCTGTGGGACTTGAAAATGGCTAAATTAAAGATGGATTTTGCATAGTTCCTTCATGATATCCACAATAGCATATTGTCTATTCCTGTTGAAAAATCAAAATAAAACACCCATACCTTGAAAAGACTAGTCAGGTTCATGGTGGTTATCTTTTAACAGACCTAAATGTCAACTAGGCAATCATGTTATAAACGTGTGTCTCTGTCTCTTTCATAAATAAGTATGAACGGCTTAGCAAAAATTGGCCCCCAGTGGGGGATACCTCAAAAAACTGAAGAATTATTTCCTGACTTTATTTAAGCCTACAACTTAACTCCATCATTCTCCTACCTTCCAAAGATTTATTCCTGTTTATTTTTTAACTTTAATCTCACATTACATAAAATTACCATTTAAATAAGGAAGTAATTCAATGCATTTAGTGCATTCACAAATCATGCTACCACTACCACCATCTCACCCCAAAACATGTCTATCACCCCGAAAGGAAAACCCATTAAGCATTTGTATCAGTTTTTCAATTTATGGAACTGAAAAGTTTCGTAGTTTTCTGCTAGGTTTTTAACAAGATACAAAGAAAGTGAATACAAATAGATGCTTTCTTTTTCTGTCCATTTTTTACCCTTTTTCAATTTTAACAATAAAAGTGACAATACAAATTTTAGCTACCATTTTGTCATCTCTACTCTCTTTGTACCATCCTATAACTATCGTTGCCGGCATGTCATACCCACACTAAGTGAATGATGGGACACACCTCACAACATCCAGCTGACAAGCAAAAAAGACCCTGGGCTAAAACTGCCAATGACCAGATTACCATTCTGCCCCATTCTAGCTCCAATATCATTTTTGTGTATCACATTTTCCAAGCTATTTTAATCATTTTCCCCATGTAGACAGAGATACATCTTGCTACACGATACAGATTTAAAACTAAGGGTAATATTTTATTTATTTATGTTATTAAATTCTGGCCCACAGAAGTGAAGTGGCTTTCTAACGTAATCTGGTTAACATGTAACATCTCAAACCCAAGTGGCCCAAATCCAGACACTATATTTAATTCAAACTAAATATTTTTATACATACTAAAGCATTATCAACACATACAGTGGCCTAATCCATATGATTTACACACTAAAGGCACAAGTGATCAAAACCATCCATACTGACACTTTTACAGGATAAGCCATTACATTTGTTTTCAAATTAAGTTCCTTTTTACCAAGGTATTCCTAATGACACAATAAATAACTTTTATTCACTCAACGATGAATCTTTATTGGACAATTTCAGTGTGAAAGTACTGGAGCAGTGATCCGTGGGAGATTAAGAGAATTTCAGACATATTCTGAGACCTCAAAGAATTTGGCATAAATTCACAAAAGCTTAACACAAAAAGACAAGTAACAACTTAAGAAAATCTCGTTAAGTGTTACAAGATGGTAAATGATTGACAAATGAATATGGATGATATAACTGCACTGGGGTAAAGGAAATCATCAGACTTTTCAGGGACTGCTTTTGGAGACCCAAAACATCATTGCGGCCCACCAGTCAGAGCAAAGGCTTATGGAGGTCAGCTGGTCAACTGAGTGTTAGCTCAGGTCTCACATGTGTCACAGTGGGTCTGCAAACCAGGTCTGTGGTCATATCCCCAGTGCCAGAATGCATAAGGAATAGATATACTTCACAGCTAACAGAACCCCTACTCTGGTCCCCTGACCTGTGTAGTAAGGGCTATTACAATGGGAAACACCAAGTGGAAGCCCCCAGAATTGCCTCTAACTAGGAAAACAGTAAACCAAAAGTCATGCCACATCCCCAAAGGAAATGCAGAGATTAATGCCACCATCAAGGGTTTGAAAGACGCAGAAGTAGTGACTCCCACATCCCCAAAACAGACAGACCTTAGGACAATGACAGTGGATTACTGTAAGCCTCACTAGGTGGTGGCTCCCACTGTAGCTGCTGTTCCAGATGTGGTTTCACTGCTTAAGTAAATTAACACATACCGTGGTACCTGGTGTATGACTCCTGATGTGACAGAGGCCTCTGTCTCCATCTCTGTCCATAAGACCCACCAGAGGAAGTTTACTTTCAGCTGCAAGGCCAGCAAAGCACCCTCACTGTCTTACCTCAGGGACACCCCAACTCCTCAGCCCTGTTACAATTTAATTTGCAGGAATTTTGATCGCCTTTCCCTTCCACCAAATGTCACAGTGGCCCATACTAATGATGACACTGTGCCGACTGGATGTAGTGAGCGAGAAGTAGCACTACTACTTAGAGCACTACTCTAGACTTATTGGTAAGACATTTTCATGTCAGAAGGTGGAGAATAAATCCAAAAATAATTCAGGGGCCTTCAGTGAAGGGCCAGTGAAATTTCTAGGGGTCTAGTGGTGTGTGGACGTGGGGATCTCTGTTCTCAGGCGAAGGATGAGTTGTTGAATCTGGCTCTTCCTACAACCAAGAAAGGCACAAAGTCCATGGGCTTCTTGGGATTTTGAAGGTAACATATGCCCCCTATTCCTCCTCTGGGTGTGTTACTGCAGCTCACTTACCAAGTGACACCCAGAGCTGCCAGTTTACAGTGGGGTCCAGAACAAGAGAAGGTTCTGCAACAAGTATAGGCCGCTGTACAAGTTGCTCTGTTATGTAGGCCATCTGATCCGCAAACCCAGAGATGCCTGAAGTGTCCACGGCAGGCAGGAATGCTGCGTGGAGCCTTTGGCAGGCGCTATAGATGGATCACAGCACAGGCCCGTAGGACTTTAGAGCAAAGCCCTACAGCACTACAGCCCCTCTGGGATATACCTGAAGGACAGCCCTGCACAGATAACCATTCTCGTTTAAGTAACACTTGTAATTTAATTTAATTAACACAGTAAATCTTGGCCTGTTACCGGGCCTTAGAAGAGACTGAACACTTGACCATGAGCCACCAAGTTACCATGTGACTGGAGCTGCCCATGATGAACAGGGTGTTTGTTATCTGACCCACCGACCTGTAACATCAGACATGCAACAGCAATACTCCATCATCAAACAGAAGCGGTATACATAAGATCAGGCCCAAGCAGGCCCTGAAGGTACAAGTAAGTTACGTGAACAAGTGGCCCAAATGCCCATGGTCTCCACTCCTGCTCTACTACTTCTCTTCCCCAACTTGCGCCTAGGGCCTCATAGGGAGTTCCCTACAATCAGCTGACAGAGGGAAGAAAAGACTCAGGCCTGGTTTACAGATGGTTCTGCACGACACCACCCAGAGTGGACAGCTGCAGCACCAGAGCCCTCTGAGACAGCAGTGAAGGGAAATCCTCCCGATGCCCCTGGTTGTTCACTTTGCTTGGGAGGAGAAATGACCAGACACGTAATTATAAATTCATGGGTTGTGTCCAGTGATCTGGCTAGAAGGTCAGGAAGAAACATGACTAGAAAACTGGTAACAAGGAAATTGAAATTTGGGGCAGAGGTAGTACAGACAGTGCTCTCTGAATGGGGAAAAAAAACATGAAGATATTCATGTCCCATGTGACTGCTCATCAAAAGGGGACCCTGGCAAAGGAGGAGTTTAATAATCAAGTGGATGGGACTCCCTGTTCTGTAGATACCGTCAGCCTCTTTCCCCGCCACGCGTCATGATCCAATGGGCTCAGAAGCAAAGTGGCCATGATGGCAGGGTAGAGATTAGGCACGGGCTCAGCAGTGTGCACGTCTACTCATCACACTCACCTGGCTATGGCTACCAACTGCATGCCTAATCACCAGCAGCAAAAACCAACACTGAGACCTCAATATGGCACCACACCCAGGGGAGATTAGCCAGCTACCTGGTGGTGGGTTCCCTGAAATGGGCCACTCCCATCATGGAGAGGGCAGCAATTTGTCCTTATTGGAACAGACACTTACTCTGGGTACAGATACGCCTTGAACTTCGCGCAAAGCTGCTGCCAAAACTACTATCTGTGGACTTTCAGAATGCCTTGCCCACCATCATCACAGCAGTGCTTCTGATCTAGGAAATACTTCACAGCAGAACAACAACAATGGGCCCATGCCCTCGGAATTCACTGGTCATGCATGTTTCCCACGATCCTGAAGCAGCTGGTTCGACAGAATGGTGGAATGTCCTTCTGAAGACTGTTACGGTGCCCACTAGGTGGCCACACCTCGCAGGGCTGAAGAAAGGTACTCTAGGAGGTTGTATTCGCCCTGAATCTGTATTCAATATATGGTGGTACTTCTCCCATCGCCGGGGTTCACAGGTAGAATCGAGGAGTAGAATCGGGAGTGGTAGCACTCACCATTATCCGTAATGACCCACTAGGAAACTTTCTGTCTCCTGTTCCTGTAACCTTAGGAACCAGTGCTGCTAGACTAGAGTTCTAGCTCCAAAGGGAGGAACGTTTCCACCAGGAGACACAACAATGATTCCACTGAAATGGAAGTTCAGACTACTGTCCAGCACTTTGCGGTCCTCATGCCTCTCAATCAACCAGCAAGGAAGGGAGTTCTGACCCCCAGGGGGAACCTGGACGCCTCCTCCACAATAGAAGTGAGGAAGAGCGTGTCTAGAACACAGAACACGCCTCAGGGCATGTCTTAGTATTACCATAATTTGGCCCCATTAATGATTTTTTAAAAGCCAAGAAGCAAGTATGTCTAAGGTTGACAAATCTTCAACCCCAAGACAATCTAAGGGACTAATAATAAGCACTCCCTTGAATGTCATCGACAAGGTTAAAGAAAGCTATGAATTAAGAGAAAGATGAATTTAAAAGATTTACGAAATTCACTACATGCAGCAAAGGATACAGACCTATCAAAGATTTAGCAGAAACAAAGCCAGGGGTCATAAAACCCTCAAGGAAAATTTCCAGGGCTTACATCCCAGGCCTCCTGAAACCTATTCCTAAGGGTACATTTAGAAGCAGTGACATCATTTAGAAGGTTCTTCCTCTAGTTCCCCAACTTTCAGATGATGTGGTTTATTGGAGTTCAAAATTATTGTCTATCACATATTCATTCAATAGGTTTATTAGGCAATCACTATGTGGGAATCATTGTTCTAAGCCCTAATTTATAAACAAAATATTTGAGCTTACACACCTTACATTATAATGAGAAAGACTACCAATAAAACAAATACATTTACTTCCAGAGTTAAGGCCTCCAAATATATGGCATGTCATGTGTTAGTAGCTCTTACTTACAGTCCATAAACAGAATAAAAGAAATAGCCTTGATTTAGAGTATGTGAAGGTCACTAAGTATAGCATGCAATTTCTACTCAGTAAAACTGGAAACAAAGGCCAGTTCACCTGTCATACTGGTTAGCCCAGCTTGAGACCACCTGCACTGCTGGTAAGAACACCTGGAGCCCAATCCTGAAAAATGTATGTGCTATAGTACCTATAGCTTTACAGAAAGCTAGGGCCAAGGGGAACCATGCCAAACAGTCTTCCTCAAACATTTTAGACAATACATATAAAAACCATTTTCTAAATTATATATTATCCAAGTATTTTTAATAACAAAAAACATGTCATCTAAAAAAAACTCACCAAAACATTCATAGCCATTACTTTCCAGGTTGCCTCCTGCCTTTCATAATAATAGCTGACTTTTCAGTAGAGGATTTATGTTTTGTATCAATTTCAGTTTGCTTATTCAGTTTTTTTCAATTGCTAAGCAAAAAAATGGAGTAATTTCTTTTTATTCAGTTAATAATTAGTCCTCATTTTACTGAATTCATTTGGTCTTCAGAGCATCATGACTCCATTTGTTTCTACTTTCAAGCATGACAGAAACCACAAAGGCCAGATTCAAATATATGATTAAACTAAAATGTTAAAATTTTTCATGTTAAAAAACAGTTTAAGCAGTATTAAAGGACAAATGGGAGGAAAATGTTTGCAATTAACCTCTGAGAGACAACTAATTACTTAAAAAAAAACTGCAAGTGTAAAAAGGAATGAAATCTTGCCATTTGCAACAACATGGATAGAGTGAGAGTATAACGCAGGAGAAATAAGTCAGTCAGAGAAAGACAAATACCCTATGATTTCACTCATATGGGGAATTTAAGAAACAAAACAAATGGAGCAAACGGACAAAAGAGGGGGCGGGGCAAGCCAGGAAACAGACTCTTCACTATAGAGAACAAACCGATGGTTACCAGAGGGGAGGGAGTCGTGGGGGGATGAATGAAATAGGTGATAGCGATTAAGGAGAGCACTTGGGATGAGCACGGGGCAGTGTATGGAGTGCTGAAGGACTGCACTGTACACCTGAAACTGATATTACACTGTATGTTAACTAACAGGAATTAAAATTTTAAATAAAAAAAAAAAGGAGGGGAAAACACTGTAAAAATGGGCAAAGGAAACATAGGTAGGCAATTTACTAAAAAATAACTATGAATGACCTCTGAGTATGTTTTGTAAATGTCTATCCTTACTAGTAATTAAAGAAATGTACATTTAAGAGGGGAAATGTTTCATATTTCTGACCTGGAACTTTTTTTTTTTCAAGATTTATTGCAGGGGGCGGGGGGTGGGCAGAGAGAGAGAATTCAAGTAGACTGCACTGAGCATGGAACCTGATGCAGGACTCAATCTCATGACCCTGAGCAGAAACCATGAGTTGGACACTTAACCAATGTGACACCCAAGCACTCCTTGAATTGGCAGGTTTTAAGTACCACCCACAGTTGATGAAGATACATTCTGGGAAGAGGAGCTCCTCAGTGAAAGTGAAACCACTAGTGGAATTCACACAGCTTTTCGGAATCAGGAAACATCTTCTCAAAACTTTTAAAGTGTGCTTACCTAGAAAGTGAATTGCAGAAATTTATCCTAAGGACAAATATTTGTAAAGATGTACACTGGAGCTCTTTTAGTTAAAAAAAATTGGGAACAATCCATGCTTATAACAGCTCCAGGCACTACTATAAATTGCACAGAAAAGTAGTTAATGGCATGGAAACCTCCCACTCACATGTTGATTTAGGAAAACATAAATCATCAGTGAGTCCGTGAAGGTTGCCATCTGGTTATGTATTCACAGGAAGACACCTTACTGAAGATTACAGACCACAGTATTCACAATAGCTCGGTGGGTTGTAGGATTGTGGGTAACATTAATTTTCTTCACCATATATTGTTTTCCAAATATTCTCCAGCAAACGAAGCATTTTTTTTAAACACAAAGGAGTGAGAGAAATGGTAGTTGTCTGTATAAATTCCAGACGAATTAAACAGTTATGCACAAAAAAAGTCACCTTTAGAAAATGAGGGGGAAAAAGAGAGTATTTGTCACATATCAGGAAGGGAAAGGATCTTCTAAACACAAAACAATTAGAGAAACCAAAGGAAGAAAAAAGACTGGACCCTGGACAATATACAAATGTTAAAAATTCTGTCAATAAAAAGCAAGTAAAGTTAAAAAGAAAAATAACTAGAACATATTTACAAAAATTTAATAAAAAGCTGATGTGCTTTCCATATAAAGATATCACAATTCAAAAAGAATAAAAGGGGGAAGGACAATGAAACATATAAAAAAGATCTATGTATTAGATCTTGTAATATATTTTATAAATTAAAATTAAAATGTCATACACCTCACTAAAAATCTCCAGGAAATGGCAGAGTCAAGATTGGAATGCAGGTCTAATTGGCCTCCAAGCAATATACCATGTTGCCCACAGTAAGTAAGTCACTTTTTTAACCACATTAATTTTAAAGTTTGTACTTGACAAAAGAGTTTTTCCCCCTTCAATTATACATTCTTAAATAACAAAAGTAACAGAAAATAAATTAAGTAGAAAACTATGGCTAGTATTCTTAGGTCTTAAATGGAGGCTGAGTTCTTTTGACATATCCAGATAAACCAAAATTCTCTTGCTAAATATTTAAATGAGAACTTACCAAATCATTAAGTATAAAGACTGCTTCTTGATTAAGTAAACCAGAAAAGCCTTTCACAACTAAGAATAGGAATAGTAAGTAAAAATCTGGTTTTCTGATTTTATGAAGGACTCCTGGTTTATTGGAGGAAGATGCAAATTATGAAGGAAATTAAGAAAAGGCAAATCTAAAAATACAGTGCAGTAAAAAATGAAAACATTCATTGTGATATTAAGCAATATATACTAACCATGAATCAGGGAGCCATTTAGCCATTGAATATAGTAGTTCTGAGGAAAAGAAAGCAGGATTTCATTGCTGATTATTGAAAAGGGTAAAAGCAAAACAGCCCCAGCTGAAACTGCCAGAGTGAACGTGCTCAAAAACAACCTGGAAGAGAAGAGATCATTGTCACCAGCAATTGAAAAAAGCAAGGAATACGGTAGGAATTTAAAAAGGATAAAAACTCTTAAATCTTTTAATCCAAAAAGTTACATAAGATTTTCATTAAATATGTGTAGTTGGGAGACAAATGATATATATATGATACTAGAAGTTCAATTAGGTATACTCTAAAACTACTCACTCTGTGAAAAGGGTCATTAACTTGTTGAACAAGCAGGCCCTAGAAGAATCACATACAGAAGACAGAGTACTTTGCACATTTTACAAAGAATAAGCCATAGTCTCTTTCCTCTTTTAAATTTAAATATTTATTTCACAATTGCATTTAATTAACTACATTGGCAAATACATCCTAACAGCAATGCAAAAGCTGATTTCAGATGAAAAAAAAACAAAAACTTGTGAAAACAGTATGAAAAACAAATCAATTCAAAATGGTTATTTCAAGAGAAAAAAACTTAACAAAGCCATTGGTCAGCTACCTCTTAAAATGGGTAAAGGCAAAATAAAATATACTAAGAAATCATAGAGAACTATTAAACAATGTTCTACTATTAAACAGTATTTAAAACACTATTTGTCATTTTTAAAAATAAGATATTGCTCATAAATACTGATACAGAGAAATGTCTAAGATAAATTAAGTTAAAAAAACTGAAAAGGCACGGACAATAAATAGAAAACATGCTCCCCCCCCAAAAAAATGCATTTATACACACAGGAAAATAGAGGTACACACACACACACACACACACACACACACACACACACACACACAAACGTAGCACAATATATAACAATCCCACAGGAGAGTGGAATTCTAAAGGGCTTTCACTTTCTCAGTTATATATATGTCTGAAATGTTTAAAATTTTTTATCTAATTTTTAAAAGATTTTTTTAAGACTTAAAAGGCAAAGGAAAAGAAAACCTCACCAACATTAGAGATGGAATCTTAATTTAATATCCATCCCATTAAAGTCAATATAGGAAGAACGTGAAAATAAATGTAACACATAAGAAAAAAAAAACACGTAATAAACGCTTGAAATACACATCCACTAGAGTAACTTTGAGACCAATGCCATCTTGTGGCAGCCAACAGAAGTGTTTTCCTACTTAAAAGCCAAAACAACCACGAAACCTCTGTTCAGTAAATCATCGATGATGTTTAAATGTAGACCATATCATACATACCAAAAATGCAGCTCAAATCAGACACAGAAGAAGGCTTAGAAGCTGTTTTGCTGAGTGGGCATGTTTCCTGGGAAACGCACTAGGAAAAATGTCCAGCCAGGTCCACTGCCAACTCTGGCAACTACCAGCCAGTGGCCTGAAGCGTGCTTCTCTGGTTTTGTCCTTGCAAGTCAAGGGAGGAAGTTATCCCAATCGCTCCCATTGCTTCCTTCCAATGCTAAAAAGAGGATCAAACCCACAAGTTCACCATTCCAGGTCCTGAACAGCTATTCCACTATGTGTGCCAGGCTCCTCTTGCCACGACAGACTCCCACATACAGTGTGATGTACCCACCTGCTCACACACCAAACCTCAATGCGTCTCACGGTTCTGTGCTCTGGGGCACAGTCAGCTCTGCCCCTAGGGTCGCTTTATGTCATCTGCCCTGCGAAGCAGCCTCAGCACCACTCTCCACACTCCTCTCAACAGTCAATGCTTCTCCTCTCAGCTCACACGACACTGACCACAGAACCAGCAAGACCAACCAGAGTTTCCAAATCAAAAACCGGGACCAGTAATCTGACAAAAAACTAAGCTTATGAGGGCGAATAGGTAAAGTATTTGAAATCATAAACGATCCAGAAAAGCCTAACTATAAACAAACACTTGCAGAATCTACTGCATCTCAGGTACTGTGCCTGGGCTCTGGATACAGAGCGCCGCTGCCACCCTCTCACCCTGCCTGTGAGCACCTAGCATGAAAGCTACTCAGAAAAGGCCGATGCAGGTCAGGTCAATGCTGGCAAGGGGTCCCCAAGGGAAGGCCAGATCGAAAAAGAGCAGTAGTGGTCATAGCTTGCAGACCTCCTGAAGTGCCCTTCAGATTAAAGTGCCGTTTCACAGAAGTCACCTTCCGAAACGGAGCAGATTCTGAGGACAGCACCCACAGGACTTCCTGGGGTCGGGGCAGCCAGGGCTCAAGGCTGATGCTGAGCCTTCAGCCTGAGAACGGGAAGGGTAGAGCTGGTATCGCCCGTGACGGAGAAGGCCCCAGCTGGAGCGGGCCGGCGGGGAAACACGGGACTCAGCTTTGTCCCAGCCTCGTCTGTCATGTCCACAAGGCAGGAGCACCACGGAGGCCACGCTTCACACCTCTCCGCAGGCTACCAGGTGGCCTAGAACTTCTGTCTGCCCCATTGCTGGTTACGTTCTGACTGACCACTGGGCAGGACAGTGTCTGCCAGGGCTCTCTGACTCTAACATCACTCTTCCACTTTTAATTAGTAAGTATTTTGTGGGAAGCTAAGTTTGAAACTAGGAAAAATACCCTGTTCCTTGCCAAAAAGTTTATTCATTTACTGATGCCTATCAGGATGGACTCAAGATTGTTCTATTTTATTCTGTGCAGGATCCATTACAATCGTTCTCCGGACACTCAGATTGTCCCTGATTGATGTGAAAGCCCTTCAAGGCTCTTGGGTCTTTTAGACATGCACCCCATCGTTCTTGGAGCACTTCCTTGCATTCTGGCAGTACCATACATACAAAATGAGCCTGGAACTTCCCCTCTCCTACCCCTGCAGTCAGCTTCTTCCCCAAGGAGCCCTGGTTCCTATCAGTGGAAAGTTGTATTTAGAAGCACAGATCTAGTGCTAAGTATATTCACTGCTCCTGGGGTGTCATGCTCCCAATGGACAGGCAAGGAATGCAAGTATGCACTACGCCTGCATGTACATATACACACTAACACGCACCCACCTTCACATCTAGATCTGGTGCAACAACTCTGTATTGAAAACCGTGAGTCCACACTGATAGTTCACTTGCAAGTCCAACTGCAATGCAACAACCCTGTTCATTTTCATTTTTCTCCCTTTCCCTTAACTACAGAATGGTTCCCCTCACCTTTAATGGACCAACCCCCTGGAAATGATCTGACACCCCGCCCCCTGCGGAGGCGCCCTCCTGCTCAGGTGACGCCCCATTCTGGACCGTCCCACCTCCCTCCCCACGGACCTCTGATGCCTAGGCCAGGCCATCCCTCTGGGGACACCCTCCTCAGCCTGCTTGGGCTCTGTCATCCTGCCTGGATGCCCTCCCCAACCTCTGACTCCCTGTAACAGAGCACCCCTGAACACACGCGAGTGCCCCTCATCACCGCTCAAGCTGACACTCCACCAAGGATTTCCCTCTGCAGGGAAAATTCCCTCCCTGCTCCTGGACCCTGAGAGCCCACACCAGGTCACCCCCGGGCTCTGATACCTCATGCCAGGCCTACTTCCTGCAATGGAGACTCTCCTCTCACCTGCAAGGGCTCCCAAAAGTTTCACCAGTTAGGCATTCCATTTTTATATCAATAACTTAAATCCAAATCAAATCAACTAACTAGCCAACAGTAGCTCTCATAAAATGTAGTTTTTGGTTGCAAAGTTAATTTGGGGTCACAAGTAGATACAAACAGAGAACAGAACAAAGGAGCAAAGGAGAAAGCAAACGTGGGTCTAACGGGAGGTGAGAACGGTCAAGGGACAGGCTTTCCATTTTGACATGGGTGCTGAACCAGCTGCAGAGATCCCTGTTTCAAGTGGCCAGGTAGTGCTGCCAATCATTACACTTAAAAACTTGTCTGAGGGCGCCTGGGTGGCTCAGTGTGTTGGGCGGCTGCCTTCGGCTCGGGGCATGATCCTGGAGTCCTGGGATCGAGTCCCGCATTGGGCTCCCTGCTTGGCGGGGAGTCTGCTTCTCCCTCTGACCCTCTTCCCTCTCGTGCTCTCTATCTCTCATTCTCTCTCTCTCTCAAATGGATAAATAAAATCTTAAAAAAAAAAAAACTTGTCGGAGCTCTTCCCCTTTTTTCTCTTTGTTCAGCAGGACTCTCCTTCCATTTCCTCCTTTTTGGTGGAGGGGGCAAGGCAAGGAAAGACGGTGGAGAGAAGGGAGGCAACCCCAAATTCCCACACACTGTGCACGAGCACCAACCCTGGATTGTTCTGCAGATATGATTGAATCCACACAACAGCATGACAGAGTAAGTGGCAGCTCTCCTTCACACACAGAGAAAACAAATCTTTCTCAATCTCTTCTGATCTTAAGTTAATCTTGAGTTCGGAATTTGAACCCAGATCTACCTTCCTCTTCCATTCTCACTCATTCCATCACACAAGGGGGAAAACAGGCGGTGAAAGCCAAAAGGATTACTGGGCAAGGGGGGGGAACGGACCAGCCCTGATTCTCTCAGGTGCCCCCCCCCGGCCGCCCCGCGCCCTCTCCTGTCTTTATTGTAAGTACACCCGTCTGCCTGCAGGAAAGGGATGCCAGCTCCAGGCACGTGATGCAGGAGCCACCTGCCAGGAGAACCCTCAGACCCGCCACAACAGCGATGGCAGCAGAACTGATGAAAGCAGAAGGGGAACTCAGGGCTCCTGAGCCTCCTCACAAGGAAACGAGGCACAGCCACCGTTTCACAGAATACACTGCAAGGTAAAGTCTAAGTGATGTGTTCTGGTCTGTTGTGCAAACACCACCACTTTCTAGTTCCAGAACATTCCATCACCCCAAAATAAAACCTTGTATTCATTAAGCAGTTGCTCCCCATTTTGCCCGCCCCTCAGTCCCTGGTAACCATCAATATGACACTGATGGGTTTACCTATTCTGGATATTTCTCATAAGTGGAATCCTACACTACATGGCCTTTCATGTCTGGCTTCTTTCACTTAGCATGATGTTTTCAAGGTTCCTACATGCTGTAGTATGTGTCAGTACCTTATTCCTTTTTATGGCTGAATAATATCCCCGGGGACATGAGAGTATCCGTGAATGTGTGCGTAAGTGCGGGCAGCCTTTCTCCCTTCCCCTCACCTCCTCCCCACCCCAGGCAAAAGATGAATAATCTGATACTAATCGCGAAGAAACAAATCCAAATAACTGGCCTGTCATCTTCAGAAGTATCAAGGTAAGGGAAGTCAAGAAAATACTGAAGGGTTTCAGTCTGAAGGCAACTAAAGGGACATGACAACTACAAGCAGTGTGTGATTCTGAGTGGGATCTTTTTGCAACAAAGGACATGAACGGGACAACTGGTAAATCTGAATGGGGCAGGAGTGGTACAGCATCAGTTTCATTACCTTGATGTTTGTATGGTAGCTACACAGGAGAATGCACTGTTTATAGGCATTATATACAAAAGTATCCTGAGGAAATGGAGAACCAGGTCAGCAACTTCTCAAACAGTTCTGGGGCAAAAAGGCTCTTTTTTGTTATATTTCTAACTTTTGTCTAAATTCAGGACTACGCCAAAAATTTTTCAAGAATCCAAAGAATCCTGGAATAATAATCTCTCCAATGTAGTTACATCTGTGTGATTTCAAATTTTAGTCAAGCAAAATATGATAGAAAGAAACTCACTGCTTCCCATCTGGTTTGATACCTCAAAAAAAAAATTAAAGGGTACATCAATCATATATCAGCATATATAAGCAGAAAAAGAGCTATCGGGAACCTAAAGAACCATCTGAGTCCGTCTCCCTGCTCACAGCAGGTAGATGTTCGATTAACTAGAAGAGATGTCTGTTCCCTATTCCAAGACTGTCACAGCCTTCTCAGCAGACCATTAAACAGCCAAGAGTTTTCTTTCTTATGGCCCAGCAACTTCCCCAACCATAAGCCCACTTCCTGGTTAAAACCTCTGAAGGTAAAATTGTCAGCTCCTCAAACAAGCAAATTTTAACAGGAGACAATCAATCCTCATTTTTCCATGTACAGTTGATCCTTGAACAATATGGCTTAGAAATGCACAGGTCCACTTACAAGTGAATTTTTTTAATAAATATAGTACAGTAATATAAATGTATTTTCTCTCCCTTATGATTTTCTTAATAGTTTTCTTTTCTCTAGCTACTTTATTGGGAGAATACAGTATATAATACATATAACATATAAAATATGTGTTAATCAGCTGTTTATGTCATCAGTAAGACTTCCAGTCAATAGTAAGCTATTAGTAGTTAAGTTTTGGATAAGTCAAAAATTATACACAATTTCCAACTGCACAGGGCCAGCGTCCCTCACCCCCACGGTGTTCAAGAGTCAACTGGGTATCTGTCTCTATGTGTTTCTAAGGATAGGGTTAATATCGATAAAAGCATTGTAATACTTCAGGTGAATTTTTTCCACATTTATGGCCAAAGGTGTGAATTAAATTTGAAGAATTTATGACATCAAAATTTGAAACAGAACAAATGGATTTTAAAATACATACGAAATCCTGTTGACTATGGCATCTTCGTCTTCTTGTTCATCTGTAAAAATGGTTAAGGTATTAATTTTTTTATCTTCAATAAAATGTTTCATTAATTTATTAGGAAATTAAACAAAAATAGAAACTTAATTATTTTGAAAAGAACTGATTTTCAAAATGCACTGTATTTATTTCAACATGGATCCAAATTTAAATCTCATTAAATCACGTAAGATAGAATGTAGTTAGGTAAGAGTGTTGTGATTAACCAAAATCCTGATTAACAAAACTACCATATGTAAATTGAAATTTTCCAAATATTTATTGCTCAAGAAAATAAAACTCAGTAGAACCTTAGGACCACTATCAAGTTTACTGTCATACGATATAAGTAAAATTATAATTGCTAATGAATGAAATGTTTTCGTTGATAGTATCCAACAAAAATCTTTACTATAAAATTAGAAGTCAGAATCTTAAAACTCATGTAGTTTTCTATGATTTGAGTTTGTCATTATTAATGGTAATAAGGAAGATTCTCTTTGACCAGTCTAAACCATTTAGATACCACTGCCTCAATACTTCATAATTATTGTGCAAGTTATAGAGTGGAAAGTATCAAGTTCTGTATCTCTTACAAGTAGCAGATACCCTCTGCCCCAATGCTCGCTCACCTCCTCTACCTCTCCCTCATGGCTGCTCGCCTTCTCTCTGTCCTCCCACATAAATTTACCAGCTAAAGAAAGTCTGATCCAATTACAAGAATATTGCACAGCACCCCCTGGCCCCTCCTTCTCCTCAATACCTAACTGGGGTTGTCCTCAAAGGCTCTCTCTCTAAGTCTCTGTAATTATGAGTGTCCACCTGCTTCCGTGTCAATGGTTTATTTGAGCCATTCTCTTACTCCAATCTCCATTCTTAATTATGGGCTGCCCAAAATAGCTTTACAACCAAAAGGACCATAAAATAACAGTCACAATTTTTATACTGTTGTACACACCCCCAATTAACCATCCACTACTGAAGAACGTTTTAATAGCTTCATATAAATTTCAATTCTTCTCCCTACACTCTACTAAAGTCCAGGGTATTCATCACCTCTCCCTGCCATTACTTTAAAAATCATCTGATAAGGGTGCCCAGGTGGCTCAGTCAGTTGAGTATCCAGGTCTTGATTTCCACTGGGGTCATGTCTCGGGATCATGGATCAGGCCCTGCGTCAGGCTCCGGGCTGACTGAAGGGGTCAGGGGAGTCTGCTTGGGGCTCTCTCTCCTCCTCTGTCTCTGCCCCCCACCCCTGCTCACTCGCTCTCAAAATAAATAAATACTTAAAAATCATCTAAATAATCTAATAAATCTCCAATTTTCCTGCTCATCATCCCCTAATTTCCCCTAAAATGATGCATTTATATTCGTTAATTCTCCCCCCACCTTCTATGTCCATAATCATTAAAACCTGATGCCAAAACAACTTTAAAAATAGCTAAGATACTGTGTTGAATCTGCAGGTCTTCAAATTTTTGAGAGATTATAGATTCTAGGAAGTATTTTAGTGTAATCATAGAGCCAAACTAAAACACTAGAGAGCAAGCATTTACTGACTGCTTTCAAAAGTCTAACAAGTTTAATATTATAACATAAAGAGTCCCTATTATATGAAATCCTTAAGTATTCATATGGTACCTACTATTAGCCCAGCATCACAGGTAGAAAATCCTGTGATTTATAGAAAATAGCTGAGATTTAACAGAAGGCAGTAAGGCAACTGTTTAGGTCCTTACAAAACCCTGGCACAAAAATCTGTGAATGAATTAGCACAAAGTTCATTTTTAAAAAAAGAATAGGGGATGGGATGCATGGGCGGCTCAGTCAGTTAAGAATGTGCCTTCAGCTCAGATCACGATCCCAGGGTCCTGGGATCAAGTCTCACATCAGGCTCCCTGCTCAGTGGGGAGCCTGCTTCTCCCTCTGCCTGCCGCTCCCCCTGCTTGGACTCACTCTCTCTCCCTCTCTCTACAAATAAATAAAATCTTAAAAAAAAAAAAAGAACAGGTGCCTGGGTGGCTCAGTCAGTTAAGTGTCTGCCTTCAGCTCAGGTCATGATCTCAGGGTCCTGGGATCAAGCCCCACACCAGGCTCCCTGCTCAGCAGGAAGTCTGCTTGTCCCCCTCCCTGTCCCTCTGCTCCTCCCCCTGCTCGTGCACATGCACATTCGCTCCCTCTCTCTCTCAAAAATATAAAATCTTTAAAAATAATAATAACAATGCTGGAGTGGTGGGGGGTGGGAGGGATGGGGTGGCTGGGTGATGGACATTGGGGAGGGTACGTTCTATGGTGAGCGCTGTGAATTGTGTAAGACTGTTGAATCACAGACCTGTACCTCTGAAACAAATAATGCAATATATGTTAAAAAAAAAAAAGAAGATCATAGGAAGGGAAAAATGAAGGGGGGGATTCAGAGGGGGAGACGAACCATGAGAGACGATGAACTCTGAGAAACAAACTGAGGGTTCTAGAGGGGAGGGGGTGGGGGGACAGGTGAGCCTGGAGATGGGTATTAAAGAGGGCACGTTCTGCATGGAGCACTGGGTGTTAAACGCACACAATGAATCACGGAACACTAGATCAAAAACTGATGATGTAATGGATGGTGATTAACATAACATAATAATAAAAAATATGAATAAAAAATAAAAATAATTTTTTAAATAAAAAAAGAACAAAGATTTAGTGGTCCCTCTGGTAGACACGATATATATGAAATAATAAAAAGAATAATATACGATTGAATCCTAAATTGATACTAAATGGTATCATGGAGACTCTACATTCTGTATTACTTTAGAGAAAGAAAAGATAGTCTAGTAGTCAGAGAAAAGATGGGATAGGGTATGCATGTTCAAACTCAGAGCCAGTCACAAGAACTCATATATCCTTATAAACTCTAGAATTTCCCAGATACTGAGCAGCCCCACACTGTTCTTGGTTGGACATAAGAACGGTAGTAAACGAGGGCTCAGGTCTGAGAATGACGACCCTGCAAGCAGTCAGATTCTCTGAAGGTTACTGTTTACTCTTACTACCAGGCTATCGTGTCCTTCAATCATGGCCATACTGAATATATATACTACCACACTGACAGGCACAGTATACAGCCCAAATACCACAGACCAGCGGACATGATGATCTAAGTTTTAACTACAATGTTTCTACTTGCCTGATTTTCTCTTGTATCTTGTGATGATGAAGTAGGAAACAATGTAGAGAATGGAAAAAGAAGGAAACATATCTGGAAAAAAAAAATTAACAGTTCATTTACATTTGTGGCATATTTTTTTAATAAATTATAGAAGATACATCTTTGGTATTTATATGCAAGAAGGATTTGATCTATTAAAAAAGTAAAAATTTTTAGATATTTTGCTAATATAAAGTTTTGATAAAATACTAACTTATATGAACTAATAACTCAAATAGCCCAGTGTTTAATATCATTGCAGAAGAAAAAGCCCAAGGAAGATCTTTCTTTTCATAACTTAACCGAATTGTTTTCAAAATCATATGGAAGTGTAAAGAGCAAGACCAACACCAACAATTCTGAAAACCAAAGTCAATGAGACGCTACTATCCCTTCCAAATATCAAACACACTATAAAGCTTCAGTAACATTTAAAGAGTGTGATGGCACCAAAACTTGACAGACAAATGAAACATCTACTACACAAAATTTATATAATTTGGTTCTACATATAGAAAGCATCACAAATCAATGTGGGGGGAATAATCATTCAATAAATAAACCACATATCAAAATAAACAGCAGTTGAATGAGAAACTTCTTAAATATTAAATTCAAATTAAATTCCATTTAATTTCATGGGAACGATAGGTAAAAGAGGGTGGGTCAAAGAACGGGAGACCTCGTCCCTGTCAAAGACCAAGTGTGCAGAAATACAGTCTCACTAGAGCTATGAACCAGGGTAAAAATAATGTGAAGACTCTCAAATGAAACAATTCAAAGTGACGATAGTCTAGGGAGCACCCCTATGCATAGATTTCTGAAGGACTGTTGGCCACATGACTAAAAAGGACCTTAGATCTAGGTGTGAACAGCCACTGTGAAATGTCATCTAGGAAATGACAAACTAAGAGTGGACAGGAAGCCTCATGTTCTTCCAATACCAGTGGAGTGGGAAAGTGACAATGGACCATAATGACAGTGACCAAAAAGGAGCCAAGAGTCAAAAGCATCAAACTGGCCTACTGCTGGGAGCCCACTAAGAACTCCAGATGGATAAGAGAATGTTAGCACCATCACTACTTCCTCCGAAAATCCTATGAGTAGGGGAAATGGGTCAAAAAAGGAAACCAGTTATTGGTGAAGAAATGTAAACGGAGGGGGTCTCCTAAGAAGATGTTGAGGGCGCCTGGGTGGCTCAGTCGGTTAAGTGACTGCCTTCGGCTCAGGTCATGATCCTGGAGTCCCGGGATCGAGTCCCACATTGGGCTCCCTGCTCAGCGAGGAGCCTGCTTCTCCCTCTAACCCTCCCCCATTTCATGTACTCTCTCTCTCTCTCTCAAAATAAATAAATAAATCTTTAAAAAAAAAAAAGAAGATGTTGAGCGTCGGGGGAGACTGTTTATAATGGAATAGTGAAGTCTGAGTAGGGCTGCAAGAGCACTAGAAACAGGGTAACTGGGCAGAAACTCCGTGACTTACAAGGTTAAAGTCAGAGGGATCGAATGACCAAGGCAATTAATATTTATTACAGAAGCTAAATGAAATTCAATTCATTCAACAATTACTTGTCATGAGCTTACTGTACACCAGGCATTCTTTTCAGAACTGAGAACACAGCAGTGAACAAAACAAAACTCCCACCCTCACTGAGCTTACACTCCACTAAGAAAACAGCCCATCAATAAACAGGCAACGGGGCAAATGACAACTGGTGCAGGATTACGGGAACAGGGAGTGCGAGCTCAGGTGAGGGGGCACGCTTCACTAATAAGGTGACATCTGAGGAAGGACTTATGGGAGAAGAGAGAGCAAGACATGCAGAAATCTGGAGGGAGGGTATTCTGTTCTCAAGGGACAGAGAACAGTCACACCAAGGGTCTGAGACAGGAAAAGCTCTGGTGTGTTCAAACAGCAAGAGAGAAGTAAGAGATGAGGTCATACAGGAGTTCGTACTAAGCGTCAGTTCTCACAAACAGTGAAGAGTTGGTTTTTACCCTGAGTGAGACAGGAATCCGTGCGACGAGACTCTGAGCAGAAGGGTGACAGGATCTGACAGAGGGCAAAAGGCTCACTCTAGGTACAATGTGGAAAGTAACTTAGAAGGGACAGGTCAGAAGCAGAGAGACCAGTTAGGAGTGCCCTGCAATCATCCAGAAGACAGGTCACTTGGACCTGTGTAGTAGAAATATCAAAAATCATTAAGTTCTAGGTATGTTTTGAAAACAGACTTGAGAGGGCTTGCAGGCATTAAGGCTTGGCCGAAGAAACTGGAAAGAGAGAGTGGCCATTTCCTGAGTCAGGAAAGATTATGAGTAAAGTTAATTTGTGCTGGAAATAAAAAGTACAGTTTACACTGATGAATGTGAAATACTTATTATTCACTCAGGTGGAGAGGGTGGATGAGCTGTTGGATATACAAATCTGTACAGTCCAAGGAAAGGAGCCTGGCTAGAATTTTTTTCTAAGCTGAGGAGCAGGGGGGACATAAGCAGATAGATAGCTAAAGCCCTGAGACCAGATGAGATTTCCACCCCAGGGAGTGAGTACAACCAGAGAAGTCGGAGAACCAAGCCCCGGAGCTCTCAAATATTTAGAAGTCAACTTGACAGAAGGAACCAGGAAGAGCTAACTGAGAAGCAGCAGTCAGCAGGTAGGAGGCAAACAACAGACTGTGATGTCCCAAAAGTCAAATGAAGACAGTTCATGTAGGAAAAGGGAATTATCAGCTGTGTCAAATGCTGCTGACAGGCCAAGTTAGACGAGCACTGAGAATTGACAACTGGATTTAGCAACATGGAGGTCATCGGTGACCTTGACCAGAGCTGTTTTTCTGAAGCAGTGAACGTAAAACCCTGACTGAAGTAAATTAAGACAGAAGAAGCACTGAAAATAAAATGTACATAGACAGTTCTTTCCAGGAATTTTAAGGTAAAGGGAAGCAAAAGAAATGGGATGGGAACTATGAAGAGGGCTTTTTTTTTTTTAAGATGAGAAAAGTTACACATTGCAATAATAATCAGGTAGAGAGAAAAATTATTGATGCAAGAAAGAAAAAGGAGAAGTGCTAAAGCAATGCATTCAAGGTGAGGAGCTAGAAATAAATGTATCCCTAGTCAGAAGGAGGAGGAGCAGAGGACAGAACATTTGAGTTCCACTGCAGCTAGGTCAACAGATGCGGGGTAAAAGCACAAAAACATTCCCTTTAGATGGTTTCTATTTTCTTAGTAAAATAGAAGCCAAGTTCCTCAAATAAGAGTTACACATGGAGACAGAATGCACACAGGAGGAGGACACCGTAAATGGAGTAGAGAATATGAGGGAATCCTGAGAGCCACGGCAAGATGAAATGGACTTCACAGCTCCAGGCAAGCCCAAGCTGAACCTCCGAGCCAGGCAGGAGGCCTACTGCTGCTCTACAACACGACGGCCTAGCTCTTAGGTGCTGGGGAAGCTGCAGGTACACCAAGCAGAGCTTTGAGGATTCTAACAACGACCCTATTCTCTCCTCCCCTGTACAGCCTACACTGGCAGACTTGTGCTAGGTACCGCTCACTCACTCCTCCAGTCACAGATCTGACTTCATGTCCACTGACCAACTCCAAGTGCTCTGGCAGTGGTCAGTCAAGACCCAGCATCCGAATTCCACTCTCACAATTTCACCTGATCTCTGAGCAGCCCCTCCTATTTCAGCAATCATCCTCCTTCTCTGATTATTCACCCATTTTCCATCACTAGCTTCCCTTTTCCTGCCAGTCTTTAAACATTATTCTTCTAAAACAAACAAAACAAAACACAGCACACTATTTTTCTTCTCCATGATTTCAGGGCTGAGCCAGAAATCTGTTCTCAATCCACAAACTCTTCACAGGTAACCTAATCTGCTCCCAGGGTTTTAACCATCAACCCCAGAAATCCCTGGACAACAGTGTGAAAACCACTGGATTAGGCTATTAGCAAAAGTAAGTAAAGGGCACCTGGGTGGCTCAGTCGGTTGGGTGTTTCCCTTAGGCTTAGGTTGCAATACGCTGGGATTGATCCCTGCGTCAGGCTCCCTGTTCATAAGGGAGTCTGCTTCTCCCTCTCCCTCTGCCCCTCCCCCACACAGCTTGTGCTCGCTCTCTCGCACGCTCTCTCTAAAACATAAATAAAATCTTAAAAAAAAAAGAGAGTGAAATGAACGGCCATAAATCCTAAGTAGATTGGGGAGGAAAAAAAGAAACCAAGTACAGAGTGATGGATAAGTGGAGATGTCTATCAACTGAGGCTCCCAGTAGAACTGCAGGAGACCAAGGAACGTGGAAGAAGAAAAGGTTATGATTAAAGAATGTTTATAGATTTTTAACCTTAGTATTTGAATTTAGAGAACAAAAGTGTCAGGAATTCCAGAAAGTTCATGCAGAAGCAGAAGATGAGAAGGCATGAGAGGTAATGAACAAAATGAAATTAAGAAACCAAAATGCATGGCATAAAATGAAAAGACTAATGGGAAGCGATTCATTTAAGAACGGAAATAAGGCTAACAATTATAAAAACAAATATAAGTATTACTAATTTAAATATAAAAGCCACGCATTAGGAAAATAAAAATACAACTATAACGGATTAGAAAACTCACAGAATGGGTTAGACTATTTTTCTAGTTCCAAAAGTGAGACTAAGAGCAAATACCTCCCCTAAATGAGTGCATCTTCAACAGAAAGCAACCCAGAGATGAGTGAAATGAAAGCAAGCTGTCGTGATGCCTTTTATTGTCCCTATATCTGGTGGGAACAAAAGGAAATTCCTAACCAAAAAAGGAGAAAGGCAGGGCACCCTGGGTGGCTTAGCTGGTTCCGCACCTGCCTTTGGCTCAGGTCAAGATCCCAGGGTCCTGGGATCTAGCCCCGCATGGGGCTCCCTGCTCAGTGGGGAGTCAGCTTCTCCCTCTCCCTCTGCCACTCCCCCTGCTTATGCTCTCTCTCTAATAAATAAATAAAATCTTAAAAAAAAAGAAGAAGAAGAAAGTCATTACAGCTCCTCGCCATTAACAGTGAGTAAGATACAGCTGATAAAAAGGGAGAGGAACAGGCTCTCATGGTTCTCTAAGAAGACTGAGCTCTTCCCTCCTGGTCAGGGAGGAAGAGCAAGGTTACTGAAACTCAAGCAGAAACAATACCAGTTGCATGTCTTCTATGCCAGCTAAACTAGACAGCAGAAAATTCAGCCCTCTCGGGGGCCACATGGCTTTAGTCCTGATGATGATCAAGGATGGCTATCCTAGAAACATACACTCTTCCAAAACTGAAACAAGAAGAAATAGAAAATTTGAACAGACCGATTTCTAGTAATAAAATTGAATGGGTAATGAAAAACCACCAACAAACAAAAGTCCAGGACCTGATGGCTTCACAGGTGAATCTACCAAACATTTAAAGAATGGTTAATACCTATTCTTCTCAAACTATTCCAAAAAGATAGAAGATGGAGAAAAGCTTCCAAATTCATCTTATAAGACCAGCATTACCCTGATACCAAAACCAGACAAAAACCTGAGGGGAAAAAAAAACAAGCTGATATCTCTGCTGAACATAGAGGCAAAAACTCTTCAACAAAATACTAGCAAACCCAATCCAACAATACATGAAAAAAATCATTCACCACAATCAAGTGGGATTTATTCCAGGGATTCAAACATGGTTCAATATTCACAAACCAATCAATGTGATACATCATACTAACAAGAGGCAGGATAAAAACCATATGATCATTTCGTAGATGCAGAAAAAGGAACTGACAACATCCATTCATGATAAAAACACTCAACAAAGTGAGTTTAGAGGGAGTAATACCTCAACATAATAAAGGTCATATATGAAAAATCTACAGTTAACATCATACTCAATGATGTAAAACTGAAAGCTTTTTCTCTATGATCAGGAACAAGGCAAGGATGTTCACTCTCACCACTTTTATTCAACAAAGTACTAGAAGTCCTAGCTGCAGCAATCAGGCAAGAAAAAGAAATAAAAGACATATATTGCTGAGGAAGTGGGGTGCCTGGGTGGCTCACTCGATAAGTGTCCAGCTCTTGATCTCAGATCAGGTCTTGATCTCAGGGTCGTGAGTTCAAGCCCCACATTGGACTCCATGCTAGGCATGGAGCCTACATTTAAAAAAAAAAAAATTGCTAAGGAAGAAGTAAAACTACTACTGTTTGCAGATGACATGACACAATATATAGAAAACACTAGAGACTCCACCAAAAAACTATTAGAACTGATACTGAATTCAGTAAAGTGGCAGGACACAAAATTAATATTCAGAAAACTTGCATTTCTATACACTGATAACAAAGTAGCAGAAAGAGAAATGAAAGTATCAATCCCATTTACGATTGTACCAAAAATAATAAAATACCTAGGAATAAACTCATCAAAAAGGTAAAACACCCATATTCTGAAAACTATAAGACATTCATGAAATAAAGATGACACAAACAAACAGAAAGATACACCATGCTCATGGACATGGAAGAATATTATTAAAATGTCCATACTAAAGCTATCTACAGATGCACTGCAATCCCTACCAAAATACCAATAGCATTTTTCCCAGACCTAGAACAAATAATCCTAAAATTTGTAGAGAACCACAAAAGACCTTGAATAACCAAAGCAATCTTGAGAAAGAAGAACAAAACTGGAGGTATCACAATCCCAGATTTAAAAATATACTACAAAGCTAAAGTAATCAAAATAGTACAGTACTGGCACAAAAACAAGAAACACGGGTCAACAGAACAGGACAGAGAGACCAGAAACAAACCCATATCTATATGGTTAATTAATCTACAACAAAGGAGGCAAGAATATACAATGGGGAAAAGACAGTCTTCTCAATAAATGGTGCTGGGAAAACTGGACAGCTACATGCACAAGAATGAAACTGGACCATTTTCTTACAACATACCCCAAAATAAATTCAAAACAGATCAAAGACCTAAATATGAGACCTGAAATCATAAAACTCCAGAAGCAAACAGAGCTAGTAACCTCTTGGAAATCACCTTAGCAACATAGTTGTGGATATGTCTCCTGAAGCAAGAGATACAAAAGTAAAAATAAACCATTGGGACTACACCGAAACAAAAAGCTTTTTGCACAGCAAAGAAAACCATCCACAAAACAAACAGTCAACTTAATGACTGGGAGAAGATATTTGGAGCAAATATCCAAAATACATAAAGAACTTACACAACTCAATACCAAAAAAAACAAACACTCCAATTTAAAAATGGGCAGAGGACCTGAATAGACATTTTTCCAAAAAACACATACAGATAAGCCTCTGTGAAAAGATGCGCAACATCAGGGAAATGCAAATCAGAACCACCTTACACCAAAAACAAACAAACAAATAAATACGACCTCACACCAGTCAGAATGGTTAGTATCAAAAAGACAAAAAATAACAAGTGTTGGTGAAGATGTGGAGAAAGAGGACCCCTTGTGCACTGTTAGTGGGAATGCAAATCAGTGCAGCCACTCTGTGAAACAGTATAGACGATCCTCAAAACATTAAAAAAAGAAATACCATATGATCCAATATTTGCACTACGGGGTATTTACCCAAAGAAAACAAAAACATTAATTTGAAAAGATGTATATACTCATGTGTATTGCAGCATTTTCTACAACAGCCAAGATACAGAGACAACCCAAGTGTCTACCAATAGATGAATGAGTAAAGAATATGTGGCACATATATATAAATAAAATAGAGTATTACTCAGCCATAAAAGAGAATGATATCTTGCCATTTGCAACAACATGGATGGACCTAAGGGTATTATGCTGAGTGAAATAAGTCAGACAAAGAAAGACAAAATACCATATGATTTCACTTACGTGTGGAATCTAAAAAAAATGAAAAGCAAACAACCAAACAAAATGGACTCTTAAATACAGAAAATAAACTGGTGGTTGCCAGAGGGAAGGTGGGTAGGAGGATGGGTGAAACAGATAAAGGGCATTAAGAGGTACAAACTTCCAGTTTTACAGTAAGTCAGTCACTGAGATGAAAAGTACAGCATAGGAAATAGAGTCAATAATATTGTAAAAATGTTATATGGTGACAAATGGTGACTACATTTATTGTCGCGAGCACTGGGTAATGTACAAAATTGTTGAATCAATAGGTTGTACACCTAAAACTAATATAACATTGTATGTTAACTATACTTAAATTATAATTTTTTAATTAAAAAAGGGCTAGGCATTTGGGAACTGAATCACCCGGTCACAAATAATCTAATAATGTTTTCAAAATACAATGTTAAAAGCTAAAATTCTTAAATTCCAGGTATAAGATTTGAACCTAAATTCAAACTGGTACATTATAATCAAATGGTACTACCTAGTAGCTTTTCATTCAAGGCCGATAGGCTTCAACTATTTTAGGGTAACCAGAAGGAATGAGTATCATAAAAGAGTCATGGGTGCAAAGACGCTCAAGGACTGTTACCGTGAACACATTTCTGACAAAATCTTGGCAGAGAAATGAGGAAACTATAATTGAGCCAATAATCTCATACCACAGCTGAGAGCCAATAGACACTGCTTTATTTTAAGGTCACTAAATCAAAAAATAGAGATGTTAAGTATCCTTTAACATTACAAGCTAACCACTAAAATAAAATTAAAATTCTTCAAGTTACCCTAAGAGCCAGGAAAACAACAATAAAACAAAGAAAAATCCAGACTATGTAGTAAAAGACAGGAAGACACCAACATTATGAAAATAATAATACAACAGATTAAAGATGAAACACTAAAACCAAAATTGTAAATGAGACAAATGATTAAAAGAAAACTCTCACAGATACAGACATATCTAAAATAAAGTGACTCATGCGCTTGGGTGGCTCAGCTGGTTGAGCGCCTGCCTTCAGCTCAGGTCCCTGACCCCAGACTTCTGGGGTGGAGCCCCGCACCGGGCTCCCTGCTCCGCGGGAAGCCTGCTTCTCCCTCTCTTCCTTGCTCTCGCTCTCACTCTTCCTCTCAAAAAATCTTTTAAAAAAATGAAATAAAATAAAGTGACTCAAAAAGATTGAAAACAAAAGGATAAACAGAGACAAACCAGGCAGATGCTAACAAAGAAGCTGTCGTTTTTTTTTTAATAAGGTGTGAAGACAAAATAGGGTACTTTATGAACAACAGTATCGCCCACAATGAAGAAAGAATCCTCATGTACCAAAAACACCAAGATAATTTTTCAAAACTGAGTATGAAAGGGAAAATGTAAACACTACTTTAGTTGGGAGTCTTCAACTCACCATCAAAGAAAAAGCAAATGCAAACCAAATACATAATAATAAAAATGAATTTTTTAAAGTAATAATATTGCTCCAGTAAATAAATGGCTTTATCATACTCAATGCTATATACCTATAAATCCATGTCCTGCCACCCCAATATCCTAGCCCCTCACAACTACTGTTTTCTGTTTCTATGGATTTGCCTATTCCGGATATTTCATATAAATGAAAACATAATATGCGCCTTTTTGTGTCTGTCTTCTTTCCCTTAGCATAATGTTTTCAAGGTTCATCCATACTATAGCATGTACCAATACATCGTTCTTCCAGACTTTTTACAAGAAAAATAAAACACTATGTAATTAAAAACACAGTGAATATTTTGTTGCTAGCAGCTGCAAGCATTCCTTTCAGATACATTTGCATATGTTCATTGTTTATAACTGCAACAAACCACCTTTTAAAGAGATAAGAAAACAAAATTAGCAATATTCTATCTCCCAAACAATTAACATGACTTTGAAACACAAGCGGATATCCACTTTTCTGTTATCGGCAGCATCATAATAAATTGCCCTGTGTCCATCAACTTGTGCTTCAATAAAGGTAAAACAGTATTTCCTCATAAACATCTAACAGAGACCTTTAACAAGGAGTAAATATTCTGTTTTTCAAGATTATCACAGTAAATGTCAAATTCAGTAATGTCATCTACAATATTACACTTTATTACTTATTGAGATTTTTCAGATTCTGTCTAATCTTACATTGCATGTCACCAGCCAAAAGTTCTCTAAAAGAACTTTTAGAGACCCAGAGCATTTGACAAAATCCAATACCCATTTATGATAAAAGCTTCTGAGACCCAGACTCCAGCAAAACGTAAACGAAAGACAGCTTTACCTGAGAGAAGCTGCCACCAGAGCCAGCTGTCACTCACTTTGTCCTTCGTGTTCTACATCCCAAGCACAGCTATTCTACCCACAAAGCCCCCCTCTTCTGAACCCTCACAATACTCCTAGTTCACAGTATTTCAGCACAACCACTGATTTCCATTAAATGTTTCATGTAAATAAAATGTGTCTCCTAAAATTCTTATTATATATCGTTTAGGCACATTAAAGGTACTAATACAAACAGGAACTACCTTATATATCTCTTGAATCTTCCTGAGTGCCTAGATAAATAATTTTAAAATAAACAGAGTAAATTACAATCCTTCCCACTTCTGGTTCCTTAACCTCCATGAGGCCCAGTCACGGCAAAGGGGAGACACTTTGAATAGGATGAAAGACAGAAGTTTAAAATCGACTGGACTTGATTTTTCAGTATGTGAGAGTGACCATAAAACTATTAGATGAGCCAAAGTTGTCACCAAAGGAAGGGAACAGAGATCCAACAAAGGATCCTTGCAAGCAGCAGTGGGAGAAAATGAAACTGCTTTACAACTATTTCCTACCAAGTTTACCCACACAATAACCAGTTAAGTACGACCTCCGAACCGATACTAAGTCTTCCTTCCAGGAGAGGAACAGCTCTCCACTAATTATCTTCTTTGATTTTTTTAAATCAGAGTAGTTTTCCTCATATAGATCAGGTACATGTTTTGTTAGCTTTATACCTAAGCACTTTTTTCTTCATGCTAATGTTAATGGTGTATTTTTAATTTCAAATTCCAATTTTTCATCCCGGTATACAGGACAGCAACGGACTTTTGTGTATTAACGTTGTATCTTAATGTCTTGCTATAATCTATTAGTCCCAGGAGTTCTATTGTTGTTATTAACTTTCTGGGATTGTCTACCTAGACTATCATGTCATCTCTGAATGAAGACAGTTTGCTTTTTCTCTCCCCAATTTGTAAACCTATCAGTTCCTTTCCTTTTCTCACTGCATTAGCTAGGACTTCCACAAAAAAGCAGTGATAAAAGGGGACATCCTTGCCTTGTTTCTGATCTTAGTTGGAAAGCTTTTGGTTTCTTCATTAGTGTGATATTAGCTGTAGATATTTTGTGGATGTTCTTTATCAAGCTGAGGAAGTTCCCCTCTATTCTTGGTTTATTGAGAGCTTTTATCATAAATGGGTATTGGATTTTGTCAAATGCTCTCTCCGATAGGATATTAATAGGATTATATGCTATTTCTTCTTGAGTCTGTTGATGTGATGGATTACACCAAGTGATTTCTGAATGTAGAACCAGCCTTGCATACTTGGAATACATCCCACTTGGTCGTGGTGTATAATAATTCTTTTGATATGCTACTGGATTTAGTTTGCTAATATTTTCTTGCAGAACTGTGCATTTATGCTCACAACAGATACTGGTCTGTAGTTTTCCTTTATTGCAATGTTTTTGTCCAATTTTAGTATTAAGGTAATGCTGGCGTCCTAGAATGAGCTAGAAGTGTTCGCTCTGCTTCTATTTTCTGTTTGAGATTACAGAGAATTGGTATCACATCTTCCTTAACCATTTGGTAGAATTCACCGGTGAAACCATCTAGGACTGTTTGGAAGGTCAATTGCTGATTCAATTTCTTTAAAAGATACAGGCCTACTCAGATTATCTGTTTCTCATTCTATTACACTTTATTTGATTTCTACCATTCCTTCGTTCTTAAAGTTTCCATCTCTTTGCTTACATTATCCATCTGTTCTTGCATATTGTGCACTGTTTCCATTACCACCCTTGGCATATTAATTAGTTATTTCAAATTCGGGCTTTATAAACCCCAAGTCTCTGTCATATCTAAATCTGCTTCTGATGCTTGCTTTGTATCTTTCAACTGTATATTTTGCCTTTTGGTTTTTAAATTTTTTCATTAAAAGTCAAGGCATTATAGGGGCACCTGGGTGACTCAGTCAGTTAAGCATGTGCCTTTGGCTCAGGTAAGATCCCAGGGTTCTGGGATCGAGCCCCACATCGGGCTACCAGCTCAGCGGGGAGCCTGCTTCTCCCTCTCCCTCTGGTGCTCCCCCTGCTTGTACTTTCTCTAACTGCCAAATAAATAAATAAACTCTTTTTTAAAAAAGACATTATACTAGAGGAGCTAGGGAAAAAACAGCAAATAAAGCCTAAACCCAGCAGGAGAAGAGAAATAATAAAGATCAGAGCAGAAATCAATGAAATAGAAACCAAAAGAACAGTAGAACACATCAACGAAACTAGGAGCTGGTTCTTTGAAAGAATTAACAAGATTGATAAACCCCAGGCCAGACTTATCAAAAAGAAAAGAGAAATGACCCAAATCAACAAAATCATGAATGAAAGAGGAGAGATCACAACCAACACCAAAAAAATACAAACAATTATAAGAACATATTATGAGCAACTATACGACAGCAAATTAGATAACCTAGAAGAAATGGATGCATTCCTAGAGATGTAACAACTACCAAAACTGAACCAGGAAGAAATAGAAAACCTGAACAGACCTATAACCACTACAGAAATTGAAGTAGTCATCAAATATCTCCCAACAAACAAAAGCCCAGGGCCAGATGGCTTCCCAGGGGAATTTATCAAACATTTAAAGAAGAATTAATACCTATTCTCCTGAAACTGTTCCAAAAAATAGAAATGGAAGGAAAACTTCCAAACCCATTTTATGTGACCACCATTACCTTGATCCCAAAACCAAAGACCCCATCAAAAAGGAGAATTACAGACCAATATCCTTGATGAACACAGATGCAAAAATTCTCACCAAAATACTAGCCAATAGGATCCAACAGTACATTAAAAGGATTATTCACCATGACCAAGAGGGATTTATCCCTGGGCTGCAAGGTTGGTTCAACATCCACAAACCAATCAATGTGATATAACATATTAACAAAAGAAAGAACAAGAATCATTTGATCCTCTCAATAGATGCAGAGAAAGTATTTCACAAAGTACAGCATCCCTTCTCGATCAAAACTCTTCAGAGTATAGGGATAAAGGGTACATACCTCAATATCATAAAAGCCATCTATGAAAAATCTACAGCGAATATCATTCTCAATGGGGAAAAACTGAGAGCTTTCCCCCTAAGGTCAGGAACGTGGCAGGGATGTCCACTATCACCACTGCTTTTCAACATATTACTAGAAGTCCTAAACACGGCAATCAGACAACAAAATCAAAGGCATCCAAAACAGCAAAGAGGAAGTCAAACTCTCACTCTTTGCAGATGATATGATACTGTATGTGGAAAACCCAAAAGACTCCACCCCAAAACTGCTAGAACTCATACAGGAATTCAGTAAAGTGGCAGGATATAAAATCAATGCACAGAAATCAGTGGCATTCCTATACACCAACAAGACAGAAGAGAGACAAATCAAGGAGTCGATCCCATTTACAATTGCACCCAAAACCATAAGATACCCAGGAATAAATTTAACCAAAGAGGCAAAGGATCTGTACTCAGAAAACTATAAAATACTCATGAAAGAAATTGAAGAAGACACAAAGAAATGGAAAAACGTTCCATGCTCATGGATTGGAAGAACAAATGTTGTGAAGATGTCAATGCTACCTAGAGCAATCTACACATTCAATGCAATCCCCATCAAAATACCATCCACTTTTTTCAAAGAAATGGAACAAATAATCCTAAAATTTGTATGGAACCAGAAGAGACCCCGAACAGCCAGAGGAATATTGAAAAAGAAAAGCAAAGCTGGCGGCATCACCATTCCGGACTTCCAGCTCTATTACAAAGCTGCCATCATCAAGACAGTATGGTCCTGGCACAAAAACAGACACATAGATCAATGGAACAGAATCGAGAGCCCAGAAATGGACCCTCAACTCTATGGTCAACTCATCTTGGACAAAGCAGGAAAGAATGTCCAATGGAAAAAAGACAGTCTCTTCAACAAATGGTGTTGGGAAAATTGGACAGCTGCATGCAGAAGAATGAAACTGGACCATTTCCTTACACCACACACAAAAATAGACTCCAAAAGGTTGAAAGACCTAAATGTGAGACAGGAGTCCATCAATATCCTAAAGGAGAACACAGGTAGCAACCTCTTCGACCTCAGCTTCTTCCTAGCAACATTGCCAAAGGCAAGGGAAGCAAGGGCAAAAATGAACTATTGGGATTTCATCAAGATAAAAAGCTTTTGCACAGCAAAAGAAACAGTCCACAAAACCAAAAGACAACAGACAGAATGGGAGAAGATATTTGCAAATGACATATCAGATAAAGGGCTAGTATCCAAAATCTATAAAGAACTCATCAAACTCAACACCCAAAGAACAAATAATCCAATCAAGAAATGGGCCGAAGACACGAACAGACATTTTTCCAAAGAAGCCATCCAAATGGCCAACAGACACATGAAAAAGTGCTCAACATCGCTCAGCATCAGGGAAATCCAAATCAAAACCTCAATGAGATACCACCTCACACCAGTCAGAATGGCTAAAATTAACAAGTCAGGAAACGACAGATGTTGGAGGGGATGCGGAGAAAGGGGAACCCTCCTACACTGTTGGTGGGAATGCAAGCTGGTGCAACCACCCTGGAAAACAGTGTGGAGGTTCCTAAAAAAGTTGAAAATGGAGCTACCATACGATCCAGCAATTGCACTACTGGGTATTTACCCAAAGGCTACAAATGGAGGGATCCGAAGGGGTACGTGCACCCCGATGTGTATAGCAGCAATGTCCACAATAGCCAAACTGTGGAAAGAGCCAAGATGTCCATCGACAGATGAATGGATAAAGAAGATGTGGTATATATACACGATGGAATATTATGCAGCCATGAAAAGGAATGAGATCTTGCCATTTGCAACGACGTGGATGGAACCGGAGGTTGTTATGCTGAGTGATATAAGTCAATCCGAGAAAGACATGTATCATATGACCTCACTGATATGAGGAATTCTTAATCTCAGGAAACAAACTGAGGGTTGCTGGAGTGGTGGGGGGTGGGAGGGGTGGGGTGGCTGGGTGATAGGCATTGGGGAGGGTACGTTCTATGGTGAGCGCTGTGAATTGTGAAAGACTGTTGAATCACAGATCTGTACCTCTGAAACAAATAATGCAATATATGTTAAGAAAAAAAAAGAAGATAGCAGGAGGGGAAGAATGAAGGGGAGTAAATCAGGGGAGACGAACCATGAGAGATGATGGACTCTGAAAAACAAATTGGGGGTTCTAGAGGGGAGGGAGGTGGGGGAATGGGTTAGCCTGGTGATGGGTATTAAAGAGGGCACATTCTGTGTGGAGCACTGGGTGTTATATGCAAACAATGAATCATGGAACACTACATCAAAAACTAATGATGTAATATATGGTGATTAACATAACAAAACTAATGATGTAATGTATGGTGATTAACATAACAAAAATTAAAGAAAAAAAAGACATTATATAGAGGGTAAGAGGAACTAGGGTAAATAGGTCTTCAGTGAGGTTTATGTTTATCTGGCTGTGAGCTGGGCTGTTTACTGTTTGATGAAGCTGTAGGAGCCAGAGGCTAGAATGTCCTCTAGGGTGCTTGGTTTTGTCTCCCCTGTTGCCTCTGGTTTTCTATAGAGACTTCCTCTTAAAGAGAGTCTGAGCCTTGCAGTTCTTTTAGCTGTAATCCCCTGTTATTATACAGAAGCCTGACTGATATGGTAGAAAGGGGTGGTTCTGGTAAAAACAATTTCCCTCGAGAGCAGGCCTTTTGTCAAGGTGAACAAAATGTTCTGGTTATTTTCCAGAATGGTTACTTTCCTTCCCCCCTGCCAGAAGCACTAGGGGACTTTTTTTTTTTTTTTTAACCTGAGAACCCAATAGAGCTCTTAGAAGTAAAACTCATTAAAGTGTAGAAGCACCCCCTATGAAGACTAGACCTCTGGAGGTTCAAACTCTGGTTAGTCCACACTAAACCTCCATCAATTAATTAATTACAGCTTAAGTGTTCCTACCAGTACTAGCTACTTAGCAGGCTTCTGCTATATAGGCTTTTGTTCTGGGTAAGCTATGATTCTAGGTACCCACCTCTCTTTCCAGTTTTCAAGGCAGCAATGTGCCCTATGATCTCAATTCTCTGAGGAATCTAAGAAGAGCTGCTGATTTTCCAGTTCTTCAGCTTTTCTCACTATTGGGAGTTTGGGAATGATGACTCCAAGCTCTTTTCAAATTGGACTGGAAACCAGAAGTCACCTATATGTTTTATTGTTTTAGCTCTTAGCTTTAGGTCTTTGATTTACTTGGAAATTATTTTTTGTGTATGGTGTATATGATGTAAAATACTGTTTTAAAAATACTTATGCTCTTGGAGAACTCTCTTGGATTCATCATTTGGCAGCTGCTTGGGATCTTCCTCTGATATGCAGTCTCTGCATAGACTTAATCCAGATGAGTTATGCCAGGGCTTCTTTCTAACTTATTCTGTTTTACTTTTAATTTTAAATATAAGTTTCTGGTTGACAGAGTAAACATTATTTTGATCATTTTTTAAAAAAACACAAGGTGTAAGATCATAATGGAAAGTGCTTTCTCCCCCATTTTAATACTAAGTAGTTTGGAATGATCTATCCTTTAATCTCTTAATGTGCCTATTTTTTTTTTAAAGAGAAAGGAATTCAGTTATTACAATGTTCCAATTAAATTAATATAAGCATTCCCTACTAAGGCAACTTATAATAGAAAACAAGCATTACTTGTAAGAGGCTATTCAAATTGTGTTGATTATGTAATTATTTCTGTGCTTATGTATTTTTTGGCAGTTAGTCTAAAAGAGAGTTCCTCCACCCTGGCACTCTTAACATTTTAGGCCAAATAATTCCTTGTTGCTGTGAGGGTCCTTGCAATGTAGGAGTGTAGTATCATCTTGGTCCTCTACCCGCTAGATGCCAACACATAATCCACCCCTCAAGTTGTTACACTACTACATGTTTTCTGGGGGGGTGGGGAGGGGACCCAGTTGAGAACCAGTGGTCTAAGAAATGAATGCTAAATGTGGAAAAAAGAAATAATGTAAAAATTATATTACTTGGTTTTAATTTTTTCAAATAATGTAAATTTTCAAGTGAAGGAATGGAAGCTAAATCTCTAAGGAATGACTTAAAAATTGTTGTGTCATTGTGCAAGACTGTTGAATCACAGATCTGTACTTCTGAAACAAATAATGCAAGATATGTTAAGAAAAAAGAAAAAGAAGAAGATAGCAGGAGGGGAAGAATGAAGGGGAGTAAGTCAGAGGGGGAGACGAACCATGAGAGACGATGGACTCTGAAAAACAAACTGAGGGTTCTAGAGGGGAGGGGGGTGGGGGGATGGGTTAGCCTGGTGATGGGTATTAAGGAGGGCACGTTCTGCATGGAGCACTGGGTGTTATGCACAAACAATGAATCATGGAACCCTACATCAAGAACTAATGATGTAATGTATGGTCATTAACATAACAATTATATATATATATATATATATATATATATAAATTGTTGTGTCAGAGATATATATGCATGTGATATACAGACCTCAAGAAAAGACTGCCAGGGGCGCCCCGGTGCCTCGGTTGGTTAAGTGGCCGACTCTTCGTTTCTGCTCAGGTCATGATCTTGGGGTTGTGAGATCAAGCCCCACATCAGGCTCTGCATTCAGCGTGGAGTCTACTTGAGATCCTCTCTCTCACTCTCCCTCTGCCCCTCCCCCTGCTCACACAAACTCTCTCTCAGGAAAAAAAGTATTAAAAAAAAAAAAAGACTTCCATCCAACTCTCCTCCATAGGCAATCTGTTGTTTTCCTAAGCCATTTCCGTAATACTAGGAAATGTTTCAGTTTACTGACATTAACAATATATACTGACTACCCAATACAGAAGTTCAGAATTTACCGATTAGCTTTCTGATACTGAGGATTTACGCCAATCAATGACTATTACCACTACTACCTGTCTTCCACTTCCTCCTCTGGCATTTATTATATTATTACTCGTTGTTATTCTCTTGGGTAACCCGCTAAGGATTTAAATCTTTACTTCTTGTCTTACCAGTTTATTCCCAAAGGTGTAGCTGACAGATGTCTTCCTGCTCCTAAATTCTCTAGTAGCTGCTATTACATTATTGTGATTATTAACATCATCCTAAGTAGTAAAAAAAAAAAAAAAACTAATTATCTAACAATAGATGAATGGTTCTCTTTAGTTTTTCATGGTTTAAGATAATGAGACAAAGAAAATTTTAATGCATACAAGCCACATTTTTACATAAATGCAATATAAATTCCCAGGAATAAGGTTATTGAATCATAGTGTATAAATACTCCATCATATTGCTTTCCAGCATGGTTATTAGAATCCATTTTATTTTGTTCATATTGAAAATAGTGTTATTTTTTTCCCATTACATAAATAAAAATCCTTATTAAAAATTCAATCAATTCAGGGGCACTTGGCTGGCTCAGTGGGTAGAACATGCAACTCTTCATCTCAGGGTTGTAAGTTCAAGCCCCACAGTGGGTATGGAGATTACCTAAAAATAAAATTTTTTTTAAAAATCTAATGTATTCAAAGAAGTATAAGGAAGAAAGTAAAAATATGAAAGTCCACATTTAGTATAATCCTTCCTGTTTTTTTTTTAAGATTTTATTTATTTGAGAGAGAGAGAATGAGAGATAGAAAGCACGAGAGGGAAGAGGGTCAGAGGGAGAAGCAGACTCCCCGCTGAGCTGGGAGCCCGATGTGGGACTCGATCCCGGGACTCCAGGATCATGACCTGAGCCGAAGGCAGTCGCCTAACCAACTGAGCCACCCAGGTGCCCCTTCCTGTTCTTTTTAAAAAATATTTAAGTAATGGGCGCCTGGGTGGCTCAGTTGGTTAGGCGACTGCCTTCGGCTCAGGTCATGATCCTGGAGTCCCGGGATCGAGTCCTACATCGGGCTTCCTGCTCAGCAGGGAGTCTGCTTCTCCCTCTGACCCTCTTCCCTCGCGTGCTTTCTATCTCTCGTTCTCTCTCTCTCTTAAATAAATAAATAAAATCTTTAAAAAAAATATTTAAGTAATTGTCATTAATTTCCAACTTATTTGGCACTTTTGTTAGGAATGGTTGCTTAATTTTATCAACATTTACTGGAATAATCAATTTTTCTTTTAAATTCTTGAGATGATAGAGGCGCCTGAGTGGCTCAGTTGATTAAGCATCCAACTCCTGATTTCAGCTCAGGTCATGATCTCAGGATTGTGAAATCAAGCCTCATGTGGAGCCTGCTTAAGATTCTCTCTCTGCCTCTCTCTCTGCCCGTAACCCCTCCCTCTCTTGAAAAATCAATCAATCAATAAATTCTTGAGATGATAAATTATGTTAGTATGTTTCATGGTCCTAAGCCATCCTGATACTGACCCATTCCCCTGGAATAAATCCATTTTATTTACTGTGTATTAATCCTTTCATACATTATTATATTGTACTATATTTAAATTTTTTTATAATTCTTTTTTATTCAGATTTTGAGGTTATGGTAACTTCATAAAATGAAATTGGGAGCTTTCCTCCTTTTTGTGTGAGTTACATCAAATAATAATAATCATTATTATCTTGAAGGGTGATACAGAATTCGGCTATGAAGTCATCAGGTCCCAATATTTTATGTGATAGAGAGTATTAAACACATCTCCAGTGTCTTCTATGATATATAACTAACTCAAGTTTTTAGATTTTACCTTGGTTAAAGAAAATGAATCTAGGAGGGAGGCAAGATGGGCAGAAGAGTAGGGGACCTCGTTTCATCTGGTCCCTTGAATTTAGCTAAATAACTATGAAATCATTCTGAACACCTATGAATTCAACCTGAGATATAAGAAAAGAATTGCTGCAATTCTACAAATAGAAAAGCGACCACATTTTGCAAGGTAGGAGGTACAGAGAAGTGAATCTGAGGGGATACATCGGAAGATAAACAGCAGGAGGGAGGGAGCCAACTACAGGAAAGTGATATAGCAGTGGACTGCAAAATCTGAACTTTTAGCAGTCTGCTCCGGTGAGAGACGTCCCTGCCTGAAAGGTGCTCAGGTGGCAAAGCAAGGCAGAATCCTAGGTGGGACAGTGTGGTCTCAGGCTGCCCCAGGTCACAGAAAGAACAGGGCTGCCTGAGCCAGCAGAGTTCCCAAGCACTGGAGCAGGGAAACCAGTTACAGTCAGTGAGCCCAGGCTCTCAGCTCGGTTTGCCATGAACTGCAAACCACGGTACCATTTGGCGACCACTCTCTGTGCAGGGGCCCTGCAAAGGGCAGAAATGCAGCAAACTTCTCCCTCCCCCCTCCCCTGGGGAGGAGCGGCGCGGGTGGGCACTGCGGGAGTCTGCAGAGTTTAGCACACACAAAAGTGAAGACTGCTCTTCCTTGAGGGTTTACTGAAGAGAGGGGCCATGGTCTCTCAGCTCTGGGGTTGGAGATCAGGGCATAGTCACTTTTATTTTCATCCTCTAAAGCAGCACGCAAAGCCTCCAGGGAATAAAAGCCACATAGAACAACCCCAAGCAGCTTACACTGAGCCCAGCCCCCTGGCAAGGGGCAGTTCAACTCCACCCAAGCAAAGACACCTAAGAATCAGTGCAGCAGGCCCCTCCCCCAGAAGACCAGCTGGAACATCAGGTGAATACCAAGTTTACTGAGCTCACAGAACTGCAAAACTCCAGCACTAGGGGAAAATAGTATATACAATTCAAGGGTTTTTTTTCATGATTCTTTTATCTTTCAGTTTAAAATTTTCCTTTTTTTTCTTTTTTTCCTTTTCAACTAGTTTCTTATTTTATCAACTCTGTTAAGTCTTTAACTTTCATTTTTACATTTACATTTTATAGATATATTCATTTTTCGCTTCCTTTCACTGTATTCAACTTTATTTTTGTGTAGACATAAGTTTTGCTTTTTTTACAATTTGGGGATTTAGTGCCTTCTAACAAACAAACCAGATACACCCAGGACCAAGTGGATCACCCTGTTTTGTCCACCTGGGAGATTATATTCTCCCTTTTTCCCATTTTTTTTTCTTTTCTTTTTTGGTTTCCAACCTCTTCGGATTTCTCTAGTGTGTATTTCACTTGGGTTGTGGTTAATATTTTTTTTAAAGATTTTATTTATTTGAGAGCGAGAGCAAGCACCAGTGGGGGAGGGGCAGAAGGAGAAGCAGACTCCCCACCCAGCAGGGAGCCCAACACAGGGCTCGATCCCAAGACCCTGAGATCATGACCTGAGCCAAAGACAGATGCTTAACCGACTGAGCCATTTTTTTTGTTCTCTCATTCATCTATTCTTCTCTGGGCAAAATTACTAGGAGGAGGAATTCACAACCAAAGAAAGAACCAGAGGTAATACTCTCTGCCAGAGATCTAATCGATATGGATTTAAGTAAAATGTTAGAGCTGGAATTCAGGATAACGATTATAATGTTACTGGCTGGGCTTGAAAAGGCATAAAAGACACTAGAGAATCTCTTGGTGCAGAAATAAAATCTAATCAGGCCGAAATTAAAAATGCTTTAACTGAGATGCAGTCTAAGTTGGATGCTCTAACAGCTAAGGTAAATGAGGCAGAGGACAGAATAAGTAACATAGAAGAAAGTTGATGGAAAGGAAGGAAGCTGAGGAAATGAGAAAAAAAACACTAATGGACCATGAGAGGAGGCTTCGAGAAATCAGCGATACCATAAAGTGAAACAATATTAGAATTACTGGGGTCCCTGAAGAAGAAGAAAGAGAGAGGGACAGAAGGTATATTTGACCAAATCATACCTGAGAACTTCCCTAATCTGGGGAAGGACACAGACATTCAAGTCCAAGAGGTAGAGAGGACCACTCTCAAAATCAAAAAAAAAGATCAGCAACCCAACATAATAGTGAAGCTAGAAACGAAAAAAAACCACTAATGGACCATGAGAGGAGGCTTCAAGAAATCAGCGATACCATGAAGTGAAACAATATTAGAATTACTGGGGTCCCTGAAGAAGAAAAAGAGAGGAACAGAAGGTATATTTGAGCAAATCATACCTGAGAACTTCCCTAATCTGGGGAAGGACACAGACATTCAAGTCCAAGAGGTAGAGAGGACCACTCTCAAAATCAAAAAAAAAAGATCAACAACCCAACCTAAAAGTGAAGCTAGCAAATTTCAGAAATACAGAGAAAATCTTGAAAGCAGATCAAACGATGGACTCTGAAAAACAAACTGAGGGTTCTAGAGGGGAGGGGGGGGATGGGTTAGCCTGGTGATGGGTATTAAAGAGGGCACGTTCTGCGTGGAGCACTGGGTGTCATGCACAAACAACGAATCATGGAACACTACATCAAAAACTAATGATGTAATGTATGGTAATTAACATAACAATAAAAAATTTAAAGGAAAAAAACCAAAGAAAGCAGCTCAAGACAAGAGGTTCTTAACCTACAGGGGTAGAAACATCAGGCTGGCAGCAGACCTATCCACAGAGAGCCGGCAGGCCAGAAAGGGCTGGCATGATATATTCAGGGTACTAAATGAGAAAAACATGCAGCCAAGAATTCTTCATCCAGCAAGGCTATCATTCAGAATGGAAGGAGAGATAAAGAGCTTCCAGGACAAACAGAAAATAAAAGAATTTGTGACCACTAAACCAGCCCTGCAAGAAATATTAAAGGGGATTCTCTAAGCAAAGACAGAGCCCAAAAGTAACACAGACCAGACAGAAACAATCTACAGAAACAGAGACTTTACAGGTAATACAGTGGCACTAAATTCATATCTTTCAATAATTACTGACTGTAAATGGGCTAAGTGCTCCAATCAAAAGACATAGGGTATCAGATTGGATTTAAAAAAAAGCAAGACCCATGCATATGCTGTCTACAAGAGACACATTTTAGACCTAAAGACACCTCCACATTGAAGGTGAGGGGGTGGAGAACCATTTATCATGCCAATGGATATCAAAAGAAAGCTAGGGTAGCAATCTTCACATTAGACAAATTAAACTAAAGACCATAGTAAGGGATGAAGAGGGACCCTATTATCATACTTAAAGGGTCTATCCAACAAGAAGATCTAATGATTATAAATATTTATTGCCTAATTTGGGAGTAGCCAATTATATAAACCAATAAATAACCAAATTAAAGAAATACTTCGATAATAATACAGTAATAGTAGGGGACTTCAACCCCACTCACAGTAATGCACAGATCATCTAAGCAGAGGATCAACATGGAAACAAGGGCTTTGAATGACACACTAGACCAGATGGACTTCACAGATATATACAGAACATTCCATCCTAAAGCAACAGAACACATTCTTCTCAAGTGCACATGGAACATTCTCCATAACAGATCACATACTGGGTCACAAATCAGGTCTCAACTGCTACAAAAAGATTGGGATTATCCCCTGCATATTTTCAGACCACAATGTTATGAAACTTGAACTCAATCACAAGAGGAAATTTGGAAAGAACTGAAATACATGGAGGTTAAAGCGCATCCTACTAAAGAATGAATGGGTCAAACAGGAAATTAAAGAATTTTAAATTCATGGAAACAAATGAAAAGGAAAACACAACTATTCAAAAACTTTCGGATACAGCAAAGGCGGTCGTAAGAGGGAAGTACATAACAATACAAGCCTTTCTCAAAAAATTAGAAAAGTCTTGGGGTGCCCGGGTGGCTCAGTCATTAAGTGTCTGCCTTTGGCTCAGGTCATGATCCCAGGGTCCTGGGATTGAGCCCCGCATTGGGATCCCTGCTCGGCGGGAAGCCTTCTTCTCCCTCTCCCACTCCCCTTGCTTGTGTTCCCTCTCTCACTGTGTCTCTCTCTGTCAAATAAATAAATAAAATCTTTTTAAAAAATTTAGAAAAGTCTCAAATACACAAGCTAATCTCACACCTAAAAGAGCTGGAGAAAGAATAGCAAATGAAGCCTAAACCAAGCAGAAGAGAAATAATAAAGACTAGAGCAGCAATCAGTGAACAAGAAGCCAAAAGAATAGAACAGATCAATGAAACTAGAAGCTGGTTCTTTTAAAAAATTAATAAGACTGATAAACTCCTGGCCAGACTTATCAAAAAGAAAAGAGAAAGGACACAGATAAATAAAATCATGAATGAAAGAGGAGAGATCACAACCAACACCGAAGAAATATAAACAATTATAAGAACATATTATGAGCAACTATATGCCAACAAACTAGGCAATCTGGAAGAAATGGATGCATTCCTAGAGACATGTAAACTACCAAAACTGAAACAGGGAGAAATTGAAAGCCTGAACAGACCCATAACCAGCAAGGAAATTGAAGCAGTAATCAAAAATCTCCCAACAAACAAAAGCCCAGGGCTGGATGGCTTCCCAGGGGAATTCTACCGAACATTTAAAGAAGAATTAATACCTATTGTTCTGAAGCTGTTTCAAAAAGTAGAAATGGAAGGAAAACTTTCAAACTCTATGAGGCCAGCATTACCTTGATCCTAAAACCAGAAAAAGACCCCACCAAAAAGGAGAATTAAAGACCAATTTCCCTGATGAACATGGATGCAAAAATTCTCACCAAAATACTAGCCAATAGGATCCAACAGTACATTAAAAAGATTATTCACCACAACCAAGCGGGATTTATTCCTGGGCTGCAAGGATGGTTCAACATCCTCAAATCAATCAATGTGATACACCACATAAATAAAAGAAAGGGCAAGAACCGAATAATACTCTCAATAGATGCAGAAAAAGCATCTGACAAAGTACAGCATCCTTTCTTGATTAAAACTCTTCACAGTGTAGGGATAGAGGGAACATACCTCAACATCATAAAAGCCATATATGAAAAGCCCACAGAGAATATCATTCTCAATGGGGAAAAACTGAGAGCTTTTCCCCTAAGGTCAGGAACATGGCAGGGATGTTCACTCTCACCATTGCTGTTCAACATAGTACTGGAAGTCCTAGCCTCCTCAATCAGACAACAAAAAGAAATAAAAGGCATCCAAATCGGCAAAGAAGAAGTCAAACTCCCACTCTTTGCAGATGACATGATACTCTACGTGGAAAACCCAAAAGAATCCACGCCAAAATTGCTAGAACTCATAAACGAATTCAGGGAAGTCGGCAGGATATAAAATCATTGCTCAGAAATCAGTTACATTTCTATACACTAACAATGAGATAGAAGAAAGAGAAATTAAGGAGTCAATCCCATTTAAAATTGCACCCAAAACCGCAAGATACCTAGGAGTAAACCTAACCAAAGTGGCAAAGGATCTGCACTCAGAAAACCATAGAACACTCATGAAAGAAATTGAGGAAGACACAAAGAAATGGAAACATTCCATGCTCATGGATTGAAAGAACAAATACTGTTAAAATGTCTACGCTACCTAGAGCAATCTACACATTCAATGCAATCCCTATCTAAATACCATCAACTTTTTTCACAGAACTGGAGCAAATAATCCTAAAATTTGTATGGAACCAGAAAAGACCCCGAATAGCCAAAGGAATATTGAAAAAGAAACCAAACCTTGTGGCATCACAATTCTGGACTTCAAGCTCTATTACAAAGCTGTAGTCATCAAGACAGTATGGTACCAGCACAAAAACAGACAAACAGATCAATGGAATAGAATAAAGAAACAGAAAAAGTCCTTCAACTCTATGGTCAATTAATCTTCGACAAAGCAGGGAAGAATATCCAATGGAAAAAGGGTGGTCTCTTCAACAAATGGTGATGGGAAAATTGGACAGCCACTGCAGAAAATGAAACTGGACCATTTCCTTAAACCATACACAAAAATAGACTCAAAATGGATGAAAGACCTAAATGTGAGACAGGAATCCATCGAAATCCTAGAGGAGAACACAGGCAGCAACCTCTTCGACCTCAGCCACAGCAACTTCTTCCAAGAAACATCGCCAAAGGCAAGGGAAGCAAGGGCAAAAATGAAATATTGGGACTTCATCAAGATAAAAAGCTTCTGCACAGCAAAGGAAACAGTTGACAAAACCAAAAAAACCAACAGAATGGGAGAAGATATTTGCAAATGACATATCAGATAAAAGGCTAGTATCCAAAATCTATAAAGAACTTACCAACTCAACACCCAAAGAACAAATAATCCAATCAAGAAATGGGCAGAAGACATGAACAGACATTTCTCCAAAGAAGACATCCAAATGGCCAAGAGACACATAAAAAAATGCTCCACATCACTCAGCATCAGAGAAATACAAATCAAAACCACAATGAGATACCACCTCACACCAGTCAGAATGGCTAAAATTAACAAGTCAGGAAATGACAAATGTTGGTGAGGATGCAGAGAAAAGGGAACCCTCCTACGCTGTTGGCGGGAATGCAAGCTGGTGCAGCCACTCTGGAAAACAGTATGGAGTTTCCTCAAAAACTGAAAATAGAGCTACCCTAGGACCCAGAAATTGCACTACTAGGTATTTACTCCAAAGATACAAATGTAGTGATCCGAAGGGGGACCTACACCCCAATGTTTATAGCAGCAATGTCCACAACAGCCAAACTATGGAAAGAGCCGAGATGTCCACCGACAGATGAATGGATAAAGAAGATGTGGTGTATATACATAGAATGGAATATCACTCAGCCATTAGACAGGGTGAATACTTACCATTTACATCAACGTGGATGGAACTGGAGGATATTATGCTGAGCGAAGTAAGTCAATCACAGAAAGACAATTATATGGTTTCACTCATATGTGAAACATAAGAAATAGCACAGAGAATCAAAACCTAACGATGTAATGTATGGTGATTAACATAAAATAATTAAAAAAGAGAGAAAGAAATAGCAAAGAGGATCATAGGGGAAGGGAGGGAAAACTGAATGAGAAGTCATCAGAGAAGGAGAAAAACCATGAGAGACTCTTAACTCTAGGAAACAAACTGAGGGTTGCGGGAGGGGTCATGGGTGGAGGGATGGGCATTAAGGAGGGATGTGATGAGCACTGGGTGTTATACATAACTGATAAATTATTGAACACTACATCTGAAACTAATGACATACTATATATGTTGGCTAACTGCATTTAAATATATATATATATATAAAGAAAATGAATCTAGATGCAGATATATCTTTCACAAAAATTAACACAAAATAGATCAGTCTTTTTTTTTAAAGATTTTATTTATTTATTTGAGAGAGAGAATGAGAGAGAGAGAGAGCACATGAGAGGGGGGAGGGTCAGAGGGAGAAGCAGACTCCCTGCTGAGCAGGGAGCCCGATGCGGGACTCGATCCCGGGACTCCGGGATCATGACCTGAGCCGAAGGCAGTCGCCTAACCGACTGAGCCACCCAGGCGCCCGGAAAATAGATCAGTCTTAAATGCAAAACATGAAACTGCAAAAAATGCAGGTAATCTTAGGTTTGGCAATGACTTTTTAGATATGACTTGAAAAGCATAATCCATGGAAAAAAATGATAAGTTGGACAGGATTATAATTAAAAACTTCTGCTCTGGGGGCGCCTGGGTGGCTCAGTTGTTAAGCGTCTGCCTTCGGCTCAGGTCACAGTCCCAGGGTCCTGGGATCGAGCCCCGCATCGGGCTCCCTGCTCCGCGGGAAGCCTGCTGCTCCCTCTCCCACTCCCCCTGCTTGTGTTCCCTCTCTCGCTGTGTCTCTCTCTGTCAAATGAACAAATAAAATCTTAAGATAGATATATAAATAAATAGATAGATAGATAGATAGATAAATAAATAAATAAATAAAAACTTCTGCTCTGTGAAAGACACTGCTAAGAGAAGACAAGCCACAGGCTTCTGGAAATTTGTACAAAACACATAGCCAGTAAAGAAGTTGAACCCAAAATACAGAAAGAACTCTTAAAACTCAAAAAACAACACAAATTAAAAAGTGAGCTAGAGATCTGAAGAGACAGCTCACCAAAAAAGATATGCCCCTTTCTTTACCATACACAAGAATTAACTCAAAGTGGATCAGATATAAATGTGACAGCTAAAATGGTAAAATTCTTGGGAAAAAGTACAAGAGTCTTTATGACCTTTGATTGGCAAGGCCTTCTAGAATATGACATAAATACAAAAGTGACCAAAAAAATTTTATAGGTGAATTGTATTTCAATAAGATTAAAAACTTCTGTGGTGCAATCAAGAAAGTGAAAAGATGACCCACAGAAGAAAATATATGCAAGTCATATGTTTGATAAGGGCATTATATCGAAAATATACAACTCAATAATGAGAAAAAAAAGAAACCCAATCTGAAGAAGGACAAAGGCTGAATAGACACTCTTCCAAAGAAGATACACAAATGACCAATAAACACACGGGAAGATGTTCAACATCATTAGTCATTAGGGAAATGCAAATCAAAACCACAATGAGGGATGCTTGGTTGTCTCAGTCAGAAGAGAGTGCGACTCTGGATCTTGGGGTTGTGAGTTCAAGCCCCACGTGGGGTGCAGAGATTGATTACTTAAATAAATAAAACTTTAAAATACACACACACACACACACACACACAATGAGATAACACTTCATATTCACTAGGATGACTACAGTTAGAACTCAAGGAGCGCCTAGGTTACTCAGTCAGTTAAGTGTCTGCCTTCCGCTCAGGTCATGATCCCAGGGTCCTGGGATTGAGCCCTATGTCAGGCTCTACGCTCAGCGGGGAGCCTGCTTTTCCCTCTCCCTCTGTCTCCCTCTCCCTCTGCCTGCCACTCCATCTGCTTGTGCTCTCTTTCTGTCAAATGAATAAAGTCATTTTAAAAGAGAATTAAAATGACAGTTAACAAGTGTTAAAGAAGATGTAGAAAAATTGAAATGTGGTAGAAATGGGAAATCGTGCTCCAACTTTGGAAAACAGTTTGACGGTTCCTCAAAATATTAAACACAGAGGTATCATACGACCCAGAAATTCCATCCAAGAGAAATGAAAACATACATCCACACAAAAACTTGTACATGAATGTTCACAGCAGCATTTTTTATAAGAGCCAAAAAGTGGAAAAAATCTAAAGTTCCATCAACTAAAGAATGAATAAACAAAATGTGGCACATCCCTATAATGAAATATTATTTGACCACAAAAAAATGAAGTATTGATGCATGCTACAATGTGGATGAATCCTGAAAACATCATGCTAACTGAAAGAAGCTAGACACACCAAAAAACACATATTGCATGATTCAATTTATATGAAATATACAGAATGGGCAAATCCATTAAGAAAGTAGATTAGCAGTTGCCTAGGACTGGAGGGAAGAGAATTCAGGAGGAAATGGGGAATGACTGCTATAGTGTATGGCAGTCATTCTGGGTGTAGGGTTTCTTCTGGAGATAAATAAAAATATTCCGGGTATAGGGTTTCTTCTGGAGATAAATAAAAATATTCTAGAACTAAATTGTGGTGATGGTTACACAACTCTTGAATATACTAAAAACCACTAAATTGGGTGAATTATATGGTAGGTGAATCACATCTCAATAAAACTTAAAAAAAAAGTTGAGTTTGTTTTTGTGCAGCATTTCCACTGTTCTGGTGAGAAGAAAACACATACACATATATTAACTGTTAAATATAAATTGCGTAATTTCAGTGTTTGAACGAGTTCAATGCTCTTACATTTGCATTTAAAACTAATACTGCATTATTTCTATACACTAATAATGAAGCAGCAAAAAGAAATTAAGAAAACAATTCAATTTATAATTGCACCAAAAATAATAAAATACCTAGGAATAAGCTTAACCAAGGAGTCGAAAGACCTGTACTCTGAAGACTATAAATCAATGATGAAAGAAACTGAAAATGACACAAATGGAAAGACGTTCTATGCTCATCGATTAGACCAAATATTGTTAAAATGTCTATACTACTAAAGCAAACTACAGATATAATGTAATCCATATCAAAATACCAACAGCATTTTTCACAGAACTAAAATGAGCAATCCCAAAATTTGTATGAAACCACAAAAAACCCTGAATAAACAAAGTAATCCTGAAAAAGAAAAACAAAACTAGAGGTATCACAATTCCAGGTTTCAAGTGAACATTCATGTACAGGTTCCACTATTAAGCTGTAGTAATCAGAACAGTATGGTACTGGCACAAAACAGATATACAGACCAAGGGAATGAATAGAAAACCCAGAAATAAACCCCCAATTATATGGTCAACTAATGTTCAACAAAGGACGCAGGAATATACAATGGGAAAAACAGTCTCTTCAACAAATGATCTTGGGAAAACTGGACCAAGCTACATGTACAAGAATGAAATCACACCACTTTCTTCACCACACATAAAAATAAACTCAAAGTGGATTAAGGACCTAAATGTGAGACCCAAAACCATTAAAAGCCTAGAAGAGATCACAAGCAGTAATTTCTCTGACACTAGCCATAACAACATTTTTCTAGATGTCTCCTAAGGCAAGGGAAGCAGAATAAACTACTGGGGCTACACCAAAATAAAAAGTTTCTGCACAGCAAAGGAAACAATCAACAAAACTAAAAGAAAACCTATGATATGGGAGAAGATATTTGCAAATGGCATATCCAATAAAGGGTGAGTATCCAAAATATATTTAAAAAAAATTTATGCAACACCCAAAAACCAAAAACCCAATTAAAAAATGGGTAGAAGACATTAACAAACATTTCTCCAAAAAAGACATCAAGATGGCCAACAGACATATGAAAAGATGCTCAACATCACTCATCACAAGGAAATATAAATCAAAATCACAGTAAGATATCACCTCACACCTGTCAGAATGGCTAAAATCAAAAACACAAGAAACAACAAGTGTTGGAGAGGATGTGGAGGAAAAAAACCCTTGGGCACTGTTGGTGGGAACGCAAACTGGTGCAGCCATTGTGGAAAACTGTACTGAGGTTCCTCAAATAATTAAAAATAGAACTACCCTATGATCCAGTAATCACACTACTAGATATTTACCCAAAGAATATAAAAACACTAGGGGTGCCTGGGTGGCTCAGTCATTAAGCGTCTGCCTTCAGCTCGGGTCATGATCCCAGGGTCCTGGGATCGAGCCCCGCATCGGGCTCCCTGCTCAGCAGGAAGCCTGCTTCTCCCTCTCCCACTCCCCCTGCTTGTGTTCCCTCTCTTGCTGTCTCTCTGTCAAATAAATAAAATCTTAAAAAATAAAAATAAAAACGCTAATTCAAAAGGATATATGCACCCCTATGTTTATTACAGCATTGTTTACAATAGCCAAAATATGGAAGCAGCCCAAGTGTCCAGGAACTGACGAATGGAGAAAGAAGATGTGGTATGTATATACAATGGAATATTACTCAGCCATAAAAAAGAATGAAATCTTGCCATGGCAACATGTATGTATCTAGAGATTATAATGCAAAGCAAAATTAAGTCAGACAAAACAAATACCATGAGTTCACTCATGTGTGGAATTTAAGAAACAAAAGAAACAGAGGAAGGGGGAAAAAAGAAACAAACCAAGAAACAGACTCAACTACAGAGAACAAGCAGGGATGGTTACTAGGGGGGAGGTTGGTGGGGAGATGGGCCAAATAGGTGAAGGGGATTAAGAAGAGTACACTTAACTTGATGAGTACTGAGTAATACATGGAACTGGTGAATTACTGTATTGGATACCCGAAACTAATATAATAACACAGTATGTTAACTACACTGGAATTAAAAGTAAAAAATTTTTATTTAGAACATTGGATATCAAACAAAAAAACACCATGGCGATTTAGAAAAAAAAAAAACCACATAATAAAAGGAAAAGCTTTATATTTTAGTACCTCTAACAGCACTTCTTTCCCTGCTTTTTGAAAAAAGCATCCATATTTTCACTTTGAACTGGACCGAAACAATTATGAAGCCAGCCCCGGAACATATTTAAAAGTTACTGCATGTAACTTCCTAGAGAGTAAGTACAAAAGCATGAACATGAAGAAAAAATTTCCCATCACCTTGCTTTCATTATCTAGATGTCCCTCAAGTTAACAAAGTTACATCAAGTGCTCTTGATAACTAGAACTCTGAAACACATTCAAAAATCATCTATCCTTAAAGAAGCTTAATTGAATACAGCAAAGTCAACAGAAATAATAAATCCCAAGGTACTAAGTAATGGTCATGTTTCCAGTACCATACCAAGCACTCTCCTAGCATTATCTCACTTAATTGTCACACCTTTAAGGTAGGTGTTATTTTTTTTTTAAGATTTTATTTATGGGGGGGAGGAGCAAGAGAGCAGAGGAGGAGGAGACCTAAATTTCGTCTGGTCCCATGAATTCAGCTGAATAGGGATCAAACCATTCTGAACACCTACGAACTCAACAGGAGATCAAAGAAAAGAATAGCAGCAACTCTCTGAACAGAAAAGCAACCACTTTCTGGAAGGCAGGACATGCGAGAAGTGAACCCGAGGCAACATTCGGGAAGATAGATGGCGGGGGAGGGGGCCTCCGTCCACCGACACTGGCAAGTGATAGAGCAGCAGAGCACAAAATCAGAAATTTTAGAAGTCGGTTCCGCTGAGGGACGTCGCTCCAGTGGCTAAGCCGGGGGGGGGGGGTGGAACCCTCGCTGGGACAGTGTGGTCTCAGGACCCTCGGGGTCACAGAAACACCAGGGGTGCCTGAGTGCGGCAGAGCTCCCAGGTATCGGAGTGGGGAAGCCGGCTGCAGAGACAGAGCCAAGGAGTGGGCTCTCAGCTCGGGGTGGCCATAAACTGTGATCCGAGGCCCAGTCGGGCCACTGCTCCTCCAGCAGGGACCCAACAAGCGGCAGATCCGGGGAGACTCCCCTACCTCCCCCGGGAGGAGCGGCGCGGGAGCGCACCGCAGGGATCTGCTGGGTTTGGAGACACCACACGGGGTCCTGAGCCAGAGATAGAAACCCTTGGTCACAGGCCAGGTGAGCACAGAGTGCGGCCGGAGACCGGTGAGACGGGAGTGACTGACTGCTTTTCTCTGGGGGCGCACTGAGGAGCGGGGCCCCGAGTTCTCGGCTCCTCAGGGGCAGAGATTGGGAGGCTGCCATTTTCACTTCCATCCTCCAAAGCTGCACGGAAAGCTTGCAGGGAACAAAAGCTCCCGAGAGCAAACCCGAGCAGATTACTTAGCCTGACCTGGCAAGGGTGGGGCAATTCGGCCTCCGGCAAAGACATTTAGGAACCACGGCAACAGGCCCCACCCCCAGAAGATCAGCACGAACAGCCAGCCAAGACCAAGTTTACCGATCAAGGAGAACGGGAGAACTCCAGCGCTAGGGGAATACTGCACATAGAATTCATGGCTTTTTTCCCATGATTCTTTAGTCGTTCAAAGTTAATTTTTTTTAACTTTCTCTTTTTTTCTTTTTTTGAATTTTTCTTTTTCCCTTTTTCAACATCTTATCAATCCCTTTTTTTAAAAAATCTTTTTTATATTTCATTTTTAGAGTCATATTCTAACCTTTCAGAGTAGTTAACCTTATTTTTGGTATATATATATAAGTTGTTCTCTCTTTAAAATTATGGGATACAGTTTCTTCTAACAGACCAAAAAATACCCTAAATCACTAGTGTATGGCTTTGTTCTAGTCTCCTGCCTGATCACATTCTCTCCCTTTTTTTAATCCTCTCCTTTCTTTTTTCAACCAACTTCTTATCAATTCCTTTTATAAAATCTTTTATAATTTTCTTTAGTCATATTCCCTCCCTTCATCGTATTTACCTTTATTTTTGTACATATGTAAGTTTTTCTTTAATATTTTGGGAGACACTTTCTTCTAACAGACCAAAATATGCCCAAAATCTAGTGTGTGGCACTGATCTATGCACCAGCCTGATCATATTTGATCATATTCTGTTCTTTGGTTTGTTTGTTTTTATCTTTTTCTTTCCCTTTCTTCCCCCCAACCCCACCCCCCACCCCCCCCACCCCCCGTTTCAGGTCTCTTCTGATTTGTTTAGTGTATATTTTTCTGGGGTTGTTGTTACCCTGTTAGCATTTTGTTCTCTCATTCATCTATTCTCCTCTGGACAAAATGACAAGATGGAACAAATCACCTCAAAAAAAAGAACAAGAGGCAGTACCAACTGTCAGGGACCTAATCAATACGGACATTAGTAAGATGTCGGAACTAGAGTTCAGAATGATGATTTTAAAGATACTAGCTAGCTGGGCCTGAAAAACGCATGGAAGATATTAGAGAAACCCTTTCTGGAGAAATAAAATAACTAAAATCTAACCAAGTCGAAATCAAAAAGGCTATTAATGAGGTGCAATCAAAAATGGAGGCTCTAACTGCTAGGATAAATGAGGCAGAAAGAATCAGCGATATAGAAGACCAAATGATGGAAAATGAAGAAGCTGAGAAAAAGAGAGATAAACAACTACTGGATCACGAGGGCAGAATTCAAGAGATAAGTGATACCGTAAGATGAAACAATATTAGAATAATTGGGATCCCAGAAGAAAAAGAAAGAGAGAGAGGGGCAGAAGGTATATTGGAGCAAATTAAAGCAGAGAACTTCCCTAATTTCGGGAAGGAAACAGGCATCAAAATCCAAGAGGCACAGAAAAACCCCCTCAAAATCAATAAAAATAGGTCAACACCCCGACAACTAATAGGAAAACTTATGAGTCTCAGAGACAAAGAGAAAATCCTGAAAGCAGCTCGGGAGAAGAGATATGTAACCTACAATGGTAGAAACATTAGATTGGCAACAGACCTATCCACAGAGACCTGGCAGGCCAGAAAGGATTGGCATGATATATTCAGAGCACTAAATGAGAAAAATATGCAGCCAAGAATCCTATATCCAGCTAGACTGTCATTGAAAATAGAAGGAGAGATAAAAAGCTTCCAGGACAAACAAAAACTAAAGGAATTTGCAAACACGAAACCAGCCCTACAGGAAATATTGAAAGGGGTCCCCCTAAGCAAAGAGAGAGCCTCAAAGTAACATAGACCAGAAAGGAACAGACAATATACAGTAACAGTCACCTTACTGGCAATACAATGGCACTAAATTCCTATCTTTCAATAGTTACCCTGAATGTAAATGGGCTAAATGCCCCAATCAAAAGACACAGGCTATCAGATTGGATTAAAAAACAAGACCCATCGATATGCTGTCTGCAAGAGACTGATTTTGGACCCAAAGACACTCCCAGATTGAAAGTGAGGTGGTGAAAAACCATTTGCCACGCTAATGGACACCAAAAGAAAGCTGGGGTGGCAATCCTTATATCAGACAAATTAGATTTTAAACCAAAGACTATAATAAGAGAGGAGCAAGGACACTAGACCATATTTAAAGGGACTATCCAACAAGAAGATCTAACAATTGTAAATATCTATGCCCCGAATATGGGAGCAGCCAATTATATAAGCCAATTAATAACAAAAGCAAAGAAACACATCAACAACAATACAATAATAGTGGGGGACTTTAACACCCCCCTGACTGAAATGGACAGATCCTCTAAGCAAAACATCAACAAGGAAATAAAGACTTTAAATGACACACTGGACCAAATGGACTTTACAGACATATTCAGAACATTCCATCCCAAAGCAAGAGAATACACATTCTTCTCTAGTGCCCATGGAACATTCTCCAGAATTGATCACATCCTAGGTCACAAATCAGGGATCAACCGGTACCAAAAGATTGGGATCATTCCCTGCATATTTTCAGACCACAATGCTTTGAAACTAGAACTCAATCACAAGAGGAAAGTCAGAAAGAACTCAAATACATGGAGGCTAAAAAGCATCCTACTAAATAATGAATGGGTCAACCAGGAAATTAAAGAAGAATTAAAAAAATTCATGGAGGGCGCCTGGGTGGCTCAGGCGTTAAGCATCTGCCTTCAGCTCAGGTCATGATCCCAGGGTCCTGGGATCAAGTCCCACATCGGGCTCCCTCCTCGGGGGGAAGCCTGCTTCTCCCTCTCCCACTCCCACTGCTTGTATTCCTGCTCTTGTAATCTCTGTCTCTGTCAAATAAATAAATAAAATCTTTAAAAAAACAAAAATTAAAAAAAATTTTTTTAAATAAAAAAATTCATGGAAACCAATGAAAATGAAAACACATGTTCAAAATCTTTGGGATGCAGCAAAGGCAGTCCTGAGAGGAAAGTATATAGCAATACAAGCCTTTCTCAAGAAACAAGAAAGGTCTCAAATACACAACCTCACCCTACAACTAAAGGAGCTGGAGAAAGAACAGCAAATAAAGCCTAAACCCAGCAGGAGAAGAGAAATAATAAAGATCAGGGCAGAAAGCAATGAAATAGAAACCAAAAGAACAGTAGAACAGATCGAGGAAACTAGGAGCTGGTTCTCTGAAAGAATTAATAAGATTGATAAACCCCTAGCCAGAGTTATCAAAAAGAAAAGAGAAATGACCCAAATAAATAAAATCATGAATGAAAGAAGAGAGATCACATCTAACACCAAAGAAATACAAACAATTATAAGAAGATATTATGGGGCGCCTGAGTTGGCTCAATTGGTTAAGCGACTGCCTTCGGCTCAGGTCATGATCCCGGAGTCCCAGGATCAAGTCCCACATCGGGCTCCCTGCTCAGCAGGGAGTCTGCTTCTCCCTCTGACCCTCTTCCCTCTCGTGCTCTCTATCTCTCATTCTCTCTCTCTCAAATAAATAAATAAAATCGTTAAAAAAAAAAAAGAACATATTACGAGCAACTATACGCCAGCAAATTAGATAATCTGGAAGAAATGGATGCATTCCTAGAGATGTATCAACTACGAAAACTGAACCAGGAAGAAATAGAAAGCCTGAACAGACCTATAACCACTACAGAAATTGAAGCAGTCATCAAAAATCTCCCAACAAGCAAGAGCCCAGGGCCAGATGGCTTCCCACGGAAATTCTACCGAAGATTTAAAGAAGAATTAATACCTACTCTTCTGAAACTGTTCCAAAAAATAGAAATGGAAGGAAAACTTCCAAACTTGTTTTATGAGGCCACCATTACCTTGATCCCAAAACCAGACAAAGACCCCATCAAAAAGGAGAATTACAGACCAATATCCTTGATAAACATGGATACAAAAATTCTCACCAGAATATTAGCCAATAGGATCCAACAGTACATTAAAAGGATTATTCACCACGACCAAGTGGGATTTACCCCTGGGCTGCAAGGTTGCTTCAACATCCGCGAATCAATCAATGTGATGCAATACATTGATAAAAGAAAGAACAAGAACCATATGATCCTCTCAATAGATGCAGAGAAAGCATTTGACAAAGTACAGCATCCTTTCTTGATCAAAACTCTTCAGAGTATAGGCATGGGGGGGTCCATACCTCAATATCATAAAAGCCATCTATGAAAAACCTACAGCGAGTATCATTCTCAATGGGGAAAAACTGGGAGCTTTCCCCCTAAGGTCAGGAACGTGGCAGGGATGTCCACTATTACCACTGCTATTCAACATAGTACTAGAAGTCCTAGCCACGGCAGACACACAACAAAAAGAAATAAAAGGCATCCGAACCGGCAAAGAAGAACTCAAACTCTCACTCTTTGCAGATGATATGATACTTTATGTGGAAAACCCAAAAGACTCCACCCCAAAACTGCTAGAACTCATACAGGAATTCAGTAAAGTGGCAGGATATAAAATCAATGCACAGAGATCAGTGGCATTCCTATACACCAACAACAAGACAGAAGAGAGAGAAATTAAGGAGTCGATCCCATTTACAATTGCACCCAAAACCATAAGATACCTAGGAATAAATCTAACCAAAGAGGCAAAGAATCTGTACTCAGAAAACTATAAAATACTCATAAAAGAAATTGAGGAAGACACAAAGAAATGGAAAAACGTTCCATGCTCATGGATTGGAAGAACAAATACTGTGAAGATGTCAATGCTACCTAGAGCAATCTACACATTCAATGCAATCCCTACCAAAATACATCCACTTTGTTCAAAGAAATGGAGCAAATAATCCTAAAATTTGTATGGAACCAGAAAAGACCCTAAATAGCCAGAGGAATGTTGAAAAAGAAAAGCAAAGCTGGTGGCATCACAATTCCGGACTTCCAGCTCTATTACGAAGTTGTTATTATCAAGATAGTATGGTACTGGCACAAAAACAGACACATAAATCAATGGAACAGAATCGAGAGCCCAGAAATGGACCCTCAACTCTATGGTCAACTCATCTTTGACAAAGCAGGAAAGACTGTCCAATGGAGAAAAGACAGTCTCTTCAACAAATGGTGTTGGGAAAACTGGACAGCCATATGCAGAAGAAGGAAACTGGACCATTTCCTTACATCACACACAAAAATAGACTCCAAATGGATGAAAGACCCAAATGTGAGACAGGATTCCATCAAAATCCTAAAGGAGAACACAGGCAGCAACCTCTTCGACCTCAGCTGCAGCAACTTCTTCCTAGAAACATCGCCAAAGGCAAGGGAAGCAAGGGCAAAAATGAACTACTGGGACTTCATCAAGATAAAAAGCTTCTGCACGGCAAAAGAAAGAGTCAACAAAACCAAAAGACAACCGACAGAATGGGAGAAGATATTTGCAAATGACATATCAGATAAAGGGCTAGTATCCAAAATCTATAAAGAACTTACCAAACTCAACACACAAAGAACAATGATTCAATCAAAAAATGGGCAGAAGACATGAACAGACATTTTTCCAAAGAAGACATCCAAATGGCCAACAGACACAAGAAAAAGTGCTCAACATCGCTCGGCATCAGGGAAATCAAAATCAAAACCTCAATGAGATACCACCTCACACCTCACAGAATGGCTAAAATTAACAATTCAGGAAACAACTGATGTTGGCGGGATGTGGAGAAAGGAGAACCCTCCTACACTGTTGGTGGGAATGCAAGCTGGTGCAACCACTCTGGAAAACAGTATAGAGGTTCCTCAAAAAGTTGAAAATAGAGCTACCCTACGACCCAGCAATTGCACTACTGGGTATTTACCCCAAAGATACAAATGGAGGGATCCGAAGGTGTACGTGCACCCCAATGTTTATAGCAGCAATGTCCACAATAGCCAAACTATGGAAAGAGCCAAGATGTCCACTGACAGATGAATGGATAAAGAAGATATGGTGTATATACACAATGGAATATTATACAGCCATCAAAAGGAATGAAAGCTTGCCATTTGCAACAACGTGGATGGAACTGGAGGGTATTATGCTGAGCGAAATAAGTCAATCAGAGAAAGACATGTATCATATGACCTCACTGATATGAGGAATTCTTAATCTCAGGAAACAAACTGAGTGTTGCTGGAGTGGTGGGCGGTAGGAGGGATGGGGTGGCTGGGTGAAAGACAGTGGGGGAGGGTACGTGCTATGGTGAATGCTGTGAATTGTCTAAGACTGCTGAATCACAGACCTGTACCTCTGAAACAAATAATACATTATATTATACATATAATACATTATATGTTAAAAAAAAAAAAGAAGATAGCAGGAAGGGAAAAATGAAGGGGGGGAATTGGAGGGGGAGACAAACCATGAGAAACTATGGACTCTGAGAAAGAAACTGAGGGTTCTAGAGGGAAGGGGGGTGGGGGGATGGGTTAGCCTGGTGATGGGTATTAAAGAGGGCACGTTCTGCGTGGAGCACTGGGTGTTATGCACAAACAATGAGTCATGGAACACTACATCAAAAGCTAATGATGCGATGTATGGTGATTAACATGATAAAAAAAAGAGTATATGAGGATTCACCATGCTATTTTTGCAATGTATCTATCACTCTGAATTAATTTTAAAAAATCAAAAAAAAGATTTTATTTATTTGTCAGAAAGAGAGAGAGCACACAAGCAGGGGGAGCAGCAGGTTCCCCGCTGAGCAGGGAGCCCAATGCAGGACTCGATCCCAGGACCCTGGGATCATGATCTGAGCCAACAGCAGATGCTTAACCAACTGAGCCACCCAGGCATCCCTAAGGTAGGTGTTATAATTCCTATTTTCACAGACAAGAAAAGAAACATTAAGGTTCCAAGAGATTAAGGAACTCACCCAGTAGCACACAGCTAGTAAATAGCAAATATATGACTGGAACCTACACTGCCCCAATCCAAACCCAACAAATCTACCTCCTTGTTCAGCTTTCAGCACTGTTGTGCAATAAAGAGAAGCTCAGGCTCTCAATAAAATAGTTAAAATTTGGAGTTTTGAAAGAAAGTATTACACTATGAATAACAACGGTATAGGCCTCAATAATACATCTGATATTCAAATATACAACATCAATAAACTCATCCATGAATCCCATAGAATCACTATAGAATCATGAATTAGCATGCTAGTGAAACAATCCTGCTTGCAGTCCTGGATGGCCAGCTTTTTGTCAAATTCCATATTTAGTTATGGTGCTCTTTGAAAAATACACAGATTTGAGAAAAATTAAAATACTGTTAGATGAATGACTTCTAAAGGCCAAAAACTGTACTTTAAAGACTATGTGGGGCAGGTGGCACCTAGGTGGCTCAATCGGTTAAGCATCTGACTCTTGGTTTCGGGTAAGGTCATGATATCAGGGTCATGAGATCAAGCCCTGTATCAGGCTCTGTGCTGGGAGCCTGCTTAAGATTCTTTCCCTCTGCCTCTGCCCCTCCCCCCCCACTCTCTCCTTCTCTCTCTAAAAAAAATTAATTTATTAAAGGATATGTGGAATGTTCCTGAAGCCTAAGCCCCGAAGACATGTGAAAAACTGATATTAAGTATCAGAATACTTTAACAATTCTATCTAGAGAATCTATGGCCTACGCAACTGAAACACAAGTTTTATTATGAGTACTGCCACAAAAAGACCCACAAAGAAAAGAAAATGATAATTTTATTCCCTCTCCAACTTCAAGTTCCCCTCACACAATTTGAAGTCCATGCAAATTTAATTATACAAAGCTTTTAAAAAAAAAAAAATTTCTGGCACCACCAAATTTCAAGTCACTCCTGGTGGCGATGGGTCAGCAATGGAAAGACAAGTAAAGTGGGATGACAGAGAAGTAGTTTTTACAATGTCACCTCGGGAAGGCAAATCCGAGCTGCAGAAGGGACCCCACTACCATCTGTGGGGGCAGGAGAAAAACAGGAACATAAAAGATAACAAGTGCTCTGACACAGAGCTAGGGTTCTCCACGCAGCAATCGGGAAAAGTCACCCAAAGCATCCCCCACCTCCAGCACACAAGTTCTTCTGTGCCAGTGGAATGATAGTGAGGAGTTGGGTCCCAGGAGTCAACAACTCTGAGCCAAAAATCAGAAGACATCTGGATGAAAGAACAGACATAAGGAAATACTTCTCATAATGCATATTATTCAAAACAATCCAAAATGCATCACAAGGATCCCACTGAAATTCTAGGGAAGGGGATTCTGAAAATTCTAACATACAACAGATAACAGATATTAACTGTAAAATTAGAATTTATTGTCTTTATTGTGTACCCTTTTTGAACTGTTTCATCTTAAGTGTTAAAACATTTACAAGGGCTTTCAAAGATAAATTCTGAACTTTATCACCTCATGTGTGTTTTTTCTTATGATGTCTTAAGTTCTTTGAATTATCTTACCACCAAGGTTTTCAGAAAATTAACCTATATTACTATATTTGTATATAATCTTCAAAACCATATCATGAGTAAATATCTACAATTACCTTCTACAAATACAGTGCAGAATAAAACAAAAGCATACAGCTCTCAGAGTATATTCTATCCTACTGTATAAAATTAGCTTGGAAACAAAAGGAAAACTAACACTAGAAATCGTCCTGAAATGATACGGCATTCTTTGGATGCCTATACCTCTCAGGAAATGTACTTCCAACTATCACTTAAGATGGAAAGAATAAAAAGAAAAAAAAAATCTTACATGCAATCAGAAATGCCTCAGTCTCCTTCAACCCCAAGTAAAAAACTAGAGAGAAGTGAAGTATACTCACAAGGAGAGCGGTGAAGGTCAAAGCCTCCTGATAAAGGATTCTGAGTGGCTGCTGTAACCAACTACCGCAACTTAGCACCTAACATAAATTTATTACCTCACAGTTCTAAAGGTCACAAATCCAACATGGGTATCACTGGCTAAAATCAAGATGTCAGCAAGGCTAGTTCCCTCCGTGATGTGGACTCTAGGGAGAATCCATTTTCTTGACTTTTCCAGCTTCTAGAGGCTACTCAATCTCCTTACCTTCAAAGTGCTTCACTCCACCCTCCGCTTGTTGTCACCTCTCCTTCTCCAACTCTGACTCTCCCACCTTCCTCTTAAAGGACCCTTGCGATTACACTGCATTCACCCAGATAACCTAGGACCATCTCTCCCTTAACACAATCACAGCTGCAAAGCCCTTCTGCCAGTTATGGTAACATACAGGTTCCAGAGATTCCCACATGAACATCTTCATGGGCTACTGTGCCACCTCCCGGAAGTTCATTTAATCCAGTTTAGCAAAATCAAATACAAAGAATCCTCTGTACCTCTATCCCGTTCCTTTTTGCTCACCTATGTTACAAAATCCATATATGTCAGCTATTGGATTTGTATCTACTATGCCGTTCAACTGTAAGACTTTATGGAACACACCGAGAAAGAGAAAAGCAGCCCCTGACATCTGGAAGCCCTGCTACTATCAGCTAGGCCTTGTGGTTGCTACAAACTGGCTAGCAGCTCAGAGTGAGGCACTCACAGCTAGGTCTTGATGATTCTCCTCTTGAAAATAAACAACTTCAGAGAACATCAACATCAGAGAAGGGCACTCTGTGACCATAATGGACAAAGAATAAACATCACTCTGTAATCATGCCTGAACAAAGCCAAAAACATGAATACCATCCAAATCATAAAAATGACTAAATATCTCCCCACCATGGCTTACATGAATGACTTGCTTCTTATTACCAATAAGTTTTAAGTTCAACCCACCCAGTCTTCTTTCCTTCTATATAAGATTAAGATACTCAATCATAGAATTATCTCTGCTTCCTAACAGCATCCAATACAAATCAAAGCCCCATTTCTTTAAACTCTTTCCAAATCACCCCACACAAGCCCAAATCCTATTTTTAAAAGTTCCTTTCAAATGCTCTCTTATTGAAACACCCCACAATTCCCAATGGTGTGCATTTTCCCTTACTGCAACATGCAATCAACCCAACTTGTCCAACTACCGGTATATTCCTGGTGGTCTTTGGCTGGAGAGCAGTGACAAAGCTCAGAAAAAACTAACAGACCTCCAGACACCTGCATTTCAAATTTAGATACAAGACTGATGACTGGCTCCCATCTTCTGCCCAACCTCTATTCTCAAGAGGGAAGGGCTAAAGTTTTTATCTGCAGTACATGGAGTGAGCCATGGAGATGAAGGCAAGACCCTGGTAGAAAAAGGCAGGTAAACTGACCTAGGGAAGCAGTAGAGAGAGCATGATTCCTGGCATCTCCATTATACCCCCACTCTATGTGGCCAAAAGGAAGCCAAGAAAATTAGAGGGTCCTAAAATCTCCCCTGTTGTAAAAGTCCTAGTGAACCCCAGAACTGCACCAAAAATACTACAGCCAAGTTAGGGAGCTTAAACCATAGCCAGAATAAGGAAGAATTTAAATTGTGCAGCTAGACCCCAAAATTCCCTGCCAGCTAGTTTCACCAGTTCTCCTTGGTCCTTTCATTAGCCTTACAACAAGCATTTTATGTAACCAATCTAGCTGGATCCGACATAACCCTGTTATGGTGGAGATTTAAACTTTATAAGACTGTAAATATAGTACAGGCTATGAAATCAGCCTGCCTGGATTCAAACTCTCGTTCCATCACACACTGACTATGCCGCATTGGCTACATGCTGCGAAATACCTACTTCATATGCTTGTTGTGAAACTCAAATGAGATACCTAGTAAGCACTCAATAAATGTTATTTATTATTAATTTAATGAAGGGATTATGAGGCTATTTTGGTACTGTTATGTATTACTCTGTGACCATTTTAAAGTAAGAGCTATATCAGTGAAAGTGGCAACATAAGAAAACCATTTGGAACGTACCATCTAAGTAAATGCACTTGAAGAATAGAGTACTGGGGTGCCTGGGAGGCTCAGTCAGTTAAGCGACCAGCTCTTGATCTCAGCTCAGGTTTTGATCGCAGGGTTGTGAGTTCAAGCCCCCTGCTGGGCTCCATGCTAGCTGTGGAGCCTACTTAAAGAAGAGATGGACCAAAAGACAAGTGATGCTGTGCAAGGATGGCAGGTATAAAGAACAGGAACATATAAATTACTGTCCATATTTCAGTTCTCCTGCTGGATCCTTAACAAGCTCGAGTCAGTGGTTTAGTATCCTGGGTAACAGTTCATGTGTGCATACTATTTAAAAATAGGTTAATCAAAAGCAGGTCACACATGAACCAATGAAAAATTTGTGTATGAACCAAGGATTATAATTAATCCAATTCTGTGCACCTGAAGTTCAAAATAAAAAGGAAAAAAAAAAGCCAGCAACAGGAAGAAAGAAAATAGATCACTGCCACCTGGTTAATAGGTTTTAGCTACGTAATCATTGAAGTAATTGACAAGAGAACTCAGATATTCATAATACTAAAGACAAAAAAGGATTATTACATGAGTATTTATAAGTTAAACACTACACAATATACAAAAATTAACTCAAAATGGATCAAAGACCCCAAATGTAAGAGTTAAAACTCTTAAGAAGAAAACATAGATAGAAATCTTCATGACATTAGATTTGGTGATGATTTCTTTAATATAACACCAAAACCACAGGCAAAAAAAGAAAAAAAGATGTATAAAATGAACTTCATCAAAATTAACAACTGCTGTGCATCAAAGAACATCATCAATAGAGTAAAAAGGCAACCCACAGAATGGGAGAAAATATTTGCAAATTGATATTTAATAAGGGATTAATATCCAGAATATATAAAGAACTCCTGAAAGTCAACAACAAAACAACCCAATTCAAAATGGGCAAAGGATTCAAATAGATATTTCTCCAAAGAAGATATACAAATGGCCAGGAAGAACATAAAACAGTGCTCAACATCACTAACCATCAGGGAAATGCAAATAAAAGCCACAATGAGATACCACTGCACACCCGTTAGGATAACAATTATATTTTAAAACAACACGTGTTAGTGGAGAAACTGGAATCCTGGAGCGCTGCTGGTGGGACTGTGAAATGGTACAGCCACTGCAGCAATTTTTCACAAAAAAATTAAACATAGAATTTTTTTATATGATGCCACAATTCCACTTCTCGGTATATACATACCTAAAAGAACTGAAAGAAAGATTTCCAAGAGGTATTTGTATTTGTACACCTGTGTTCATAGCAGCACTATTTACAAAGGCCAGGAAACAACCCAAATGTCCAGTGATGAATGAATGGGTAAACAAAATAGGGTTATGTCCATACAAGTGAATATCATCCAATGTCAAAAAGGAAAAAAATTCGGACACATGCTACGAGATGCATGAAACCTGAAAACCTTATGCTGATTGAAATAAGCCAGACATGAGAGGACAAATACTGTACGAGTCCACTTATATGATAACTGGAACAGTCAGATTCATAGAGACATAAGTAGAATGGTGGTTACCAAAAGCCGGAAGAAGAAAGGAATGGTAAGTTAATGACTCATGGGGACAGTTTCAGCTTGGAATAACAGCAAAGTTCTAGAGATGTGCAGTGGTGCCGGTTGCACAAGATGTGACTGTACTTAATGCCACTGAATTGTACACTTAAAAATGTTAACCACATGCGATGTATACTGTATCAGAAAGGTAAAACTTACAGCATTACACGGCAAAACCAAAAAAGAGTTAACTAAGAATTGGCAGCATGTCCTAGAAAAAACTCAAGTATCTATGTTCACTCTAAATATGAATCATTTGAGAAAAGAATGCCAAAGACGGGAAACCCAGTGAACGTGCTCACTTCTGCACAGCTTCTGTAGAGGGTGGAGTACGTTCACCACCCAGAGGTGCTGGCTCAGAGGAAGCTGGGGTGACAAGGGGCAGAACTAAGGAACTTTAAAATCAGTGCCAAAACTAAGTCGTTTTCAGAGTGGCAAAGGTAATAAAGCTCCTGGCTACTATAACATGAGTCTTTTTCTCAATCCAAATGACAGAATATCTAATTAATTAAAAAGTAAAGCCAAAAACAAATAGCTCAATGGAACAGCATGGATTACAAAATTAAACCCCACGATTATAGTTACCTAAGTCATGACAAAGGTCCTAAATGGTGCTATAGCGACTGGACATCCAGGTGGGGGGAAAAAAAAAGACTCCTACCTCAAAACATACACAAAAAATAAATTCCAGATGAACTGCAGATCTAAATGGGTGGAGAAGATCAATAAAGCATTTAAAGAAAACACAGAGAATACCTTCATAATTTTGGAATAGGCAAAGATTTCTTAAGACACAGAAAGAACTGACCATAAAACAATTTCTGTTAAAGTGAACTATATGAAAATTAAGAATTTCTCATCAGAAGATATATCACTGAGTGTTAAAGCATCCACAAAATGGAAAAAAAATTGCAATACATATATTCGACCAAACTATCCTATTCGGAGAACATAAAAGTTGCAAATCAATATTTAAGAGATTAAAGGACTAATTTAAAAATGGGGACAAGACTTGAAGATGCTTCTTCACAAGAGTGGCAAATGACCGTAAGTATATGAAAAGGTACTCAAATTCATGAATCGTCAGGGAAGTGCGAACACAGTTTTTGTGCAGTAAATATGAGACGCTTACTGCAATGGCTTACATTAGAAGAACATGCTGAGCGTCGGTAAAGAGCAGCCAGCGGGCCCGGCGCGGAGCTGCGGGAGGGCACCGCGGCCGCGCACCCGGGAACCGGCAGGCAGGGGTCCCTCTCCGAGGCACAGCCCCGACCAGAGGCGCACACGGCCGGGCACCAGAAAACACGACGCGCTGCAGCCCAGGCCGGGGACTGCCGGAGCGCCCGTCGCGAGGGCGGAGAGCGGCTACAGCCACACGGCCACTCGCTCAGAGCGCTCTCTACCGCAAGCTACGACTGCGGCGGTCCCCCGGCTGCAGGGTCCAGAAGGGCCCGAAGGAGGCAACGCCACGGCAGAGCTTTCCCAGCCGCGGCCCTCGGGGCTGACGGCCGAGCGCGGGGCTGACGGGCGGGCCGGCCGCTGGGCGAGGGGACGCGAACACGTACAAGGGGCCCCGGGCCGGTACGAGACACAGAGCCGAGCACACTCCGCGCCGCGCGGCGGAAGGCAACCACAGCGGACGTCCCGGCGGCGCCGCAGCGACGGAACAGGGAGCCCCCGCGCCGCCGCCCGCGCCGCCGGGCTCCCCACGCAAACCCGCAGGGCTGAGCCAACGGCGCTCGGCAGTCCGCACAGCCCGCGCCGCGGCCGGGCCGGGCCCGCCCCCGGGTCCCGACGCGCGCTCCGAGAAGGGCGCCGAGGGGACCACGCAGGTGCTCCCCGCCGGGAGGTCCGCCCGCCCGACGGCACGGCGCTGCGCCCCCCGGAGCTCCGGCGCGGGGGGCCCGTGGAGGAGGCGGGGGCTCAGGGGCAGGAGGCACCCCGCACCGAGGGCGGGGGGCGCCGGGCGCGGCGGGGGGAGGGGCGGGAGGGGCGGGGGGCCCGGGCCGACTCACCGTGGTCTCCCGCACTTGGCTCTGGAAGTGCTGTTCCCGCGCCGACACCTCGTCCTGCCCCTCCATCCTCCCTCATGCCCGCCGCCGCGCCGCCCGCATCCGCGCGCTCCGCCGCACCATCGCCCGCCGGTCCGGGACGGGAGCGGACTGACAGCGGGCCGCCGTCCGCAGGGTCGGCTACCGCGACCCCCGCCGCCGCCGCCTCGGCCCCCTCGACCGCCTCAGCCGCCTCAGCCGCCCCCTCAGGCGAAGCCGCTCTAGCTGCGGAGGGCGGGCGCGGGGCGGAACTGGGGCGGGACCTGACGTCAGAGGAAGGCGCTTTTGCGTCAGAGAAGCGCGCCGTGACGTCTGCGAACGGGAGCCGCCGAGGGGCGTGGCCTACTGGGGAGAGGAGGCGGGGCCACGCCCCCAGGAAGTGGAGGCCGGAGCCAGGCTGTCAGGAGCAGTACCCGGCCCGGTGGGGACGGGGCGCGGGTCGGTTTGCTGGAACGGGTTCTTCCCTCTGTCGCAGTGGCAGGTGGGCGGCCGGCCACAGTCTCGGTGCAGTTGTTCCCGGCAGAAGGGAATCATCGTGGCCCGGCGCCCGGCCCCGCCGGCAGAGCACTGCGCAGGGTCAAGCCGGTCTCCCACGAAAACCTGGGCTCGGCCAAAGCAGGTCAAAGGCCAGGAAGGACTGGCTTCGGACACGTTTTGGGCGGACCCCTGGAACCCTGGCTTCTGTGGCTCTGCTAACGGGTTTGCCCGCTCGGGAAGCGTAGATAGCCCTGAATGTGAGGCCCTTGCCAACTCGGTAGAGTCGCCTCCCTGCCCCCGGGGTGTTTTACGACCCCCCGGAGACCCTCAGCAGACGTTTATATTAGGGACCTCCAGACCTACCGAACACAGTCGTTCATCCCCATGGTACGTTCAGTATCTTTTTTGGATTTTTTGGATTCTTGCCATGAAAAAAGTTTGAAGGAATATTTATCATTTCACTTTTGGATTTATTTGACTATAAAGAAGTCATTTAAATTGCTATTGGCTGTGTGATTTGGGGGGTCATCTCTAATCGAAAATTCTAAGGAAGTAAAAATACCTAGAAATTGCCTTCAAATTATTTTAATGATATATGTGCATTTAGATTTTTCAGTATCTTTTGCAATTTTGAATTAAAAATGTTTTCATGACTCAAAAAAAAATGTTTTTAAGGTCTCCAAAAATCGTGTCAACCCCATATACTGTGCTTATGATGCAGTAGGCTGTAAACTGTTGGTAGTGGGAGGACTCAGAACATGAGGTTTGTTCTGAGGGAGTGCCCCTGCAGCCATCGGCTGATTAGAAACCAGGAATGCTTCCAACTGCTTAAATGCAGTGTTCACTTTTATTTTTAAAATGTCTCAGAATCCAAAAGAACCAGGGAAAGACAAAGTATCTGAGTCTGGTTTTCGAGACACCCGGATTCTGAGAGCTGGGTTAAATACTTGTCCAAAATGCTCTGCATGACTTCTGGGTTAATCTCTCCAGATCAGAGGGTAAGCAGATCAGATTTTAAGATGTAAGGTATTTAGGCGCATTCCACAAAGTGGGTGCATGTATTTCTGCTCTTTCTAACCCAACCTCCAAGCATGTAGAACTTTATGTTTTCTTCATCCCTTAGCCCAGGGTAGGAGGCTTCAAAAATGGCCAGAACCTCACCCCTCCCTATACGCCTCCTGTTTGCCTTGCCGTGTTGCCCCTCCTTCCATCAAGAAGTGGTGTTGGGGCGCCTGGGTGGCTCAGTCATTGAGCATCTGCGTTCGGCTCAGGTCATGATCCCAGGGTCCTGAGATAGAGCCCTGCATCAGCAGAAAGCCTGCTTCTCCCTCTTCCATTCCCCCCGCTTGTGTTCCCTCTCTAGCTGTCTCTCTCTGTCAAATAAATAAAATCTTTTTAAAAGGAAGGGAGGGAGGGAGGAAGGAAAGAAAAAAAGAAAGTAAGGGAAGGAAATGGAAGGGAAGAAGGGAAGGGAGAGGAGAAATGGTGTTTATTTTCCACCCCCTTGAATCTGGGCCTGAACAGGTGACTTGCTTTGGCCAGAAGGACAGCAGAAGCTATGAAGCTACTTTGAAAAGTGCTTGTGCATCAGGGCTGGTCCCTTCTTACCACCCCTGGGCATCCTCCAACCGCTACTGTGCAAGTAAGCCCCAACCAAGCTAGAGATAGGGATCCCAGTTTTCTCTGGCACCTATCTAACACACTCTTTTTTGCATCCCTCTAAAACATAAATCTTCCCAAAACAGTTTTTCTCCCCTGCTAAATGTACTGCAATGCAGTTATTCTCACTAACTGTAGAATTAAATTAAACTCCTTAACTTGGCATTCAGGAACTTGACTTTGGGGCCCCACCCCACCCTTCCAGACATCCCCCCACTTCATTCCCTGAAGAGCTCTTGGCTACAGCCTGGCTTCCTTCCCTCTCCAATCCCCAATTCCAAGGGCCAGCCCCTTTACTTACTCCATATCCTCTTTCCTACTATTCAGAGTCAGTGCTACCCTTCAGCGTTCCCACCAAGACCTTCCTTCTCCAAAAAGGGAACCCTCTGACACTGCTGGTGGGAATGCAAGCTGGTATAGCCACTCAGGAAAACAGTATGGAGTTTCCTCAAAAACTGAAAATAGATCTACCCTACGACCCAGCAATTGCACTACTAGGTATTTACCCAAAGGATACAAACGTAGTGATCCAAAGGGGCACCTGCACCCCAATGTCTATAGCAGCAATGTCCACAATAGCCAAACTATGGAAAGAGCCCAGATGTCCATCAACAGATGAATGGATAAGGAAGATATGGTTCATATATACAATGGAATATTACTCAGCATCAAAAAGAATGAAATCTTACCATTTGCAACAACATGGATGGAACTAGAGGGTATTATGCTGAGCGAAATAAGTCAATCAGAGAAAGACAACTATCATATGATTTCACTCGTGGAATTTAAGAAGGAAAAAAGGCAGGGGAAAAATAAAATAAGATGGGGAAAGAAGGCAGGGGAAAAATAAAATAAGATGAAATCAGAGAAGAGACGGGAAAAATAAAATAAGATGAAATCAGAGAAGAGACAAACCATCAGACTCTTAACTCTAGGGAACAAACTGAGAGTTGCTGGAGGAGCAGTGGCTGGGGGATGGGGTAACCGGGTGATAGGCATTAAGGAGGACATGTGATGAAATGAGCACTGGGTGTTATATCCAAATGATGAATCAATGACCTCTACCCCAGAAACTAATAATACATTATGTGTTAATTGATTTAATTTAAATTAAATAAATAAATTAAAAAGACCTGTCTTCTCCACAAAGTCTTTCCTGATGATTCCAGACACTTCATTCACACATTCATCCCAAACTGTGGGGACACGATGGAAAGACTGCTGGGGTTCCTGGGTGGCTCAGTTGGTTAAGCATCTGACTTCAGCTCAGGCCATGATCCCAGAGTGCTGGGATCGAGTCCCGCATCAGGCTCCCCTGTCAATGGGGAGTCTGCTTCTCCCTTTCCCTCCGTCCCTCTCCCCTGCTTGTGCTCCCTCTCTCTCTCTCTCTTTCCAAGTAAATAAAGTCTTAAAAAAAGAGAGAGAGAGAAAGAGAGAAAGAAAGGAAAGAAGGAAGAAAAGAAAAGAAAACTGCTTCAGTCCCTGCTCTCACAGAGGTCACAATCCAAGGGTAAAGCAGAAAGCTTACAGAGGTTATGTTCCTAGCCATTCATTTGGCCCTTAGCACACATGCCCTTGTATCTGTGTCTAGTGACAGTCAACATATAAGCTCTTTAAGGTCTAGAATATCTTTTCTTGCATCTTGTAAACATCTGTGTACTTCCTGCAATACCTGATAGAATGCCTTGCACAAAGTAGACACCTAACATATATTTCTTGGTCAGTAGGCTGGTTGCCCTGAGAAATTTCCCAGACTTCTTCACATTTCAGTATGTCTTCAAATTTCTATATGGATGTAAATAATTGCCTGGGCCTTGCTGGTGCTTCCAAACTTACCGTCACGGACATCCGTGATGAAAGGCCATGCTTGTCACTGTGTCCTCTAGCTTCACTGCCATGTCATGTCTTTGAAACTGCTCCAATTCCAGGTAATTCCCCTCGCTTCACTAGGCCTTGCTTTGATTTTCTTGGTCATGATGAAATCAAAGTTTTGAGATATAAGGTGACAGAGACCATTTTTTTTAACCTCTTTATGCCCTACAAAACCAAGCCAAGCAGTACTGAGATGTACCCTGTATTCCTTCCAGGCTCTGTGAGAGAGGAGCTCTGTCTTTTTCCCTTAGCCAAATACAGCAAGAGAGATGAACAAGAAAAAGTCGAGAAACAGCCCAGCTATCCCTCTGCAGTGGAATGGGGAAATAAACTGTGATGTGTTCATGCAATGGAATAATCCCCTGGGGTAAAAAAATCAATGAGCTACAGCTGCAAGCAACAATATGGACAAATCTCTGAAACAGTGTTGAGCAAAAGGCCAAACACTGCCTACTGTATGATTCCGTCTGTTTGAAGTCCCAAACCGTGCAAAACAAAACAAGGTATTACTGAGGGATACAAACATGTAGTAGAATTATAGAGAAAGAGGGGCAAGGATAAACTTCCAGGAAGGAAGGTCAGGGCCGAGAACAGCGGGAGGTGGTCAGGGGGCCGCAGAGGTGACTGTGCTCATTGCTAAGACTTGCATCTGGACCCTGGATGGGGCTGTTGCCACTTGCATAATGGATCCCCCACAGGGGATCCCCCTCACGTCACTGCACCGGGTCTCTCTAACTGGAGGAGCCTGGGTCACGTGGCTACACCCGAGTTGCAAAGGAAGTGAGTATGGGATATTTTTGGCTTCTTTTTTGGGATGGAGTCCCTGCCTCACAGGATATGGGATTCTCATAACATGGAAAGGGGCTTTGGATATGATTCAGCCTAAAGGAATTATTTGGTCCAAATACAAAGTTCTCTGGTGCCCCAGCATAACCAAAGTATAAAATTTAGACTCTCTAGAGAAACAGATGGACTTTAGGGTTTTGTTAAGTGATAACCAGCCAGCGCTGTGCTGGAGACCAGCTCTCAAACAGCAGTTGTTAATTTTTAGGAATTTTGTGAGCCAATTGTTAAACATAACCATTATTTCAAGCTAAGTTATATAAACTTACATTCAAATTATATTTTTAAGGGACGCCTGGGTGGCTCGGTCGGTTAATCGTCTGCCTTCGGCTCAGGTCATGATCCCAGAGTGCTGGGATCGAGTCCTGCTTTGGGGTCCTTGCTCAGCACGGAGCTTGCTTCTCTCCCTGCTTGTGCTCGCTCTCTCTCTCTCTCTCTCTGATAAATAAACTCTTTTTTAAAATTTATATTTTTAAAAGGTAGCAAATATTCAAAAGCCATCATGTCTTCATTATCTTATACTTCACTCTCCGCTGTGCTCCTAAAGTTACTTCAGTCTACAGCAATGTGTTACTCTTCCTTCAGTGACCTCACTTTGGCAGCTGGAATCAGCCATGGTGGGAGCATCTACGCCATGGAAATCAGCAAATGATACAAATCAGGGCCCTTTTTCCTCCCCCTTGTAGAGCAATTTTTAGTTATAGCATACCATGGAAGCTGCCAAAGTTTTGGAAATCACCTAAGTGAAGATTTTCCATATTGGGAGCTAATGTCAAACAACCAGCTGATCAAAGTCGGTGTCCTTGGAGGGAAATTGAGGGGAATGAGACACTCGTGGCTGATCGTCCCAGGTGTCTGGAGAGGTAGAGGGCTCCTACAGGGAAAATAGGATTTTCTCAGGAAAACAGTTCTAACCCCATGAGAGTACAACTAGGTTTCACATTGATCACAACTCACCAGTGGTTTGTGTATTTTGTTGGTTTTCTAAAGGGCCAAGATGAAATCACTGTTCCCTGTCACGGGAGAAGCAGCAAGCAGGTCCAGGTGCAGAGAGGAGATAGACCTCGTGGGAGGGTATCAGTCCCCCGGAGACGCCACCACAGTGTGCCCCAGACCGAGCAGATTAACAGAATCTTAATTTCTCCAAGCTCTGGAGGCTGGAAGCCTGACTTGAAGGCGACAGCGGGGCTAGCTGTCCTGAGGCTCTCTCCTTGGCGTGTGGATGGCTGTCTTTGTGTGTCATCCGTCTGTGTGTCTGTCTCATCTCTTCTTACAAGGACACCAGACGCATTGAACTAGGGCCCTCCCATATGACCTCATTTAACTTAATCACCTCTTTGTGTTTTTTGTTTTGTTTTGTTTTGTTGGGGTTTTTTTTTAGAGAGAGAGAGAGAGAGAGAGCAGGGGTAGGGGGTGGTAAGAGAGGGAGAGAGAGCAGCGAATCCCAAGCAGCCTCCATGCCCAACGTGGAGCCCAAGACAAGGCTAGATCTTACAACCCTAAGATCACAACCTGAACAAAATCAAGAGTCGGACGCTAAACCAACTGAGCCACCCACATGCCCCAACGGAATCACCTTTTTGAAGACCCCATCCCAATTAGAGCCGCATTCTGAGGTCCTGGGATCAGGATGTCCACATGTGAATTTAGAGGGACACAATTCAGCCCAATAGGGAGCATGTTTAAGTTCTCTTCTGACTGTCTGCTTTTCTGAGGGAAAGAAACAGCAAGATCGTCCTCCAGAGGGAAGAATGTAGTGTTTGAGGTCCTGGGAGAGAAGAGGTATGACATAGTCACCAAGGGGCAGGCAGGAGTGGACACAGTCATAGGGTACTAGCAGGGGCAGACACAGTCGGGGTGGGCGGGGGTGGACAGAGCCCCCAGGGGGCGGGCAGGGGTGGACACGGTCACTAGAGGGCAGGCAGGAGTAGACAGAGTCATAGGGTACTAGCAGGGGCAGACACAGTCGGGGTGGGCGGGGGTGGACAGAGCCCCCAGGGGGCGGGCAGGGGTGGACACGGTCACTAGAGGGCAGGCAGGAGTAGACAGAGTCATAGGGTGCGGGCAGGGGTGGACAGAGTCACCAGAGAGTGGGAGGTAGTGGGCAGAGTCACCAAGGGACAGACAGGGGTGGGCGGAGTCACTAGAGGGTGGGCAGGAGTAGACACAGTAGGGGAGTGGGCAGGGGTGGACAGAGCCCCCAGGGGCGAGCAGGATGGATGAGGAAAGGCACATCATTTCCCGGCAGCACTAAGCTCCAGCTTGGCACCAGACCCCAGCATCTAACTGCCCCCTCTGCCCAGTAGCACCCTGGGCCCTGCTCTCCAGTTACTGTGCTCGGTGCTGACCAGCGTTTGTTAACATCAATAGATGAACTGCGACTTTGAAACCTAGAGGGGATGGTGTTTATGAACAGTGTCAGACATCCGAGCACTGGATTGGAATACCAGCTTTACCACTTCTTGGTTGGATGGTTCGGGGCAAGTCACTGATCTGCTTTGTGCCCCTGTTTTCTCATCTGTAAATCAGCTGGAAATAATGAAGAGGCTTCACTGGCGTTGGTCATTGTGGTGAAATGCCATATCCACGAAGTGCAAAGGCACCCGAAATTTAGCTGTCATCACCATCGTCGTCTGAAAAACCAGGACCTCAGCATGGACTGCGCTGACATTTACCTATTGGGTTATGTACCCACGAAATAGTCACAAATTTCAAGGAAATTCATGGCAAACTTGTAACTCCTACACAGGGGATGAAAGACAATGCTTACAGTGGAAGAGCGGAGCTTCAATTTGCCAAGATACTGCGTGGCTGTGGGTATCCAAGAGTTGGGACTTAGAAGGACCAACCAAAGGAAATGAAGGGATGTGGACCTGGCGTTGGCAGGGGTGGGTGTGATTACAGGGAATCATGGGAAATATAAGTCCACAGATAGAAAGGGCATCCCCTCCTCGACTTGCCCTTCAACTTTGGTGTCAGCTTCTGATTTGGACAAGATTCTGTCTTAGGTGAGTCACGTGGTTTTCACCTGCCCTGCTAACTATCACTGAAGCGGGAATAAAGAGATGATCAAGGTCGCTTGCAGAGGAAAGGAGAGGGACGTGAGGAATTCACGTGTGGGGAGAATTTGGTCTTATTCACCTAGTGTGCCATCACCTCACTGTGGCGCGCATCACCCTTTCCACAATAATGTATCAGATGCCACAAGAAAGGGGGACCCGCTAAATTCCAAGAGAAGACACCTGTAGACATCTTTAAAGGTTTTCCCCTTGCAGTATCCCCACAAAATGGCCTGATCTCTGACTCAGAAACAACTAGAGGAGGCGCACTTTCTCACCAAGGTGTACGTCCGGTGGCAGGGAGCAGAACAGCAGTAGGGATGGCGGCCTGGGCCAACAAAGCAGGAGAACCAGGAGGAGACGGGACACGCCGAGGCTGGTCGGGGATGAATCAGGAGAACAAGGCGTGTTCTTGGACTCACCACAGCCATGGTTTTGTCATGACGACGTGCCGGCCTGAATATCTCCCTGCGGCTCAGCAAAGCCTGCTGGGGCCTGAAGCCAAGGTACAGAAACTCTCTGAGAAAACATCCTTGGCTGGCAGAGCCAGCTCGGAGACGGCTCTAGAAGGAGTTAAGTGCTCAGGCAAAGGAGGCTGACCTTCCTTCCCCTTTTTATGATAGCTTGTTAACTCTTCTGTCTAAGGAAAATGAAAGAAATGCTGAGGAACATATATTGAAGAAGTGAGCCCTTCTCCCCTCTCCCTCAGACCTGCTCTCTGGAAAAGCCAGGGGTGAGGGCCTCTGCCCATTCCTACACACAAAGAAGTATTTGTTACCCAGGCCAGAGCTATTTTGCCACTTGATACTTTTATTTGACAACGTATCTCGGCTACGGTACCACATCACTATGTACAACTCTGTTTCATGCTTCCCACCGCTTCATCAGTACTCCATTGACTAGGACTTTTTACATTTATTGATCTAGTCTTATGTGGATAGACATTTAGATTGTGCGGTTTTTTATTTTCCAGTCTTATCAGAACAGTGCTATACTGTATATCCTTTGTACATATATTTTTGCACGCCTGTAGGAGTCTTGGGGGCGAGTGGGCCACTGGAGAGAATCTCCTCCGGTTTGCTCCAGATGAAGCCAAGGCAACCCAGGCGCTTTTGGCAAAGGCTGCACGGGGCCCAGGTCCATCATGGCAGAGGGCTCCCGGGGCACCTGGGGGAACCGAGCCAAAGCTGGCTGGGAAGGGACTGGGTCACATTTGAAGTCTTCCCTGGCCACTGGGCCTGGGGAGGGAGACTGCCCTCAGAGACCTTGGGGAATTCACGCAGACCTCACCCAGGCCTCCCTCAGAGTTGCCGCCCCCGGGACAGGCCCACTGTGGGTAAATGAAGTCAGCAATGCCAGAAGGGAGGGGTCAGCCGGGACTCTCTCTTGCCTATTCCAGCGGCTTTAGAAAACACTAATTTCGGGGCAACTGGGTGGCTCAGTCATTAAGCGTCTGCCTTCGGCTCAGGTTATGATCCCAGGGTTCGGGGATCGAGCCTAGTATAAGGCTCCCTGCTCAGCGGGAAGCCTGCTTCTCCCTCTCCCACTCCCCCTGCTTGTGTTCCCTCTCTCGCTGTGTCTCTCTCTGTCAAATAAATAAACACAATCTTAAAAAAAAAAAAAAGAAAGAAAAGAAAACACTAATTTAGCCCCTGAGCGCCCAGGCTCCATGCTTGAGAACTGGGCCCGGGAGGGAGGGATGGCGGCAGGAGGGGCGGTGGCGGGAGGGGCACAGTCCAGGTTCACTGTCATAAGGAGCAGTCACTGAACAAGCCCCAGCCTCCAGCTGTCGGCTGTAACCTCAAGGGCATGAGGCAGGCATCTCGCCCAGTGTTACTTAAGGAACTAGAAAGGCTTATAACATATAGCTTGTAACACTGACAAAAATATCTTGGTTACCTTTTGCACTCCTGAGCTGTGGCATGCCTAAACATCCTGCTGCTTATGTTCCTCTTTTATCGTCTTTCTAACCCAATTTTCAAGTGAGTGTCATAAAAATCACTCTATCCAGGACATCAGCGCCCTAATCTCCACGACATAAACTTGGACAGCAAGATACAGAATGCTGTTGGGACACCCTGATGTGCTCTCACAATGTGCTCCTTCGGGAAGTTACCGGGAGCTCAGCGGGACATGAGGATCCACACCGGGGAACGGAACAGAGGAACCGCTCGGCTGTCGCTGGGGACATGTTAGGTTTCGTGAGAAACTGCGATCTGAGAGGACACAGAAGCATTACGCCATCGGCGCAGGTCCTGCTCATTCGTGCGTTTGCCTTCTGGGAAGGTTTCTTTGACCATAAAACATCAAGACGAGCACACAAACAAAACATTAGCCCGAGACCCTGCGCGGCTCTGTTCTAATGTGATGTATGGCACAGCCGAAGTTCTCCTGTCGTTGTTTATGTATCTGCGAGCGCGTCTTGTCTCCGTTAGTATCAGCCCTCTAAGGGCAGGGCGCGGCCCCTGTAATTTCTCTCCCTGGTGTTGCTTCGGTTCTCCCTGGGCTGCGCAGGAAAGGCTTGCCGTAGACAATGACTCGGAGGTCACAGACCATCACAGACGCCTCGAAATGCCTTGCTTGCTCACCTCATCAAGAAATCTTCAACGGAGGCAAAATGCCCTCCGAGCTGGACACTTAGAAATTCAACACAAGAACCACACACACAAGCCCTGGTTCGGAAGATGCTGCCGGTAGAGAGGCATAGCTTGCCGTTTGTGTGATGGGGGTGCTGCACGCCTGGGCTTGCGGTGTTGGAAACATTAACGGGAGGTTGGGATCCATCCCCGACAAAGGCTGGTACCTGGGCTGCAGCCTCGGCTCCCCCACCTCCCCCTGGCTCCACCAGCCGGGTCCCACCAGCCTGCACCCCGTCCTCTTGGCAGAGGGGCCCTGAAGGAGGCCATCGGCGTCCCTGGGAGCCCTGGCGGAGCTAGGGGGCAGTCGTGCTACGTGAGCCGCTCAGGCGGCTGGGGACCTGTGGCCTCCAGAGTCGGCTCTCGGTCCCCTGTCCCCAGGGCTCCCAGGCTTTGAGCTCAGGAGCCCATCACAAGTCAGAGTACTGACATCTTTTGGACCAAAGATGACACTATTTATCCTGCTTATCTTTACACTTCATTTTTCCTTCCTCGTGGACTTAGCCCAGATCTTAGGGCGACGTCTTATAACGGAACCGAGGGACGATGTTACACAGAAGGAAGCTGAGGCTGGGAGGGGTCCGTGCTCAGCATATGGTCCTCTGCGTGGTCTTGTCCCAGCACAGGCCGGGCGGCCCGCTCCTCCGTCCTCCTTGCTGCCCGCAGGCTCTCCCCCTGGGAGCCCAGCCGAACCAACTGCGCGCTTCCCTGGGGAATAGGCCTTGAAGTGGGATGGCCTCCCCAGCGGGGCCTGAACAGCCCATCACTAAGAACATTCTGCTGGTATGTGGTACTTTACTCATTATTTAAATTCACAGTAACCCGCCAAGATAAACTAGGTTATCACCCCTTTTCAACAGATGAGGAGTCTGAAATATATGGTGATTAGCGCACCCAGGCTGGCACAGAGAATGAGCAGCAGAGGCAGCTCTGAATTCCTGACCTCTGTCCCAAGCCCAGAGCCCTCTGTGAAGTGCCCCTCGGCCAGTCCAGGAGAAAGGGAGTGAACGGGGGATGGGACAGGGGAGCATAGACCTCTGGATACAGAAGCGGCTGCAGCAGAGACAGATGTAGCTATGGATCTAGAGACCATAAACATAGTTACCGTCATTGATACACTGTGACTGTCGATCCGATGGTTATGGATGCAGAGGTAAATATATGGTCATAGATAGACATTGACAAAGATAGAGACAGATACAAAGTGCTCCTTTGAGCTGGCCAAATTAAAATTCTTTTTTTTTTTAATTTTATTTATTTGACAGAGAAAGCTAGAGAGAGAGAGCACAAGCAGGGGGAGAGGCAGAGGGAGAGGGAGAAGCAAGCTCCCCGCTGAGCAGGGAGCCCGATGCAGGACTCGATCCCGGGACCCTGGGATCATGACCTGAGCCAAAAGCAGACGCTTAACTGACTGAGCCACCCAGGTGCCCCCCAAATTAAAATTCTGAGATGCAACTAGAAAGCCTGGGTCTAGAGACTGTAGCTCCTGGCTTCCTTCAGTCCACAGAACTCCTTGCTGAAGGGACGCCATGCTAGGGAGTGCAGGACGCTGGTTCCATAGACTCAAAGGCATGATAAAATTTCCCTCTCTCTTGTTCATCAAAATCAACATTCTATGTAGTTGGAAAATTTTGGAGCTTCCTGGGACAGCGTGGGAGAGTAGTTTATAAATAATTCTACTTTGTCTTTATATATGCAAGGATAGAAGGGAAACTCAAAAAAACAGTAAAAATATTTGTTTTATGTTTTACTATTATAAAATTAAATTATAATTTAAGAGCTTCAATACATTTCTAACCATGGTAGATTTTAAGGTAATTATGTGTCTCTTCAGTAATATATTTGCTATCAACTTATTGCATAAAAGGATTGCTTGTGAATTCAAAATTATTTTTAGATTTATAGCCCTTTCAAGTGAAAAAGGGGTTTTTCAGAAATACTTCCGATTTCCAATGTCTGGTGAATCTTCCATTTGCCATCAATAATGCCTCCAAGAGAAATCCTCCTTCATATAAATCCAACCTGACATTCCTATAATGCACAGTGCAAGAGAGTGCTCTTAGGGCAAGAAATAATATCTCTGTGAATTATATTAGGCCAGCCTGTTGAAAACATTCATCCCACAATTTATGAATTCAGATGCTCCCGGAATGTGCTTTGGTATTCTAAGGAGATGTAGGTGTTTTCATTTTCATTGGCTGTCTTGATAAATGTTTATTGTGGGCACTGAAAACTGCTGATCTGGAAAAACATTTTTGTACTCATTTGTTTGCCTGCCTCTAATGTTTATTACTCACATTATCAAAATTGTACATCTCTATTATGCAGCCTAAGGTTGTTTCGTTATTGTGATTTTTCCAACATAAAGCAGCATCGGTGGAAGCCTCGATGTGCAATGTCCGGCTGTACCCGCGCCTGGGCTGTCTGTCCGGGGGGAGCTTGGGGAGCACAGAAGCAGAGGTCTGGCTGGAGACACTGTCCTGTTTAGTGTCGTGTGACTTCATGTTGCTTCATGTGCTGTGCAGTGTTGTGTTGCATTACGCTGCCCATGGTATATTGTCTTACATCATCCAGAGACCATAGAGGCACGGTTGCAATGCAAAAAATAACAATTTCGTGTGGACTGAGGGCAGAGTAAGTGTTTGGGCTAAATGATACATACCGTCCACACTGTCTACATTCACAGGGCAGTTGGTACTCTCTTCACTTTCTGTCCTGTCACTGTATCGTTACAATATGGGGTTTGATGGGGCACCTGGGTGGCTCAGTCGGTTAAGTGTCTGACTCCTCCTGATTTTGGCTCAGGTCATGATCTCAGGGTGGTGGGATGGAGCCCCATGTCGGGCTCCATGCTCAGTGGGGAGTCTGCTTGAGGTTCTCCCTCTCTCTCTCCCTCTGCCCCTCCCCGTACTCGCTCTCTCAAATAAATAAATCAATCTTTAAAACGAATATGAGGATTGATTTGTTCATTTGGTGGTTTTAAAAGTTAAAGTCTGGCAGAGAATCATAGGGGAAGGGAGGGAAAAATGAAACAAGACGAAACCAGAGAGGGAGACAAACTGTAAGAGACTCTTAACCTCAGGAAACAAACGGAGCTGTTGCTGGAGTGGTGGGAGTGGGAGGGATGGGGTGGCTGGGTGATGGACATTGGGGAGGGAGGTATGTGCTATGGTGAGCGCTGTGAATTGTGCAAGACTGTTGAATCACAGACCTATACCTCTGAAACAAATAATACATTATATGTTAATTAAAAAAAAGAAAGAAAGAAAGAAAAGTTATACTGATCACATTGAAAAAAAAAAAGTTAAAGTCTGGGATCTCAAAACTTACCCAGCCTGCTGCCTCTGGATGTCTGTGTGTGTGTGTGTGTGTGTGTGCGCGCGCGTGTGTGTTTTGAAGATCCCAGGGAACTGGGATGCTACAATTTATCTTCATAACCAGTTCTAATGCCCAAGCTCCCGAGTCAGCAGCCTTTATCAATACAAGTGAGGAGGCTCAGTTCCTCTCAGGCTGCACACTCAGTTCTTCTTACAGTGATGTCTGTCTTGCTTAGCTCCTGGCCTACTCCTGGGAGTGGGATTTAACCTGTTATTTGAATAATATTTATAAGAAAAAGCATGCAAATAAACATGTAGCATTAAATGAAGAATTATTTGTGAAAGCCACTCAATCATTTCCTGTAGTTAGGTCACTGAAAAGGAACCATACACTATTCATTTTCTGAAAGATTTGTTTCAGAAGCATTAGAAATCCAAGTGGGAATAAATCAGATTAATTTTCAAAATTAGCAGGGATAAGCTTTATTCTGAAGTCATGAATGTTCTCTTTTAATTAAATTCAAATCCATTTATTTGATTAATTTGTTAATAGTCTTGTTTGAATCTTCTGTATTCATATTCGAAGTTTACTTATCAGTTACTGAGAAACTTGTGTGAGTCTCAACATCTTTGAGGATGTGTCTACTGCTTTAAATTATGTCAGTTTTGCTTTATATATTTTAGAGTATGTTATCAGATGATGCGAGTGTAGGGTTACTAACTTACTGTTGGATTGATCTTTATCTGATAATATTTCTTCTATGTGGGCTCATAATGTCTATCTTCAATGAAATGATATCAGCTTTCTTTATTTTTCTTTCTTTATTTTAATTCCAGTTAGTTGACATGCGGCGTTATATTAGCTTCAGGTTTCCATACGTCACCCTGTGCTTAACACAAGTGCCCTCCTTCATCCCCTTCACCTGTGTCCCTCCCCCACCCACCTCCCTCTGGTGAGCGTCAGTCTGTCCTCTGTTATTAAGACTTGTTTCTTGATTTGTCTCTCTCTTTTGCTCTCTCTCTCTCTCCCAGCTGTCTTTGATTAGTATTTGCATGGTATATAATTTTCATCCTTTTACTTTGTTTTATTTAAAAAAAAAAACTTTTCTGGGGGCGCCTGGGTGGCTCGGTTGGTTAAGCATCTCCTTTCAGCTCATGTCATGATCCCAGGGTTCTGGGATCCAGTCCCACATCAGGAGCCTGCTTCTCCCTATACCCGTGCCCCTCTCCCCTGCTCCTGCTCTCTCACTCCCCCCTCTCTCTCAGTAAATAAAATCTTAAAAAAAAAACCTTTTCTTTTGAAATAATTATAGCTTTACAGGAAATTGCAAACTTAGTATAGAGGGGTCCTGCTTATCCTTCACCCAGTTCCCCCCAGTGGTTGCATCTTTCTTTTTTTTTTTTTTTAAAGATTTTATCCATTTATTTGAGAGCGAAAGAGTGAGCCTGAGGTGGGGAGGGGCAGAGGGAGAGGGAGAAGCAGTGCTGAGAGGGAATTTCATAGCAGTCAGTGCCGACTCAAGATCTCAAATTAATAATCCAAGTTCCTCACTCAGGAAACTAGAAGAAGAAGAGCAGAATTAAACCAATGCATGCAGAAGAAAGGAAATAAATATCAGAGCAGATCAGTGAAACAGAGAATAGGAAGACAAGATAGTAAATCAGTGAAAGCAAAAGCATTCACCAATCTCAGGGATGACAGAGGGGACATTACTGCTGGTCCCGAGCCATTGAAAGGGTCATTGCGGAATACGCCACCGACAGCTGTACCCCAGCTTAGATGAGATGGACCGATTCTTCCCAAACCACAGCCTATCCAAACTCGGTCAGAATTAAACAGATCGTATGAATGGTTCTACAAACAGTAAGGAAATGGACTTAGCAATTTAAAATCTCCAGGAAGGAAATATCTAGGTCCAGATGTTTTCCATGAAGAATTCCTTGAGACTTTTAAAGAAGACTAGTGTCATTTTTACACAGCAGTTTCCAGAATATAGTTGAGGATGGAACACTGCCCAGGCTCATGTTAGGAGTCCAGTTACTATCCTCCTGTCAGCACAAGAGAAAGACAGCACAACAAGAGAAAACAAATATCCCTTGTGAATAGAGACACACAAAAAATTCTTTAAGAAAATAATTGCCTGTTGATATCCGCAATATAGATAGAAAATTCGACATCATGATGATGTGGAGGTTATTCCAGGTACTTAAGGCCCATTCCGACATTCTAAAATCACCCAGTGTAATCCACTCTATGAACAGGTTAAAAGAAAATTATAGGATCATATCAACATGTGACTACATCCAACACCCATTCATGATAAAAACTATCCACAGTTTGGATTAGATGGTAATTACCTTAATTATATTTAAAGGGCATCTGTAAAAACATAGAGCCAACATCATACTTCACAGTGAAATTCTGAATGCCTCTCCTTTCAGACTGGGAGTAAGTCAGGGATGTTTGTTCTTAACCACTGTTATTTAACTGACATTTCTAGCTACATAGAATAAGGCAAGTAAAGGAAATTAAAGGAATTCAGATTGGAAAGGAAGAACTAAAAATGTCCCCATTTGCAGACGACACGATTGTGTATATAGACAATCCCAAGGAACTGATGAAAAACCTGGAACTAATGATAATGAATAGGTTCAGCGAAGTGGCCAATTATAAGATCACCACTCAAATACCAATCCCATTTCCAACATGTGGAAACTGAAATTAAAAATGAAGTACTCTTATAGGCAGTACTAATGAAAACAAAATCTTAGGTATGCTGAAAATAACTGTGTTCATGAAAGTAATCAAAGACACTATAAAATTCCAGTTTTCCTAAAGTTGAATATAGGTTTAATACAGTTCCCATTAAAATCTCAGCGAGGTTTTATTTTTTTTAAGAGATTTTATTTATTTATTTGACAGAGAGAGAGAGACAGCGAGAGAGGGAACACAAGCAGGGGGAGTGGGAGAGGGAGAAGCAGGCTCCCCATGGATCAGGGAGCCTGACGCGGGGCTCGATCCCAGGACCCTGAGAGCATGACCTGAGCCGAAGGCAGATGCTTAACAACTGAGCCACCCAGGTGCCCCGAAGTTTTGTTTTTTGTTTTTACTTTTTTAGACTAAGCTTATTCTAAAACTAATTTGTCAAGGCTAAAATGGCAAAATCGGCCTTCATAAGGAGAATAGAGTGAGAAGGGTCACTTCCTGATGTTAAGGCATACTACCTAGCTTTATTTACCAACACAGTGTGTAAGAAGAAATAAAGATCAGTGGAATGGTGTGGAGAACCCAGAAATAGACACACCCAAAGGCTCAAGTGATTTTTTAAGAAAAAAATTCCATTATGATAACATTAAAAAGAATAAAACACTTATAAATAAAATAATTGTTAAGAATAAGCAACAAAAGTGCAACACTTGTACTTTGACAACTACAAAACAGTGTCAAAATATACTAAAGGAGACCTAAGTAAATGGAAAGACATCCTAGATACCATGGATTAGAAGTATTAATATTGTTAAAATGGCAGTAGTCCCCAAATTGATCTACATATTCTGTGCTATCCCTCTCAACATCCCAGCTGACTTTTTTGCAGAAATTGACAAGCTGATTTTAAAATTATATGGAAACACAAGGGACCCAGAATAGTGAAAAACGGTTTTGAAAAAGATGAATAGAATTTTACTATTCACACTTTTCCCTTTCAAAACTTTATTCAATGTTAGAATATTCTAGACAGCATAGAACTCGCAAAAATTCAGAATTGAAAGTTCAGAAACAAAGCCTTAAATTTGTGGTTAATTGCTTTTCAACATGGGTGCCTAGAAAACTCCATGGGGTAGAGGGGTATATTTAGGTGAGTGGTCTTTTTTTTTTTTTTTTTTTTTTGGACCCGGTACTGTTGGTGAGATTCTCCCATTTTGTTGTGGGTAGCCGTAATTCATTCATTTTGTTGTTACGTAGTATGTCTTTTATCCATTCTACTGTTGCTGGATATTTGGGTAGCTTATTAGTCTTGCCTATTAGAAATGATAATTCCATGTCATACTTGACTCAGTTGGCACACATTGCTAGTGTTTATATACCTAAAGAGTGGAATTGTTGGGTTTTGGATTGTGCGATGTTCCACTTCAGTAGATACTGCAAATGATTTTGCAAGGTAATGTATCCAATTATACTGTAATGAGCGTGTGGAAGACTTCCTGTTGCTTCACATGTTTGCTGACACTTGGCATTGTCAGCCTTTTTAACTTAGCATTTCCAATATTTATGTAGTAGTTGTGGTTTTAACATGCATTTTCTCGAAAAATAAGTTGGATACCTTTTCATAGGATTTGGGGAATCTTTCTTATTTGGGAAGAGCCTGTTAAAATCCCTTGCCATTTTTCTTCTAAGTTATCTCTTCTTTTATTAACTGTTTATGGGCCATTGTGTATTCTGGCTGGGAGTTTCTTATTAGTTATATGTTGCAATTATTTTTTCCTCCCTGGTGTGCCTTGTTGAAGAGATGTTCCTAATTTTGATTAAGTCCACTTTATTAATCTTTTCATTTGGAGTTAGTTGGGGATTTTGGTTTTGTTTTTTAAATGTTTGTGTGTGGAGAAGGAGGAATCTTGTTAGGGTTGGTGGGGAAGAAATGACTCTCTGCCAAAAAGTTGTGAAAATATCTGTAATATCTTTTAGGGCTTTATAGTTTTGACTTTGACATTTAGAAGCAGAAATCATTTGGAATATATTCTTATGTTTTGATTGATACAGAGCTTTAGTATTTATTAGCTCCTGTCATCTCCTATAGATACCTAATAAATTAGTTTCTCAGTACTGTTTATTGAGAAGACCACAGTGTCCTCGTTGGTCTGCAGGAGCGCCTTTCTCATTAATCTAGTGTCCATTCTTATCTGGGCCTCCCTTCTGGAGTCTCTGTGTTCCCATTGGTATAATTATCTATCTTAGAGGAATACCATCTTGTCTTCATTGCTCTACTTTAATATTTTAGTTTTGTTATATTGTGGAATCCACCTTCCACGTTTCTCACATTTGTCTTGTTCATTCTTGGCCTTGGCATTTCCCTCTAAATATTAGGAATACCTTGTCAATTCCTCTCAAAAAACATGTTACGATTTTGATTGGGTTTGTGTTAAATACATATTACCAGTTGATGGGCACATGACCTCTTTAGATTCTGATTTTGGAGAATGATGTATTCTGTGTGTTTAGGTTTTATTTAACTTCTTTCAATAATGTTTGATAGTTTTCGTTTAGAGAACTTGCCTTTTGTTAGTTATAGTCTCACCTTAGTTTTTCTTATTGCTGAAATGGGCGTATTTAAAAAATACTTTCTTGCTTGTCATTACTTCTATTTCTATACTTGTTTTCTAGGTCATTAATTTCTGTGTTTATATTTGCTTACATCCTTGTACTTTCTTTGGGGTTCATTGGCTCCCCCTGCCCCTGCTTTCAAGTGGACATTTAGCTCGTATTTTTAGCTTCCTTTATATATTGTATGCATTGAATTGTGAATATTTTCCTCTTAACATTTTCTTTTGGCTCTGGCAGAATGGTTTCACACACGTTGCTGCGTTGAGTTTTTATTATCATTCAGTTAAAAATATTTTCTAATTTCCGTTGTGATTTCTTTTTTGACCTAAGAGTTCTTTAGATCTTAATAATTGACCTTTCTTTATTCATGTTAGAAAAAGGTAGCTTTATCCCACAACATATCGTTTTCACCTTTAACGACTTATATTTGTTTTTATTGCTTGCTTACTGACAGGTAATCCATTTCTTTTTCATGTGTGGGTAAATCTTTACTTAGGTCTCCAAAAATATAAGTACTTCATGAAATTGTGTTCTTATTATATATTTTTCCTTTAGTTTGATACAGCTTTTCCAATTGACAAAATTATTAGTAATGATTAAATAAATGCACGAATAGCAAATACTTGTCTAAGTTTATATGCTGTAAGTCCCTTTGAGTTTTTGTCCTTTTCTGCTTTATAAAAGAATATCTCTCAAATTTATAGGGTTGACTTTTTTGTCTGCTCAGTTGTACATTTATTCATTTATTCAACATTCAGTAAGTGTTTTATTTATGATGTGGTTTGTTTTGTGTTAGGCTTTGGAAGAATCCTATTCTCACTCTCGAGGGTTAGTCTACTAGGGAGGACATAATTTATTATAGGGCAAAAACTGCTATATTGTATGTATGAGTTCAGTTAAAGAGGCCACAGAAAAGGCAATATTTAACATTTTTCAGAAATGGAGACGTTTTCAAGTCATCATAAATGCTGTTTTCATGGTTTGTTAACGGGAAAGAATCGTTAAAAAGTCCAACTAAAGGGCGCCTGGGTGGCTCAGTTGGTTAAGCAACTGCCTTCGGCTCAGGTCATGATCCTGGAGTCCCGGGATCGAGTCCCGCATCAGGCTCCCTGCTCGGCAGGGAGTCTGCTTCTCCCTCTGACCCTCTTCCCTCTCATGCTCTCTCTCATGCTCTCTCTCTCAAATAAATAAATAAAATCTTTAAAAAAAAAAAGTCCAACTAAAAAATGAATTTAAATATAAATTATACAAATTGTTAAAACAAATTATTAATGTTAATTGCTTCAGTATAAATTTTAATTATAACTTTTTTTAGTTGTTTTTACTAGCTATTTCTACTTTGTAATAGAATGGTATTACTTTATAAACTTGCATATAGATAATTAGTGTTTTATATTACTCTCTGCAGAATCAAAGAATTCCATTGGACATGGTATTTCTTAAGACTTCAGAAAAGCAGGTATTTATATTTGTATTTAAATTGCTGATCATTTAGTATTTTAGCAGTTTAATTTTCATTTTAAAGGTAAAAGTTAAATTTATTCTTATAAAAAGTTTTCTTCGAATGATAATACATTGAATTCATTAATTCTAAATCACATTTAACTGTTGATATTTAAAATGAAAATCTTTATATGTTTGTTTTAAAAAATATAATCCTATCAATAATCCTATCACAACCTTTATATCAAATGAGTGCTTTTGTTCAAAGCTATATTGATAGCGAAGTAATTAAATGATGTTGCTTGAAATTTGATTGCTATTCTGTATTTGCAGTTTTATTAATTCAGCAAACGTTTATTTACCACCTACTATGTGCCAGGCACTACTTGTCTCTTGGGATACAAAGGGGGCTAAGATGGGTGGGGGAACAGAAGAGGAAGCAGACAGTTTGTGTAGGTGAGTTGAAGTGGGCTTCGCAGGATACATGATATTTATATGACCTGAGCTCTCACCAGTGAGGAGAAGGTGGAAAAGGGGAAATGAGACGGAAGCCTCATGTGGTCAAGGAGAAGACCTGTGTGTTGGAAGTCAGGAAACCCAAAATCTAGTCTGCTTTGGCCAATTTTTAATTATATGACCTAGACACATGGTCACCCATTTTCTTAATGTCTAAAATGATGAGAGGTTTATCAGGTAATACCCAAGTTCCTTCTGCCTTGCATTTCTGACTGTGAAATAAATAGTATTTTTTTCTCTTTAAATTTTTTTATTGTTCTGTTAATCACCATACATTACATCATTAGTTTTTGGTGTAGTGTTCCATGATTCATTGTTTGTGCATAACACCCAGTGCTCCACGCAGAATGTGCCCTCCTTAATACCCATCACCAGGCTGACCCATCCCCCCACCGCCCTCCCCTCTAGAACCCTCAGTTTGTTTTTCAGAGTCCATCGTCTCTCATGGTTCGTCTCCCCCTCCAGTTCGCCCCCTTCATTCTTTCCCTCCTGCTATCTCCTTCTTTTTTTTTTTTTCTTAACATATATTGCATTATTTGTTTCAGAAGTACAGGTCTGTGATTCAACAGTCTTGCACAATTCACAGCGCTCACCATAGCACATACCCTCCCCAATGTCCATCACCCAGCCACCCCATCCCTCCCACCCCAACCCTCTCCAGCAACCCTCAGTTTGTTTCCTGAGATTAAGAATTCCTCATATCAGTGAGGTCATATGATACATGTCTTTCTCTGATTGACTTATTTCGCTCAGCATAACACCCTCCAGTTCCATCCACGTCATTGCAGATGGCAAGATCTCATTCCTTTTGATGGCTGCATAATATTCCATTGTATATATGAACCACATCATCTTTATCCATTCATCTGTCGATGGACATCTTGGCTCTTTCCACAGTTTGGGTATTGTGGACATTGCTGCTATAAACGTTGGGGTGCACGTACCCCTTCGGATACCTACATTTGTATCTTTGTGATAAATACCCAGTAGTGCAATTGCTGGATCATATGGTAGCTCTATTTTCAACTGTTTGAGGAACCTCCATACTGTTTTCCAGAGTGGTTGCACCAGCTTGCATTCCCACCAACAGTGGCAGGAGGGCGTCACTGCGCACAGTGCTGCATGTAAGCCCCCCCCAGCAGCCAGCGGGGTTACCGATTAGACCGCCCGACAGCACCCACCACACTCGGTGCTGCACACGGCAAAATGCACACCGTCCTCAGCGGGACACGGAACATCCTGCAAGGTGCAAAAAGTGCTCGGTCACAAAACGAGGAGCGAAGCATTGAAGAGAATCGCTCTCACACGAAGCACGCGCTCCCACCACAGGGAGCGAGGTGAGAAGGGCAGCGACGAGGCACTTCGGGAGCCCCACAACCACGTGCGGACGAAGCAGCAGGCCTCTCAATAACCGGCGGGGCCGAGACGTGTCTGCTGAGCTGCATGGAAAGGAGAGGACCACAGGCCAACATTCATGGGACGGAGCCAAAGTCCTGTTTGGAGGGAAACTTAGACGGTAAATGCCTGGATAGGAATAGAAAAAATCTCAAGTCGGTGCTTAAATTTTGACCCTAAGAACCTACAATACCAAGAAAAGGACAAAAGCGTGAAACCGAACGCGAGTCCTTTGGGAAGAGCACCACAAGTGCATAAAGCAGTAGCTGACTGACCAAACTCAGAAGGTGCGGTGGGGCAGAGAGAGGGAAGGGGAGAGGCACAAAGACTCTAAAATCAGGAACGGAAGAGGAGGGCTGACACCAGAATAATTCAGAAACTGAAAGCATTTTAAGGGAACACTAGTAACAACTGCTTGCCGACAGTTGAGAGAGCTTAGATGAGACGCACGCATCCTTGAAAGACACACACTGGAAAACATTCTTTTTTTTTTTTAATGTTAAAAAGATTTTATTATCAGAGTTTGGAAGACAGAGGGCTCACCCTGGCGTGCCCCGCGGTGACCCTGGGCCTCCGTCTGGGGTGGTGCCCCCGAGGGGACATGATCGGTGGAGGTTTCCCCCCCCCCCGGCATGAGTTGGGACAGGCACTCGCCGGGCATCTGTCCCTGAGGCCCTCTGTGCGCTGGCTCTGGGGTCAATGGGACAATGCTTTCCGGGGGGGCCTCTCGTGAGGTCTGATGCTCCGCCCTGAGGGGTGCACGTATTTCCTAGGCCTAGGAGTGTTGGACTACCAGGGGCTGGGCACCAACTTCAGGGACTACGCCATTGTGTTCACCCAGCTAGAGTTCAAGGACGAGGCGTTCAACACCGTGGAGCTGTACAGTAAGTGGTGGGCACCACGGGCCGGCCCCATGAACTCCCTGCCACGGGCGGCCACGCTGGGCAACCTCCCGCTGACTGTGCTGAGCCCCGGGCCTCCAGGGTCCCAGAGCAGCATCCCTGCCCTTCGGCCCCCTGCAGGAGGGGTGGCTGGGGCAAGGGGCACACGTGGTGAGGGCTCCCCTCCCGCCCCACAGGCCGGACAGAGTTGGCCAGCCAGGAGGCCCTGCGCCTCTTTGATAGGTGGAGCCAGTCCTGGGCTTCCTGTCTCAGCAGGAGGCCACATTGAGGCCGGACCGTGAGTGTCACCCGATGCCCACGGGCCCCTGGCTGACTTCTGTGGGTCTCGGGGTCCCTCCGAGCCTCAGGGAGTCAGGCAGGGTGGGGGTGGGGAGCTCTACACGGAGTCTCCTGCTCCTGCCCAAAGCCAGGCCTGCAGGGCCGGCCCCGTCTCGGGCGAGGCCGTGGGCAGAGCGGGGTGGCCGCGGTGTGTCCTGGGTGCCCACCCTCACAAGTCCTCTTACCCCCCAGTCACCTGTGCGCACAAGGCTTTCCAGGTCAGCTGTCCTCCTGAGCATCACCCCAGATCCGACACCCCAGAGCTCTGCCCCGAGAAGGCCTGGGGACCGGGACGGGGCTGACACCCCTCGAGGTGAATCTGGGGTCCTGCAACGCTCTGCTTGGGTTTCAGTGAATGCATCGACCTCCCGGTGGGACTGTGCCCGCCGAGTCCTGTGAGGCTGGCCAGGCGCTGGCCTCCTTGCTCAGCCGCCTGGGAGCTTGGTGTGGGGCGGGCTGCTCTCAGGACTCATGGCAGTTCCAAATAAAACGATCCCACAAGGCCCTACAGATGCCTCTCACCTGTGTGCCGAGGGCGGACGGCAATGTCAGACGGGACACTGCCCTCTCGGGGCTCCGGTCGGTGCAGGGGGAGGAGGTGGGCGTGGGGCTCACCGAGGGCTGGGCCATACAGCCCAGAACCAGCTCTGGGTGGGGGGCACGTGGACGTGGGTCTTGGCTCCTGAGTGGGGGCTGGGCTGGGGGCAGCTGCTCCGCAAGCAGAGGTCACCACAGTCCCTGGGCTGCAGGGAGGATTGTCTGTCTGAGTTAGAGCAGACCCTCGGGAGTCTGGACAGGTGCGGGCTGACGCAGTGGGCGTGGGTGCCCACCAGGGTGCGCGGCTGGGGTGCCACAGTGTCCAGGGCACAAGAGTGTGGCTTTCCCAGACCTGGGGCTTTGGGGCCAGGGCAGGGGGCAGGATTCCAGAGGGACCGAGCCTGTGGCTCCTCCTGTGGTCTGGTGGGGCCGTGCCTGACGTCGTGGCGGAAGCTGGGCTGGGGGCTGCCCCTCACTCACGGAGAGGGGCGGTGCGTGCAGGCTAGGGGTGGGCATGCTCACACACACCCAGCAGCCCTGTCCGGGAGCACCTGCTCGGGACGGAGAGCCCTGCTGTCACGCTGGTTTATCCCAATTGCCCTGGAGCGGGGGTCACTGTACCGCGTGCAGGGCTGGGCACGCACAGGTGTGTCTGATCTGGGAGCAGGAGGGGGACTGGGCAGGGGCACAGGGAGGCTGGCTGGGCAGGGCTGTGATGCCTCTGGGCCGGCTACCCGTCCCTGTCTTTGCAGACCACGGATGAAATCGGGAGGAGGCTGGCGGACAGCCATGACAATTCCCGGACCTGGGGCATGACCCCACAGGGGTCCCCAGGAGCAGGTGCTGCGGATTGTGGGGAAAGGCCTCCGACACCACCCAGACCACTGTCCCTGGTGGTCATTGACTGGATTGTGCTCCAGGAATGGAGCCCACGGAGACCGAGCTCGAGGCTGAGAAGCCTGGGGCGGGGTGCCTGTGGGTGTGTGGGGACGGGTCGGGGCCGGCCCCACAGGGAGGAGCCCCAAGAGGCTGGTGTGGGGCCAGGAGCAAAGACTGTGTGCAGAGCACCCAGCGGGTGGACTGCAGTCGGGGAGACGTCCCGGGGAGGGCACCTTCCTGGCTGCGGCTTCTCTGGGAGGCTCTGGGCTGGGCTCTGTCTTGCAAATACCCACGGAGAGCAGGCACGGGGGTGAGCTTTCCTCCTCTCACAGATGTTCCACGACCTAAGGAGCTAGAGCCGGCTCCAACTCCATCAGCAGCTCTGCAGGGAGGGGTGCTGCCTGCAGAGACTTCAGCAGGAGCCCAGGAGCCGGCAGTTGACCCGGCACCTGCCCACGGAGAGCCTGACGCCGACCAGGAAGGGCCTGCTCGAGAACCTGTGCCCAGAGAGCCTGCCCCTGTTCCTGCCACTGTTCCTGCCGGAGCCAGTGCCCCTGGGCCTGCCCCGAACTGTGGCCCTGCTCCTTCCCCAGACCCCGCTCCTGCCCTGGATCCTGACCGGTCCGTACCCCTGCCAGTGCCCCTGTCCCTGCCCCTGACCCAGATACTGCCTTGGTTCCTGTATGTGCCATTGCTGCAGACCCTGTCCCTCCCCTTGCACCTGCCCCTTCCCCTTCCCCTGCTTGTGCTCCTGTTCTGGCCCCTGACCCAAGTCCTGCCCCTTCCCCTGCCCATGCCTGTGTCCCTGTTTTCGCCTCTGACCCAAATCTTGCCCCCACTCATGTCCCTGCCCCTGCCCGTGCCCCTGCAGCTGCCACTTCCCCAGCACCTGCCTGTGCACATGTTCTTGCCCCTGCTCCGGATCCTGACCCAGCTCCTGGCCTGGATCCTGCCCCTTCCCTTGCCCCTGGCTCTATTCCTGTTCTTGCCCCTGTCCCGGCTTCTGCCCCTGCACCTGCCCCTTCCCCGACGTGTGCAACTGTTCTTGCCCCTGACCCAGCTCCTGCCCTGGATCCTGCCCCTTCCCCTGCCCCTGCCTGTATTCCTGTTCTTGCCCCTGTCCCGGGTTCTGCCCCTGCAACTGTCCATTCCCCTGCTCCTCCCTCTGCTCCGGTGCTTGCCTCTGACCCAGCTCCTTCCCCTTTCCCTACCCGTTTCCCTGCCCCTGCATGTGCACCCATTCCTGCCCATGACCCACCTCCTGCCCCTGCACCTGTCCGTTCCTCTACCTGTGTCCCTGTCCGTGCCCCTGCCAGAGCCGATGCCATTTCCCCTGCCTGGGTCCCCATTCCTGCCCCTGCCCCTGCCAGAGCCAATGCCCTTTCCCCTACCTGGGTCCCTGTCCCTGTCCCTGTCCCTGCAAGAGCCTATGCCCCTTCCCCTACCTGGGTCCCTGTCCCTGCCCCTGCCCCTGCCAGAGCCGATGCCCTTTCCCCTGCTTTCCGGCACCGCGGGCCCTTCCCTTGGCCCTGCCTGTGCTCCTGTACTTGCCCATGACCCAGCTCCTACCGTGCATCCGGCCCCTGTCCCTGCTCTTGCATCTGACCCTGCCCCTCCTCCTGTTCCTGCAGGGCTCCCAGAACCACAGCCAGAGCCCACATCCTCGTGGGGAGAGCCCCTTGTACAATTCCCCTTATTTCCATCACCCGACCCTGATGCCCCGCCAGATTGTTTCATCCCCTCCCCCTGTGTTCTTTCTCTCTGGTACATATTAACTGTTATATTATCTTTCCTTATCCTCTACGCTGTTTATTATTTATTTTAAATAAAATTAATTGTTTTCTGTTGGACAAGTCTGCAGCGTTAATTATATTCCCAATGCTGTGCCACCGCACCCCAGAACATTGCTGCACAATATCTGCTTCCGCAAAGGACACCCTGAGCCAGAAGGCCTCCCTGCCCATTCCTCCCCGAGCCCAGCCCCCGGCGACCCATAAGCTGCTTTCTCTCTCTGTTCCTTTCCTGGGTGTTTCCTGTACGTGGAATCACGCAATAGGGGCCTTTGTGTCTGCCCCCCTATTTTCAAAGGGAACTCGTTTCCTTCTGTGTTTATTGGACACAGAATTTCCCTTATTCGATATTGAAATGCCTGGGGCTTACAGATCAGACGTAATCAGAGAGGCCACTTTAGGAATTCTGGGCACAATCTTGGGGCCGAGACCCCTGTTCCTGCTGGGACACCTCAGCCTGACCCCAGACAGGACAGGGCTGGTTCCTCCTGTGGCCCACACAGAAACCAGGGAAATGCAGAAAGCTGGAAGACACACCCCAAAAGGCAATGCATTGCTCACAACCCAAGGCCAGAGAAAGGTTTCAGTGGACTCTGGTCCAAACCAGGCTCCAAGTCACTGGGTTCCACAGGGAGAGACCACACGCATGCAAGTCCAAGTGGGGACAGGCACGGGGGGAATCAGAGAAGTGGAGCTACCAGGTAAGGACTCTGGCAAAACAAAAAACTCTATGGAGGCAGCGCTGGTCACCCTCAGACCGGCAGGTGTCTGGTCTGGGGACCAGCAGCCCTGGGGAGAACGTGAGGAAGCGGAGGTCCCCTGGAGGAAAGGGTGACGGCACCCCTGTCTGGGAGGACAGTGCGCAGCACCCATCCCAGCCTGCAGGTGCACCCATCACCTACTGTGGGCAGCTCAATCCCAGCTTGTTGAAGGGAAGACCCGTGTCCATAATCCCCTATTTGCAACAGAATCCATAAAGGGGAGTTTGTGGGTCAACACGTATACAGTGTTTAAGGTACAAGTCTCGAATTCCAACATCCATGGTCTGCTTGTCCACCTTGAGCCTTGTTTGGGAAGCAGGGGTGGGGACGCCCGGGGCTGTGACCTGTGGGAGGGGTGGGGAGGGGGAGCTCTGAATGGAGTGACCAAAGCACACGGGGTGACCTGCCCAGGAGGGACCCTCTCGTTCCCCAGCCCCTCTCCTGACCTCGTGCACGATGGCGAGGGTGTGATGATGAAGGTGCTGGCCCTTGGCTGGCGAGTTCCGTAGCTGGTGTCGGAGCTGCTCAGGCTGCACACCGGGCTCTGATCCCAGAGCTGGCGCGAGAGCTGAAGCTGCAGCTGCCCCAGTCTCGGGAGCTGTGGCTCGCATCGCTGTTGGACCTGCCTCAAGCTCTGGGGCAGGTACTAGAGCTGAATCCCCCTCCAGAGATGATCTAGATCCGGTTCCGCACTCGGATAAGGCTCTTGAACCCACGAACGGCTTTCCTCCCCTGCCTATTTCATGGATGACAAAACTCGGGGCGGTGACGGGACCGGCTACATGGGGGTAATGGCTACGGGGGGATTCAGCCCAAGGATCCTGCATGCCCTTCACCTCGTGCCCCATACAGGTCGGTCCTGAGGTGCCCGACAGGGGCAAGGGCCTGAACCGCTGCTCCCGGCACCTGATCCCACCTGATCAGAGACACTCCCCTGGGTCGTGAAGTCCTCGTTTGACCTCTACTCCGGCCAGCCCCACGCGAGCAGGGACCGTGCGTCCTCACTGCTTGGGCACCATCTCCAGATGGCGGACTGGCCACTGCAGCGGGGTTGGTCACCACTATACCGTCGACGTGGATGCAGGAGCAGCTACAGGCCCAAAGCCCGCTCCGCAGCTCGAGGCATTTGATCTTCTGTTGCGGTGCCACTGCTGGGAGCTTGGGAGCCCGGGAGCTGGAGCCAAGTGCGCCCCAGTGTGAGTAAGCCCGCTGGAACCACGGCTCCATCACCAACTCCAGAGCTAGAGCCAATGCAAAATCCGAGCTGGCCCAGCTCCACAGTCAGCTGCGGGTGTTCCCCGGACACGGAGCAGGCGCTCGCTCCCCCTGCAGAGCTAGAGCCAGTGGGCTCCGCGCAGCAAGCCCCAACCCAGGACCCGCTGGGTGCCCTCTTCCCTCACAGACTTCTGCAGTTCCTCTGTGATTCCCCAGCGCTGGGACAGAGCAGACACTGCACCCACAGCACCCCCTCCTTGGGTTTCCAGTTCAACAGGAGGGACCACAGACAGATAGAGGCGTGGGGCACACTCCCCTGAGGAAGGCAGGGGTGCTCACACCCGTGATGGAGGGCTCCCTCTCATGCAGATTGCCGGCCCCCCGCACCTGCTGGCCACACCTGCCCCTGCTTGGATGGCCAGTGTGGGTGGGCTGGTGGGGCCTGACCTCTGGATGGAGCATCCCCAAGGCTGCCCCAGGGGGTGTGTGGAAGGGCAGGCCCAGCCACTGACTTTGTTTCTTGCCCACCTACCTCCAGGGCCATCTCCTCCATTCTGGGCACATGGCTGGACTAGACTCGGAGGACTTCTGTCAGCCAAAGACGTTCCCTGCCTCAAGCAGCTGGTGGCCCATGTGCAGCTCAACATGCCCTGTTCCGACCTGGAGCACCAAGCCCACCTTCTCCTGACCCAGCTGGAGCACGCAGAGCCCACAGTGGCCGAGCCTGAGGGTGAGAACACCGGGGCTGGGTGCCTGAGTGTGTGGGGGGAAGGGTCAGGGCTGGTCCCACAGAGAGGAGCCCCGGAGGCTGGTGTGGGGCTTGGAGGAAAGACTGGGCTCCGAGCGTCCAGTGGGTGGACTGCAGTCCGGGAGACGTCCCAGGGAGGTCTCCTTCCTACCTGGGGCATCTCTGGGAGACTCTGGGCTGTGCACGCACAGATGTGTGTCTGATCTGGGAGCAGCAGGGGGGCTGGGCAGGGGGACAGTGAGGACATCGGGCAGGGCTGTGATGCCTCCGAGCTGAGTGACAGTTCCTGTGTTTCCAGAGCCCCATGGAAGCTGGCTTGGATTCTGCCCCTGCACCTCGCTCCTCACACGAGTTAGGGACACAGGTGGAGCCTGGCTCTAGCTCCTGAGATGGTGGAGCAGCTGAGAGAGGAGAAGAAAAGCTCAGCCCATGGCTCCTCTCCATGGGCCTTTGCAAGACAGAGCCCAGCCCAGGGCCTCCCAGAGAAGCCGCAGCCAGGAAGGAGCCCTCTCTGGGGCGTCTCCCCGCCTGCCATCCACCCGCTGGGCCCTCTGAGCCCAGTCTTTTCTCCTGGCCCCTCACCAGCCTCTAGGGCTCCTCCCTGTGGGGCCAGCCGCGACCCGTCCCCACACACCCACAGGCACCCAGCCCCAAGCTTCTCAGCCTCGGGCTTGACCTCCATGGGCTCCGGCTCCTGGAGCACAATCCAGTCAATGACCACCAGGGACAGTGGTCTGGGTGGTTTCGGAGGCCTTCCCCCACAATCCCCATAACCTGCTCCTAGGGACCCTTGTGGGGTCACGCCCCAGCTTATGGAGTAGGAGGAGGTGTCTGCCAACCTCGTGCCCATTTCATCTGTGGCCTGCAAAGACAGGGACAGGTAGCCGGCCCAGAGGCATCACAGCCCTGCCCCGCCAACCTCCCTGTCCCCCTGCCCCGTCCCCCTGTTGCTCCCAGATGTGACACACACACCTGTGCGTGCACAGCCCTGCACGCGGGACACTGACCCATCCCCTCAGGGCCAGCGGGATAAACCCTGAGGCAGAAGCGCGCAGCCCCCCACACCCCATCCCACCCACCCAGCCTTGACCTTGAACATGACCTGTCCACTGGGTATCTGACCCCTCATCAGCCTGCTCTTGAACGGCTTGGCCCGCCCTACATGACCCCTGTTCACACACACACACGCACACACGGGGAGGGGACCTGGGGCTGCATACATCGATTAGACCCTGTGGGGCTGGGTGGCTGGCTCTGGGCCTCCTGGTGTCTCCTTTCGGTCTTTCCAGCCAAATGGACAGAGACGTCGGGGAGCCCTGACATGACATCCCCAGCGAGGGAGTGTTTGCACAGTTTGCTTTCCTCAGCCTGTAGCCTCCGGTCTTTGGGATGCAACATGCAAACATGTTTTTGGTTCGAGGATCTCCAACGAAATGAGCTGGGCGGGGGACTGTTTCTGGAATGTGGGTTCCCGTGGCAGTACTTTGTGCATCACGGGGACCCCTGGCATTCAGCCCGGCAAGTTACCCCTCCCCACGCCATGGCCGCGCGCATGATTCCTAGAGTTCGCATAGGAGCTTGCCTGTCACAGGGCTGTGACATGGCTCCGCTGTGGCTTTGAACCCAGGTCAATCTGACCCAAGCCTGAGCTCATGCAGGAGCCTAAGGAAGTAGCCTAGAATGGTACAGCTGAAAGTGACGGAAGCTTAACTTTTACTGAATCTAAATATTAACTGTTAAATGTAAAAATCATAAAACCTGTAACAGAAAAGGGTGAAGGGTGGGGACTCCTGGGTGTCTCAGTCGGTTAAAGCATCTGCCTTCGGCTCAGGTCAGGACCTCAGGGTCGTGGGATCGAGTCCTGGTGCAGGCTCCCTGCTCAGCGGGGGGGTCTCTCTCTCTTTCTCCCTCTGCTGCACCCCCTGCTTCTGCGCTCCCTCCCTCTCTCTAAGAAATAAAATGCTAAAAAAAAGTTTCTCTTGAAAAAAATAAAAAGGTTCGGTGACAGGTGGACCTCGGCAGAGTGGCTCGAGCCATGGGCCGGAGCTACGGCCGATGCCAGGGATGCCCCCGGCTCCTGCCGTGGAACCAGCCCGGGACCTGAGCTGGAGCTGCAGCTGGAGCTGGCTCCGTCCCCGGTGGTGGGGCTCAAGCTGGTTCTGGAATGCACTCCAGGGCTCAGTGAACTCTCAGGCTGGCATTGTTGCCAAATTTGGTGGAGGAACCGGCAGCAGAGAGGACTGCTGCACTGGAGCTGGTCCAGGCGAGCAGGTAGAGGGGCCTCTAGCCCGGGAGCTGCCGCCGGGGGGGGGGGCCGTCGTCCGCAGTCGGTGCGGGGGCTGCTGTGTGCGGTGGCTCTGGCTTTGTGGGTGGAGGTAATGCTCGCTTGGCGCACGTCTGAGCGTCTGCTCTAGCTCGCTAGTTGGCAAGCGCCCCTGTGTTTGTGCAGCGGGGGCAGGAGCTGGCTGCAGGGGCAGGGGGCTTACCCACACTGGGGCGCACTTGGCTCCAGCTCCCGAGCTCCCGACAAAGGCACCGCAGCAGAAGATGGAAATGCCTCGAGCTCTGGAGCGGGCTTTGGGTCTGTAGCTGCTTCTGAGCCCCGTCAACCCTGCAGTGGTGACCAGCCCCGCTGCAGTGGCCAGTCCTCCATCTGCAGATGGTGCCGAAGCAGCAGGAGGAGAGAAGATCACCACCCTGCCAGGGTGATCACCCTGTGCTGATCCCCACCACCTGTCCCTGTGCCTTTCACAGGAAACCCCGCACAGCCTCCCATAGCAGCACTGAGCTGCCTTGAGAAGTGGCTCTCGATCTTGGGCTGGCTCTCACTCTGGCAATGATGCTGGATCGGATGAGAGAACTGGTGTGCAGTTGGCTTTGCTCCGGACCTCATGCCGGAGCGGGTTTTGCCTGTGGACGGGGTCCACGGGTCGGAGCAGAGGGGCTCTAGTCTGTGGGGGCACTGGCTCAGGCTCTCGAGCTGCTTCCATGGCTGGCTCGAGTCAACGCGGGGGTACGTTCTAGTGCATCAGATGGTTCTAGATCTTAGCTGCCGCCAGGGCTGACTCTGCCCCATGCCTCCTGCAATGTCTCGTGTTAGAGATGCTCTAGCTCTGTATCGCCCGCTAGCTGACTGTGGGTGAGTAGGACCTTAAGACAGCCTCGGAGAGTTTTTCAGGACCTAGAATTCACAGCTGTTAGGATCAGGTCACTTAGTTAGACACAAAAGTGGTTAATATCGTAAAGGACAATAAACTATATCCTTTGATGTTCTATTTTCTTCCCGGACCGAAATTATTTGCTTCTCTACCGGCAAAAACCTTCACGCAAATGTCTAATTTCACTAAGTTGGGGACCTCTACTAAATAGCAGTCAGTTGAACGAAGTCCATTTTCCCAGTCTTCGGGTGGCCTGTACCCTTACGTGAGAAGAAATGACATGCCAGCCTCCTTTCGCCTTATGTCCAAGCTCGGGCGGTCAGTATTCTCTTTATTCTCGCTCAGCTGGCAACTCTGGTTCAGAGGCTAAACATGGCCTTTGGAGCCTGGGTTCGAGTTCTGGCTGTGAGCCAGGTCAGCTGCGTACCCATGGTGTGCCTCGGGGTCCTCATCTGCGGAGGTGAGGGACACTCACGACGCGTCATTATGGCCAGTGATCACATGGTCTTCTATCCTTTCACTTTCTGCTTCTCCATATGAGGCCTCTTAGACCTCAGGCATATATCTGGATTTGGTTTGTAGTCCAATCTGAAAATTTGACTTTTTATTGGTGTACTTAGTAGGCTTACATTTAATGTACATGAAGTGACATTCAGGTGTAACTCTACCATCTTATTGGTTTGCTCTTTCCTCCATCTGTTCTTTTTTTGAAAACTCGTTCCATGCCTTCCTAAAGATTATGCAAGTATTCTCTGTCACTCCAGTCCCCTCCATTAACGTGTTATTATGCCTTCTCTCATTATTCCTTCAGGGACTGCTCAAGGGAAGTGCTGTCCCCATAGAAACAGTCCATCCCTGCGCTGTCAGGGCATGCCCCCCTGCCGTTCCCAGATATTAGCAAGGCCCTGGGCCTCTGTAACAGGGGTTGCAAGCTTTCCCTGTAAAGGGCCACATAGGCTTTGTAGGGCCTCCTCAACTCCACCATTATAGCTTGAAAGCGGCCATAGATGATATGTTGATAAAATAGCATGGTTATGTCTAAACAAACTATCTTTACCAAACAGATGACAGGTAGACTTTACCTGTGAGCAGTGTGCTGTGACCCCGGCTTTATAGCCTCAGCATCTCTGGGTAGGGGTTGGGGGGGCATCTGGCTCCTGGGCTCCCCTTGGCTCCAGTACTACTCTTCCTCTTCCGGTCTCTTTGAGCCTGGAGGTGAGAACGGTTTCCCATCTACCTGTCCCCGGGAGTCCCTCCAACTGCTTTGGTTTTTATTCCCACCCACACATCTGTAAACAGTTCCTCCACTAAACTCTTCAACTGAATGCTGCAGCAGGCCATCCAGCTCCTGCAAAGACCCTAACGGAACTTTAGGCTTACAGCACGCACGTATTCCTTCCACTGTGGCCCAAGTTGCAGCCAGCAGTTTGCAGATTGGCCTCCCTGCCCAGGAAGAGCCTCCTGCAGGGCAGACGCCATGTCTTAGTTATATTTGCATCCCCACCACACCCATCCCTCACCTGGGCACAGAATGGGAATGAAGAATCTTGGCTAAACTGACCTAAATTAGCAATGCAGAAATGGAGCCAGGAGAGGTCAGCATGTAGAAAAAAGACTGGAGGGGTTCTTATTTAAAGTGGGTAGGTTGTGAAAGAGAACTATCCAGGAGAGAGTGAGTTAATCGAGGAGAGCCAGAGGATTTGTCTCAAAGTTATCACAGAAGGGAAACATGTAAGGACCTGGTGTTACAATGTTAAGTCTTCAGTGTGGTTGAGCTGTTGTGTTAACAGTGTCCTCTGTGGAGTGTGGTCGAGCACTTGGTGTAACAAATGTCAGCTGTTGAAAGAGGTGAATGTCAGCTGCCGCAGTGAGTCGGAGTAAGGAAAAGAATGAGCACAAGTTCATTTTGCACATAGGAGGCCACGGCGTCATTTGAGAGGGGTGTCTACAAAGTGGCCTGTATTCAAGCCACATAAAAAGCAGCGAAATAGCAAACTGGAACCAGAAAGTTGGAGCAACTACTCAAGAATATTAACTTTTTTAAAAATAAGTTTTCAAATGGAGAAGGTAATACATGAAAATAGTCAAGATGAGACTAGAATTTAGAAGTTTATGTTGAACACATTGCTTCAAACACATAGTCATAATGGATTTATAAATTATGGAAACAGAAAACAAAAAGACACAGCAGGGCTCGAAAACACCAAAGTTATTGGACCAGAAACAGAGGTGAGAGTGGCTCCTGTCGGCTGGTTTCTGGGGCTGGAAGTTGGCCACCGGAGTGGGCAAGGGGCTCACCCCACAGGCGTGGGTGAGGCTGTCCTACGTGGTGTAGGAAACTAAACCAAACAACCAACAAAACCCTGTTGCTGACAGCTGCCTAGGGCTTTTGAACACAGTGGGGGCTTAGGAGTACAAAGACAGAGACCCAAACTGAAGACCAAGAATGAATACCACTGCCTGCAGACCCTGCATCTGACATGCTCTCCCTGTTATTGAAAGCCTTGACATGCCACGTGGGACCCCGTTCTGGGCTGCAGGTGGAAGCGATGGCAAGGCCACTGACTAGGGAAGGGTGAGGAGCAGGAGGGGAAGGGGGAAGAGCCGCTATCTCCTGCCCGCTGCCCGCAAACCTAAATTCCAGGACATGTGAAGAAACCCAATGCTAAGAAAGTTAACAAGTCAACAGTCAAAACATTTTCTTCTCCTTAGATAATTGAAAGTAAGAAACAAAAGACAGAAATGAAATAAGAATAGATGCATAGGAAAAAGGACCAATTAAAATCTTCAAAGTAAAAAATAAAAGTCATTGAAATAAATACCTCAAACTATCACAAACAAAACGACCTCAAGACAAAATTAATAAAGGCTGTTTACCCATCAACTTGCAGCAAGGGAGCCCTTCTGATGTCACTTTCAAGGGTTTTAGAAAGGAAATTGAGTTTTATCAGGTAGAAGGGGAAAAGTCTTGGACTGGGAAGCATCCTATTAAGGTGGGATTTTGGAGTAGAAGAGACTTCAGTTTGTCTGCAGGTACTTCTGACCGTCCTTGGTTGTCTGAAGGGGGCCAGGAAGCAGTTTGGGCAACTTCCAAGAAGACGGACTGTGGGATGCTAGGAGAGACAGGTGTTCTGCAGGGGGCTGCACCTTGGAACCAGTGGGGCCGCTGGGACTCTTTAGAGTGAGTCTCCTCTTGAGAAGTGACCCCATGATAAAGGTGCCTCCAAACCGACTCTCAAGGAGCATTAAGGAAATGACCACCTACTGGGGTGGGTTAGAAGGAGGTCTCCAAGAACACCACTACTCCGGTAGCATTTCCATCTTGGACCAGAAAATCTATTTGCCAAGACACATGACCCTTGAATAACTTTTTTTTTTTTTTTTGAGAGAGAGGGAGAGAGAGAATGAGAGAGAGCATGAGAGGGGGGAGGGTCAGAGAGAGAGGTCGATCCCCTGCCTAGCAGGGAGCCTGATGTGGGGCTCGATGCAGGACTCGATGCGGGACTCGATGCGGGACTCGATGCGGGACTCGATGCGGGACTCGATGCGGGACTCGATGCGGACTCGATGCGGGACTCGATCCCGGGACTCCGGGATCATGACCTGAGCCCAAGGCAGTCGCTTAACCAACTGAGCCACCCAGGCGCCCCTGAATAATATGGGTTTCTACGGGGGTTTTTCCCAATAAATATACATAACAGTGCTGTAAATGCATTTTCTCTAACTCATGAGCTCCTCTCTAACATTTTCTTTTCTTTAGCTTTTTATCGTAAGAACACAGTATGTTATACATACAACATACAAAACGCGTTCATCACCGTTTACTTTACCGGTAAGGCTTCCGGCCAACAGCAGGCATTGGAAGTCAAGTTTTTTCGGTCAACAATTATGACTGAGGGGAGCAGGCACAGCTAACTCTGTCGGTCCTGGGTCAATTACATCGCGGACAGCTGGCTTTATTTTTGATCAGAAAAAAACCTCAATTTTAAAGCAGGGAAAGAGTTCAGACCACACTTCCAAGCTATGAATCAGTAACAAACTTTAACAACAGGAGCGCGAAGTTGAGCACTCTCTTGGCTCGACTGTTGGCCCACTCTTTGGAGGCCACTTACGGGAATCGTATTCCGTAGGTGCGGGACAACGCCGCACACACCTGCGCGCAGGGGAAGCCCGACAAGGCGGCGAGTTAAGGGACCGGGAAGCCCCCGGCGACCGGGAAAGGCAGGACTCCGGGGGCCGCGGCCGCCGCCGTCCCCGGACACGCGCACCTGGGGCACAGCCCCGGGCCGGCCTCCGGCGCGCGCCCACGCGCACGCGCACGCGCCCAGCCCCCAGCGCCCAGAGCCCGGGGGCGGGGCCGCCGGGACACACCCCCTCCGCGCGCCGCGGGGACGCCATCGGGCCCGGACGCGGGACAGAGCCTCTTAACGCCGCCGCCTTTTGTGCCCTCCCTTCGCCGCAAGCTGTCGTCATCAGGCTCCGACGCTCTGTGAAGCTCTCGGGCTCCGGCGCTCCCATTGGCAGAGCTGCTCCCGCCGGGCGACCTGACGAGACCCACAAGTGAGTCCATCCCAGGGCATGCCATGCACGTTTGGCCCGGGGACAGATGCCCTGACTTACTTCCTGAGAGGGCAGTGCAGCATGATCCTTCATGATGTTATCTAGCTGCCGTCTACTAAAAGGTTAGAACACAGGTTGTCCAGCCAAGCAGTGGTCCCTGCTACCGGCCCCACGGCTGGAATCATACTCCTTCCTCCACCCCCCTTTCGGGCTGGTCTCTCCCAGCTCGAAGCTTGGCTGGTCTGATGTGTTTGTCCCGCGGTTGCCTTGCCTCTGATGGGCCATGGGTGCTGCCACTGTCCACTTAGAGTTTACCACTTGGCATGGACGTGGAAGTGTCCCAGTGAACCTGCCAGTTCCAGACATTTCTGTCCCGTCCCCAGTGAGTATCAGCATGCCTCGCCCTTCATGGAGTTGGGGTTGACTACCTAGCAGTACAGTAAGTCGGCTCCCCGAGTGCTCGACCGCAGGCATGGGAAGCCTGACGTAGCCGAATGTAACCGTGGCTTCCAGTGTGGTGGAGACGTAGGCAGAAACGTCCCCCCAAGCAGGGACCGGGATACCCCAGCCCGCAGAGCCGGTATCTGCAGTGAGAGGAAGCACCGATCGTGCTGGGGCTCACGGGAACAGCGGCAACAGGGCGAGCATGCTCTGTTCTGCGGCTCCTGGAGCTTGTATTCAAGGTGCTGGGGACCCAGGGCCACTCACGGACCATCGCTTCAGCACAAACCGTGCGTCCTGGGGGACAGTGACTGAATCCTGCGGGATTCTGGCCCAGGGTGGGCACCTTAGCTCAGCCATTAACACGCCTTCCCACCCTCCTTACTAGGTCGCTGCTTCTGGGTGATGGGGTGAGGGTAACAGCTGTGAAGCCAGGGTCATGTGCCGACGTTCATGCCTTCTTTACTTTGAAATAGTTCTCTTGGTAGAAAACAATGTTGTGTGGAATCCTGTTTGATGGTCTCCTACAGCACAATACACTGCTTAAAAACGTAGCTGCTTCAAACCATGATTTATAATTTTCTTTCACCCTTTGGGGGGTGGCAGGCCCCGCGTGGCCTTCATGTGGTTGCAGTCATACGGTGGCTAAGGCTGGCACCATCTGAGCCCTCTTCCCTGGGCCGGAAGGCTGTGAGAACTGGGGCTGCAGATGCCTCTTTCTCTGTGTTCGGCCCCGACATGGGGCTAGCTTGCGGTTCCTCACAACACGGCCGTCCGGGGTGGTGGGACTTCCTACATGTTGGCTGGCTTCCCGAGAGCAAGTATTCCAAGAGAGAAAAACTGGAAGCCACTTGAGGCCTAGCCCCAGAAACTAGCACGGCATCCCCTCTGTTCTATTCTGTTGGTCAAAGAACCCACCTAGTTTCAAGGAGAAGGAGCATGGATGTCACATTTTCAAAGAATTTGCAACCATCTTTATCTTCCGCGGACAGTACGTCAATAGATTGGGAACTCCCTAAGCACTGGGGTGCTGGGAGACAAGGCAGGGAAGCCCATGCTGAAGGATCTATCAACTTCTGTAAGGACGAATAACTTTTCTTCGGAGGTGGAAGGGGTTTGAGGTCACTGGTCTGCCCCACAGCTCTTCTCCTGCCAGCCTTCCATCCACGCTCTTTCCCAGGCAGCCAGGAGGGTGCCCAGTGAACCGGAGGGGCGTCCTTTCCTCCAGGCGTGCTGCACCCTGGAAGTGTGGTCCCGCTGGTCAGCATGCTCCCGCTCGCCTCCTGCCTTCAGGGGTCTGGAGCTGAGGAGCCAGCCCTGGTCCGTGTCATGTGGCGGGGATGAGTACCCCACTCTCCTGCGGTCTCTTACCCTGTCCCACGCAGGGGGGACACTGGTGGACACTGGTGGGCACTGGCGGTTTCTGAAGTGTCAGTGTCCCTCTTGTCCGCCTGGCCCCAGTGAGTGAGTGTCTTAGAGCGTCTCCTCCATTGGGTGGAGGGGAGAGAGGTGGGGGACCTCTTCTCCCGAACAGTGTCGTCCTGATAAGGCAGAGCCTTCTAGGACTTCTGCCCACCCTGATCCTTTCCCCACATGGACAGGGGTTGGCAGGGACAGGCATCAGTTTTTAGTTTTGGCCACTGTCTTCAGAGTGTGTGTGTGCCTGTGTGGTTGGTTCGTGGGGGGAGCGGTGCATTCTCTCAGCCTGGCGTCTCAGCTGCCATCAGGCCCACAGCCCTGTTCAGCCGTGTGCTACCGTATATAAAGTGCTCTGCAAACACACTTCAAACTTCCCCAGCTTCATCCAGACTGCCACCTCCGTGCCCCTCTGTGGAAACTCGCAGCATGGAGCCGTGGGCCCACTAGCATTAGACACGGTGGCAATTTGCCTAGCTCCTGAGTTTGTCGTATTATTAGTGCAACCAAGCACCTTTAATTTGCATTTTGGGAGGTTTGACTGCTGTGAGAGTCAGCCTGTCCAGCAGCCCAGGGCAGGCGGCTGTGGGGACGTGCTTCTTCTCCACTGCGGTTTTGTGATTTGGACCATCTGTCTATGAGTGGGTCACTAAGCATGGCGCAGAGGGACTGACCTCAGGCTGCTTTGGATGTTGGGTTGGTTGGGGGGAAGGAAGCTGCATCTGCAACACACCTACTAGGTGCTACTGCTCTGATTTTGCTCACACTGCCTAGTGTTAGACCCCTGGCTCCCCATCTTGGTGGGGGGAGTGGCAGGTGCAGTGCACCCGAGAGCTTTCGATGATTTGCTTTGTTGCCTTGCCTTTGTTCATGGGTCTGCAAGCTCCTCAGCTCCCCACTGGCCTGGGATAGCATGTGTGAAGGACCCGACAGAGGCAGTGGTGAAGGGGGCAATTGGGAGAGGGCTACAGACAGCCCTCAGAGCCCCATAATTTACATTTTAATGGCTTCTCAACACTTACATTCTTGAATTCCACCTTAAAGTTCTCATCAGAGGTCTTTGCCAGCAAGGGACTAAACCAATAAAGCTGAAAGGCTGTGCAGTTGCTGAAGGATGCCATGGATGAAACCCTAAGAAAATTGGGGTTCTAAGGAGATAGGACCCTCCCGTGGGAAGAGCTAAGCCATGCCTGCCCCCTCACACTCTTGCTATTGCACGAATATTCTGTGTGTTTAAATCCATCTCCACTGATGTTAATTTGAGGTTATTTATGTCAACAGAAAACTTGCCCATGACCCTAATTGAAACACAGCCACTGCAGGAGTCCACTGAGGAGCATTCGATCCACTTGGCAAATCCAGGCATCCATAAGCACCCCTGCATCCAGCCGCGTAGCCTGGCAGATCCTCCCTCGGGTCAGGGATTTAGAAGCTCTGCTTTGCCCTCCCAGCCTCTTCCTGCTGGCCAAACAGGTGTGCAGGGTGGGGAGGTGGGGAGTCACTGAAACACAGACAGCAGTTCTCACTCTAGAGCCTCCGTGGAGGCGCCGTGGGAAGAGGTGGGATTTCTGCTGCCACTTTCACTGGGAGGAGTCTTCCTGAGGTAGAAGGGCTTGCACTCCTGTGAGAGAGAAGGAAGAAGCCACACCTCTCTGCCTTACAGCAAACACTAGAGACCTTGCACGTATAAAGGTTTATGTGTGCCATGCTGTGCTGGCAGTGTGTGGGGGGGTGGTCCCAGAGATCCGGCCAGGAGCCCACACAAGGAGCAGCCTGTCTCTCTGTTTCTCTCCCCCTCTTTGTCTCTCCCTCTCAGTCTCATTCCCTTTCTCTGTTCCTCCTTTTCTGTTTCTTTCCCCCCTCTCTGTCTCGGGCTCCGTCCCCCCCTCTGTCTCGGGCCCCATCACCCCCCTCTGTCTCGGGCTCCGTCCCCCTCTCTGGCTCTGCCTCCGTCCCCCTCCCTGTCTCGAGCTCTGTCCCCCTCTCCAGCTTGGGCTCTGTCACCCTCTCCATCTCGGGCCCCATCCCCCCCTCTGTCTCGGGCTCCGTCCCCCTCTCTGGCTCTGGCTCCGTCCCCCTGTCTCGAGCTCCGCTCTCTCTCCCTGTTGGCAGTGGCGCATCGGCTCCAGAGCCTGCTGTCTGAACTGGGAGATGCAGTCAAGAGCAGCTGTGACTCACTTGCTTTTTCATGTGAAGTGCCGAGAGGACATAGGTCAGTGACTCCAGTTCCCTGGGAATGATAACAACACTCTGGACGAAACCCAGGCCCCCATCCACAAGCAGACCCTGGAGTACAGCCATGCCTGTAACAGACTAAAAGCAGGGAGCCCCACCAGGAAAGCCAGTGTCCCGGCAGGTGACAGCAGGACTTCTGCTCACCCCCAGCATGTTTATCCTTTGGGGTCAGAGCCACGGCTGCCATGCGTGGTTTGACCCCAACTTCCCAGCATGGGGGTAACTTTCCGTGTCCACCATAAGGACAGCTTTTGCTGTCCCCCAGCCCCTCATACCCACAGAGCAGTCTGCTGGCTGTTGTCGGGGGTGTGCCTGGCTAAACGGGAATGCAGAGCGGGGCAGCATGCGGTTCCAGGACAGGCTCAGGATGCAGGGCAGCTGTAGAGTGTGGGTCAGTTTGCCAGCCCCACAGGAGAAAGCATCTGTGAGTCCTGGTGGGCGGCAGCGCTGTTAATGGGCATGCTTCTCTCTCTCTCCTCTTCCCGCACATCTGTCTTGGAGGCTCCATGCATGCTCACCTCTCCTTCTGGAGCACATTTCCAGCCAGGCAGGGGCACCTCAGAAGCCCAGTTGGCTAGTGCTTTGCCTCTGTGCAGGTGCAGCCTCACCTCCTCCCACCCCCGTCCCAGTCACGGGCCAGGGACGTGGCCTGTGACGGGTTAGGAGCTGCTCCTTCAGCCAGGGGGTTACGAGAGGAGCCCCCTTGATTGCCTCGCCTAATAAAATAGCAACCAGGTAAGAAAGGTCAGGTGCACAGCTTTCGATTCCCACATCACAAGGGAGGAACCTACATCTGCAGCATTGGGTATATTTCCCTGACCAGGGCAGCTGGTGCGGGGACTGGTTTACTCACTTTCCGATTTTCACTCCACCACTCTGGCCATCATAGAATCTCCTTTGAGCTCAGCTGACCCAGCCCTGCCGCCCCCAAGGCCGTGCTTGATGACAAGACAGAGGCAGCTGTGCGGACCAGTCCCCGGCGGTCTGGTCCTGCCTCAGCATTTTGTGAAGGGGGTTTTAGCAGCAACGCTGGTTCCCTAGGCTGCCGACTTGTCCCCAGGTAGTGTCCTTGTGTTTTAGGCTGAGCGCAAGGGGTGGCTGAGATGACAATGCGAGCTTTCCCTGCAGAAAGCAGGCCCAGACTGGAGGCAAAGTCTTCCCATAGGCCTGCAGACACCCGCATGCCACACCAGACCTCTCTCCGTAGCAGGTGAGGGGGCCTCTGTAGCCACGGGTGCTGGGTGCCACGTGCGGTCACGCCTTGGAGCCTGCGCTCCTCCGGAAGACTCAGACACAGTTGGCCACTGGGACTGCTTTCTGTGCAACTCTTTTCCTGACCCTGTTAGCCACCTGATATGGAGCCGGGAAGGCTCCTTGCCCCCACCTGCCATGCTCTGGCCGGAGATAATGAGGCCACCCTCGACTCTTTGGTGGTGGGGTGTGAGTGACGATCAGGAAGGCCGGGCACTCTGAGGCTTCCTAGGGCTTGGTCTGACGTCATTCCAAGCAGATGATAATTACAAGCCTCTTCTCTCTCTGTATCCCCCAACAAGACACCATGGAGTTATTTATAAATGCGGGCCCCTGGGTGCACTCCTCACGGGAAGGACTGCAGTGACAGCAACTGAGAGGGTGGTGAACAGCGCACACACGGTGCTAATGAAGGGGAAGTGCAGGGAGCACAGTGTGTGGGGAATTCGAGGCAGGCTGGTCCTGCTTAGGGGGAGGAGCCCAGGCCTGCTCCAGGGCCCGGCCCAGCTGCTGTGGTCTGCAGTTTGGCTCTCAGAGATCTGCTAACATATGATAATACACCAGCAGACGTGGATTGTCTTGTGTGTCAAGGGCGGAGGCACGAGATGAGCTGCTTTTTTCCTCCCAGGGCTGGCAGGAACTGGAAATAATTGAAAGTTGTTAGGGTCCAACATGCTGTCCCCAAAACACTATCATTAATTCCCTAATGACTAACTGTGTCTTTCAGGAGGCAATGAAGGCAGCTGAGGGGACGAGGGCCCCTGGAGAGGATGGGGAAGTGCGAGGCTGGCAGCCTGCAATCTCGGGGGTGGACTGAAGCTGCTCTGCCTGTACCCCCCCCCCCCCACTCTGGCCTTGGTAGCGGAGACCCCAGGGTCCTTCCATCCTCTCTGCCCACAGAGTCAAGGTGAGGGAGATAGCCACAGCCGTGTAGTCCGGACGTGATAAATCCTTGCAACCCCGGTCTCCGGGTCCCCGTCCTGCGGGATGCTCTGCCACTGTTCCTTCTTGCTCACTTCCCAGCACCGTGCTCCCTCACCCTGACTGTGAGATCCAGTCAGGGCTTCTGCCTCCTCCGACTTCCTACCCCCAGAGCGGTCCTCCCAGAGCACACGGTTGAGCATGTCCCTCTGCTCCAAGTGACAGCTGCTGTCCACACTGCTGCGGTGGCCCTTGCCTCTGTGACCCCTTTCTTTGGAAGGACTCGTGACCCAGATGCTGTTTGTGTTCTTGCCTCCCCAGAGCTCCCGCCCTTCTGGGTGGGTCCCACCTACACCCTCTCACCCTGAAGTCTGGGGCCCTTTCTTTTTAAAAGGCTGTCTTTGAATACACAAGTGACATGTGAAGACAAATGAGACACAGCTCTTCCCGACCCCCCCATGCTTGTACGGACTGCTGCCTTGTGTCTGAGTGTCGCCCAGCCTCGCCCGTCTCTGAATGCCCAAAGGGGCCTTTGTGTACCGGGGCGAGGATCCTACAAAAAGAAGTGGTCATGATGGTGATCTTTCAGTGGGTGGGCTTCCAGTGGCCCACGAAGGAGTAGGGTTCACAAAGGAGAAGCCTGGGAAATGCCTCCTGCCCCAGGCTAGGGGCAAACGGTACCAATACGGGCGCCCAGCGTCACAGCTGCATCCCCAGGCCCATCCCCCAGTCCCTGCCCTGGCAGCCAGCTGACCCCTCCGGGTGCTAAGGAGGCCCAAGGAGGCCTAAGGAGGCCGAGCGAGGGCGAGTTCCTTCCCGTGGCTCCCCGAGGGGTGCGGGGTAGGGAGTCCGGGACCCCTGTAGGCCTGGCTGCCCCGCGGGTCACTCCTGCGCAGTCGGAGGTCGCCGCGGTGCCTGTGACCTGGCTCGTGCTGTGCGATGCTGCACTGGAAGAAATAATCTTTGCTAAAAACAGGCCCCAAATGCACAGATGAGACACAAGGGTTCAGCTGCACGGAAGTGACCGTAATATAAATAAAGCAGAACGAAGGCCAGGAGGTAGTCAAGAAAGGATAATAAAGTAAAAACAGGAGAGGCATTGTGTCCCCTGAGGAGAGCCTAGTAGCTCTTCAGACGGTCTTGGTCACCTTCCTGGGTCACCTGCGGGCAGGTGTGTTGAGCCACGCACCTGCGAACGTCGAGGCAGAAGCGCAGCCGCGTCCGGGGCGTCGGGACCCGCAGACTGGCACATGGATTCCAAGGCCGGCAGGAAGGCCGGGCACCTGCTGAGGGGCGGGGACAGGTGCTGGGCAGGCTCGCCCGGGGCGGGGCGACTTGGGCAAGGCCGGCGGCCCGAGAGGGGCGGGGTCTCAGGACCAGGCCCCGCAGGCCGGAAGACTGCCCGCTATGTAGACTGCTACAGGACCCCTGCCCAGCGCCTCCGAGACCTGCGGAGAGAGGAGGGGGAGGGCGCCGGCCGCGGAGGGCCCAGGTCCAGGTCCACTGGGCCGGTCCCACGGCCGAGAGCAACCAGGCCACTCCCCGGTCAGTGACCCGTCCCCGCCACAGGCCACGCCCACGGCAAGTTACCGCCCCTTACCTTCCCTCTCCCCTCCCCGCCCTCCCCATCCTCGCCTAGCCCTGGGAAGCGCCCGGCCAACGCCCCACCCCTTTCCCTCCAGGGACCCGCCCTTCCCACCCCCACCTTTGGCCCCGCCTCCGTCTTCACTGTCCCAGCCCAGGCCTCGCCCCCGACGCTCCAGGGACCTGCCCTTCCCCCGCCATATCTCCTCCCCTTCCCAGGGCTTGCCTCCGCCACTCCCAGGAACCGCCCGAGGCCACGCCCCCAGTCAGTGACCCGCTCCCCGCTCCCCCGTCCCCTCCCCGCCCCACTGTGGCCCTGCTTCGCCTCCACCTACGACGGAGCCCCCCCCAGGCCACGCCCCCGACTACTAGCCCGCCTCTTACCCTGCCCCATTTGTGGCCTCGCCCCAGTTCTAGGACCCGCCCACTTGTGGTTCCCGCCCCTGCCCCCGCCCCAGCCAGTGACCCTCTCGCCCGAGACCCCGCCCCTTTCACTTATGGCCCCGCCCCACCCTGGGCGCTGCCTCAAGTCTGGCACCGCCCCTGCCCAGTGACAGGCTCGCGGCCCCGCCTACGACCAGTGACTCGGAAGCCCAAGACCCCGCCCTAATTTCCGTCACGCCCCCATCACCGTTGGTCCTGCTTCACCACCTCCCTCCCACCCCCCGCGACGCTCATTGGTTTCTTTCCGTAGAGCTTCCCGGGTTCCGATTGGCCTCATCCGTCGCCGTTCCTCCTTTCGATTGGCCCGCCGCGCCCGCTTTCGCGAGGCCCAGTCCTTGGGCGGGGGGCGGGGCCAGCGGCGGCGGGCGGCGGGGGATTGGTCAGCAGCTCGGAGGGGGTGGGCCCGCGCCGCGCGCAGCTCCTCGGCTGGAGCGCTAGGAGCAGCTCCCGCCGCCTCAGTCGCCTCAGACTCGGTCGCCTCAGGCTCTGTCGCCGCCTCGATCGCCCCGTCGTCACCCGCTCCCCCACCATCCCGGCCCCACCCCGGGCTCCGGCCCGGGCCAGCCGGCGGGCACGCCCTCCTCCGCGGACAGGTGAGTGGTCGCGGGCGGGGCCGGGGGCGGGGGTCCTGGCCCGGGTCCAGGGGTCGAGCCGGGGTCGCGCGCAGGGACTGGGGTCGCAGCCCGGGGCCTGAGCGAGGGGCCGGCCGGGGGCCGGGGGAGCCCCGCCAACTTTGCTCGCGGGGCTCCGGGGGCCGCGCGGCTCACGTCTGGCGCCGGCCGGGCGGGAGGGCCCGAGGGCCCCGCCGGGGCCCCACCAAGTTGGTGGGCGGCCGCGGGGCGGGCGCGTGGGGCCGGGGCCGGGGGTCCGCGCGTGCGCCCCGCCGCCCCGGGGGCGCCCACGGCCTCGGCCGCGCTCCAACCGCGGGCCGCCCCGCGGCTCCCGAAGTCAGGGGCAGGGACGGCGCTGCTGGCCGCGGGGTCCGGGCGCTGGTGCTGGGCGGCTGACCCCTGGCCCGGACTCCGGGCAGCGTCTCCCGCGCGGCGGCGCGGGGTGGCCGTCAGGCTGGGCGCGGCGCCTCGGCAGCGAGGGGCGCGGGCGGCGGGACCTCCCGGGGCTCCCCGCGCGCGGGTGGCGGTGCGCGGCCGCGGGGGCGGCGGGGGCACGCGGCGGGGTCTGCGTGTCGCTGCTGCTGCTGCGGGGTCGGGAGCGTAGTGCCGGCTCCTCCCGAATTGGAAAGTCGGCCGAAAGTGCGCTGTCGGGCGGCCCGGGTTTGCGCGTCCTCCTCCTGCCTTTCTGGAGCGCAGCGCGGGCTTCGGAGCCTCCGCGGCTCCGCCGTGAGCTCAGCGCGGCCGGTCGCGGGCGGGGTTGGCGGCGTGCGGCGCTTCGGGAGGGGCCGTCGGGCGGCGCGGCTGGACCCTGGACGGCGACACACGCACCCTGCAGTGCCGGCCGCTCCCGTGGCGCGGGCCCTCGCCGCTCCCGCCGGACCTCGGCTGCGTCCGGGGGGTCCTCGCCGCTCCCGCCGGACCTCGGCTGCGTCCGCGGGGAGTGGGGCCCCTGGTCCGCGCTTTGGCCTTGGCTTAGATGTTGGCCGCAGGTGTGCGTCCCCCCGACGGGAACCGATGCCCGGCCCCGCCGTGCGCAGGACGGCGCCTCGTCTTCAGGCGTCTCAGAGACACCGCTGCGGGGCGGAGAGACTGTGCGCAGCCCAGCGGCCCCCCGGAGGGGCGGCGGACGGGAAGGGGGAAGACCTCGCCCAGCCTCCCATCCCAGCAGCTGGAGAAGTTGCGGCTGGCGTTTTCAGACTCGGAGATCCCCCCGCGGTCCCGGGGTCTTCAGAGGCGCGTGCGCTCCCTGCCGCGCCGATGCTCCAGAGCACTGCTGTTGCGAGCACTGTTACTCTTCACTCGTACGTAGATGCTGTTGTCTGTACAGTGCAAGTTCATTGCCGGTGTTTTGGAACTTACATGACTTCATTATATTCTTAGCTGATACTCAATATTTTAAGGTTTTGAAAAAGCTTTGATGGTAAAAGGAGGAAAGTTGTGTCCCTCTCACTGGAAAGATTGGGCATCCGGTGTAGAATTCAGGGCTTTGTGACTGGTGTTGCTGTAGGTAGTGCTGATTAGTGGTGATACTGGACCTCAGAATATCACTTTTCCAGATACCCTTATTAATACTCAGCATTGGAGAAGATATACAACTTTGTGATTATATTTTTAAGGTAATTAGGTGAAAATTTCAACACATGGGTTCATTTGGCCAGATGTTTAAAAGGAAGTTATCTTTTTCCCTGTTGTTGCAGAGAGGCTGAGAGCAGGCTGTGTCGTGAGGTCCTTGAAACAATGTAGCCATTCAAGGCTGGATGTTGTGTTTCAGTTTGAACAGTTTCATTCCTGGAGGTGTAGCCAGCTCCTGGACTGGTTGCCATGTGTCAGTGGCAAAGTCATTCCTATTTTCACAGAAACCTCAGGGCTTTACTGTAACAGAGATCACTGAAGCAGATCTTGGTAGATGGGAATTGTACATCCCTTTGGTGAAGCCTGGTCCTTGTTGGCCAGAACAAAGAAAAATACCCTCTAATGTATTCGAATCAGTCCCAACTTAAACATTGCAATGAATACTGTAGATTTGGGGGCGGCCAGGCTATGTCTGAGCTCTCAGCCCTGGTAGCTTGGACTGCCGCAAGGTTGTGTGCCCGCTGTCCATGGTGTTGAACACAGGTCCTCTCTTTCAGTTTCTTTGTCTTAAATTTCCTTTCCAGTGTGAGAGGGTTTTTTGGAGTATGTTCACGTGAGGTGATGAGCACTAGGTGTTATACGCAACTGATGAATTGTTGAACACTGTATCTGAAACTAATGATGTACTATGTGTTGACTAATCGCATTCAAATTAAAAAAATAAAATCATTCTCAAAATTTACACGTTTAAAGAAAAGTTGAACAGTTGAGCAGGGAAGTTCTATTGAGTCTGAATGGAAGCATTTCTTTTAAAAACTCAAGCCATGTTGTTGTCTCTTTTTTTCAAGTGGATAATTGTGTCGACTCAACATTTCCTTTCCTTCACTTAGTCTCAGCATGTGGGAATTTTCTTGCTGTAGTATGGACATCAAGTAACAAATCATTGAAATTAAATGGGATCCTGTTTCCTTAAACAACCACCCTCTTAAAAATGTGCTCTTTATTGTAATGTATACATATATTTGTACATAGAGGCAATTTGTTTTTCCCTAAACAAGGTCAGTTGTAGCACCCCTCACACTCATGTGGTGCTTTTCAGCCTTCGCAGAAAGGGACTGGAACCCTCTGCGTATGTGGTAGGGCTGTTGGGCAGTTGTCAGTTGTCAGGCATTTCTGCTGTGTTGGAGCAACATCTACTCTCTTTTCTATAATTTTGAGGAAATCTTTGTAAATCATTTTAGATAAATTCTTTATTCTCTTGAGGTTAATTTTTGTCAGTTCCTTTAGAATTGCCCCACAGTTTAGCAATAAGAAATAATGGGTACAGAGATTCTTCCACATGATTGTAAATTGTGCATCAAACTATGCAGTGAATTCTTAAGGTGTTTTTGCTATGAGCATCTGAACTAGTTCTTTGGCCCCATCAGCTGTGCACTTAACTCACATTACTCTGTGAAAGAGTAACCTGTTTTGTTGAGGGAAACCCAGGGCAGCTTCTTTCTGCCTCCTCTAAACTTCAGAAATACTCTCTGAGTGCCCACTCTTTGCCTGGCCCTGTGCTGTGATTTGAAAACCCACAGGGGAAGGAGACGTAGTATTTATCATGGAAGGGCTCTACTTTGGACTGACAAAAGGACATGTAAATTGATGGTTACAGGGGGCCACACTGAGTGCTGCAATTTGGATACACAGAAAGTTGGGTTGGTGTGTTGAAGTGGGGTAATTCATTTAGGCTGGGAATCAGGGAAGGCTTCAGAAGGGAGGTGGCCTTGGGCTGAGACCTGAAGGGCGAATTGTAATTGGGCATGGATGGGTCTAAAATTGATTACAAAAAGACCAGAAGGTTGATGTAACTGGAGAACAGAATGTGTGGTGGTGAAGGTTGGATGGCATTGTGAAAGTGTTGGAACTCAGAGGTGTGGGGGAGGGTTGACTGGAGGTGGTGTGGCAGGCAGAATAATGGTCTCCCAAAGCTCTCCACATTCTAATCACCAGAACCTATGGATATGTTATGTTACATGGCAAGGAGAATTTAAGGTAATAGATGGAATGAAAGTTGCTACTCAGCTGATTTTAAAACAAGGAGATGATTATTTGGGATTTCCCTGGGTGGGCCCAAACTAATCAGAGGGTCCTTAAATATGGAAGAGGGAGGCAGAAGAGCTAGTGTCAGAGTGATGTGAAATGAGGAAGAGGACCCGTCATTGCTGGCTTAGAAGATGGAAGGGGTTACAAGACAAGGAGTGTGGGCAAGCTGTAGAAGCAGGAAAACGTGGGAAAATGGATACTCACCCAGAGCCTCTTGAAGGGAACACAGCCCTGCCTACACCTTGATTCTAGCCCAGTAAGACCTTGTGTCTGACTTCTGACCTCCAGAACTGAAAGATAATTAATTTCTGTTATGTTAAGCCACTAAGTTTGTGGATGTTTGTTAGAGCAGCCGTAGGAACCTGACACAAGTTGGAACTGTTCTAGAAAGTTTTAGCTGGCGAAGTTTAAAGAGGAAATTACATGATCAGATATAGGCAGTAGAACACAAAATGATGTAGCTGCTGTTGGGAAGAAGTTGCCCCAGGTGAGCTTGGTTCTGATGCTTACTTTCATCTCCTGGGCAGACTGGCATTTAATACTCTTTCCTGGCCTAACTCCCATCTGAAGTCTTTCTCCTAGCAGTCTGTCTAATCTCTACCCTTGCTTACTGCCGCTTCCTGCTGACCCACCTTTTCTCTGTGCTGGGCACTCAGGTCTACATGTACAAGTGGGATTGTAGGGGTCATAGGGTGGGCCAATTCCAGTCTCAGGCCTGTCGTCAGAGTATTTTCCAAAGGTTTATTTCTTCACAGCCTCTCTAATCCCTTGCATCTTCAGATGTTTTAATTGTTGTTAGTCAACTTGTGTGAAATATCTCACTGTTTAATTTACATTTTCTTGATTACTAGTAAGTGTGAGGATTTTTTATCCATTTAGGGGCCACTTAGGCTTCCTCTTCTATAAATTGTATTTGTGTATTGTTTGTCCATTTGTTACCTGGGTTGTCCTTTTTACTGCTTTTTAGAAGTCCTTTATATATTCTGGATTCTATTTATGCTTATTTTTTTATCCTTTTAAAAATGCTGTTTTGATGAACAGATGTTTAATTTTAATGTAGTCAGATTTATTAATCTTTTCCTTATGGTTTGTGGTTATTGAGTCTTATTTAAGAAATTCTTTGCTACCCCAAGGTCATAGGGTATTCTCATCTTTATAAAAAATTGAATGTTTGCTTTTTATATTCTACTTGGAACTTATTTTTGTGTGAGGTGTGAGGTAGAGATATAATTTTAGAACTTTTCCAAATGCATAACCAATTGTATCAGTACTATTTATTGAATAGCATCCTTACCCCAATGATCTGCAGTGCTTCCTTTGAAACACAAAATTTTACAAACATGTGGATCTGTTTCTGATTTCTCCATGTAAATAATGATAATTTCATTTCTTCCTTCCTAGCCTTTAAGTCTTTTATTTATCTCTTGTCTTATTTCCATTGTTTGGACACTAGACAAAGTTGCGTAGAATGATAGGGCTATGCTAATACTGTTTTACACTTTAAAGGCAATACTTTTAGAGCCTTAAATATGAAGTTTGCTCCTGTTTTTTGGTAGATTCCTTTTATTAGGTTAAGGATGGTCTCCTCTGCTAATAGTTTGATAAAAGATTTTAAAAACACCATTAATAGATTTTGAATGTTAACAAATGATTTTCTTTACCTACTTAGATGATTTTATGTTTTTTCTTTTTTAAATTGTGACTGATGGGGCGTCTGGGTGGCTCAGTCAGTTAAACGCCTGCCTTTGGCTTAGGTCATGATCCCAGGGTCCTGGGATCACCCCGCATGGGGCTCCCTACTCAGCGGGGAGCCTGCTTCTCCCTCTCCCTCTGCCTGCTGCTCCCCCTGCTGGTGCTCTCTCTCTCTCTCTCTCTCTCTCTCTCTCTCTCTCTGTCTCTGTCAAATAAATAAATAAAATCTTTAAATAAAATAAAAGAAAAAGAAAAAAATAAATTGTGACTGAGATGAAATATTTTGATCTTTTACTTTTAAGCCATCATTGATTTCTTGGGATAAACATTACCTTGTCATGACAGACTATTTTAAAAAATTATTATTGGATCCAATATAGTAATATTTCATTTACAGTTTTGGAATATATTTTCGTAAGAAGTATTGACCAATATTAATCTTTTCTTGTGTTGCCCTTATTCAGATTTGGTATCATGGTGATGCTTCATCTTCCCTGTAATAGTTTCTGAAAGGGAAGGATTTTTGTTCCTTGGAAGTTTGGCAAAATTGATTCTTAAATATTCTGGATCTGGATCCTTTTAGAACATGGAGAGTCTTACACCAGCAGTTACCGCTTTAGAAGGGTTGCAGTACCGTTCTTCTCACATTTTGTTGGCCAGGAGGAGTCTTTTCGGCCATACTTAGTTTCAAATGGAGCAGGGAGGTTGAGTCTTCCATGTCCCAGAAGCTCAGGACAAATATTAGTAACATTTACCAAACTCTGGAGGTTAATTGATGTCAGTACTGCACAGTTAGCCAAAACTCAAACCGCGTTCCTCTCTAGGTCTTGTTTGAAGTTTTACAAGTGTGCAAGGTCTGCAGGTATGTTGGTCATCAGGGGACTGACTAGAATATGAAACTACCAATATGTTGGTTTATATTTGTTGTGAACAAACCATCCTACTTACTCTCTCCAGAAGCCCGCCTTGGAAATTCTGTCTCTCTAGCTCTCCTTAGTCTAGCCTCCCTTTCTTATTCTTTCCAGGGATCTAAGTCTTAACTATCCTTCAGGGCTGGCACAGTTCCCACCTCCCTGCTTAGATTCTCTGTGTTAACTCTGACTCATGATGAACTCTCCCTTCACTTCTTACAGTACCATTCTGCTCCAGCTGTGGAGAGAGAGCAGGGTTCAGTTTTGTTTATGGGTAGTCAGTTGATGAGAAGAGCCTTCAGATGCAAGCACATGTTTCCCTCCTTTGCCTGGGCTCTGCCCTGGGAGACTAGATATAGTGGACAGACTGTATGACTGTATGACGATGGCCTCACCATGATCCCCATGATTCATGCCTTTGTATAATCTTTTCCTATTGAAGTAGGACTTGCTTCTAACCAATAGAATATGGAAAAGTAATGGAATGTCACTTCCTTGATTATTTTACATTATATAAAATTCCATTTTGCTAGAAACTCATTTAGAGATTCTGTTTGGTGGCAGCTATGCTGGGGAAGCCCACATGGCAAGAACTTCAGGTGGCCTCTAGAAGTTGAGGGTGGCCTTTAGGGATAGCCAGTAAGAAGCAGGGGAGCTCAGTCCTACAGCAAAGGAAACAACCTCTACCAATAACCCAAGTGAGCTTGGAAGGGAATTCTTCCCCCCACTTGAGCCTTCTAATGAGAACATAGCCTGGTCAACACCATGATTGCAGCCTTGTGAGACCCTGGGCGGGGAACCTGGGTAAACCTGCTCAGACTCTTAACTCACAGAAACTGCGAGGTAATAAATGTAAATTTTAAGTTGCTCAGTTTGTTATACAGCTGTAGAAAACTAATGTATCAGTTCTTTATTGACCTCCCCTTTACCCTTACTAGAAGTAGATTTGGATTGATGAAGGGTACTTGAATCTAGTTGAGATAAGCAATTTTTAAAAATTATTTTTTGAAACTTTTTTTCTATTTTTGAAAGTGATACAAATGTTTTGTGTAGAAAAATTGAAGCAAGCAGGAAGTATAAAGGACAAAACAAACATTCATAATCTTACTATACGACCATAGCCATTGTGTCTTTCTACCTTTATGTGTAGTATGATATGAATATCCTAAGTTGGGATTCATTCCATAGTGTTTTATGAACAGCTTTCTTTCTTTGTACTAGATAGTGAGAATTTCTTGTGTCATATCATAGTCTTATAAAACATGATTTTAAATGGCTGCATACTATTCCAGTGGATGTCCCAATTGATTGAATATAGTTGGACATTTATGCTGCTTTAAAATATTTATCATCATAAATAATGCTTTGATCAATAATCAATAACCTATACCAAAATCATTGTTTGTATCACTGATAATTTATGAAGGAGAAGTTTCTAAAGGCAGAATTATTAGGTCAGAGCTTGTAGATGTTTTTAAACCTTTTGATACTTAACCATCCAGCTTCCAATGTTTCTTTTTTTTTTAAGATTTTATTTATTTACTCTATTTTAGAGAGAGAGTGCAAGCGGGGCGGAGAGAAGGGGGAGAGGGAGAGAATCTCAAGCAGACTCACGGAGCCCAATGCAGGACTCAGTCTCACAACCCTGAGATCACGACCTGAGCCAAAACCAAGAGTCGGACACTTAACTGACTGAGCCACCCAGGTGCCCCCCAGCTTCCAATGTTTCTAAAACATGATATAAAGCTCAAACATCTGTTTGTGTAACTCACCAGGTTGGGATAGGACAGAACTATTGATTTTTGAGCATTTTAGGTTCCTGTTTTCTTAACCCTATTTGCAAAGTGCTTTTAAATTATTCATTAAAGTGCAGTATGGATTCTGTTTATAGACACATTTGTGTATGAGATCGCTCCCTTAGTGCCTGGGCAAAAAGCCTACGAATTGCTCTTATCACATCCCTACCTTTGTAAATCCGTTTCTCCTCCTATCCATCCTTTCTTTGTTCTCAACCAAATAGAGACACTGAGACACATTAGGTCTTGTAGCCTTGTGATTACTCAAATTAAAGGGCTTTTCTGAGCTACCTCTTGCTCTTTTCTTCTTGCCATTTATGAACTAGTTGGCTTCATAAGTATGAGAGATCAGCAGAAAATTATTAATTTAAAAATATTGAAAATATTTTTCCTGATTCATAAATGAGTATTTATTTAGAAAATTTGCAAAATAAAGATTAGTATCAAAAGCAAAATAAAAGTATTTCATTCTGTCACTCACAGATGACCACTGTATAAACATAACGTGTTCATATTAGCTTATTCTTAGAATATATTGATTAAATTTCAGTGACTAATGTTTTGCCTGAGATTCATGCATTCGTGTCTCCGAGTGAAATTGGCCCATAATTTTCCTTTTCCGTAGCTGTTTTCTCTCCAATTTGAGATGACTACTTGGTTTATTAATTTGCAGCTTTTCCCCCCTACTAATATGTGTATTTAAGGTGATACATTTCCTTATAAAATAATGATTCAGTTGTATCATACGGAATTTGATTTGAGGTATTTTCCTTATTGTTTAGTATATACTATACACCAAATTGTGCCCCTCTCAAATACATATGTTGAGCCCTGGCCTCCAATATGATGGTATTGGAGATGGAGCTTTTGGGAGATAATTAAGTTTAGTTGAGGTCATGAGTGTGATGGGATTAGTACTTTATTAGAAGAGACCAGAGAACTTGCTCGTTTTCTCTTTCTTGCCATGTGAGGGTACAGCAGGAAGACAACTATCCACAAGCCAGGAAGAGGCCCCTGACCAGAGCTCTCCCATGCTGGCATTCTGTCTGATCTCAGACTTCCCAGCCCCCAGAACTGTGAGAAATAAATGTCCATTGTTTAAGCCCCTCAGTCTTTGGTGTTTTGGTACAGCAGCCCAAGGAGACGAAGGCAGTTATATTTTCTAATTTCCAGTATGATTTTTTAAATTTATAGGTCGTTTAGAAGAATATTTAAAATTTTCCAAACATACGCATATTTTCTTATTCTTTTCCAGCACAATTTCATTGCCCCCAAATCTTGCTCTTTATGATTTTAATTCTTTGAAATTTGCTGATGTGCCTCATGGCCCAGAATATGGACTATAAGTTTTCTCACACATTCCTGTGTGCTTGAAAAGAATTAGGTTCAATGTTCTATACATTCCATTCAGCTAACTTATAACATACTATTCACATCTTCTGTTTTCTTAGTATTTTTTTTGTCTGGTGGTTATATCCATTACTAAGATAATTACCCATTTTCATTATGATTATGGATTTGTCTTATTTCTCTTTGAAGTTCTGTCAATTTTTATCTATATACTTTGAGTCCCTGCTATTAGGGGCATGCAAATATAAAATTGTTAGGTCTTCCTGAAGAACTGAGACTTTAATTATTAACAGTGGTTTTCTTTATCTCTAGTAATGAATCTTTGCCTATGGTATCATATGCCAATACGAAAATGGCCATAACAGATTGCTTTAGGCTCATATTTGCATAATATCTTTGTTTTTTTATCATTTTACTTTCAAAACTGTTTTCTTAAGCTTTAAGTATGTATCTTGCAAAATAATCAAACAGTTAGATTGTTTTTCATCCAGTCTGATAATTTTTGTCTTTTAACTAGAACATTCAACTCATTTATGTTGAATATAATTAGTAATCTATTTAAGTCTATACTCTTATTATTTATTTCTCTTGTCCCACATGTTCTGTGTTTATTTTTCTATCTTATTTTAAAACAGTATTATGATTTTTAAAAACCATTCAACTTATACTCTCTTCACTTTTTTGGAGGTTATATTTTATTTTTCTTTCTTTTCGTGGTTACTATGTAAATTAAATAATGTGTTATTAACTTATCCAGATAATGCAGTTATACCTGCCTTCTGGACCATGCAGAGATTATAGTGTCATAGAGCACTTGAACTCCATTCACCCTCTCCAGATTTATATGTGCTTATTATCGTGTGTCTTAATTCTGTAAGCTCTTTTTAAACTCTATGAAATACTAATATTAACAGTGTTGTTATTTAATGTACCATCAGTGTTCATTTACATTTATTCACAACTTTGTCCATTTTTTGCTTTTCATTGTTCTCTGACATTTCTGACCTTCATTCTGGGGTTGCTTCCCTTCTGCCTGAAGAGTGAGCCTTCTTTAGAAATTTCTTTATTGCAGGTCAGCTGGTAGTAGATACGCTCCCTGTTTTTTTCTTTCTAAAACTATTTTGATTTCACTTTTATTTAAAAAATTTTTTTAATTTATTTTTTTGTGGGGGGGGATATAATTTGCACGCTATAAAATTCACCCTTTTAAAGTTTCTGATTCGGGTGCCTGGGTGGCTCAGTTGGTTAAACAACTGCCTTCAGCTTGGGTCATGATCCCGGGTTCCTGGGATCAAGTCCCACATCTGGCTCCCCCTGCTCTGCGGGGAGCCTGCTTCTCCCTCTCCCTCTGCTGCTCCTCCTGCTTGTGTGCTCTCCCTCTCTCTCTCTGTCAAATAAATAAATAAAATCTTAAAAAAATATAAAGTTTCTGATTCATTGGATTTTGGTATATTTACAAGGTTGTGCAACCACTAGTGCTACATAATTCCAGAACATTTTCATCACCTTAAAAAGAAACCTCATACCTATTAACAGTAACTCCCCATTCTTCCCTGTCCCAGTCCCTAGCAACCATTAATCTACTTTCTGTCTCTAAGGATTTGCCTATTAGGAACATGTCATATAAATGGAATCATAAATATGTGGCCTTTCATGTCTGGTTTCTTTTACTTAGTATACTATTTTCAAGGTTCATCCATGTTCTTTTGTGTATCAGTACTTCATTTTTATGGCTGAATGGTATCACATTGTATGGATATATCCCATTTTAGTTCTCCATTCATCAGTACCGTACAGGTAGACATTTGGGTTGTTTCTACTTTTTTGGCTGTTAGGAATAATGTGCTATGAAAAGTCACGTGTACGTTTTTGTATACATACATATTTTCAGTTCCTTTGTGTATATACTTAGGAGTGGAATTGCTGGGTCATATAGTAATTGTATGTTTAACTTTTTGAGTAATTGCCAAGCTCTTTTCCAAAGATGTTGCACCTTTTTATATTCTCACCAGCAATGTATGAGGGTCCCAATTTCTTCACACCTTCACTAACACTTGTCATTTTCCAGTTTTTTGATTATAGCCATCCTAGTGGGCGTGAAGTGGTATCTCATTGTGGTATTGATTAGCATTTCCTTAATAACGGATGCTGTTGGTAACCTTTTTGTGTGCTTACTGGCTGTTTGCATGTCTTCTTTGGAGAAATGTCTGTTCAAATCTTTTGACCATTTTTTTATTGGATTGTTTGTCTTATCGTTGAATTGTAAGTTTTGAAATTGGGAAGTGTGAGTCCTCCAACTTTGTTCTTCTGTTGTTTTAGCTATTCCTGGTTCCTTGCATTTCCATATGATTTTTAGGATTAGCTTGTCAATTTCTGCATGAAAGGCAGCTAGAATTTTTATAGGGATTGCATTGAATGTGTAGAAAAATTTGAGAGTATTGCCATCTTAACAATATAAGTCTTCCAGTCCATAAGTATGGAATTTATTAGCTATAATAGTTTTTTAGTGGATTCCTGAGGAGTTTCTATATATGAGATTATATAATATGCATGTATAGATAATTTTACTTCTTCCTTTCTAATCTGGATGCCTTTTATTTCTGTTTCTTTTATAATTGCCTTGGTTATAGTACAGTGTTGCATTGTCCTGGGGAGGGTGAACATCTTAATCTTGTTCCTGATCTTAGGGGGAGAGCTTTCAGTATTTCACCATTCAGTATGTTGTCAGCTGTGGGCTTTTGAGATGTCCCTTGTTAGTTTGGGAGGTTTCCTTCTATTTTTATTCTGTTAAGTGTTTTTGTCATAAAAGAGTGGTATTGTTGTCAGATGCTTTTTCTGCATCTAAGATGATCATACTTTTTTTGTCCTTCATTTTCTTAATTTTGTGCATTATACCAATTGATATTTGTATGTTGAACCAACCTTGCATTTCCTGGATAAATTCCAGTTGGTCATGGTAGATAATCCTTTTTATATATTGCTGGATTCAGTTTGATAGTATTTTGTTGAGGATTTTTACATTTAAAATTTTTAAAGAGGTTTTTATTTAAATTCTGGTTACCTTACATACAGTATAATATCAGTTTCAGGTGTACTGTGTGGCAATTCAATACTTCCATACCTCACCTGGTAGTCACCACCACAAGTGCACTCCTAATCTCCATCACCCACCCACCTCCCCTCTGGTCACTATCAGCTTGTTCTCTATAGTTAAGAGTCTGTTTCTTGGTTTGCCTCTCTCTCTCTTTTTTTGTCCCTTTGCTTGTTTTGTTTCTTAAATTCCACATGAGTGAAGTCATATGGTATTTGTTTTTCTCTGACTTATTTTGCTTAGTATTATACTCTTTAGCTCCATCTGTGTCATTGCAAATGGCAAGATTTCATTCTTTTTTATGGCTGAGTAATATTCCATTGTATATATATCACATCTTCTTTATGCATCATCAGTCAGTGGCCACGTGAGCAGTTTCCATAATTTGTCTATTGTAGATAATGCTGCTGTAAACATTGGTGTGCATCTACCCCTTTGAATTAGTATTTTTTTTTTATTCTTTGGGTAAATACCTAGTAGTGCTATTGTTGGATCATAAGGTAGTTCTATTTTTAACTTTTTGAGGAACTTCCATCATACTGTGTTTTCCACAGTGGCTGCACATTTTCATTCTCATCAACAGTGTAACAGGGTTCCCCTTTCGCCACATCTTGCCAACACCTGTTTCTTGTGTTGTTGATTTTATGCATTCTGACATGTGTGAGGTGATATCTCATTGTAGTTTTGATTTGCATTTCCCTTATGATGAGTGATGTTGATCATTTTTTGATGTGTCTGTTGGCCGTCTGTATGTCTTCTTTACCCAAAGCAGTTTACACATTTAATGCAATCCCTATAAAAATACCAACAGCATTTTTACAGAGCTAGAACAAACAATCCTAAAATTTGTATAGAACCCACAGAAGAACAGACACTTCTCCAAAGAAGACATGCGAATGGCTAACAGACACATGAAAAAATGTTCAACATCATTAGCTGTCAGGGAAATTCAAATCAAAACCACATTGAGATAGAACCTTATACCAGTTAAAATGGCAAAAATTAACAAGGCAGGAAACAACAAATGTTGGAGAGGTTGTGGAGAAAGGGGAACCCTCTTACACTGTTGGTGGGAATGCAAGTTTGTACAGCCACTTTGGAAAACAGTATGGAGGTTCCTCAAAAAGTTAAAAATAGAGCTACCCTATGACCCAGCAATTGTATTACTGGGTATTTACCCCAAAGATACAGAGGTAGTGAAAAGAAGGGACACCTGCACCCCAGTGTTCATAGCAGCAACGTCCACAATAGCCAAACTGTGGAAAGAGCCGAGATGCCCTTCAACAGATGAATGGATAAGGAAGATGTGGTCCATATATACAATGGAATATTACTCAGCCATCAGAAAGGATGAATACCCAACTTGTACATCCACATGGATGGGACTGGAGGAGATTATGCCAAGTGAAATAAGTCAAGCAGAGAAAGTCAATTATCATATGGTTTCACTTATTTGTGGAACGTAAGGAACAGCATGGAGGACATTGGGAGAAGGAAGGGAAAAATGAAGGGGGGGAATCGGAGGGGGAGACGAACCATGAGAGATTATGGACTCTGAGGAACAAACTGAGGGTTTCAGAGGGGAGGGGGGTGGGGGGATAGGGTAGCCCGGTGATGGGTATTAATGAGGGCACGTATTGCAGTGAGCACTGGGTGTTATATGCAAATAATGAGTCATGGATCACTACATCAAGAAAAAAAAAATAAAGGCCTATGGTGAGTCATCACCACAGATGATTTTAATTCTTTATGGGAAAGCTTGTTAAGGAATTTTACTAGGTGAATTTTTGAAAATTTATTCTTATTATGAGTCTGATAAATACCAAATTAGTTTTTATCAACAAATAAAAAAATAAAATAAAATGTAAAACAAAACAAAACAAAAACCCCAACCACAGAAGACCTTGAATAGCCAAAGCAATCTTGAAAAAGCAAAGCAAAGCTGGAGGCATCACAATTTCATACTTCAACTTATATTACAAAGCTGTACTAATCAAAACAGTATGGGACTGACACAAAAATAGACATGTACATAGATCAGTGGAACAGAATAGAAAACCCAGAAACGAACCCACGATTATATGGTCAATTAATCTTTGACAAAGCAGGAAAGAATATCCAATGGGAAAAAGTTTCTTAAACAAGTGGTGTTGGGAAAACTGGACAACAACAGGCAAAAGAATGAAACTGGACCACTTTCTTGCACTAAACACAAAAATAAATTCAAGATGGGTTAAAGATCTAAATGTGAGACCTGAAACCATAAAAATCCTGGAAAAAAAGCACAAGCAGTAATGTCTCTTACATCAGCTGTAGCAACTTCTTTCTAGGTATGTCTCTTAAGGCAAGGGAAACAAAAGCAAAAATAAACTACTGGGACTACAACAAAATAAAAAGTTTCTGCACAGTGAAGGAAACAATCAATAAAACTGAAAAGCACCCTGTGGAATGGGAGAAGATATTTGCAAATGATATATCTGATAAAGGGTTAGTATCCAAAATATGTGAAGAACTTATAAAACTCAACACCCCAAAATTAAATAATCTAATTAAAAAATGGGCAGAAGACATGAATAGACATTTTTCCAAAGAAGGCATTTGTATTCTTAAGGCATATTGGTCTATGTTTTTTTTTTTTTTTTCTCTTGTGATTTCTGTGGTTTTGATATCAGGGTAATAATGACCTTATAGAATGCATTGAGAAATGTTCTTTTCTATTTTTTGGAAGAGTCTGTGAGGGATTGGTGTTAATTCTTCTTAAATGTTTGGTAGAATTCACTATTGGAACCATCTGGTCCTGCACTTTTGTTTATGGGAAGTTCCCAATTACTAACTCAACGTCTTTACTTGTTTAGGTCTATTCAGATTTTCTGTTTCTTGTTGAGTCAGTTTTGATAGTTTGTGTCTTTTCAGGAATTTGTCCACTTTACCTGGGTTATCTAATTTGATAGCAAATAATTATTCATAATATTTCTCTGTAATCCATTTTTATTTCTGTAAGGTTGGTAGTTTCATTTCTGATTTTTACTAATTTAAGTCTTCTCTTTCTTTTCCTTAATTCAGATAAAGATTTGTCAGTTTCATTGATCTTTTTGAAGAATCATCTTTTGGTTTCATTATTTTTTCTCCATTGCTTTGTATTTTCTATTTCATTTCTTTTTGTTCTAATCTTTGTTTTTTCCTTTCTTCTGTTTGCTTTGGGTTTAGTTTGCTCTAATTCCTTAAGGTGGAAGGTTAAGTTATTGATTTGAGATCTTCCTTTTTAACATAGGTGTTCATGGCTATACATTCCTAATCATTGCTTTTACTGCCTCTCATAAGTTTTGAATATGTTGTGTTTTAATTTTCAGTCAACTCAATGTATTTCCCATTTCCCTTGTGATTTCTTCTTTGATTCCTTGCTTATTTAGAAGTATGTTCTTTAATTTCCACAAATTCGTGAATTTCTTAAGTTTCTACTATTGGCTTCTAATTTCTTTTCCTTGCTGTCAGACAACATACTTATATAGATTTCAATTCTTTTAAATTTTGATGTGATTAAACATCTGATCTGTCCTAAATAATGTTCCATGTGTAGTTTAAAATAATGTATCTTCTGGTTTTTTAATGGAGTGCCTTATAGCTATCTGTTAGATCTAATTGTTTTATAGTGCTGTTAAAATCTTCTCTTTCCTTGCTAATCTTCTGTCTTGTTGTTCCATCCTGTATTGAACATGGGATATTGAAATCTCCAACCATTATTGTGAATTGTATAATTCTCCTTCAGTTTCTATTAATTTTTTGTTGCATACATTCTGGGGCTCAGTTTTTAGATACATGTATATATATGTAATTGTTATACTTCTTGATAAATCAACCCTTTTGTCATTATAAAATGTCCTTTGTCTCTAGTCACAATTTTTGTCTTAAAGACCATTTTGTCTGTTGTTAGTATAGTCACCCCATCTCTCTTTTGGTTATTGTTTAGATGGTATACATGTTTTCATCCTTTCACTTTTAACTTGTTTGTGTCTTTGAATTTAAGAGTGTCTCTTGTATACTGCCTATGTATAACTGGATCATGTTTTTGTTTTTGTTTTAAGCAGCATAATAGCCAAAGTATGGGAAACATCTCAAGTGACCATTGACTGATGAATAGATAAAGAAGATGTGATATATATATATACAATGGAATATTACTCAGCCATAAAAAAGAATGACATTGGGGCACCTGGGTGGCTCAGTCGTTTAAGCTTCTGCCTTTGGCTCAGGTCATGGTCTCAGGGTCCTGGGATAGAGCCCCGCATTGGGCTCCCTGCTCAGTGGGGAGCCTGCTTCTCCCTCTGCCACTCCCCCTGCTTGTGCTCTCTCTCTGTCAAATAAATAAATAAAATCTAAAAAAAAAAAGAAACAAATTAAAAAAAAAGAATGACATCTGGCATTTGCAACAATATGGATGGAGCTAGAGAGTATTATGCTAATGAAATAACTCAGTCAGGAAAGACAAATACTCTATGATTTCACTCATATGTGGAATTTAATAAACAAAACAAATGAGCAAACCAAGAAATGGACTCTTAACTATAGAGAATAAACTGATGGTGACCGGAGGGGAGAGGGGTGGGGGTATGGGAGAAATAGGTGATGGGGATTAAGGAGGGTACTTGTGATGAATTCCGGGTATTGTAAGGAAGTGTTGAATCACTACATTGTACACCTGAAACTAATATTATACTATATGTTGACTAACTGGAATTCAAATAAAAACTTAAAAAAACCCATCAACACAATTTCTGCCTTTAAGTTGGAATGTTTAATCCATTTACATTTAATGCAATTCTGATAGGATTTATTCCTGCCATTTTGCTATTTTTTTCTATATGTCATGTCTCTTTGTTTTCTGTCCTTCATTACTACTTTTTGTATTAAATAGATATTTTTTAGTGTGCAATTTTAATTTGTTATTTATTTTGCTATTTTTTGTTAGTTATTTTCTTTGGGGTTACATGGGGCTTCTTAGTATTAGCAACTTGTAACAGTTTAGTTTGGATTCATACTGATTTAATATCAGTGGTACATCAAAACTTTGCTTCTGTATATCTCCATTCCTCCCCCACTTTGTGCTATATTTGTGTTGTCATACAAAGTATATCTTTATACATTCTGTGCACATCAACACAGATTTATAATTATTGCCCTGTGTAGTTTTCTTTTGTTTAAGATAGGAGAAAACTTACAAATATTATATTTATGCTGTCTTTTCTACTTACTTCTGTATTTACCTTTACTGGTGTTCTTTATTTCTTCACCTGGATTTGAGGTACTGTCTAGGATCCTGTCATGTTAGCCTGGAGTCCATTTAGTATTTCCTGTAGGGCAGATTTTCTAGAAGCTTATTCTGTCAGTTTTTGTTGTCTGAAGATGTCTTAATTTCTCCTTTGCTCTTGAAGGGTAATTTTGCTGGATGTAGAATTCTTGTTTGACAGTCTTTGTCTTTTATAATTTTGAATATGTCATCCCACAACCTTCTAGTTACCACAGTTTCTGATGAGAAATCAGCTATTACTTTTATTGAGGATTTCTTTCAGATGATGAGCTGCTTTTCTTGCTGCTGTCAAGATTCTCTCTTTGTCTCTGTGTTTGAATAGCTTGATTATGATGTGTCTAGGTATGGTCATCTTGGAGTTTATTCTTAGAGTTCATTGAGTTTCTTGATGTGTAATTTTTTTTCCCCCCAAAATCTGGGAAGTTTTTTTTAGCTGTTATCTCTTCAAATATATCTCCTTCTCTCTCTTTTCTCCTTCTGAAATTTATACCCCTTTCTCTCTTTTTTCTCCTTCTGAAACTTTTGTTATACAAATTTAGTATGCTTGATGGTGTCCCACAGGTCTCTGAGGCTCTGTTCTTTTCTCCTTTTTGTAAGGAAGACTTCATTCACTTTATACAATGGGCTGTATTATAGGAGAGAGATATTGGGCTCAATACCTGCTCTGTTCATTTTTCTTCTTACTTTTTACTTTCTGTTCCTTAGACTGGAAAATTTCAGTTGACCTATCTTCAAGTTCTCCAGTTTGTTCTTGACTGCTCAAATATGCTGTTTAATATTTCCAGTGAATTTGTCATTTCAGTTACTGTACTTTTTAGTTTGGAATATTTATTTAGCTCCTTTTTATATCCTGTCTCTTTATTAGTAGTCTCTACTTGATGAGACACCATTGTCATACTTAATCTTTCAGATGTGGTTTCCTTTAATTCTTTGAACATATTTAAAATAGGTTATATATAGTCTTCCTCTTGTAAGTCCAATGTCAGTGCTTCCTTAGGGGCAGTTTCTATTGATTGCTTTTTCCCTGTTTATGGGCCATATTGCCTGTCTCTTTCTCTGTCTCTCTGTCTCTGTCTGTCTCTCTCTGTCTTGTGTGTCTCATAATGACTTGTCAAAAACTAAACATTTTAAATAATACATGTGGCAACTCTGAAAATTTGATTCTCCTTTCTCCCCTGGGATTTTTGGTGCCTCTGCTTGTTGTAGTAGTTTTTGTTGTTTTGTTTAGTGACTTTCCTGAACTAACTCTGCAAAGTCTGTATTCTGTGACATGTATTTCCACTCATTTGTGATCAGCTAAGGATTGGACAGAGATTTCCTTAAATGTCAGGAATCAGTAAGTCTCCTGGACTTTCCCAAGGAGCTCTGTGTGTATATTGGGGTATGCTTCAACATTTAATCAGGCACTTTACAGCTCTGCCTGAGTCTTTTACTTCCCACTTGTACAGAGCCTCAAAGTCAGCCCAGTGTGTGTGCTTATAGTTGTCTCAGGTCTTTCGTGGGCATTCATATAACCTTGAGTATGTGCACAGCTCTACGTATACATGTGACCTTCTAGATTTCCAGGAATATGTTGGAGTTCTTCAAATTCCCTATAGACATCTCATTTTCCACCTTTTTCTATTATGCTCTGGGTTTATGTATTATTTGCCGCACCTGTTGTCTACTGTCTCAGGTAGTTATAAAATGAAACAATTGATTCTAATTGTTTTAACATACACCTCTGAGGAAAATGCTTTTCACACTGGTCTTACTCTGATTCAGGTCAAATAAAGACGTCCTTGCAAGTGGAACTTAATAGCCATGTCAAGTAATGACAGTTCTCCAGGAATAAGGCTTTTGAAAGAGTTCTAATCCTGTTCCGGCCCTTTCTGTGACTGCCAGACTGCTGGTTTTCACTATCATTGCAAGCTGTTGGGTTTTAAGACAGCTATAGAACTGAGGTGGCATTGGGGGAAAATGAGAATAGGGAAAGTTAAAACACTATAAATGTGCTGTTCTTATGGAGATTCAACCGTTTTCCTTTAACAAATGCTCCCCAGATTGCTGTAAGCCTTTGGTTAAATTCCCAGATTTCTGACAAAGTTGAATCTGACAATTTTTGCTATTTTTTTTCATTGCTTTTATGGAAGAGGGGATTTTTGGAGGTCCTTACTTTGCTGTTGTCACTGACATCACCCTCTCACCTTTATTCTTGAAAGACTAATTCCTGTATATTGAATTTCCTGTTGGCGTTATTTTCTTTCAGCCTGTTGGAGTGTCTAGCTTTTGTTTTTTCTGTTCAGATGTCAGTAGTCATTATAACTGCTGTGCCTCCGGAGGTAATCTGTGCATTTCCTATTGCTTCTTTAGGATTTTCTTACAGACCTTAGGTTTCTGTAGTTTCACTGAGTTCCATATATTCCTGCCTATGGTATGTTGGCTTCTTGTATCTGTGGTATGAGGTCTTTCATAAGTCTAGAAAATTCACTGTCATTCTCTTCAGATAATTATTTCCGCTCATCTTCTCTATTCTTTCCTGCTAGGACTCTAATGAAATGTTTATTAGATTTTTCATGATGTATTCTCATGCCCTCTCTTTTGTGTTTCCCAGATTTTGATCTCTCCATGCTTTAGTTTGAGTATTTTCTTCTGACCTAGTTTCCAGTTCATCAGTTCTCCCTTCCGTAGCACCTACTCTGCTAAAAAACCCATTCGGGATTTTTTTACTTTTTAGTTCTAGATTTTCCTTAACAAATTTAAAACTGTGTTACTTTTTATAGCTTCTTAGCTCTCATTTATGTTTTTGGCCATAGTAAGTGTCATTTTTTTTTGCTTATTTGTTGTTTTTTCCAATTTTTTAATTGTAGTAAAATATGCATAACAAAATTTAACATCTTAACCATTTTTGAATGTACAGTTTAGTGGCAATGGTATTACATATATTCATAATGTTCATCCATCACCACCATCTATCTCTTTTCTTCTTGTAAAACTCAAATTCTATTCCTATTAAAGACTAACTCCCCATTCTCTCCTCCCCCTTGGCACCCACCATTCTACTTTCTGTCCCTATGATTTTGACTGAGTACTTCATATAAGTGAAATCATATAATATTTGTCTTTTTGTGACTGGCTTATTTCATTTAGTATAATGTCATCAAGGTTCATACATGTCATAACATGTGTTAGAATTTCTTCCCTTTTTAATTCTGAATAATATTCCATTTATGTGTATACCACAATTTTTTTTTTTAAAGATTTTATTTATTTATTTGAGAGAGAATGAGAGATAGAGAGCACGAGAGGGAAGAGGGTCAGAGGGTCAGAGGGAGAAGCAGACTCCCTGCTGGGCAGGGAGCCTGATGTGGGACTCGATCCCGGGACTCCAGGATCATGACCTGAGCCGAAGGCAGTCGCTTAACCAACTGAGCCACCCAGGCGCCCTATACCACAATTTTCTTATTCATTCATCTGTCAGTGGACACTTGGGTTGCTTCCATGCTTTAGCCATTTTGAAATAATGCTGTTATAAATATGGGTGTACAAATATCTCTTTGAGACCCTGTTTTTAAATCTTTTGAGTTATAACCAGAAGCAGAATTGCTGGATGATATGGTAATCCTATGTTTAATTTTTTGAGGAACCACCATGGTGTTGTCTACGGTAGTGGCACCATTTTACTTACCCATCAACAGTGCACAAGGGAACCAACTTTCTCTACACCCTCGTCAGCACTTGCTAATTTCTGTTTCTTTGATACCAGCCATCCTAATGGGTATGAAGTGATATTCATTATCGTTTGGATTAGCATTTCCTTTATGATTAGTAATGTTGAGCATCTCTGTATGTACTTATTGTCCATTGATATATTTTCTTGAGAGAAACATCTATTAACGTCTTTTGCCCATTTTTAAAGGGGTTGTTTGTTTTTGTGTTATTGCAGGTGTAGTTTTTTTAATAGTCTATATTAGGTAATTCTAACTTCTCATGTCTTTGTGGATCTGTTTTTTCTTTTTTTATTTTTTCTGTGACTTCTTTTATTTCTTACTTGTGGTGTCTTACTTCTTTGCGTGTGCTAGACATTGTATTTGCAGAGTTATTTTGAGGGATAATTTGAGACCTAGGATGATTGTATCATTTTTGGGGAGCTTTTAACTTGTTACCTCTAGGGTTCTTCAGTCTTAAAGGAGCCATCTTAATTCTAAGGCCAACCTTAGATCAGTCTGTGGTTCTTGGGAGGGTTGGTTTGCTTTTCAGGACATCTTACCATTAGGGTTTAGATCTTTGTGGTTCTAACACAAGTTGAGGGCTGGTTTCTGAGAGTCCAATTCATGCTTTTACTCTGTGCCTCTAGCCCCCAATTTCTGGATTATTAAGGGTAATTTCAGCATCTCCCAAATGTTGGGACTTTGCACAGAAAATTTATTTCTCTTTAAAGTAGCAGCCCATTGTGGATGTTCCTCATCAGTGATCAGCTTTCCTCTGCATGATGATTTGGCTCTGGCTCCATATAGTTCTGGTTCTGCCATCCGCTAGGTTGGTAGCATCCTCTAGGGCCTGAACTTCCTTTGTCCAGCTGGCAGATGGGGAGTACAGCGTGGAGGAGACACACAGTTCTTACCCATGTTAGCCTGGACATGATATGTATCATAACTGTGTATATTCCACTGGTGAGATCTGGTCACATGGCCCCACCTAAATGCAAGTGTGAAATTGGCAAGTGTAGTCAATGGCTGGCAGCTGTTTGGTGGACAGTCATTTTTGTCTCAGTCTTCTCCTTGGCCACGAAAATACCCATGCACATCCTACTTTTGTAACCATGATACACTCTCCCAGGGAGACAGTCAAGTCCAGATGTGACTCATGAGGTTTGGTGACTGAACTAACACACATATTACCTGCTGCTAACCCTGTACAGTAGTGGAGCTGAGCTGGAACAAGTGCAATTAAAACAACCTTCCATTTTGACAGGGAGGGAATAGAAGATAAATTAGTCCTTAGTCCAGAGCAAGAGTGACACCCCGTGAGCAAGTATTATGAAAGTGTCTGTCATGGGACACCTGGGTGGCTTTAGTCAGTTAAGCATCTGCTTTTGGCTCAGGTTGTGATCTCAGGGTCCTAGGAGTGAGCCCTGCGTCGGGCTCCCTGCTCAGCGGGAGTCTGCTTCTCCCTCTCCCTCTGCTCCTCCCTGCAGCTTGTGCTCTCTCTCTCTCTCTCTCTCTCGCTATCTCAAATAAATAAAATCTTAAAAAGAAAGAAAGGAAGAAAGGAAGAAAGGAAAGAAAGAAAGAAAGAAAGAAAGGAAGAAAAAAGTGCTTGTCAGTGACTGGTAATCAAAGGCCACCAGGAACTCACCTTGAGCCTATGATGGGGCAGGTTGGGACCACACACCACGGGGAACCATGGGGCTTTGAGGTCAGACAGTGCTAGAAAGAACCTGTTACGGACTTTGGGTTTTGGTTGAGTGATTTGAGGGAAGGGCCAAGAAAGGTCAGTAAGTGGGAGCATTTTATGAGTATCTCAATGACTCTTATCTAGGGAGGTTGGGCTAGAATGCGGATAATTGTGATTGGTAAGAAAGCAGCTGTCACTCACACTAGCCAAGAGAGGGCCATGCCTGGTGTTTTTCGGCTTGGACAACGTTCATGCTTTGTCTGTGTTCTAATGTGATGATGGCAAGGTCTTGTCATGATCCATCTTGGTCCCACTATGTTCTGTGTCAGATTCACTCACTTCTGCTCTGGGAGTGTGGCAGGAGGAACTTCTGGCTGTTGTGTCCTTGTATTTGTCCTCCATGGACACATCTGCTGGGGCCTTGGGGAGAATGTCTAACTTGGGGGTTGGGGGCTGCACAGTAATCATAGCTTGCTTTCTGCTTGTGGAAGTTTGGAGACCTGAGGTTTGACAGTCATTGACTTTATTTTAGGCTCAATTTTCTTTGGCAGTACAATTCCCCCCAAATTCTCTTCTGTGCTTCTGAGAGTTCCATGTGTTAATAACTAGATCCAGAGTTCTGTTCAAGTCTTGATCCTCCAGCCTATTTCATATGTTTGTTTTCTTGTACCTGTGTCTCTTTCTACTTAGGGTTGTCTTGAAGGCGTGGCTATGGGTGGGAAAGAAGCCCTGTAATCTGATCTGTGTATACAGCTGAGTCCTCTCTTAATTGAGGAGTCTTTGTGGGCCTTTGATTTTCAGGACATTTTCCACGTTTTATCTTACACTTGGGGTGCAGAAAGGGTGGCTTTTCCCACTAAGTGACCCCATGTTTTTGGACTGTCTCTAGATGCTTTCCTGTCTCTCTCAAGTTGGCCAGTTTTTGCCTATGGTCGTCTCTTTCTCCAATGTGACATTATGACATTATGTTACCCGTAAAGTGGGTAACAGTCACTCCAACTGCTGGCACCCTCTTTTTTCTTCTCCCCGAGCTGCGATCTGCTTTCAGGTGATCATAGGAAATGCTCTGCAATCCATGAAACAGGGCTTCTTTGTTACCAGCTGCCTGACAATGGTTTTTATTATGGTATCACCCCTCTTAAGAGAACCCATTTTGGTCTTAATTCATTTCTGTTGAAATATGTATTTAATGATAGAGAATTTAAAAGAGGAAGATTTCTGATCTAAACTCTTAGTTTGGGAATTATTTGAGCCCTTTTCTATTTCTCTGTTTCTTGACCGCTTGGAAATAAAGCTGTACACTTTTGGCAGCTTTCTAGGCCGACATCCTCACAAGGGCATAGTGTGGTGGTCCATCTTTCCCATGTTTAACTGTATTCACGTTGGAAAATCAAGACTTTTCTGATTTCTTACAAGATGGAAAAATAAGACATTTCAATTTTGGGGGGAATAAGGTGGTATATAAATAAGGTAAATAAAATTGATGAAGGAATGATTTTGAATCCAAGTTGCAATGATGTGGAAGACTCACAAGGGCACCGCTCGTTGCCATGTGGTAGCTGGCACCCTGGGGCCCTCCTCTTGCTCTGAGTCTGTTTTTGCTTTGAAAGAAGGGGGATGTGAGGACCTGGCCTATATTTATTTTTCTTGGGGCCACTGTGGAAGTGAAATGAGATGATTGACATGCAGGCACATTTAATAGTAAAACTCTCTGGGTGGATAAGGCATTATTATTTCATTCTGAAGTACTTTGATGGGATTAATAATTTATGTAGCACACTAAGTTCATCCTTTGAGGCCAAGTGCTCCTAATATAACGTACCTAAGCCAACCTTGAAAATTTACAGCATTGCAGAGAGAAGAGGGTCAGTGAGCATGTTGCTGTGTGATTTTTACTGAGTTGGGTTTTTCCAGAGAGTTCTGAGCTCTTCATAATTATCCTTAAGTGATTAAGAAACAGTCCAAAGGTGCCGTACTTCATAGAGAGTGCAGTTTATAGTTATCTGTAGTATGACACAGGTAATAATCATCCATAATACAATTAACTCTGAACAGCATGGGAGTTAGGGGCGCTGACTGACCTCCCTAGCAGTTGAAAATCTCTGTATAACTTTTGACTCCCCCAAAACTTAACTCCTAATAGCTCACTGGTGGCTGGAAGCCTGACCAATAACATTGCAGTCGATTTTTTTAAAAAGATTTTATTTATTTATTTGTCAGAGAGAGAGCACACAAGCAGGGAGAGGGGCAGAGGCAGAAGGAGAAGCAGGCTCCCTGCTGAACAAGGAGCCCAATATGGGACTCGATCCCAGGACACTGGGATCATGACCTGAGCCAAAGGCAGATACTTAACTGACTGAGCCACCCAGGCACTCCCAACATAGCAGTTGATTAACACATATTTTGTGTGTTATATGTATTATATACTGCATTCTTACAGTAAGGTAATGTAGAGGAAAAAAATTATAAGATTAAGAAAATCATAAGGAAAAAGATCATAAAGAAGAGAAAATACATTTACAGTACTATATTGTATTTATAGAGAAAAATTATGTGTAAGTGGACCTGCGCAATTCAAATCCATGTTCAAGGAAAGGGTCAATAGTATTTAGTGTCCCAGACAGTTGTTTGAGTTTTCATGGAATTTTAAACATAGGATATTAAAAAAATAGGAGATTTTATAACAGAACTATGTTTCTTACCAATGTCTTTCATAACTCCTTTTGATTAAACTGTTGCTGCATTTTCTAGACTTTATTACCTCATTAATTACACAGATAATACTGAAGCAGATTGTTTTGCTAATTAAAAAATTGTTAATCTTGAGGTAGCCACACTTCTCTAGGTCCACTTAGGAATCTGAAAGTTTCGGTTTAATGGTCTTTTCAAATGTGGGTGTTAATCCATGTGGGTTAGCATGGAGGCTGATATTGAGAGAAGGTGTGTAAAGCTGCTTTTCATCTCAGGGCCTAGGAATGAGCGTCCATGTGAGCATCTGTGACCTTGTTTTGGCCACCTCCCTTCCCTACCTCCTGAAGCTCCCAAACCTGGGCTCCAGCCCCCATATGGCACTCCCCCTTTCCCCTGACACAGGTGGATCCCCAGGGGCCTCTTGCTCTTAGACACGTCCCACATGGCACCCATCATTTATTTCTCCTCCTCTGGACATGTATTTGTGGGCCAGCTTCTCCTAGGCCAACAGTGATGCCCTAGAGTTGGTAGAGTGTCCCTACTGCCTGGTGCTCTGTGCAGGGTCCCAAGAGATTCTCCCATGTTGACAACAGAGCATGGTTGAGGCGAGGCTCTATGCTTTACTGGATTTTGTGAGGCTAGCCTGGCTCTCAGGCCTCCCTTCCTTTAGGCTCAGAAGTAAGTGTGTGGGAGGAGTGGGATGTGGGGTCCGGTCAGTGGGCAGGCACTGTGGTGCCTCAGAATTCCCCCCACCTCCTCTCTGATGCTGGGGCTGAGGTGCTCGGTGGGGCCTGTCTGCCCAGTGTCAGATCGGATTCAGGTGGGCATACCCCCTCAGACAGGCCCCTGCTCTGCACTGTTCCTGCAGCACCCTCTAGACAGAACATCAGTTGGAATGTCCAGCTGTGAGGGAGTCACAGTCCCTGCTGAACAGAGGATTGAATTTTGCCCTGAAAGGGCAGGACTCTCTGATGAGTAGGCCTGGGGCTCTCGGTGATGAAGCCCCAGAATGGTCAGGCTCAGGGCCAGGTGTGGTAGATGCATTGCTTTGCCCCTGAAGGCCTGCCTGGGACTCCAGCTCAGGAATGTGTTATCCATGTAGCTCTGGAGCACTACGGGATGCCCCTGAGAGCTCTGTTCTGTGGGCCTTCGAGATGCTTGGAAGCCCTTTGAGGGGGTTGGTGAGGTCAAAACTGTTTTCATAAGGGTACTGAGCCATTATTTCCTTTCTCATTGTGTTGACATTTGAGCTGATGACACAAAGCAATAGAGGGTACAACTGCTGGCGCCTAAGCGCCATCGCGGCGGGGCTGCAAACTCTGCCAATAGTCCTAGTGTCCTTTACTGCCGCCACTAGCTCTAAAAAGCCAGCGTCATTTAACACTGTCCTTGAGGAAGCAGTAAGAATTATTTTATGAAATCTTGAGCACGTCTTTTTGATATTCTGAGAGACAGAATTGGAAGCTTGCATGAGGCACGTCTACAGATGGAATTGCAGCGATTGTTCTGAGGAGAAGCGCCAGTGCAGGTTTTGGATCGGGAGCTGGACTAGCTCCTCTTCTCATGGAGCACTGTTTTTACATTAAGGAATAACTTACAAACTGTGCTTATTCAGACCTGTGCCTTTGGCAGACAGTGTCTGAAAATTGAACTAAGTGAGCCTGTCCCTTTTCAAAGGAGATAACTGCTTGTATTTGTTGCAACTGATAAAATTTGAGTTTTCAGTCAAAAATTAGAATTTTGGAAAATTTGTATCTGCTACGGTGGCCTTGACAGCTTTCTGATACTTAAAGATATTTCTGGATGAACTCAGTGGTCACTATCAACAAATGTGATTTTTTTTGCTTTATATATTTAAATGTGTTAACATTTGGGAGATCTGCATAACCCAATGGACCAGTATTTTCCAAATGACTAAAACATGTGTTAAAACAATTATGTGTGGGCAAACTATCTGTTCAAGGCACAAGGTTGATAGATAATGGGTTTTAATGTAATACAGTCTTAAAAGTTTATTGATAGAGTTTCAGATTTCTCATTGCAACTAACCTTTACGAAATGACCACTTGTCAAGTTTTGATGTTCTATCAAAGAAGAATGTCCACAGTAATCTGATAAACTTATAAAATGCTCCTCCTGTTTCCAGCCACATGTCTGTATGAAGATAGGTATTCTTTACATACTTTAACCAAAACAATGCATCATAACAGATTGAATGCAGAAACAGATATGAAAATCCAGCTGTCCTCTATTAATCTCGACATTAAAGAGTTCCAGAAATTCTTCTCACTGATTTATTTTTGTTTTGGAAAATACAGTTATTTTTATTAAAAAATGTTATTTTTATCATTATGTAATGGCTTTATTATTCATTGTAAATGAATTACTGAATAAATAATTTTGAAATCTCTCTGTGTTAATTTCATGTACTGTAAATGTCAAAACAGACAGAACCCACTTAAATAATTTGAGGAAAGGAAAGGGGTCCTGAGTCCAAAAAGTTTGAGAATGACTGGTTAGTGTCATAGGATATTGTGGTGCTTGAGTAGAGATACAGGAGGTTTGGTGAGAACTCAGAATGCTGATGAGGTATTTAGCTGTCCCCAAACACTGAATAAGGGAGAAGACTGAGTTTGTTTTTGTTTTTTTGGTTTTTTTGTTTGTAAGTTGTTTATTTGTTTTTAGATAGAAGTTAATAGGAAAGTAGGCTCAACAGAAAGACTGACTTTGGAAGGAAATTGTCTGAAGGATTCATTTCAACTTTAATGTAGTAAAATAATTTTAGAAATTGACATCAGAATTGGATTTTCAAGACAAAAACCCTATAGGAGGTTCTGCTCTGTAATGAGAGATTTAACCTGGACCATTCTGTGAGTCAGCAACATTTATTAAGTACTGA